>NC_138138.1:51180589-51780589 GCF_964188305.1 Podarcis bocagei | reverse complement strand
TCGTCGTGGATCATGTCCCAAAAGGTTTTAATCTTTGGGCAAGTCCACCACATGTGTTATAACGTACCTTTTGTTCTGTTACATTTACAACTGCATCTCAACCACAACGCTCCCCTGCAACCCACACTTCTCCCTGAGAGGCTTATTTTCTACCTGCGGGGATTCCCACCCAACTCCCGCCGTGATGGGAGCATGCCCCATCATAGTCCAAAACAGCGCAGGCTGGACGTAGGTTTGCAACCTTGACGAGAACCGCAACTCAGAAGCGTGATATTTTGCAGCGCTTTGGCCGATCCTATTAGAAGTTCTGGAACTTGGAGCAGAGAATTTTGAAAGGTTGCTTTGCAACGTGGTTTTGGACGGAGAGCTCCAAAAGTGTTCATCATCTCAATGCTATCAATGAGCTGTCTAGCCCACGCCATGCCCAGGCAGGGTGGCAGACTCTCCAAATTTGCCCAAAATTTGGAGCCACACACGGACGCGGACTTATAAAAAATATTGGGGGGGCCCGGGAAAGCTCATGAATAATAAATAAGCTCATGAATATGCAAATAAAGTGGCGCCGCCTCCTCGTGAGCGAATAGCGCCTATTAATCAGCTCCGGAGCAGAAATTGGGGGGAGCTTTTGCTCGGGAGGGAGGGCAGGAGGCATGCAGCCCGATCCTGTGCATTTTGGGCTGGGGGAGGGGCGGCGATGGCGCTCTGCTGGAGGGGCGCCCGAGATTATTGGGGGGGCGGAGCCCCCCCAAACGAATTTTTGAGGGGGCTCGGGCCCCTTCAAGCCCCATGGAGTCGGCGCCTATGGAGCCACACAATGCACAGACAGCTTTGTGCCATGTTTTAAGACACAAACCTTCACATTTTGACAACAATTTGTACCATTTCACTATCTGTATTTCGTTTCAATTCTATTAGAGATCAGTTACTTTTCGACAATTAGCTTTCATATGATTTTTAGCTGCTTGCATTTCATCTGCGTTGTTTTAATTTGCGTAAGCTACCTTGAGTCTATGGGGGCGGCGGAATATAAATCAATACATTTATCGTTAAGAATAATTCCCTTGGTGCCTGGTTTGGACCTTGCACTTAGCGCAGAACGCTGCAGCAAAATTGCTGACAGGTCTGAGACTCAACCAGAACCACACACAGTGCTCCAGCCCTGCTCTCGATTTGTACAACATCTTTATGAAAGCATTTTATTTTATTTTCAATTCCTGAGGATCCCTAGCATGGAATGGGCGCTCCTTCACGGCTGCCGCACGCTGGGACAATGCCTTCGTTCATCTATCTCCTACGACCCCCAAGTCTCGTTCCTGGTCAGCCCCTTGCCAGATCAGACCCCAAACGTATTATAACCGAGAGGCAGCAGTGTGGAGCAGTGGTTAGGAACACCAGAGGGTTCAAACCCTCGCCCGGCCGCAAATCTCGCCGGGGGACCCCTGCGCTAGCCACTGCCCCTCTCTGCCTTACCTTACCTCACAGGACTGTGAGGAGCAGCCAAATCGTGCTTTCCACGAAATCAATAAATAGATCGACAAATGAACCAGGAAGCAGGGGAGGCAGAATGCCACAAATGCTTCTGAATGATCTTCTCACTGCCGGCAAATCTCTGCCTTCCCCACTAATGCCGCCCCGTTCCCGTGGGTGCCAGAATCACAGAGCTGCAGGACTGGGAAGGGACCCTCAAAGGTCATCCAGCTCAACCCGCCGAAACGCAGGTACAATACCTTGAAAAAGCCGGCGTCCTCCTCGTGCCGGAATTCCTGCTTCCCCGCGTGTTTCCACGGGATGCGGAACATGGTCTTGTGGGGAGGGTCGTCCCAGACCACCCCCGGGAACTGACCGCTTTCCACCTGCTCCACGGTCCACTGGCGCAGCTTGCGCGTCCTTCGAACCCCGCGCCGAGACGTCGCCATCCTTGACGGGGAGGGAGAGACGGAATACAGAGATCAGCCACAGGTGGGGAGGAGGGATCGCCTGGAAGGTGTGAGGGGAGAGTCTAATTCTGAAAAAAAATAAAGGGTTGGGGCAGGGGGCAGGAAACTTTTTCAGCAGGGGGCCGGTCCACTGTCCCTCAGACCTTGTGGGGGGCCGGACTATATTTTTTTTTGGGGGGGGGGGAGAACCAATTCCTATGCCCCACAAATAATGCAGAGGTGTATTTTAAATAAAAGCACACATTTTACACATGTAAAAAGCACCAGGCAGGCCCCACAAATAACCCAGAGGTGCATTTTAAATAAAAGGGCACATTTTACAGTGGTGCCCCGCAAGACAAATGCCTCGCAAGACGGAAAACTCGCTAGACGAAAGAGTTTTCCGTTTTGGAGGTGCTTCGCAAAACGAATTTCCTATGGGCTTGCTTCACGACAATGTCTTGCGAGTTCCTGCTGGTTTTTCCCCTCCTCCCCCCCCTTTTCTAAGCTGCTAAGCCACTTATCAGCTGATCCGATCAGCAGATAAGCAACTAAAAGCCGCTAAAAGCCGCTAATAGCACTAATCCGCTAATCCTTCAATGGGCTTGCTTCACAAGACGAAAAAACCGCTAGACGAAGAGAATCACAGAACGGATTCTTTTCGTCTTGCGAGGCACCACTGTACTCTTGTAAAAACACCAGGCAGACCCCACAAATAACCCAGAGGTGCATTTTAAATAAAAGGACACATTCTACTCATGTAAAAACACGCCGATTCCCGGACCATCTGTGGGCCGGATTTAGAAGGCGATTGGGCCAGATCCGGCCCCCGGGCCTTAGTTTGCCTACCCATGGGTTGGGCGGGCTTCCTCAGCCTCGGCCCTCCAGATGTTTTTGGCCTACAACTCCCATGATCCTTAGCTAGCAAGACCAGCAGTCAGGGATGATGGGAATTGTAGTCTCAAAACATCTGGATGGCCGAGGCTGAGGAAGCCTGGGTTGGGGGATCTTTTGGAATCCTTATTGGTTCCCACCACTGTGGACCTGGCTTTGGCTAGTGGGTGGGGCGGCCGCCTGCCAACTGCCTGATATCGCAAGTCCCACCCACCTATTTTAACCCGCCGCTCTTAATGGCACCATTTTGAAATTCGGAAAATGGCCTTTATGGAAGAAGGTACCTCGTTCCAGCAAGATGAGCAGGCCTTAAGTATCAGGAGTATCAGGAAGAGTGGAATAAATTTAATGATTATTTAGTTGAATTAACTGAAAATAGCTTGCAGATACTTAATTGGCTTAGGATTTTATTTATGTTAAGTGATGAATTAATATGTTTAATTCCATAAGGTGGAGATTTAAGGATGTTAATGTTTATGTTAAATTTCATAAGAATTGGGATTTGGAAAACCGTTAAAAGGACATGCAATGAAATTCAACCAAGGGGAAGCGAGGAAGTCATTTAACAAAGTTAATAAGTGTAATTTTCAATAAGGCTATGATTTATGTTTGTTTGTTTGTTTGTTTATAATATTGTGAAAACCAATAATTTTTTTGGAAAAAAATAAAGCCGGCTCTTGCCAAAAGTAATTTGGGGGGATGCAGGCTGTGTACACGCCACACAAAGGATCCCACACCCAAAAAAGAGAATCCTGGGAACTGTAGTTTGCTGAGGGCGCCAGGAATTGTAGCTCTGCGAAGAGCTCTGGGAACGGAGCGCAAGAATCGAGGCTCATACAAAACAATTGGCACTTGGTCATGGCTGACAAACCCACGCAACACTAATGCGATATGTGGCAAAACCCACAAAGACACTTTCGAGGCCTATTGTTTCATATTTACTTCGTGCATTAACTCTGTAAGAGTCACGGCCCCCTGCAGCCGACGACTCTTTCCGGTTGCGTGGCTACACTTGTAATACTGAAACCGCTTTTGTGCCCATTGACTGACACCCATGGTTTTTGCTCGTACTGTTTTGTGTCATTTTGAATGGGGTGGGTGGGACAAAAACCAGCGGGTGCAAACTTCTGCTACAAGGAAGTCTGATCGTTCAAAATAAAATTTAAAAAGGCTTCTGTGAGCTTTTGAAGAGGAGATGCCTGTTTGGGGGAAAAGGGCATCTGTAAAAGCAGAAGAGAGAAAGGAAAAAATGGCGAAGGGTCAGTTCCATAGCTGAAGATCTGGGCAGCGAAGGAACATCTCAGACGTGGCCTTTGACCCTCGGTTCTCAGCCTGTGGGTTGGAATACAACTCCCATCATCCCTGAGCTCTGGCCTTGCTAGCTAGAGGGGATGGGAGTTGTAGTCCAACCAGATGTTGTTAGACTACAACTCCCATCATCCCTGAGCTCTGGCCTTGCTCGCTAGAGGGGATGGGAGTTGTAGATGGGAGTTGTAGTCCAACCAGATGTTGTTAGACTACAACTCCCATCATCCCTGAGCTCTGGCCTTGCTCGCTAGAGGGGATGGGAGTTGTAGATGGGAGTTGTAGTCCAACCAGATGTTGTTAGACTACAACTCCCATCATCCCTGAGCTCTGGCCTTGCTAGCTAGATGGGATGGGAGTTGTAGATGGGAGTTGTAGTCCAGCCACATTTTGTTAGACTACAACTCCCATCATCCCTGAGCTCTGGCCTTGCTCGCTAGAGGTGATGGGAGTTGTAGTTCAACAACATCTGGGACCCCCAGGTTGAGAAAGGCTGCTGTGGATGTTGCTGTACTACAACTCCCATGATCCTTGCGCCGTTGGCCATGCTCGCTGGGGCTGATGGGGCCTTGCCGCGGGTTGGACTAGAACCCAAGGGCCTCACTCTGAACAAGACTGCTTTCCTGCAGTCCTCCGTAAGTTGGAAAACATCTCAGATACACTTAAGAGGCACACACACTCCAAAACAGCTTCCCTTACACTCCACAGACTATTTGCAATTATCGTCTCATCGTGTGTGGCTTCTGGAAAAGAAAGCATGTCCGTCGGGTGGAAAACAAACCTTTTCGTTATTACATTAACAACGTCAAATTGCAGAATGAAATATAGCTGCAAGGCGGGACGATAGCAGAAAGGGGAAAGTAAATGGATCCTGGCAACTGCCTTAATAATAATTCTGGCACACTCGCCCAGTTTGCTACCGTCCTAAGGGAGGCTGACTGGTTGCTGTCGATAGCTGGCCTCCTAGGAGGCTGGGAAATCGACAAAACTCTCACCGCCAACGCCCCAAGCTAAAGGATGATGTGATCCGGGCAGCTGGGAGGGTGAATTGCGACGGCGGCTTGAGGCAGACTAAGAGAGGGGCTTTGTAAACATCGAAATTTAGGAAGCTGCCCTATACTGGGTCAGATCGGTTGTCTACCTGGCTCAGAATTTCTGCCTACACCCTACACTGACTGGCAGAAACGTCTCTACAGGGCTTCAGGCAGGGCGTTTCTCGAACCCAGGACCTTCTTCTGCATGCAAGGCAGGTGCTACTACAGTGGTACCTCAGGTTACATACGCTTCAGGTTACATACGCTTCAGGTTACAGACTCCGCTAACCCAGAAATAGTGCTTCAGGTTAAGAACTTTGCTTCAGGATGAGAACAGAAATTGTGCTCTGGCGGTGCAGCGGCAGCAGGAGGCCCCATTAGCTAAAGTGGTGCTTCAGGTTAAGAACAGTTTCAGGTTAAGTACGGACCTCCAGAAAGAATTAAGTACTTAACCTGTGGTACCACTGTACCTCTGAACTGCAACCTTTTCGCTTTGTCCCTGGAGGCCAGAAGGACGAGCATCTGGGAGTGTTTAAGCTGTGTGCGTCCCATCGAGGCTCAACCTGTCCATTTGTAAATAGGCATAACAACATTGTGTTTTTCCTAGTGTCAGAGAGAGGTATAAATAGTGTTACTGTAACTCACAGCAACAGCCCAGGCCTAATCCCTATGCATATTTTGGGAGCTCGTGATTCTGCCTAAATCTACAACCCTCCGCTCCTCAAACTGCAGTCCTCTAGATGCTTTTGGATCTTTCGCCTACCTAAAATTAGAGATTCCCTAGATAATCGAAGCAGCTCCCCGATTCATTTTCAAAGGGGCTTGCTTCAGAGTAGACCAACGTAGGTAAAGGTACAGGTAAAGGGACCCCTGATCATTAGATCCAGTCGTGGCCGACTCTGGGGTTGTGGCGCTCATCTCGCTTTATTGGCCTAGGGAGCTGGCGTACCACTTCCGGGTCATATGTCCAGCATGACTAAGCCGCTTCTGGCGAACCAGAGCAGCTCACGGAAACGCCGTTTACCTTCCCTTCATTATCCCTACCTATTTATCTACTTGCACTTCATGCTTTCAAACTGCTAGGTTGGCAGGAGCAGGTACTGAGCAACAGGAGCTCACCCTGTCGCGGGGATTTGAACCGCTGACCTTCTGATCGGCAAATCCTAGGCCCTGTGGTTTAATCCACAGCGCCACCCACGTCCCTAGACCAGCATAGGGCCAGTCCGCAAATCTACAAAAGTTTGCTCGGATAATGCGGACAACACCAGATCCTTCGGGATCTGCAATTACACCACCGCCATCCTGTCCCCCAGGTGTACACGCATGCACACACCATTTAATAATAATAATCTCACACCACTTTAGGCCTGTTTAATGCTGTGGTTTTTTAAATCTGCTTTCTGTAGCCGGGGAGAACGAGAGACATAGCAAAGGCACCCCCAGCGGAAAGACAAAACAGCCAAGGAAAATCTAAGACTAAAGCATATTAGTATTGCAGGAAAGAAACAAGTAGCGTGCATTAAAAAGGAAATAGAGAAGGAAGGAGTTAGCATGAGAGAGATGCAAACAGGAAACTAAGGCAGGGTGGTGCAATGGTTCGAGCGTCGGACTAAGGCCTGGGAGACCAAAGTTCAAATCCTCCCTCAGACATGGAGGTCAGTGGAGTCAGTCGCCACCTCTCAGCCTAAACTACCTCGCAGGGGCGTTGTAAGAGCAAAAGGGAGGAGGCAGAGGATGGCCATGCGAACCACCTTCAGCTTCTAGCAGGAAAGGTGGGGTGCAAATGTGGAAAAGAAAAGGGAAACCGCGTTAAAGCGAGGACATCAAAGAATCTTCCAACACGCATCACCTTCTTGCGCAACGGTCTGAAGTCGTGCATCGTTACAGATTTCTTCTAAACGGCCATTTTGTGCGGGTAGCCGTCTGAACATCTGGATGGCATAAATTGAATTTTATTGTTGCGAGGGTTTTTTTTGGGGGGGGTTAGCCTGAGTCCCTCCTAATTCCTGGATCAGGCAAGGATTCAATGGCTGGAAAAGCCGGGGGGGGGCAGGGGGAAGTTTCTTGGTAAGGGCCTGCTAAGTATGGCGCCTTAAGGGAACAAAGAAAGTGGCTCTGTGTGAATGGATTGGTCCCCCTCTCTCAACTGTCTGTTACTTAGAAAGGCAAAAGCCAGAGCTGTGCCAGAAGGCAGCTGGCCAGCTGAGAGTGAGTGAGCCATCAATGCCTGATCTCTGCTGGGATCCAAGGCTGTGGAAGCAAGATCCTCTGGGATCTGCCAGGGCTGTGAACCCCTCCATCGTAGGCTCAGGTTGTATATATATATATATATATATGTGTGTGTGTACCTGGAACCCCCGGACTCTTGCACCACGCAGAGATTGGGGTGGCGTGCGACAACATGTTTAAATTAAGACAGATGGATCGCTGGCTATTTATTGCCTTTTCACAGAACCACAGAGTTGGAAGGGAACCCAGGGGGTCATCTAGTCCAACCCCCGGCAGTGCAGGAATATTTTGCCCAAAGTAGGATTCGAACTCTGCACCCTGAGATTAAGAGACTGGGCTGACAGCAGAGGGTGTCCTTCTCTATTATCCCTTCATTCCCCCCCGCTCTCTTTTTCCTTATTCTTCCTTGGTTAGTTTTGTTAATAAAAACAATAGTTTTGAAAACAAAGAGATTCTTGCAACACCCTAAGGACTGAGCAAACCCGAGCGCCTTCCCTTGCCCAGAAAGCTTCGCTGAACGCAATTAACAGCAGCGCGCAGGATTGCTCAGTACTGCAAAAGCAATCCAGACCTCGCCTCCCACGGAATTTAAAAGTTGGCGATGGCTCCCGTTAAGCCCCGTCGATTGCAATGGGCCTCCTTGAAAGTCAGACAAATAATCAAATCGAATCAAATCGGCTCCAACGCCCGGATTACGGCACGATCAGTAACAATAATAGCAAGAATAATGGTTATTATATAAAGCACTTTTAGGTGCTGCAAAGACTCTTATCTGCAGCAGCGGAGTAGCGAGGAAGCCTGCGATCCTCCGCCAGCACTTTTGCACGGGAGTAAAGCCCCGCTGGACTCAACGGGGGCTTACTTCCGAGTAAACGCGCTCGGGGAGGCGGCAGGAGAAAATTAAGGCAGGAAAGCTGAATGATAAAGGAGAGGAAAATATTATTTTTTATATATATAAGGTGATATATATATGTCCCACCTCTGATCTCCAAGCCTCCCTCCTGCAGCGAAGTCCTCTTCGCAAAACACACCGAGTAG
This sequence comes from Podarcis bocagei, assembly GCF_964188305.1. Taxonomy (NCBI): domain Eukaryota; kingdom Metazoa; phylum Chordata; class Lepidosauria; order Squamata; family Lacertidae; genus Podarcis; species Podarcis bocagei. The sequence goes on along the minus strand of NC_138138.1, from coordinate 51,772,173 downwards.
CGCTTTTGCCTTCCAGCTGAGCTGGGCTTCGCCACGCCCACTCTGGGCTTCGCCACGCCCCCTTTCCTTCTACCCCGCCCTCCCTCGCCCATTTCTCCCGGCTCCGCTTCTTTTCCCGTAAATCACGTGACCGCCGCCTCCGCCTCTCCGGCCTCTAGGGGGCAGCAGAGAGGAGGGCGCGCCGGTTTCAGGCTTCGCCGCCGCCAAAATAAACATGGGGAAAGCAGATATAGTTTCATGATTTCTGGGAGAGATCTCTATTTATCGAGAGACGGAGAGATCCACGAGAGAGGGAACATGCACTCCCCCAAATTTCAAAAGCACCCTTGCAGCAAGTGCCTCCCCCCTGTTCCAGAAAAGTGAATAAATTGTGCGGGAACTATAGTTCACCCCACCCAGTTACGATCCTCAGCACCTCTGACAAACTACAGCTCCCAGGATTATGGGGAGAGAGAGAGATCTGTTTTAAATGCATGGCGGTGGATGGAGTTTGCATGCTTCAAAGTTCATCCCCACCCCGAAAAAAGAATGCTGGGAACTGTAGTTTCAGTTGAGGGTGCTGGGAATTGTCACCCTGTAAGGGGCAACACCTTCCTAACGCCACATTGAAACTGTGCTGCTGCGGCAATGTGGTGGTTTTAATGTACTGCCGTCTCTGAATTTTAATGACTGCTAAAGCACTCTGGGAATTGTAGCTCAGCACCTCTGACAAAACTACAGTTCCCAGGATTCTGGGGGGGGGGTGGGATCCATAGTTCTTTAATGTTGTGCAACATTGCTTCGAATGTCTTGGGGCCAAAGTTAGCGGCCACCCCAACAGCTAGTTAACATCGTGTGTGTACAGGTGAAACTCGGAAAATTAGAATATCGTGGAAAAGTAATTGATGCAAAAGGGGCCCAAACCAAGTACTGAGTACATGTGCCTGCTTCTACTTCTCAGAGGTCCAATATTGCTCTATTTGCAATCCTTGTTTTGCCGAGTTCATTTAATATTCTAATTTTCTGAGATTGCTAATTTGGGGTTTTCATTAGCTGTATGCCATGATCATCACAATCATAACCAATAAAGGCTTGACATATCTTGCTTTGCATGTCATGAGTCTATCTCACATATTAGTTTAACCTTTTAAGTTGAATTACTGAAACAAATGAACTTTTCCACGGTATTCTAATTTTCCAAGTTTCACCTGTATATTTGTGTGTGTGTGAATAAGTTCTGCTTTTCGCCTCCCTTTACTCTTCCAACCTTGATCTTCACTGGATGACCCCACTGAATATCAAAACTATGAGAGAAAAATATCTCTCTAGCCCCTTTCACTGCACCAAATTTTATATCCCTCTGTCATGTCCCCCCTCCCCTTAAATGCACCTTTCCTCCGTACACACTGTACACTGAAAGCATGTACCTTCCGCCAAAGAATCTTGGGAACTGTAGTTCAATATGGGTGCTGGGAATTGTAGCTCTGTGAGGGGCAAACGAGTTCCCACAATTTTATTTTTTTTTGGGGGGAGCCATGTGCTTTAAATGTATTTAGCTTTTAACATTGTTTAACATAGCTTTTAACAATGTTAAGAGATTTAGGTATTTGAAGTAATAATTTTTTGTGCGTTTAGTTTATTGTCTTTGTTGTGTGTTTTGTTTGTTTTTGCTTTTTCTTCTGTGGAAAATCACTAAAAAGATTTGGGGGAGAAACGTATTTAGCTTTAGCTAAAAAGTGCCAAATGTTATCATCCTTCCTCAGGGAGGAGCCGCTTCCAGCCCCTTGATCAATTTGTAGCTCTGTACCACTCCCAGCTCTGTGATATCTGAACCCTTTCCAGCTCTATAATATCCTTATTGAAGTGCGGCAACCGGAATAATACCGTTTCCCGCCCGAGACTGTCCTGTTCTTGAGACCCTCCTGCCAAATACCAAACCGACCCTCTAGAACCACAGGACAGAGCTTCCTCGAGCGTCGGGGGCCAATAAATAGCGAAATATACCTCCCCTGTCAGAGACAGTGCTTCTGAAAATCAGTTGCTGTCTCAGAGGGAGAGACAGACCAGTTCCGTCAGGCAACCCCCTGTCCCTGAACTGCACCGGCTGCCCTTTATAAGAATGGTTGTTTTAAGAATCAGGGACCAAGTTTGATTTGTTTTCCTCTTCCCTCCCTGTCGATTTTTCCTTGCGTGTCGTGGTTTCTCAGATTTTCAGGGATCCTCTTGTCTCAGTTGACTGTGCGTAAGCTGCTCTGGGACATAGCTGTCAACTTTTCCCTTTTCTTGCGAGGAATCCTATTTGGAATAAAGGAATTTCCCTTAAAAAAAGGGAAACATTGACAGCTATGCTCTGGGAGCCTTGTTTGGGCTGAAGAGCGACATATGAATGGTATAAGGCAGGCACGTCCAACAGGTCGATCACGATCTACCGGTCGCTTGCGGGGCGATCGTGAGCGATCGTCCCAAGAAATGAAATAAAAACGCCTCAACAACTTTGGTTCCCCTTAAAAAAAAAGGAAGTGTTAGAAAAAGTTTAAACTAAGATATAGAAAAATATTAATAAGAAACTGTATAAAAAAATTGAATGCAAAATAGTACAATGGGTTTAGTTGAGAGTTTCTGTTCTTTTTCTATTTTTTATTCTGTATGTAATTAAGTTCTTTTTTCTTATAGAATGCTTGTACTGTATGTTTGTTTTGTGTGTATTTTAAGATTGTTTTAATAAACTTTATTAAGTAAGAAAATCAGCTCAACAACTTTGCCTCCCCCCAAAACAGCTCAACAAGTTTGCTTGGCAAGGACAATGGGTAGATCACAGCCAGGATTTGAGCACTGTGAGTAGATTGCTATTTTTTGGGAGTTGGATGTGCTGCTCTAAAGGAATAGCAAATACCGCATTTTTCGCTCTATAAGACGCACCAGACCATAAGACGCACCTAGTTTTTGGAGGAGGAAAATAAGAAAAAAAATATTCTGAATCTCAGAAGCCAGAACAGCAAGAGGGATCGTTGCGCAGTGAAAGCAGCAATCCCTCTTTCTGTTCTGGCTTCTGGGATAGCTGTGCAGCCTGCATTCGCTCCATAAGACGCACACACATTTCCCCTTGCTTTTTAGGAGGGGAAAAGTGAGTCTTATAGAGCAAAAAATACGGTACATAAACTACGGGAACTGGGAAAGCATTAAGGATGGGACCGAGGCGGGCAGTGCCCGAATCGGCAAAAAAAAGGAGCGTCACACTGCGGTTGTTCTTTTAAAACACAGAACGGTTTATTCGGAGTCACGATGGGGGAGAGAAGGAAAGAATGGGAAGGGGTCGGGTCTCGGACCACAACGAGACGCGGCCGGTCCCATCCCTGAGCAGTAGGAAGACAGCGTTGAGAAAGGCACCTCGGAAACTCCAAATAAAAAGACTTTTAAGAAATATTAACATTGCTCCTCCTGCCCAGCGAGGAGGCTTTTCCTCAAGACGCAAGGCCTGCTTCCGGTCAGCTTTCCCCAGACAAACTCTCCCCAAAAGGGAGCCAGACTGCAGCCGCACGCCTCCCGGTTCCTCTCGGTGCCAGTGAAGGCCGCCTACTTCCTTCGGCGTGGGATTTGGGGCCCCAACGGCTCCTGATCCATCAGAATCTGTAGCAGGTTGGAAACAAAAGGGAAGGGAGGTTAGGTAAAGGAGCCCCTAAGTTGTGGGGCTCCCTCCCCACAGAGAACCTTGGCGACGCAGGGCTCACCCTATACTGGCGCCCAAGCTCTTTGCCCTGGCCTTTGGCGCTTTAGATGTACCGGGTTCGAGTTCATGGCATAACAATTAGTATCTAAAGTCGATTGGGACCAGTTTCCCTCTGAGATTGCCGAACCCCAATATTCCCACTAAACCGCTTCGATCTGCAGAACCGGCAAGTGCCACACAATACCCGCTCCTCGTTTGTAAGAAATCGATTTCATGTGTGGCAGCTGGAACTCCCTGCCTGTTGACATTTCTGCACTGCAGCGGGGTGGACTAGATGTCCCCCGGGTACCTTTCCAACTCTTAATTTTTTGGGGGGGGGAGGTAATTCTAATATATTTTTATGAAAGATTTATTGGTTTACAAAAGTATGTGCAATGTCTCTTTTTTCAAGTTACATTTTCTACAGATCAGTTTCGTTTGTTGAGACATTAGTGTCACGTTAGGAAGAGAAGGGGGAATGATGGGATGGCAATGCTTCTATTCTACTTAGTGTACCGTATTTTTCGTCCCATAGGACGCTCCATCCCATAGGACGCACCTAGTTTTTTTGGGGGGAAATAAAGGAAAAAATGTTTCCCTTTATTTTCCCCCCAAAAGCAGGTCGGGGAAACCGAACCAGGTCGAGGAACAGCGGGATGGCGGCGCTGCACCTCCCTGCTGTCCCCCAAGCTTGTGGGGCTGGCCGATGTCTGCCCTGCGCGAGGGGCACGCTGCTTCAGGGCGCCTCACCCGCCGGGCGGCAGGCTGCTATCCGCACCGTGGGGAGCCTTGCGGGGAACTCCTGCAAGGCTCCCCACGCTGCGGATGTCTGCCTGGCGCGGGGGGCGCTCTGCTTCAGGGCGCCCCTCGCGCTGGGCGGCAGGCTGCTATCCGCAGCCTAGACATCCCTGCCGGACCTCCCGTAGGGCTGCCTAGGCTGCGGATGTGTTCCTGAAGCCTGGAGAGCGAGAGGGGTCAGTGCGCACCGACCCCTCTCGCTCTCCAAGCTTCAGCAAAAGCCTGCATTCGCCCCATAGGACGCACACACATTTCCCCTTCATTTTTGGAGGGGAAAAAGTGCGTCCTATAGGGCGAAAAATACGGTAGTTTTGCATCAGGATCACTTGCGTGGGTTCTCTCTACTATTTGCTTGTTTTCCTTTGGTGCTGAGAGAGGTTGGAATTGGCCAAGGGTGTGGCTGGCTGTCTTTGTTTGGCTGTACTGAAATTTGTTCTCATGTGCGAGTGGGGTGTGTGTGTGTGTGTGTGTGTGTGTGTGTGTGTGTTATTGGATCAGGTTAGACAGACTGATTTGAATGCTGTTGGGAGGTTCTTGTTGTTGTCTTGTTGGCCAGCTCTACATTTCTGTAAGTCTATGAGATCACAAAGACGCCATCACTGTGTTACTTTCGCAGCGCCTGCTAAAAAACTTTTTGTTTAGACTAGCCTACCTAGACATGTAAGGGACGCGGGTGGCGCTGTGGGCTAAACCACAGAGCCTAGGACTTTCTGATCAGGTCAGCGGTGAGCTCCCGTTGCTCGGTCCCTGCTCCTGCCAACCTAGCAGTTCGAAAGCACATCAAAGTGCAAGCAGATAAATAGGTACTGCTCCAGCGGGAAGGTAAACGGCGTTTCCGTGCGCTGCTCTGGTTTGCCAGAAGTGGCTTAGTCATGCTGGCCACATGACCCGGAAGCTGTACGCCAGCTCCCTCGGCCAGTAAAGCGAGATAAGTGCCGCAACCCCAGAGTCGTCCGCGACTGGACCTAATGGTCAAGGGTCCCTTTACCTTTTACCTAGACATAGAATGCTTAAGTGTGTTTTAATCTGCTTTTACCTTATCATGGATCTTATTTATTTATTTGGAATATATTAAATAGTTGGCTCATAATTATTTTTTACTGATCATTTTATTATTTTTCTAAATGGCGCTGAGGTTTCTTTTCTTTTTATATCCCTGAGATTAAGAGTCTACCGACTGAGCTGGAACAGTCTCCCTCGGGATGTGGTGGACTCTTGTTCCTTGGAGGTTTTCAATTAATAATAACAATTAATAAAACCATATCAATTATTATTTTCATTTATGCTCTATACCCCACCCATCTGGTTAGGTTTCCCCAGCGACTCTGGGCGGCTCCCAACAGAATATTAAAAACACGATAAAACATCAAACGTTAAAAGCTTCCCTAAACAGGGCTGCCTTCAGATGTTCTTAAGCAGAGGTCGGACGGCCATCTGCCATGGATGATCTACAGTGGTACCTCTGGTTAAGAACTTAATTCATTTTGGAGGTCTGTTCTTAACCTGAAACTGTTCTTAACCTGAAGCACCACTTTAGCTAATAGGGCCTCCTGCTGCCACCGCCACTGCACGATTTCTGTTCTCATCCTGAAGCAAAGTTCTTAACCCGAGGTACTATTTCTGGGTTAGCGGAGTCTGTGACCTGAAGCGCCTGTAACCCGAGGTACCACTGTAGTAGACATTCCTGCACTGCAAGGGGTTGGCCTAGAATAACCGGGATGTCCCTTCGAACCCTATAATTCTGATAATCAAGTGGGATATAATTTTACAAATACAGTGGTACCTCGGGTTACATACGCTTCAGGTTACATACGCTTCAGGTTACATACGCTCCAAGTTACACACTCCGCTAACCCAGAAATAGTTCTTCAGGTTAAGAACTTTGCTTCAGGATGAGAACAGAAATCACAAGATCTACCCACTCTGGAAGAATGGCAGATGAAGGTGATAGACTGCATGGGACTGGCTGAAATGACTGGCAGAATCCGAGATCAGGGAAAAGAGACGGCGGAAGAAGATTGGAAGAAATTTAAGATCTACCTTAAGAGACATTGTAAAATTAATGAGTGTTAAAATGTTGCGGCTATAGAAGTAAGCGGATTACAGCTGTAAAGATTAGGTTAAAAGAAAAGAAAGGATTACAATTAGATTAAATTAAGGGTGAGGATTTGCTGAACTAAATATTTGAAATTGGAATGCAGAAAGGGGAGGTATGAGGAGGTCGGTGAAGTAAGTTTTAGGAGAATAAGGATTTGAAATTATATTTGTTTGTCTTTGTGTGTGTTTGTTTGTATTGTGTTTGATTTTATAATTTGTGAAAATTTAATAAATATCTTTTTTTTTTTTAAAAAAGAGAGAACAGAAATCATGCTCTGGTGGCGCGGTGGCAGCAGGAGGCCCATTTAGCTAAAGTGGTGCTTCAGGTTAAGAACAGCTTCAGCTTAAGAACGGACCTCCGGAACGAATTAAGTACTTAACCCGAGGTACCACTGTAATAAAAATGAGTCAGTTACAGCAAGAAAGAAACTCTCAAGCTTTTCCAGCACAAACTCCAGGGATCCCCATCCCCCGCCTCAGATAATTTCCTTTCACCTTGACCAAACGCCCTCGATAAGCTTCGTCATCCTCGGCCGGCGCCCGAGGTGGCAGCATCGCAGCAGGGGAGTGTCGCCGGCAGACATTCTCTACTTCTTGCAAGGTGTAGAGGACGGCTGGGTCCAGGGAGTGGCTGTTGATGAGGCTAACCAGGTACTCCTTGTAGTGTGCCCTAGGAGCAGGGGAGACGTCAATCACTGCGGCGCTCCGGCCACCTTAACGCCGCACAATAAATCGGCCCCTTTCTCTCCGCCACACCACCCCTCCGTGTCCACACACCCCAAGTCTCTCGGCGATCACGTAACACGGGAACTGGGAACGTCAATGCTTACGATCTTCTCTATCTGGCCCCGAGAGCTTCCCCCATGTCACACCGCCTCGCTTTGGGCCCAAAGTGTGAATTAATCTGTCCGTGGGCCTGTGGCAAGTCCTCTCACTTGCCCAGACAGAGGATAAGAGAGGGACGTTGTTGGCATCCGTCTGTCTCAAGAGACAATGGAGTGTGCCTCTGGGGGTGAAGTCAAAATAATAATAATAAATTTATTTATACCCCACCCTCGCCAGCCAAGACCGGGCTCAGGGCGGCTAACACCAGATATAAAAACAATTACCGTATTTTTTGCTCTATAAGACTCACTTTTTCCCTCCTGAAAAGTAAGGGGAAATGTGTGTGCGTCTTATGGAGCGAATGCAGGCTGCGCAACTATCCCAGAAGCCAGAACAGCAAGAGGGATCGCTGCTTTCACTGCGCAGCGATCCCTCTTGCTGTTCCGGCTTCTGAGATTCAGAATTTTTTCTTCTTCTTGTTTTCCTCCTCTAAAAACTGTCTTGTGGTCTGGTGAGTCTTATAGAGCGAAAATACGGTAATTAAAATACAACTTAAAAACAACTTAAAAGCTGTGTTAGCAGCAATGAAGTGACCTCCTTTGGGCACAAGCCTAGGCAGTGTGTCTGGAGGTCTGGCTGATGTGAACCAAAGGAAAGCAGAGCAAGACGTTTGGCTGCAGGAGTTGCTGGAAGGAGGCGTACAAGGCTCCATCCAACCATCTTAGGGACTCCACTGTGCAGCGTTTACTCCTTCTCCCAAAGATATCCCCCAAGGCAGTGGAGGTTTAGGATCAGAGCTTTCCTCCTCCTAGATAAACTCCCTTCCCAGGTGGACGAGCCCCATCTGTCCCTCATAGAATCATAGAGTTGGAAGAGACCGCAAGGGCCATCGAGTCCAACCCCCTGCCAAGCAGGAAACACCATCAGAGCACTCCTGACATATGGTTGTCAAGCCTCTGCTTAAAGACCTCCAAAGTAGGAGACTCCACCACACTCCTTGGCAGCAAATTCCACTGTCGAACAGCTCTTACTGTCAGGAAGTTCTTCCTAATGTTTAGGTGGAATCTTCTTTCTTGTAGTTTGGATCCATTGCTCCGTGTCCACTTCTCTGGAGCAGCAGAAAACAACCTTTCTCCCTCCTCTATGTGACATCCTTTTATATCTTTGAACATGGCTATCATATCACCCCTTAACCTCCTCTTCTCCAGGCTAAACATGCCCAGCTCCCTTAGCCGTTCCTCATAAGGGATCGTTTCCAGGCCTTTGACCATTTTGGTTGCCCTCCTCTGGACACGTTCCAGTTTGTCAGTGTCCTTCTTGAACTGTGGTGCCCAGAACTGGACACAGTACTCCAGGTGAGGTCTGACCAGAGCAGAATACAGTGGCACTATTACTTCCCTTGATCTAGATGCTATACTCCTATTGATGCAGCCCAGAATTGCATTGGCTTTTTTAGCTGCCGCGTCACACTGTTGGCTCATGTCAAGTTTGTGGTCAACCAAGACTCCTAGATCCTTTTCACATGTACTGCTCTCAAGCCTCACTTTCCTCTACATCAGGCTTCCTCAACCTCGGCCCTCCAGATGCTTTGAGACTACAATTCCCATCATCCCTGACCACTGGTCCTGCTAGATAGGGATGATGGGAGTTGTAGGCCAAAAACGTCTGAAGGGCCGAGGCTGAGGAAGCCTGATGTACATGCAGAAACGGCCATCTTGACCGTTAGACCCAATCTCCCAGAGCCTGTCTTTGCGTGCAGGGGAAGCCCCTAACTCCCTGAGGGTTTGAGACCCACCGGCTCCCCACATCTGGTTTAGCCAGCCAGTCGAAGCCGTTCCAGGGGTGCGGCCGCTGTGGTATCCTGACAGCTTCTAGGAGCCACAGGTGAGAGCCGAGTGAAGGGTGAGGACCAAAGGTGGACAAAATATCCCAGAAGGAGCACCATGTGTCCCCCCACCAGAGGGACTACCCCCCCCCAACACCCCACACATTCCCAGAGAGGGATGTGCAACTACAGAAAGCAGCCTACAGTTTCCCACAGCACATCACGAAAATGGCGTCACTCACTGGCAAAGGCCAGCGTAGCCAGCTTGGGTTTCCTTCCCGCACGGCTCGTCCTTCAGCCCGTTCATGGTCTCCTTCTGCTCCATCACACGACATCCGCCTGAAATTCGAGGAGGGGGAAGACGGTATCGCCGTATTAAGTTTAGCATTTGTTTGTCCATCCCTGCCATTTCGCAGAAATAACCAAGGGGGCTTACACCGAAAACAACGTGTAAGCGATACAGGAGAAAATGAGATTCAGGAGTTCCAAAAAAAAAAAAAAAAGAACCCCAAACTAAGAAGCAAAATATAACGGGAGTTAAAAACTCACACCAAGAGAAGACTAAGACATAATAATAATAATAATAATAATAATAATAATAATAATAATAATAATAATAATAATAATAATTTATTTATATCCCGCCCTCCCCAGCCGAAGCCGGGCTCAGAGTGGCTAACAACAATGAAAGTAACACAGTTTACATAAAATCAATTAATTGAAGTGCATTCTAAAATCAATTCAGAATCAAATTAATGGCAACCATTGGGCTAGAGTTCTGTGAGGATTCCCGAAGGAGGGGGTCAGGCTGTGCCCTGGCCAAAGGCCTGGTGGAACAGCTCTGTCTTGCAGGCCCTGCGGAAAGATGTCAAGTCCTTCAGGGCCCTAGCCTCTTGGGAAAGAGCGTTCCACCAGATCGGGGCCATGGCCGAAAACGCCCTGGCTCTGATCGAGGCCAGCCTAACCTCCCTGTGACCCGGGACCTCCAAGATGTTTTTATTTGAAGATCGTAAAGTCCTCCGTGGGACATACCAGTTAAAAACAAAGGTTCTGAAAAACCCGGCTTAAATAAAACTGCCCTCGCCGCTCGTCCAAAAGTAGGGCTAGACCCAATTTAAGTACTGTTTTATTTATTTCGAAGCATTATAAAGCGCTCAGTATTTTTTAAATGTTTCTAATTTATGTGGTACGTACAACTTTTGAGGAGTTTGGGATCCCCAACAATGAACTCTTAGCACCCTAAAAACACAAAATCCTACAAATCCCAGGATCCTCAGCGTGGAAGCCATGACGGTTAAGCTCGTCTTTGTGACACAAAGACAGACCGTTAAAAGAGGAAAGGAAAGGCCGCCACACAGGAAACCACTTCCCTCCTTGACGTGCCACATTACCCAAAAGCCTTTGCAACCCCCCCCCCCCAGCAAATTAGGTTATCAAAAAATCTACTGATCAGCAAGTAAGGACGGGAAACGCAGACATACTCTCAGCAAGTCAGGCTTCCCTATAGGTCAGAGAAACTATAGAGTTGGAAAGGACCCCTGGTGGCTATCTAGTCCAACCCCCTGCTATGCAGGAGCCCTTTAGCACTCACCTCCCGGGGTGGCGCGGGTCCCGGCTGGAGGATCTGTGTTGAACACGATGTTGTTGTCCTGGGGTGGGGAGATGTCAAGCGTGAACACCAAAGGGACACCTCGCGCGGCCTTCCCCACCCACAAATATTCCCCCCGCCCTCTGCTTCTCCCTCCTGTGCCCGACCCATCATGCCTTGCTCTTACACTGACCTGTAGGAGGCGCTGCAGGCGAGGCACGTCCCAGTCGCGGAGGTAGAAGAGGCAGTCGCGAGGGTGGTGGCCGTGGAGGGACCGCCTTATAGGGCACTCGGCGATGGGGCATTTCTGCTGGAGACGGGAGGGCGAGAGAAAGCGAGTTGTTGAGACACGCCAAGATGTTTCCTTCACCCTGGTCCTCTAACAAGGATGAACGTTTGGGTCCAGGGGATCGGCAACCATAAGCCCGTGAGCCGAATCCAGCCTCCTGTCAAGCGCCGCATGCCTTCCCCCCAGTTGGCAGCCCCTCGACAGGCGCCCTTCGGCGCTCCCTTACGTTCATGGCATAGAATGCGCTGTAGCAGCCGCTGCAGAAGTGATGTCTGCACTGGGAGCACTGGAAATGCATGCAGCCTCCGCGGGCCAAAGCGTAGGAGAACTTGCATTTCGGACACGCTGGAAGGAGGGAGAGAGGGAAGGAGGAGGGTTAGGAGGAAGAGAGAAATGGAGGAGATTTGCTGCTCTCGTCGCTTCTGCTGAGGGTCGCCACAATTAGGATGTTGGCCAATATTTTATCAAGGGCTAGACGCGGGTGGCGCTGTGGGTTAAACCACAGAGCCTAGGGCTTGCCGATGTGAAGGTCGGCGGTTCGAATCCCCACGACGGGGTGAGCTCCCGTTGCTCGGTCCCTGCTCCTGCCAACCTAGCAGTTCGAAAGCACGTCAAAGTGCAAGTAGATAAATAGGCACCGCTCCGGCGGGAAGGTAAACAGCGTTTCCGTGCGCTGCCCTGGTTCGCCAGAAGCGGCTTAGTCCTGCTGGCCACATGACCCAGAAGCTGTACGCCGGCTCCTTCGGCCAATAAAGCGAGATGAGTGCCGCAACCCCAGAGTCGGCCACGACTCAATCTAATGGTCAGGGGCCCCTTTACCTTTTTAGACTTTATGCGCTCGCCTTCTACCGGCCGGCGGGTTTTTTGGGCGATAACGAAAGGCTCTGCCCCTGCCAGGACGCAGCAACCAAAACTCTTAATCCCAGGGTTGTGGGTTCAAGTCCCACGTTGGGCAAAGGATTCCTGAATCGCAAGGAGTTGGGCTAGATGACCCACACAGTCCCTTCCGATTCTATGATTCTGATCTACCGATACATGCCACTCTGATCTCCAAGCGGTGGGAGACTCTAGGGCTTCCTAGTGCTTTGGTTTCCTCAGAATGAAGGAATCCTGCCCACAGCTGCCCCTGGGTGGGCTTGAACCGCCAACCTTCTGGTAAACAGGAACCCTTACCAATTCCATTCTCCTGCAGGTAGACCGCCAAGCCCTGGGCCTGGTACTCAGGGTCGTTGGTCCGCTTCCACTCCAGGAACTCATCGCAAGTTAGGCCCTGGTGCTGAGGCTCCCACTGGCCCGGGAAAGGGGAAAAGAGGAGAAAGAATTGAGGAGGGCGCCAACATTTGCCCTCTCTTCCTTAATAATAATAAATAACATTTTATTTATATCCTGCTCTCCCCAGCCGAAGCTGGGCTCAGAGCGGCTAACAGCAATAAAAGTAACACAGCATTCTAAAATCAATTCAGAATCAAATTGATGGCAACCACTGGGCTAGAGTTCTATGAGGATTACAGAAGGAGAGAAGGGGTTAGACTGTGCCTTGGCCAAAGGCCTGGTGGAACAGCTCCGTCTTGCAGGCCCTGCAGAAAGATGTCAAGTCCCACAGGGCCCTAGTCTCTTGTGACAGAGCGTTCCACCAGATCAGGGCCACGGCCAAAAAAGTCCTGGCTCTGGTTGAGGCCAGCCTAACCTCCCTGTGGCCCGGGACCTCCAAGATGTTTTTGTTTGAAGACCGTAAGGTCCTCCGTGGGACGTACCAGGAGAGGCGGTCCCGTAGGTACGAGGGTCCTAGGCTGTATAGGGCTTTAAAGGTTAAAACCAGCACCTTAAACCTGATCCTGTACTCCACCTGGAGCCAGTGCAGCTGGTAAAGCACCGGGTGAATGTGATCCTGCGGCAAGGACCCCGTAAGGAGTCTCGCCGCAGCATTCCGCACCCGGTGGAGTTTCTGGGTCAGTCTCAAGGGCAGCCCCATGTAGAGTGAGAAGCAAAGGAGGTAAAAGGGGGGCTGGGCGGGCACTGGGTTCATCTCCAGAAGCCTCTCCTCCTCCTCCAGCTGGCATCGCAAGGAAGGGCCTTCTCGGTGGTGGCACCCCTGCAAAGGATATCCTCTCCACAGGACCCTCACTATGTCAATACCTTTTCAGCACCCGTTTGCAATCTGTGTATTTATCGAGCAATCAGTTTCCCCAAGGACAGAATCGCAGCACTGACACGCCGGCACGTGACCAAGAGACGGAGCCTAGCACAGGGCCGTGCAGTGACATTCAGTAGCCCTTGGGGGTTAAACTCGAGGAAGGAAGCAGAGGGAAGGAACCCCGTCCCTAAAGTACCCCCTATTTAACTTCCTGCCAGGAGTAAATGTAGTGGTATGAGGGAACAATCAATGACACCAAGTGATGTTGCCCTCACTGATCGTTGTGGTTGTGTATTTTGTGTGTGTGTGTGTGTGTGCGCGCTATGTATTTTGAAACACTGTTTACTGTCCGGACATTTGGACACCTCAGAAGATGTGAGGCATGATTGGTTTGGGAGGTCAAAGAGAAGTTTTCCATCTATGCCTGGATACAACTGGCCTCCATCTTGAAACAAGATGGCGGCTCAAACTTTTCAAAATGGCACTGACTTTAACCCCTGATCTTTCTAAGTCTGGGCTTGGGCCAGGCAAAAGCTAGAGTCTGGCAAAGAATCATAGACACCGAGAGACAACAGGATTGCTCAAGGTGCCCCGACTATAAAATTGGAGAAATCGAGAGATATATAGCCGCACCGGCAACATATCTCTTCTGTCTCATATCCAAAAATGCAAGAAGGGTTTTTACAATCGCCAGAAGCTCAGCTCTGCCCTCGCCGGTCCTGGAAGGATCCTTTAAAAAAGTCCCACGTGCTCAGAGACTTTGCGCCTGTTCATTGGGAGAGATAGGAAGCCCAGAGCACTTGTTCTTTAGATGTCCCTACTATGAAGAGGCACGTACAGTGGTGCCCCGCAAGACGAATGCCTCGCAAGACGGAAAACTCGCTAGACGAAAGGGTTTTCCGTTTTGGAGGTGCTTCGCAAAACGAATTTCCTATGGGCTCGCTTCGCAAGACGAAAATGTCTTGCGAGTTCCTGCGGGGGTTTTTTTCCTCCCCCCCTTTTTCTAAGCTGCTAAGCCGCTTATCAGCTGATCCGATCAGCAGATAAGCCGCTAAAAGCCACTAATAGCGCTAATCCGCTAATCCGTCAATGGGCTTGCTTCTCAAGACGGAAAAACCGCTAGACGAAGAGAATCACAGAACGGATTCTTTTCGTCTTGCGAGGCACCACTGTAGTGAGACCATTGATCCCCTGCTGGTGAGGCTCGCTGACCTCCCGGAAAAGCAAAAATTCGACCTTTCCCCTGTTAGGCAAAGATCATAAGAGGCGGATGGTCGCCAGATTCTGTGTACAGATCTGTAGGCGCAGACCATCCCCCGACCCAAACTAGTTCGTTAAGAAAATCCCCAAACTCGGTTCCACAGGTGACTCTGGGTCATCTCTCTGCAATAGCTTATCTTAAAGTTTTAAGTGTCTATACGCTTATCGCATTTATAAATTTTAAATTTACAGAGGTACCTTGGGTTAAGTACTTAATTCGTTCCGGAGGTCTGTTCTTAACCTGAAACTGTTCTTAACCTGAAGCACCACTTTAGCTAATGGGGCCTCCTGCTGCTGCTGCGCCGCCGGAGCACGATTTCTGTTCTCATCCTGAAGCAAAGTTCTTAACCCGAGGTAATATTTCTGGGTTAGCGGAGTCTGTAACCTGAAGTGCCTGTAGCCTGAAGCGTATGTAACCCGAGGTACCACTGTATTGTTGTACATTGTCTTAAATGTTTGTTTTCCTTCTGGAATTGTACCCCCAAGTGTGTTTTATAAGCTGGTCTCCGACCGTAATAAATTATCTACCTACCTACCTACCTACCTAACCCCTGATCTCAACAATGGACTGGCTTCTTGGGTTTCTGGGAAGAACAAAGCAACAACGAGGCTTCGAGAGAGAGAGAGCGTGTTTGTGTGAGAGATATCTAGGGACCCAACTGGCTACCCCAAGTCTCTCCGCGAGACACAGCCGCTCCCAGCATGATGGCAGCCCCTTCGCTGCTCCACAACCTCCCCACAGGAAGCGGCCTCACCCACCTGACGCTTGCACTGGACGCAGAAGCTCTTGCGGCACTGTGGACATTTGGCCTCCAGCTGCTCAGACTCATAGATGAAGCCAAAGGAGCACTAGAGAGAGGAGGAAAAGAAAGGGAGGAGTGAAGGGGAGAAGCGATCGCAAGGCACCCTGGGCGTCCCTTCTCCTGACCCCAGGCTCTTAGATGAGCCGGACGCTTGTCACAATTGAGGAGGTGACAGGTGGGGAATAAACAAGCCTATTACAGTCATACATCATGTTACGTCCGATTCATGTTACGTTCTTTCAGGATACGCCTCGTGGCGATGCGGAATAATAATATAATAATAATTTATTATTTATACCCCGCCCACCTGGCTGGGTTTCCCCGGCCACTCTGGGCGGCTCCCAATCAAGTGTTAAAAACAGTACAGCGTTAAATATTAAAAACTTCCCTAAACAGGGCTGCCTTCAGATGTCTTTTAA
Organism: Podarcis bocagei; assembly: GCF_964188305.1. Classification (NCBI taxonomy): domain Eukaryota; kingdom Metazoa; phylum Chordata; class Lepidosauria; order Squamata; family Lacertidae; genus Podarcis; species Podarcis bocagei. The sequence goes on along the minus strand of NC_138138.1, from coordinate 51,756,450 downwards.
AGATAGGATAGCTGCTTATTTCCTTCACATCTGAAGGGAGGGTGTTCCACAGGGCAGGCGCCACTACCAAGAAGGCCCTCTGCCCGGTTCCCTATAGCTGCACTTCTCACAGTGAGGGAACTGCCAGAAGGCCCTCGGAGCTGGACCTCAGTGTCCGGGTAGAACGATGGGGGTGGAGACGCTCCTTCAGGTATACAGGACCGAGGCCGTTTAGGGCTTTAAAGGTCAGCACCAACACTTTGAATTGTGCTCGGAAACATACTGGGAGCCAGTGCAGATCTCTCAGAACTGGTGTTATGTGGTCCCAGCGGCCACTCCCAGTCACCAGTCTAGCTGCCACATTCTGGATTAATTGCAGTTTCCGGGTCACCTTCAAAGGTAGCCCCAGGTAGAGCGAGTTGCAGTAGTTACTTCCGGGTTTCGCCCTCGCACATGCGCAGAAGCAGCGAATCGCAACCCGTACATGCGCAAACGCGCCACTGTGGGTTGCGTTCTTTTCATCTTGCGAACGGGCCTCCGGAACGGATCCCGCTCGCAACCAGAGGTACCACTGTAGTGAGAAGGGTCGTAGTTCTGGGGTAGAACAATCTGCTCTGCGCACAGAATGTTCCGGGTTCAAATCCTGCCATCTCCAGGTAGGGCTGGGAGAAACTCCCTGACCCAAATCCTGGAGAGGTGCTGCAGGTCAGTGCAGGCAGTCCTGCACTAGACGGCTCAAAGGCCTCGCTCGGAGTTAGGCAGTTTCTTGTAACTAAGAATAGCTGAGCACCTCATCTTCGGCACCTCAGAGGTGGGCGAGACCTAAATGCACAAAAATGAACTTGCAGGGTGGGGAGGGGGATAGGTTTTCAGCGATTTCACCTCTCCCTTAAGGCGCCTCCAAAGCCCCGCCTCGTCTCTCAGTCGCGCTAGAGTGTGACCAAGGCAGCAGACTTTTTATATATGAATCACGTCAACTCAGTTTCGAAGTCCAGACAATTCATCGTTTGTCTTTCGGGAGGAGGCCCTCTTTGCATCCAGCCTCTCCCTCCCTGATAAACTCTTCCCCTCCCCAAAACAGTCCTTTACTCACATGCGTGCACCACTGAAACTTGGAATCGCGCATGAGAACGCGCTCCATCAGCTTCTTGTTGAAGAGCTCATAGGTCTCGGGGTCCAGGCAACCGCGCAGCTGTGGGGAGGTAAAGGAAGCAGAATATGGGAAACAGACAAATGGTGTTTCCTTTTTTATTTTATTTTATGGGAGGGATAGAACAAACAGTCCCTTCAGGTGCAGTCAAGACCGGATAGGAAACAGCAGGGCTGGCCTTGAAGACAAAAGAGGCGGGGCTTGTTTGGCCACTGAGCTAAACTGTCCATCTTATAAAATATTGAGTTTTATGAGCGTGTGGCATCCTTCCTTCCTTCCTGAAGTCCAAGATGCTCTCACCTAAAAATCTCTCTTCTGCGTAGCTGTCATTTCCCTTTTTTTAAGGGAAATTCCCTTATTCCGAATGGGATTCCTCGCAAGAAAAGGGGAAATCTGACAGCTATGCTTCTGTACATGTAACATGTTGGATTGGCTATACAATTTTTATTTCCTAGTCTGTGTTTACAGACCTCCCTTTCTCTTCCTTTGGCCAACTCTTCTCCCCAATAAAATTCTTTCTGTTTTGACATTCAGTCTGTGTGGTCGGTAGTGAGGTGGATGGGCCTATGGTCTGATTCTGTACATTTAAACTACAGTGGTACCTCAGGTTACATACGCTTCAGGTTACAGACTCCGCTAACCCAGAAATATTACCTTGGGTTAAGAACTTTGCTTCAGGATGAGAACAGAAATTGTGCTCGGGCGGCGCGGCGGCAGCAGGAGGCCCCATTAGCTAAAGTGGTGCTTCTTTCAGGTTAAGAATGGACCTCCGGAATGAATTAAGTACTTAACCTGAGGTACCACTGTATTTTCCCCCTAGAGGTGGGCTGGAAGGAAGATTCTTTGAAAACGGGGTTCAGGAACTCCCTTTCCTAGCTGGGCCCTAGAGGAGACCCTTACATGAAAAGGAGGGCTGGCAAGTAAGGAAAGGTCAGCCCTCCTCCAGTTCAATCTGCACTTTTCCTCCCTTCCTTGCTTTCCTTCCCGATTTCTTTAAAAAATTAAAATTAAAAGGGGCACTGAGGACCTGTTAAAAGGGACGTCGCCATTTGTTAAAACGCAGATTGCGTTTCTACGGAGAAGCAGATGTTAGCACGGAGTGGAAAATTGGCATTTGGGGAATGTATCTAGGATGCCTGTTGTCTTTGTCCATGGAGTTTTCTTGGCAGGGATACTGGAGTGGCTTGCCGGTTCCTGCTCCAGCTGGACCATAAAGAAGGCTGATCGCCGAAGAATTGATGCTTCTGGTGCTGGAGGAGACTCTTGAGAGTCCCATGGACTGCAAGAAGATCAAACCGATCCATTCTGAAGGAAATCAGCCCTGAGTGCTCACTGGAAGGACAGATCCTGAAGCTGAGGCTCCAAGACTTTGGCCACCTCATGAGAAGAGAAGACTCCCTGGCAAAGACCCTGATGTTGGGAAAGATGGAGGGCCCAAGGAGAAGGGGACGACGGAGGACGAGATGGTGGGACAGTGTTCTCGTAGCTACCAGCATGAGTTTGACCAAACTGCGGGAGGCAGTGGAAGATGGGAGGGCCTGGCGTGCTCTGGTCCACGGGGTCACGAAGAGTCGGACATGACTAAACGACTAAACAACAGCAACAATCTAGGATGTAGGAGTGTGCAGAGAGGACATGCCTGGATATCGAGGGTGGAGAAGTAGTTGATGAGCTCCCCTTCGTCGCTGATCTCGGGCTCGGAGCAGGCCGGACACACCAGGTCCGTGATGTGCTTCTCCTTCACGGCGATGGTGAAGTGCAGGGCAAAGCATTCCGGGCAAATCGTGCACTCGCACGACGTCAGCGACTGCATCTGAAAACACACACACACAAGAACAGCCCGGCTGAGTGAGAGTCTACTGTGCGCATCCCACAAAGGTGAGCGAAGGAAGACTCGGGACCGATAAAAGAAATTACTTCTTGACGCAAGTGTTTAGTTAAACTGCGGAACTCTCTGCCACAGGAGACAGGGGTGGCCACTGATTTGGACGGCTTTAAAAGAGGACTTGGCAAAAATCCTGGAGGGGAAGAGGGCTATTGATGGTGATTAGCTACGATGGCTGTGCTCTGACTCCACAGCTAGAGACAGGGCCGCATTTAGGTTTGATGAGGCCCTAAACTACTGAAGGGAATGTGGCCCTTTATATGTCCAGCTGTCCTTTGTCGACAACAAATTGTCACCGTTTTTTTGTGTTGAATATGTGCTATATGGTCATTTACGGACCTCATAGGTTTCTAAAGCCATTTGCTCATGTTGCCATGCAAGCAGTCCATGCAGAATGTAGGCACCCTCTATATAGAAAGGAGCAAACCAGTGACTTTTTAAGGAGCAGACTAGCAGGCGGGGCCCATGACTTACATCATAGGAGCCTACACAACACAAAACACTGTTGCTGTAGGTAGGTTTTATTTTACAGTGGAACCTTGGGTTGTGAACGTGATCCGTGCAGGAGGCACGTTCGCAACCCACACCGTTCGCAACCTGCAGCACCGCAACTGCGGACGCGCGGGTCGCGATTCAGCGCTTCTGCACATGCACAAAGCATGATTTAGTGCTTCTGCGCATGCGGCGAAACCCAGAAGTAACCCGTCCCAGTACTTACGGGTTTGGCGCAGTGCGCAACCCGAAATCGCATAACCTGAAGCGTCTGTAACCCGAGGTACCACTGTATTTGTTTTTTATCTTATATTTTGGAAATGTACATCCAGGTTTTTTTTCTTTACATTTTTTGGGGGCCCCAAGAGAGTGGGGCCCTAAGCTATAGCTTGTTTAGCTTATACGTAAATCTGGCATGGCCTGATCCTGCAGGCTCTTTTTATGTGCTTATGAGACTAATATTTAGCATTATTCACGGGCAATTTATATACTGCTTATGTTTAAACAAACCTCTAGCGGTTTACAGCACATGTTAAACAGGAAACAGTACCAAAAAAAGCCAGGGAATTTCTGCATTCTACAAAACACAACCGACAACTAAACAGAGCGTCATCCTCTTTCGGATAAAAATTACCCGCTGCACACAAAAGCCAGTAGCAAAAATACAAGGAAAATTAATAACAAACATAGTAAAAAATTAAATGAAATATCCTCCGAGCCCCAGGAAGTTAAATACTGCAAATGAAAATTAACTAAACAGGACAAATTCGATGTCTTTAAGTAACGTGGCTGACAATTAAGACCCCCAACCCCCTCCAAAAGCATCAAAGAATTTCCCAGTTGCCCTACGTAAGTCTATTATACCAGACTTAAACAGACCAATCCAATTAAAATTAAATACTGAAGCTGCAACTGACACCCCTGCTCACTTGGCACAGGCAATGGGAGATCATCTCAGAGCAGATGATCCACACAAACAAAGGGGCAGCTTTTATTCCTGCAGAAATAAGAATGTCTCAGGCTAGTTGACCTGACCTTGACTAAAGAGAAACAGTTAACGCCAGACAGAATGTTCTGCCTCCACAGATAAGCAAGTTGGGAGGATTTTTAAAACTCAAGGTCTCCTAAACGAGAGCCAAATATAAAATCCCATTACATTCCAAAGACGCATACCAGAAAGTACAAATTAATCGGCAACCGAGGTTTTGAGAATGACTGTTTAATTTCTATCCAAATATGCTTTGTTTGCATTTGATCTCTTTTGATAGCTATTGCAAAAACTGTGCTACTTTGATGACATAAATGCAAGTTTAACCACAATCTATTGCAGGCTGTTGCATTAATTATAACTAAGCTGGAACATAAGAGAGACGATAATGATGAGGCTTTACCTTACTGTTATAAAAGGATACACAAATTGCCAATATAAAGGTGAGGTTTTCTTTACGCTTGCATGACAGTAGATCTGGTTAGCCATCATAGTTTGAAGAGCGATTCTTATATTTCACTGTATTTTGGAAAGTCTGTCTCTCTCTGTATCTGAACACCTCTTAAGGTACCATAACAAAATTCTGCATGGCGGTTCCTGAGATCAAGGAGGTTTTAGTTTATGCTAGGACACAACCGGACGCAAGATGCCGGACTGAACCTTTGAAAACCACACCGATTTTTTTGGTCCCTTTGAGTTCCCAACCAGAGCCAGACAACAGGCTGCTATTAAGCCACAATTATGACAAGCTTTGCTATTAAGATGTAATCAAGGTTCTGATGCTCTGTGATTGTATACCAACTTTATTTTGTGCTCTGTACAGTGGTGCCCCACAAGACGAATGCCTCGCAAGACGAAAAACTCGCTAGACAAAAGGGTTTTGCATTTTTTGAGCTGCTTTGCAAGACGAATTTCCCTATGGGCTTGCTTCACAAGACGAAAACGTCTTGCAAGTTTGTTTCCTTTTTCTTAACACCGTTAATACAGTTGCGACTTGACTTCGAGGAGCAACTCATAGAACGCGGTGTGGTAGCCTTTTTTGAGGTTTTTGGTGATTTTTGAAGCTTTTCCAAAACTTTTCCGACACCATGCTTCGCAAGACGAAAAATTCGCTAGACGAAAAAACTCGCGGAACGAATTAATTTCGTCTTGCGAGGCACCACTGTATTTCAGACTCTGGAATCCAGTGGTACCTTGGTTCTCAAATGCCAAAAACCTGGAAATAAGTGTTCCGGTTTTCGAACGTTTTTCAGAAGCCGAACAGCCAATGCGGCTGTCGGCTATTGTTTCCGGGGCGCCTGCACCAATCAGAAGCTGTGCCTTGGTTTTTGGACATTTCGGAAGTCAAACGGACTTCCAGAACGGATTAAGTTTGGTGCTTTTGTTTTTGCTATTTATTTTGTGTTTCTGCTTTTGAGGCTTTTTCAATTAATTTGTTTTTGTGACTGTGTGGAACCCACTTAAGCTACGGATTGATTGATTGTGTGACTGCAGAAATGGATAAAAGCCTCCCATACAAACAATGACTATCATCAGTGCAGGTAAGAAATTTATTTATTTTTTATTTTTATTATCTACAATACAGTGGTACCTTGGGTTACAGACGCTTCAGGGTACAGACTCCGCTAACCCAGAAACAGTACCTCGGGTTAAGAACTTCAGGATGAGAACAGAAATCGCGCGGTGGCAGCAATAGGCCCCATTATGTAAGGTTAAGAACAGTTTCAGGTTAAGAACGGACCTCCAGAACGAATTAAGTTCTTAACCCGAGGTACCACTGTACCGTCTTATTTATTTTATAGTACAGTGCATTGATTATTGCTTTCATCTTATGGATCAATGGTCTCGTTAGATAGCAAAATTCATGTTAAGTTGCTGTTTTAGGGGTTTAAGTCTGGAAAGGATTAATCCATTTTGCATTACTTTTGATGGGAAAACGCGCTTTGGTTTTGGAACGGACTTCCGGAACGGATTAAGTTTAAGAACCAAGGTACCACTGTAATTCCTAAAGAGCAAACACCGACTGAGCTGCTGAGTGAACCCTCTCCCAGGACCCAGCATAGGAGCCGCGTCTGGTACCTTGTTCCGAGGCAAGGCCAGGCTGCAGACGGCGCACTCCCAGCTCAACAGACGCTTGATGAAGTCCCGGCTAGGCGAGGCCTTGACGGCCTCCACAATGTCGGCCAGCTCCCATCCACCTTCACTCGGCTGCTCAAGCATCAAGGAGACCACCAGCTCCGCTCGGCCCCAGCTGGGCAGGGAAAGCGAGGCCAGCAGGCGGCGGAGGAGAGCCTGAAAGGAGGAGAAAGAGTTAGACAGCGCAACAGGAAGGATAATGGCGGCGTCCCCACTCCAGCCACCTCCGAAATCCCTTAATCCAGGCATGTCCAAAGACCATTTTGGGGGCCTAATCCGGCCTGCTGCCGGTCGATTTAATCTGGCCCCTGTGGCAATATATGCGCAGAAAACCTTGGCTAAAAAAGCCACCTCTATTGGTCTGTCACCCCCCCCAACTGTATTACCTGGGTTATGAATGCGCCCTAAAGACGTTAAAGCAAAGATTATGGGATAATGCACACAGTGACTTGTGATCTCAATCACACGCAGTCTTTAGTCCACTGGTAGTAGGAGTACAATATGGGCATGTCTTTAAGTTAACATCTTACATTAAAAACCTGACACTACCAAATTACCGAAGGCTTTTCACCAAAGCCGGACTAAACGTCTTTCCTTCTGCAGTGTTGGATGGCAGGTTGAGAGGAGTTCCCTACCAGGACAGACTTTGCCCGTGTGCTCAAGACATCGATTCCATAAAACATATTTTGTTGCACTGTGCAAAATATGAGCAGGCAAGGGCTGAACTGATACTACCCTTGCTGGTACCTTTCCCGGGAAAATCAGAGGCTCACTATGTCAGGTTCCTATTGGAAGACCGGACAAATGCCAGAACATTAGCAGTGGCAAAGTTTTTATCGGTGTTTGCAAGAACCAATGATCCCTATATTCTGAACAAAATGCTTGTTTAACCTGGAGGTAGGCTGTATGAATTGTGTATTGCTTTGTAACGATCTGTTGGGTCTCTGGACCGTAATAAAGGTTGATGATGATGAATATATGTGCTGGGGATCGAAGCAACTTCAATCCTAAAATAAGCTCAACAACTTTGAAGTAAAATTGTAAAAAAAGCTCAACATCTGCAGTCGGCCCTCACGCATGTTCACTTCTTCAAATCTGGCCCGCTTTGGAAAAAGTTTGGGCACTCCTGACTTAATCTCTCTCTCTCTCACCTGTCGGTCGGGGCTGTGGAAGTCGAAGGGAGGGTCTTCGTATTCCCACATGCGCTGAAGAAAGGGCTCCAACCGCTGGCACTGCAGCTGCGTCAAGGCTCGCCACAGATCCCCGTTGTTTTGGTACAGGGCCTGCAGCACGGGGCCACGCTCCTCAAAGCCCAGCGCCTTCAGCTCCCGCAACTGCACAGAAAGAGGGCGTATTCAGCCGGATCCCACCCTTCCGGTGGCCCGCAGCGCAGAGCTCGGCTTCCAAAAGCACTCTGCATGTGCTCAGAGGAGCTCTTTTACCATTTTTTTTCTGGAGGGGCACATCCAGGGACTGAGACTGAGGGAGCTCAAATAAAGCTTTGCCTCAAGCACATCCCTGCCCCTTCCAGTCCAGCAGCCCGTTCCCTTTCCAAACTCAGCACAGCTCCCCTCCCTCTTTCCTTTCTCACCAGCAAATCGTTCCTATTCTTAATGAATCCCAGGCTCCTTCACTGCCCTCTCCTCAGCCGGCTGCCCATTTCTCATTGGCTCAGGTGCGAATTCTGCCCCGAGGCTCCACCCGCAAAATATAGGCCCCTCCCATTCCCCCTCTTCCCCCCAATATTTTATTAATTTTCCAAATTTATAACAAACATAAAAGAAAAACAATAGAATATAAAAAAGACAAATGAACAAACATATATCCTACCTGCTAAAATCCCAATTTAATTACCATTATTAAATCACTTCCTCGAATCCCCCCCCAGCTGAGTTTCCATAGAACTCATTGTAGCAGTTTTCCAATAAAATTAACTTATTCAATTAACATCTTTCTTTCTTTTCTTAATGTTTCCAATCCATAATGTTATACAATTCAACCTATCTTACTCCTAGGCCAGTTTGGTACTGACAAGTAATTCTGCTTATATTATCTTAGAATATCTAGCTAAATAGTCCTTGAATTTCTTCCAGTCTTCTTGATGTTCCTCCTCTTTCTGTTCACGGATTCTTCCAGTCAGGTCGGCCAGCTCCAAAAAGTCCATCATCTCCTCCCATTCCCCCAATTCACAAGCACCTCCCCTTTCTCCAGAAGCTATCCTGATTGGCTGACCTTGCCCTGCCCACTTCCCAGACCATCCTTTAAGGCCGCCCCCATTTTCCAAGCTCCGCCCACTTCCTGGAACGACCCTCGACAGCCCATGCTGTGTTCTCCCAAAATATTTTCCCCCTACAACACAACCCCTTTCTCCAGAGGCCCGTCCCATCCCGGCTGACCTTCCTGCGCCGTGCGCTGAGGCATCGGCTGACGGCTTCGTCCACATCCCCCAGGCTCTCTGTCCAAGCTGCCTGGACTTCCTGGCGGGTCAAAACCCCCAGGCCTCCGCCGGGCTCCTGCTCGCCTCGCTGCGTGGCCAGCTCAGCCACGCCTTCCAGCACCCCAGGGAGCTCCGAATTCAGCCACGCCAGGGGAAGCTCCGCCCCAGAGTAGCGCAAGGCGGCCGCCACCAATTCGGGGGCCACACCGACTTTTTCCGCTTCCTGAGGGGGGAAAAGGAGGGAAGGGTTCGAGGCCTGGGTCCCAAATCACAGGAGGTCCGGGCCTGGGTCAAATCGAGCATTAGGTCCAGTTGCGGCCGACTCTGGGGTTGTGGCATTCATCTCGCTTTATGGGCCGAGGAAGCCAGCGTACAGCTTCCGGGTCCTGTGGCCAGCATGACTAAGCCGCTTCTGGCGAGCCAGAGCAGCGCACGGAAACGCCATTTACCTTCCCGCCGGAGCGGTACCTATTTATCTACTTGTACTTTGACGTGCTTTCGAACTGCTAGGTTGGCAGGAGCAGGGACCGAGCAACGGGAGCTCACCCCATCACGGGGATTCGAACCGCCGACCTTCTGATTGGCAAGCTCTGTGGTTTAACCCACAGGGAGTGGAGAAGCCTTATTTTCAGCCTGGGGGGAAAGTTCCCTTCTTCCCAGGGGCAAAAAGTGGGCGGAGCATCACATGTAAATAAGGGGGTGAGGGGTGTGGCCTGAGGAGAGGGACAGGCGGGGAGTCTTGCAGGTCCACTTGACCCAGCCACCCCTTGCAAGCCTGATTGCCTGTGGACAGTCAGATGATTCCTCCCCCCCCCCACCGGCAAATTCTCACCCGGATCATGGCCACCATCTTCTGCCCGTCCTCCCGCAGTTTCTCCTGCCTCCGCAGCTCCGCTTCCTCCTGGGAGATGGGCAGAGCCTTCCTCAGACTCCTCAGATCAGCTTTGACCTCCGCCGTCCCCTTCCTCGACCTTTCGTCATCCTCCTTCTCCGGCTTGGCGTGGGGCCGCGAGGGCTCGGGGCCCCCTCGCTGGCTGGTGCAGTTGCACATCTCGCACACCCGCCCGGGGCACTTGTTCCAGAAGGTGCAGTGCTCGCACTGCCAGCCAGAGGCCTGGAAAGGAAGGAATCGTAGAATCGTAGAGCTGGGACCCCACGGGTCATCTAGTCCAATCCCCGGCAGTTCAGGATCCATTTGCTCGAACCCACGGCCCTAAGGTTAAGATGCAGATCGACACGCAGCACCACCCCGTCAGCGGATGGACAGAAGAGCGAAAGCTGGCTGCGATCGGTTGCGAGAGGAAATTCCCTGCACAGAACCCGCTTCGTGAGAAAAATTTACACCGTGGGCATTGTTTGGTCAGAATCGAGTGTACGCTTCCAGAGGTAACGCTAAATACATCGTTTCTGGTAAATACTGTATTTTTCGCCCTATAGGACGCACTTTTTCCCCTCCAAAAATGAAGGGGAAATGTGTGTGTGTCCTATGGGGCGAATGCAGGCTTTCGCTGAAGCCTGGAGAGTGAGAGGGGTCGGTGCGCACCGACCCCTCTTGCTCTCCAGGCTTCAGGAGAGCCCCACCGCCAGACCCACAAGCTCGGGGGACAGCGGGGAGGCGCAGCGCGCCTTTCCCGCTGTCCCCCGACTTGGTTAGAAGGCTGGCGGGGGGGAGAAGCCTGCTCCTCCCCTTCGCCAGCCCCGCAAACTCGGGAGACAACGGGAGGCGCAGAGCGCCTTTCCCGCTGTCCCCCGACTTGGTTAGAAGGCTGGCGGAGGGCTTCCCCCTCCTCCAGCCCCACAAGCTCCCAGAGCCATGCCAAAGCTGCACGCAGCTTCGGCATAGCTCTGGGTCCTGTTCTGGGGGCCCCACGCCTGGGGGAGGGGGAAATAAAAAAATTTCCCTTTATTTCCCCCCCCCAAAAAATCTAGGTGTGTCCTATGGGCCCGTGCGTCCTATAGGGTGAAAAATACGGTAGCTGCTAGAGGACCATAAAAATCTGTGTCCTGGGCTTTTTAGACTCATCTACCCATGTACCAGGGATGCGGGTGGTGCTGTGGGTTAAACCACAGAGCCTAGGACTTGCCGATCAGAAGGTCGGCGGTTCGAATCCCCGCAACGGGGTGAGCTCCCGTTGCTCGGTCCCTGCTCCTGCCAACCTAGCAGCTCGAAAGCATGTCAAAGTGCAAGTAGATAAATAGGTACCGCTCCGGCAGCAAGGTAAACGGAGTTTCCGTGCGCTGCTCTGGTTCGCCAGAAGCGGCTTAGTCATGCAGGCCACATGACCCGGAAGCTGTACGCCGGCTCCCTCGGCCAATAAAGCGAGATGAGCGCCACAACCTCAGAGTCATCTGCGACTGGACCTAATGGTCAGGGATCCCTTTACCAGGTAAGTAAAAAGGTAAAGGACTCCTGGACAGTTATCTCCAGTCTATGGGGTTGCGGCGCTCATCTTGCTTCAGGCTGAGGGAGCCGGCGTTTGTCCACAGACAGCTTTCCAGGTCATGTGGCCACCTTGACTAAACCGCTTCTGGCACAACAGGACACCGTGATGGAAACCAGAGCACACGGAAACGCAGTTTACCTTCCCGCTGAAGCGGTACCTATTTACCTACTTGCTACACTGACAGAGCAACGGGAGATCACCCCGTCGCGGGGGTTCGAACCGCTGACCTTCCGATCGGCAAGCCCAAGAGGCTCAGTGGTTTAGACCACAGCGCCACCTGCGCCCCCCTACCCATGTACTATCTGAAACCCACATTGATTGCCGGATGTGAAATACATTGGCATGATCGTCAGCTCTCCTACCCCATTAAATAAATGTATCCGTAATAAATATATGAAGAGTGGCGTGAGTTGGTTTTAAGCCAGCAACCCAAGGGAAAGCACCGCCAAAGGACTCTAGGAATCCCAAATCGCCCTCCATAATATTGAATTGGATGGATGGTATGAATTATGGGATGTAAATATGAAATTTACGACATGTACGGTTTTAAAAGAGAACTTAATGAAAATAACTTATAGGTGGCAAAAATGTATGGGATGAAGGACAAAAAATGTTGGAAATGCAAAGAGGCAGATGGAGACTTTTACCACACGTGGTGGACTTGTGATAAAGTTAATTTGGGAGTTAATTTACAATGAACTTAAGAAAATATTCAAATACACTTTCCCTAAAAAACCAGAAGCCTTTTTGTTGGGGTTGATGGGGAAGGAAATTAAGAAAGTGGATCAAAGATTTTTCATGTACGCCACAGCTGCAGCAAGAAATATGCTTGCCCCAAACTGGAAATTGCAAGAAGTTCGCACTATTGCGGAGTGGTAGACGAAAATGATGAGTTATGCAGAGTTAGCCAAACTGACGGGGAAAATTCAGGACCAGGACGATCAGAAGTTTCAAGAAAGTTGGGAGTAAATTTATGGTGTATATAAAAGACAATTGTAAAACTTTAAAGACACTGGCAGGACTGAAATAGCTCTTACAATGTATGGCAGATATAAAGTTAAATAAATAAAATACACGATATAAGAAATTAAGGAATACTCGCTGAAGGGATGGAGGGAAGTTGTAAGCTTGGCAGAGCTAAAGTATTTATGTGATTTACTGCAAGGTAAAGGTAAAGGGACCCCTGACCCTTAGGTCCAGTCGTGGCCGACTCTGGGGTTGCGGCGCTCATCTCGCTTTACTGGCCGAGGGAGCCGGCGTACAGCTTCCAGGTCATGTGGCCAGCATGACTAAGCCGCTTCTGGCGAACCAGAGCAGCACACGGAAACGCCGTTTACCTTCCTGCCGGAGCGGTACCTATTTATCTACTTGCACTTTGACGTGCTTTTGAACTGCTAGGTTGGCAGGAGCAGGGACCGAGCAACAAGAGCTCACCCCGTCGCAGGGATTCAAACCGCCAACTATCTGATCAGCAAGTCCTAGGCTCTGTGGTTTAACCCACAGCACCACCCACGTCCCATGATTTACTGTACTGCATTGTAAAAGTATGTATAAGGAAAATAATTTTTTTTTTTAAAAAAAGGAATCCCAAATCGCCCTCTGGCCCAGAGGTACACTTACGTCTTGCTGTTGTGGCCCCGGCTCTTTCCCCCAGGCGATGAGGGGCTTTGCGTCTCCCGTCCCGGGCTTCCCCGCCAGACGGGGTCTGTCACACATTGCACACAGGACCGTGGCCGGCTCGTTCTCAAAGGTGCACGACTGGCAGGCCCAGCGTCCCCGGGCCAGCTGCCCCAAGCTGGCCGGCTCGTCCTCGGGCGACGGGTTGACGGGCATCTTGCAGCCGCGGGGCCGGTCGCAGGCCACGCAGAGGACGGAGCGGGCGTCGTTGTTCATGCGGCAGGCGGCACAGCACCAAGGGAGCCGCTGGGTGGTCAGGCTGTGCCAGGGCGGCATCAGGGGCTCCGTCGGAGGCCTCAGGGACCCGGCGTCGGAGGTCACCAGGGTCACGCTGAAAAGAGAGCGGAAACCGAGGCAAAAGAGAAGCGCTGGTGAGGCATTTTTGTTGGGGATTGTAGGCAAAGACCTGCCAAAAAAGCTGAGAAACATCTTCATGTATGCGACAACGGCCGCGAGAGTTTTAATAGCACAAGGATGGAAGACGGAAGAAATCCCAACTAAAGAATCATGGCAAGAAAAATTGACGGACTAGGCAGAACTGGCAAAACCGACATACAAGCTACGGGACAAGGATAACTGTGACTTTAAGGATGAATGGGAACCCTTTACAAAGTATCTGAAGACGCAACAAAGCGAACTGGACTCCTTGGCAGTTTTTGAATAAACATTCACAAACTTTTTATTGATAATAATCAGCGAAATAGTTTGAGGAGCTATACAACTTTGTAACATGCAGAAAACAGCAGTCTCAGAGAATCCAAAGACTGGAACTGAGGGAAGTTGGGGGGCAGGGGTGGGTGGGTTTCGTGGGGGAGGGAGGAAAAATGGGGGGGGGGAAACAAGGATGGTATGTTTTTGGATAATATGTGTTGTTTTAATTTTGAATAAAAAACCTTTTTTTAAAAAAAGAGAAGCGCTGGTCAGCAGCAAGGCGAAGCATATGCTGCAGACCGCACAGATGAAGGCCAGCCCGCGAATTAAAAAATGATCCAACAAGTCGTCTCAGGGTATGGCGTCGTTTTCTGTTTTGCCCTGGGGGCGGGGGCAAAATGCCTCAGGCCAGCCCTGTAAACTATTGATGCAATTTGTTCCTTTTGAGTCAGAAGAGTTGCGCAGAAAGTCTTCAGGAATCTTCTTATACCTGAAGGAGCGTCTCCACCCCTATCGTTCAGCCCAGACACTGAGGTCCAGCTCCGAGGGCCTTCTGGTGGTTCCCTCCCTGCGAGAAGCCAAGTTACAGGGAACCAGGCAGAGGGCCTTCTTGGTGGTGGCTCCCGCCCTGTGGAACACCCTCCCACCAGATGTCAAAGAGAACAACAACTACCAGACTTTTAGAAGACACCTGAAGGCAGCCCTGTTTAGGGAAGCTTTTAATGTTTGATGTTTTATCGTGTTTTTAATACTCCATTGGGAGCCGCCGAGAGTGGCTGGGGAAACCCAGCCAAATGGGTGGGGTATGAATAATAAATTTATTATTATTATTATTTCATAGTTCAGCTCATCTGTGGGCGAATTCCCACATGGGAATAAGGTAAAGGTAAAGGCCAATGACCCCTGGACATCCCGTTCCAGTTATGCTTAAAGTATTTATTGAAGACTTAACATGACAACTACTGTTGTCTAAGGGAAGTAAGGTCAACTGTTCCTCTCCTCTGCTCTTTAGCCATGTGACCCGAGTAACAGCCTCACTTCTCCTTCAGAGCATGTCTAATAAAGAAGCCTGTTGCCAAGGGAACCCTGCGTGATGCTGGGAGAAATCTTGTTATCCCGGGCAAAATTATGCAAGGTTCATTTCAAGGCTATTTTTCGACTAAATGCGCACATTCTGCAGGAATGGGTATTGACGGGACCTGGACAACCACATATTTTAAGCCAAAAGGCACCTTTTGGGAGTGGACTATTTGATTTATGGGCTACTATTCAAATGAGGCTGCATTTTAAATTATATTTTAACCTGTATTTTAATAAACTGGTTCTCCCCCATTGTGTTTTATTATAATTTTATTGGTGTTAGCCGCCCTGAGCCCGGCTCTGGCCGGGGAGGGCAGGGTATAAATAAATTATTATTATTATTATTATTATTATTATTATTATTATTATTATTATTATTATTTCAGAACTGTGAGGGAAACGGTCAAGGGTTGCCCTTCCTACAATGCTTCTGCCCACCAGAAATAAAACTACTGCTTCCTTGACTAAAAACACAAAGTGAATTTAGGACACGTCCAATACCATTTCCTCCTCATGAAGCAAGCAGAACAGAGGCAGGAAATGTCCGCCCAGAGTAAAACCGTCCCATGAAAGGGGCCAAATCGTTTGCCTTTGTGAACGCAGCTTGGGGGTAGAAAGATTGAAAGGAGTCAAAGTGGGGGGTCGATTGTGCTAACCTGGGAGCCGGGGGGCTACGCCATGCTTTCTCCTTCATGGGCACCCGGCAGTGATGGGTCCGCGAGGGGTGCTTGTGGAAGAGGCGGTCACAGTCTGGGCACAGAGACTGGGCACAAGCGGGGCAGTGTAGCAATGGAGGCTCCAAACCGCACAGCAAGCAGGATTCTGGGGGCAGGTAACCTGGGGGGGAGAGGGAGAGAGAATCAGAAACGCCCCTCTGTCTTTTAAGGCCAAGAAAACCTGAATTTTGCAGGCTAAGTAAACTAGGTAAAGGGTAAAGGGACGCCTGACAGTTAAGCCCAGTCGCGAACGACTCTGGGGTTGCGGCGCTCATCTCGCTTTATTGGCTGAGGGAGCCGGCGTTTGTCCACAGACAGTTTTTCCGTGTCATGTGGCCAGCATGACTAAGCTGCTTCTGGTGAAACCAGAGCAGCGCACAGAAATACCATTTGCCATATTTTTTGCTCTATAAGACTCACTTTTTCCCTCCTAAAAAGTAAGGGGGAATGTGTGTGCGTCTTATGGGGCGAATGCACGCTGCGCAGCTATCCCAGAAGCCAGAACAGCAAGAGGGATTGCTGCTTTCGCTGCGCAGCGATCCCTCTTGCTGTTCTGGCTTCTGAGATTCAGAATATTTTTTTCTTGTTTTCCTCCTCCAAAAACTAGGTGCGTCTTATGGTCTGGTGCGTCTTATAGAGCGAAAAATACGGTGCCTTCCTGCCAGAGTGGTACCTATTTATCTACTTGCACTTTTAAGTGCTTTCGAACTGCTAGGTTGGCAGGAGCAGGGACTGAGCAACGGGAGCTCACCCCGTCGTGGAGATTCGAACCGCCGACCTTCTGATCGGCAAGCCCTAGGCTCTGTGGTTTAACCCACAGCGCCACCCGCATCCCCTAAGTAAACCCTCCCCCCCAAAAAAGACACCAATCGATATATATGCCTGCACAATCTGTTATATCTCTACTAGACCTGAGGAGGAGACAAAAGCACCATTTCACAAGGCGGATGCTTCCCTCTACAGCCACAAGCTCTAGAAATAAGCTTATTACAGTGGAACCTCAGTTGTCAAATGTAATCTGTTCCAGAAGACCGTTCGACTTCCGAAACGTTCCACAACTGAGGCTCAATGGGTGGCTGGCAAATTCCATTGAGAAAATGAGAGAAACACGCCTCGGAAGCCGTCCGAAAACGAAAGCATTCACTTCCGGGTTTTTGGCGTTTGGGTTCCAAATTGTTCGGCTTTCGAGATGCTCGAAAAAACCGAAGTTCCACTGTATTATTCTTTTGCTAACATCTTGAACGCCAGGTTTTCAGGAAGCTAAAGAACCTGCAACGACTCATTCCACCAGCCTATTTCATGCTTTTACTTTTCATTTTAAAAATTGTTGTCACAGGATCACAGAATGCAGGAATCTCAACGAAAGCATCCCAGACAGACGGCCACCCAACCTCTGCTTAAAAACCTTCAAGGAAGGAGAGTCCATAACCTCCGGAGAGAGACTGTTCCACTGTCGGAACAGCTCTTAGTGTCAGAAAGTTCTTCCTGATGTTTCGTCACAAACTCATTTCTTGTAACTTGAAGCCACTGGTTCGAGTCCTACCCTCCAGAGCGGGACAGGATTCGAACCAATGGCAGGGGCATAACCATCTTCTCTGTTCCATGCATGTTACAAAACGAAAACTACTTTACAGAACAAATAAAGATTGTGAACCCAATTCATGCACCACGGAACAATTATGTCAACGCCCGACAGGAAGGTATTCAACTGGAAAAGCCCCACGCTATTTCCACCGCCAATCTCTTGGTACCCCTTTACCTGTGGGCGATAATGCCGAAACGGCGCGCGGCGGGATCGCTTCTTGAACGGGGAAGGCATCTGCGATGAGGCCAGCCTGGGAAAGAGAAAAGGACATTGTGCCATCGTGACCTCAAGGACACACCGTAACATGTTCCACCTGCAGCCGCCTTCGAGAGAAGCTGGGAAGCTGTCGCGAGTGCGAAACTCAGGCACCCACCTCCTGACGGGAGCAGCAGGGAGGGTCTGGTAAGGCGTCATCTCCCCCCCGCCTTGTGGATCGAAGAGCCATAGGATAGAGAAAAATATCCCCCGTCCATGTCTTAAATGGTTGGGGAACTACGGTTTCAGACCCATGGCAGAAGGAAGGTCCAGATCTGTCAGCTTTTTGACATTCTTATTAAAAAGCTGACGGACCTGCCTGAAGCATTTTTGTTAGGGGTTGTAGGAAAAGACGCGCCAAGGAAATTGAAAAACATCTTCACGTACGCGACAACGGCAGCAAGAGTCTTAATAGCACAAGGATGGAAGAATGAAGAAATCCCGGCCAAAGAACTGTGGCAAGAGAAACTGATGGACCACGCGGAATTGGCGGAATTGACACGCAAACGATGTGACTAGGGCAACTGTGACTTTAAAGAAGAACGGAAACCTTTCACAAAGTACTAAAAGAAACAACAAAACGAACTGGACTCCTTGGCAGGTTTTGAATAAACATACACAAACTTTTTATTGATAATATATAGATAGAGAAATTAAGGATCTTTACAATTTTATAATATGCAGAGAATAACATGTTCTGAAAAACCAGAGAGAGGAGCTGAGGGAAGTCTGGAGTGTGGGTAGGAGGGTTGGTTTTTCCTTTTTGGGGAGGGGGGAGGGAAAAAATGGGGGGGGAATGAGGATGATGTATATCTGATAAATTGTTATGTTGAAATTCCTAATAAAAAAAATTAAAAAAAAAAAAGCTGACGGATCTGGACCTTTCTTCTACCATCTGTGACTGGGTTAAAGACTTTTTGAGGGATCGGACACAAACAGTGAGGATTGGGACTGTTACATCTAGCTCCCTGAAGCTTAGCACTGGGACCCCACAGGGATGTGTGCTAAGTCCCTACCTGTACTCATTGTACACATATGACTGCATATCATCTGATCCATCTACAGGAATTATTAAGTTTGCAGATGATACTACCATAATGGGCCTAACTGCAGGCGGAGATGAAACAGCGTACAGGGGGGAGGTTCAAAAAATATCGACATGGTGCTTAGATAATAACTTGCACCTAAATATTAGTACGACAAAGGAGATAGTGTTGGACTTTTGGAGGAAGAGAGGGGAACCTGCCTGTTGTATATGGGGGGGGGGGCTGTGCGGAGAGAGTCTCCTCCTTTAAATTCCTGGGCGTTTATCTTAGTGAGGACCTCACTTGGAAAATCAATATAATTCACGTGGTCAGAAAGGCCCAACAGAGACTCAATTTCCTCAGGGTCTTGCGAAAGAATAATGTGAAACAACAACTGATGAACTCCTTTTACCGGTCAACAATAGAAAGTGTCCTTTCATATTGTATCACAGTGTGGTATGCTGGCCTGACAGCCACGGACAGAAAGTCTCTCTACAGAGGGTGGTGAATACAGCACATGATATCACGGGCTGTCCCTTGAGTCCGCTAGGTGACATCGCAAGGGATCGTTGCCTTAGGAGAGCGAGAAAAATCCTCAGGGATGACTCACACCCCGCCCAGCGCCTCTTTAATCTTCTACAGTGGATGCTCGGGTCGCGAACGTGATCCATGCGGGATGCACGTTCGCAACACGCGGCGGCACGTCTGCGCATGCAGAGGTTGCAATTCGGCACTTCTGCGCATGCGTGACCGCTGAAACCCAGTTTCGGCGGTCTGCAACCCGAAAAAATGCAACCTGAAGCATCTGTAACCCGAGGTATGACTGTACCCTGGGCAGGAGGTATAGAAGTATAATCAGCCATACCAACAGGCTAAAAAAGAGCTTCTATCCATGGGCTGTTAGGCTGTTGGAATGGAAAATAACATAGCGAAACTGACTTGCGAGGTGGTGTGTTGTTTGATAAGAGATTGAGTGTTTGGGGAGGGAGACTCCTTTAATTTAACCGTACACAGGTCCTGCAAGACGAATGCCTCGCAAGACGGAAAACTCGCTAGACGAAAGGGTTTTCCGTTTTGGAGGTGCTTCGCAAAACGAATTTCCTATGGGCTTGCTTCGCAAGACGACAATGTCTTGCGAGTTCCTGCTGGGTTTTTTTTCTTCCCCTCCCCTTTTCCTAAGCTGCTAAACCGCTTATCAGCTGATCCGATAAGCTGCTAAAAGCCGCTAAAAGCGCTAATCCGCTAATCCTTCAATGGGCTTGCTTCGCAAGACGAAAAAAACCGCTAGACGAAGAGAATCACAGAACGGAATCTTTTCGTCTTGCGAGGCACCACTGTATTATTATTATTATTATTATTATTATTATTATTATTATTATTATTATTAGCTCCCATCACCTGGCTGGGGTGTTAGGGGACAGGTATTTTGTCCACCTTTGGTTCTCCCCCCCCCCACTGCACTCAGCTCTCACCTGTGGCTCCTAGAAGCTGTCAGCACAACATTGGTCACACTCCGGGAACAGGATTAGGCCAGGGTAATCTGAGGATTGCTGTCAGAAGCACAGCAGAGGGAATGATACACACACACACAAATGGTTTTGAGGCAGCCAGTGGGGCTGGGGTGGCCCCACGGGCATCATTAACGCCCACCTGAAACTCAAATGGACGAAAACACAAAGATCTTCTCAGCTCCCTCTCTGCTAGCTAAGCTCCTGGGGCTTTTATGTCCCCTCACCTGACTCACCTGTAAATTGTCCCCGCCCTGCATTAGTTCCAGCAACACCTGAGGGTTGGGGTGGTTGTCCTAAAAAGAAAGAAAAACAGAACCATGAGGGCATGTGGCGTGTTGAATTTATAATAATAATAATTTATTATTTATATCCCACCCATCTGGCTGGGTTTCCCCAGCCACTCTGGGCGGCTCCCAGCAGAATATTAAAAACACGATAAAACATCAAACATTAAAAGCTTCCCTCAACAGGGCTGCCTTCAGATGTCTTCTAAAAGTCAGGTTTATTTCCTTGACATCTGGTGGGAGTTGCACAGGGCGGGCGCCACCACTGAGAAGGCCCTCTGCCTGGTGGTTTTTTTTTTCAACTTTCCAATTCCGAAAAGGAGGGGTGCTAAAAAGTTGCAACATGACTAGGGAATTCAAAATATATTAGGTTACATTAATATAATTTAAGCTTTGCTTGATAGAATCATAGAATCATAGAATCATAGAATCCTAGAGTTGGAAGAGACCACAAGGGCCATCGAGTCCAACCCCCTGCCAAGCAGGAAACACCATCAGAGCACTCCTGACATATGGTTGTCAAGCCTCTGCTTAAAGACCTCCAAAGTAGGAGACTCCACCACACTCCTTGGCAGCAAATTCCACTGTCGAACAGCTCTTACTGTCAGGAAGTTCTTCCTAATGTTTAGGTGGAATCTTCTTTCTTGTAGTTTGGATCCATTGCTCCGTGTTCGCTTCTCTGGAGCAGCAGAAAACAACCTTTCTCCCTCCTCTATGTGACATCCTTTTATATATTTGAACATGGCTATCATATCACCCCTTAACCTCCTCTTCTCCAGGCTAAACATGCCCAGCTCCCTTAGCCGTTCCTCATAAGGCATTGATAGGATGTGTGCAAAATTATATGGAATTCGTTAAATATGATTGCCAAGTACTTGTTGTTGTATTATATTGCTACTTATTTGTTTATAATTAGCGCTAACTTTCCAGAAGTTAAAATTCTTTGATTTTCCAAAAGCAGTTTATGAGCTTCTTTATTAAATGTAGACTTACCAGGCTAAATGTTGTCCAGTCACAAAATGTGAATTCCTCACATATTTTAAAGACTGCTCACTGAATAAATTTGCAGAAATTAAGTGTCACTGTCTAAAATGACATGCCCTATTATTTTGTGTCCTGGGGTGTTTTGAAGAAGTGAGAACTGATGTAAGAAAACTGCTGAGTGATGTTGGGGTTATGTAGACTTCCTTTGTGCAGTGTGAACATGGAAGTGAATGGTGTTTTTCGGTGGTTGTATTATTGGGTGTGTTTTAAGATTTATGATTTTTAAAAATGATATATTGTAGTTATGTTGCATTTTGATGTATCCCAATATATTTCAGCGCTATGCATATTATTTGGGTGTTTTGCTCACGTCTAGAGAGATTTAATTCTGCTAATTAAAACGTGGAATTACGATTATCATTAGCAGCAGTAGCAACTTAAGGTTTCAAATGCGCAATTCATACTTTTTGTTGCTTGTATGGATTCCTTTTCGCTGCAATCTGTAAGCCGCTTAGAGATTTCTGTTGACAAACGAACTGACCAAATTAAACATAAATGAAAAAACTCATTCTCAGCTGGGAACCCAAAGCTCATCCATCACTATCTTTCTGAATGGGGTAACTGTGCCCCTGAAGGACCAGGTGCGCAGCCTGGGAGTCATTCTGGACTCACAGCTGTCCATGGAGGCGCAGGTCAATTCTGTGTCCAGGGCAGCTGTCTACCAGCTCCATCTGGTACACAGGATGAGATCCTCCCTGCCCGCAGACTGTCTTGCCAGAGTGGTACATGCTCTAGTTATCTCCCGCTTGGACTACTACAATGCGCTCTACGTGGGGCTACCTTTGAAGGTGACCCGGAAACTGCAACTAATCCAGAATGCGGCAGCTAGACTGGTGACTGGGAATAGCTGCAGAGACCATATAACACTGGTCCTGAAAGACCTACATTGGCTCCCAGTACGTTTCCGAGCACAATTCAAAGTGTTGGTGCTGACCTTTAAAGCCCTTAAGGGGCTTGGTCTCCCATTTCGACCACTGCAGTGCGCTCTACATGGGGCTGCCTTTGAAGGTGACCTGGAAACTACAACTAATCCAGAATGTGACAGCTAGACTGGTGACTGGGAGTGGTTGCTGGGACCATATAACACCAGTCATAAAAGACTTGCATTGACTCACAATTCAAAGTGTTGGTGTCGATCTTTAAAGCCCTAAACGGCCTCGGCCCAGTATACTGTACCTGAAGGAACGTCTCCACCCCCATCGTTCAGCCCGGACACTGAGGTCCAGCTCCGAGGGCCTTCTGGCAGTTCACTCCCTATGAGAAGTGAGGTTACAGGGAACCAGGCAGAGGGCCTTCTCGGTGGTGGCACCCACCTTGTGGAACGCCCTCTCGTCAGTTGTCAAGGAAATAAACAAATACACAACTTTCCGAAGACATCTGAAGACAACCCTGTATAGGGAACCTATTAATGCCTGATGTATATCGTGTGTTCTTTTATATTCTGTTGGAAGCAACCCAGAGTGGCTGGGGAAACCCAGTCAGATGGGTGGGGTACAAGTATAAGTTCTTCTTCTTGTTGTTGTTATTTCTCCTCCACATCAAAGTGCTCCCGGGTCTCATGGTTCCACCATACCGAAATAAGGAGATTCAGTTCAGCCCGTAGCACCATGACATCGACCGTGATCGAGGCCACGTGAGGGATATCTGGCTCCAGCAGATGCTCCGGGAAGCAAAGTCCGTCCGTCTGTTCCTCCGAATATCCGTAGAGGCGAAGGACGTCCCGCCCGCCCTGCCAGGAACGTGGGGCACACAATAAATGGGTTGGGGTGACAACAGGAGGAGGAGCTCAGCTGGGACACAGCTTAGCTTGGCCTCTGCTAGGAACAGGGCCTTATCTGTGTGGGCCCCCTTCTCAATGGAATATTTTTCACCAGGCTCCTGCTATTAGTTGTAAACAAAATAAAAATAGAAACTCAGAAGGATATAAGAGCAGGGAAGAGCCGAGTGATTGACCCTGGTGCTGAAAAGATACCAAAGGACATAGATGTCAACCATCCCTTATTTGGCGGGAAAGTCCCTTATCCCAGCGCCGTGTCCCGCTGCCGTCCCTTATTGATGATGTCCCTTAAATTTCCCGGGTTTCAAAGGAAGCAGCTCCTCTCCCTCCCTCCCTCCCTGCCGGCCAGGGAGGAGGGAGGCTCCAACTGTGTTGCTTGGCTGCGTTGCTCACCCAATAAGGAGTCTAAGAACGACTGGGGGGTGGAGCTTGCATGCCTTGCGCCAATCAAATCGGCCGCGTTGCCTGGGGACTCAGCGCTTCCCAGCGGAGAGGGGACGGTGGTTTTCCTTGCTGCATCCCCTTTGCCGGGTTGCTGCGCTGTGGGAACCACCGCTTGAGGCTTCGTTTGGCTGCTGGTCGACTAAAATCCCTTATTTTGGCTGCTGATCCCTTATTTTCGAGGCTGCTGGCCCCTTATTTTCAAATCTGTAAGTTGACAGCTATGCCAAAGGAAGGGATGGGCAGACAGGGAAGGAATGCTTCTCTCACCTGGATGGTGTCCACCGTGTCCCGGAAAACGGGGTTATTGAACTTGACGGTCCTCCAGAAGCGGGGCTTGTGTGGGTTCAACAGGTTGCGCCCATATTTCTCCAAGATGTTCAGGGCAGTGGAGATGGTACGAAGGTCCTTTTGAGGCTGGGGAAGGGTTCGAAAATTGCCATTGTCTCTTTGCACGTTGGTACCTAAACCCCAATCTCCAAATCGCACGAGGCTGTACAGTGGTACCTCGGGTTACATACGCTTCAGGTTACACACTCCGCTAACCCAGAAATAGTGCTTCAGGTTAAGAACTTTGCTTCAGGATAAGAACAGAAATTGTGCTCTGGCGGTGTGGTGGCAGCAGGAGGCCCCATTAGCTAAAGTGGTGCTTCAGGTTAAGAACAGTTTCAGGTTAAGTACGGACCTCTAGAACGAATTAAGTACTTAACCCAAGGTACCACTGTACTAAATTCTTCTCAGAACCCCCTTCCTTTGGGGTTTTCGTTTGCTAGGCTCTGATCCTCCCAGACCCCAGTTGTCACTGCCATCTCTCACGTGTTCAGAGGGACAAGCAGGGTTCACGGTGCATTCACACCGCATTACACATATCAAAAACTTCTTGTCTTAGGGACTAGAACCTTGTTCCTGGGCGCCTTTTTAAATAAACAGCGGAGACCCTGAGGATTCTGAGGCAGGGACTATTCGAATCTGCATCTGTGCGAGGGAATCGCACTGCAAACGATAAACGCTACTGTGACCCAGCCCCGCTACGAGGCGAAATCCCAGCGCCCCAAAACAAAACTTTGTGCTTACCAAGCTTGATCCTCACTTCTACATAATGACTAGTTTTGCCGAGGCACCTAGAAAAGGGCTTGTTTGCTTTCCGACCCCCCTTCCTTGTGTGGAAACCGCATTGCAGGCAGACATTCCACAGGTGAAGCTCCCAGCTGCCCATAGCATCAGAGCTCTTGCAGGGAGAGACACACACTAGTTTTGCCTGTCTGACTTCTGAATCTTTCCATCTTTCCCCCCCAAATTTCAATCCCCACCCCGGTTTTCTAGACCCCCACCCCTGCCATTGCACACACACACACACACAAACAAAATACAGTGGTGCCCCGCAAGACGGAAAACCCGCTAGACGAAAGGGTTTTCCGTTTTCCAATGCGCTTCGCAGGACGAATTTCCCTATGGGCTTGCTTTGCAAGACGAAAATGTCTTGCGAGTCTTGAGATTTTTTTCCGCTCCCCCCTCCTTTTTCTAAGCCGCTAAGCCTTTAATAGCCTTTTAGCAGCTAAGCCGCTTAGCCGCTAATAGCCGCTAAACCGCTAATAGCGCTAATCTGCTAATAGGGTTGCTTCGCAAGACGAAAAAACCGCTAGACGAAGATACTCGCGGAACGGATTAATTTCGTCTTGCGAGGCACCACTGTACTGTCCCCTTACCTGCCCCTGGGTATTGGCTCGTATAATATCCTTGGCATCTATCTCCAGGTATTTCTGAGCCGGCGGAAACGGCATCTCCAGCAGACGCTGTACAGTCTCTGGGTTCTGCTCCAAGGGATTCTCAATCAAAGCAGCTACCAGTTCGTCCCGGAGCGCCATGAATTTGCGCTCCACTTCTCCCATGGCTGCTACCTAAGGAAGAGAAAGAAATATGCAAGAGAAAAGAAAGATTCTCTCCTACGATATCTGTTGGGTTTAACCAAGTATTCCCGTCACCCACCAAAGGGGCAAAATAACCTCAGATCAGGGCGAAAAATGTATTTATTCTTATTCATGCATGCATTACCAGATTCACATGGCAACTTTCCTTCAAGGAACTAAAGGCAGAGTTCATGGCGGGGAGAGGGGGAATTCTGTTTTGTCTTCACAACAGCCCTGAGAGGTAGGATAAGGCAGAGAGTAGGTGCCCTACCGAAGGTAAATGTCATTGCTGAGCAGGAATTTGATTTAAGTCAAATTCTCTATCCTACCACACCATCACAATGTTAATTCTTTTTTTAAAAAGCTCCCCCCCCCCTTAGGATTCCATTTTACAATGCATATAAAACAGAGAGAACAATTTTAGCAATGGGCAAAAAGCGAAAGGTGAAAAACAAAACGATAAGACAGGCATGTAGAATTGAGTGCTTGCACGTGAGTTAAAATATCAAAGTCCAAGCAAAGATGATCAACTTTATCGGATCGTCAAGTATAGTTCCAGGCGTGTGACGAAGGCTGTCTTGAAAATGATGGTTCTGCTGTATATGTCATAAAGGAATGTCAAATCATATACAAAGCGTCTGGAAGTTTTAGTCCTTGTCGGAATCTCAAATTATCCGCAATTTTCTCCATCGCAGCTATATTCCAGAGCGAGCGGTTACCAAGAGACATGTTAATTCTTGACCTGCATATTCTTTCCGCTGCTGGATGCAGCTCAGAAAAATATGAGGAAGTATTTAGCCGCCCATGAAAAACCATATATACAAACTTAATCTTGTCTTGACAACGCCTTTTGAAGGCAGATGAAGAGTTTTAGGGAGATCAGGAGCTCATTTCCTCCATCCTGACCTTTTAACACTTGCTTTTAGAATTCTTTTACAATACGGTTCACTTTTATGCACTTTTCAATTGCCATTTAAAAAAAATTATTGTGAGCCGGCTTGAGTATGTTTTAAGAAGAAGTTGTCCCTGAATTAAGAGGGTTTTGGTTTTGGTTTTGAAAAAGAAAGAACTGCTATCCATTTGGCCATGAATAAAGACATCGGTTCCCTCTCCTACAAGTGCTTAATTTAGCAAAACCATGTTAGGATTATTGTTAGGGCTGTTATGAAGGATCATGGTGCGCATTTTGAATACAAATAAACTTCAATACCGAACTGTCATAGCCTGCCTTTTGAAAATTTCACCAGCCTCCAACCTTGAACACCTTCCAGATCTTTCTCTCCCCTCTACAATTTGCGTTATACGGATATAAAATTGTCAGTTTGAGGGTAGCCAAGGGAGCAAGACCATAGACTTGCTAATATTTCACAGTAAAATCCTACTCAGAAGCAGGCAAACCCCACTGAGCGGTATAAAACTGCTGCCACATTCAGGCACCGCATTAATATTTTTGTTGAATTAAATTATGAATTAAATGCCTACAAGTGATCAGGGTGAGAAAGAGTGGGGCAGCTGGAGTTCCTTAAAGCTAAGAAATCCACAAAGAATGGATCCTAACCACCAGCCTGACATCAAGGATAATCTTTTGTAAAGTAATAGCAGTAATAATAATTTTAACATTTACCCACCATCGGATTGCACAGACAAACCCTCATGGAATTAAGTATTGTATATATATTTTTTTGCTGTAAGTCGCTTGGAGACATTCGGGTGACAAGTGACTTACAAGTTTAATTAACTAAATAATAATAATAATAATAATAATAATAATAATAATAATAATAATAATGGCAGACACCAAGAGGTGGTGGAAGTTTTTAAGCAGAGGCTTGATGGCTGTTATAAGAAAAATATCGCTCCCTTTCCCTTATGGGGTATCTGGCCACCCATCATGTTTTTGATTTGATCCCATAATAATAATAATAATAATAATAATAATAATAATAATAACAGTAACAACTTTTAATTTGTACCCGCCCTCCCCGGCCGGAGCCAGGCTCAGGGCGGCTAACATCATAAAACTAGCACAGTATACAAAGAACATAAGAACATAAAAATGTCCCGCTTTTCCTTAGGACGTCCCTCATTTGATTCACGTTGGAGGGTATGGAATTATGCACCCCCGAGCCAAATAGGCAAGTAATTATACAGCCTTTAGAAGGCAACCCTGTATAAGGAAATTTTTAAAAATGTTTTGTTATGTTTTTATTTATGTGGGAAGCAGCCCAGGGCAGCGACCCAGTCAGATGGGTGGGGTACAAATAATAAAATCATCATCATCGTTATTATTATTATGGAATAGGACATCCCCATTTTCATCCGAACATTGTTGGAGGGTATTCCTCCGATGCTACGATTTTGTGGAAAACCAGGGAGCGGCTCCTTGCCCTTCTCAGAAGCTTGCAAATCGAAAGCAAAAAAAAATAATTTTTAGGGGGGGGGGCAGCCCTCCAACCTCCGTTTGCAAGCAGCGTTTCGCATGGTGCAAGCTGAGCCGGGAGAAAGCCCCTCCGATTTCACTGGGGCTGGCGCCGGGGGTCATGGCGGGTGCAGGATCTCAGATTTGGGGGGGTCTGGGAGCGGATCATTTGCAGCTTCCACTTTTGCACAAGCCTGACTTCCTCCCCAACCCGGGAGGGGGGGAAATAAAAGTTGCAAAGGGGGTTTGCGGTTTGGGTTTCAAGGGGATCCTCCTGCCTCCTTGGAAAGTGGGGGGGGGAGGAAAGTGGGGGGGATCTTACCTTGTTTGGGGCGGCGGGGGGAGGAGGGAGAAATCCAGGCGCGTCACTCACTTGTCATGCGAAACCCCAACAGCTGGTTGCAGAGGAGGAAGGCGGAGGAGAGCAGGAAACGAGGCAGGGCTTGAAGGCAAAGGGAAGGCCGAGAGGAGCCGAGGGGGACCCCAGGAGACCGGGAGGAAGAACTACAAGCCGCCTTTCTCCAGGAATTGCAAAAGAAGAAGAAGAAAAAAGAAGAACCGGCGTGCCTCTGAGCATCTGCAGAGCGCCTTCGGCCAACCAACAGCCTGCCCCGCCTCTCTTAACGGAGAAATCTGAGGGCTCCCTTGGACAAAAAACAAGGACCCCAGCCAGGAATGCCAGAGCGAAACAGCAGCCAGTAGGCTTGGTCTTGATTGAAGGCTGTCGCGACAGGACTCCCACCTGCCACCAGGTGGAACAAGATGGAAGCCCCGAACAAAAGAGAACCCAAGCTTTTATTAGCTGCTAATCCCCATGTTACATCCCCCCCTAAACTACATCATGGTTACATCATGAAAGGGGAGGTCTGGTGGCAGTAATCTGAGCATCCTGGACCCTGCCCCATGGTTCCCCTTGCCCTCCACCAAACACCCATCAAGTGGAACAAAAAAGATCTTTGCATTTCCCTGTTTCACACCCAAGTTAGTTGTTGTTAGTTGTTTAGTCGTGTCCGTCTCTTCGTGACCCCCTGGACCAGAGCACGCCAGGCACTCCTGTCTTCCACTGCATCCCGCAGCGTGGTCAGACTCATGTTTGTAGCTTCGAGAACACTGTCCCACCATCTCGTCCTCCGTCGTCCCCTTCTCCTTGCGCCCTCCATCTTTCCCAACATCGGGGTCTTTTCCAGGGAGTCTTCTCTTCTCATGAGGTGGCCAAAGTCTTGGAGCCTCCGCTTCAGGATCTGTCCTTCCAGTGAGCACTCAGGGCTGATTTCCTTCAGAATGGAGAGGTTGGATCTCCTTGCAGTCCATGGGACTCTCAAGAGTCTCCTCCAGCACCAGAATTCAAAAGCATCCATTCTTCAGCGATCAGCCTTCTTTATGGTCCAGCTCTCACTTCCATACATCACTACCGGGGAAACCATAGCTTTAACTAGACGGACCTTTGTTGGCAAGGTGATGTCTCTGCTTTTTAAGATGCTGAATGTTTAATAGGTTATTGTATTTTAGTGTTTTGTTGGAAGCCGCCCAGAGTGGCTGGGGGGACCCAGCCAGATGGGCGGGGTATAAATTATAAATTATTATTATTATTATTATTATTATTATTATTATTATTATTATTAATTATTATTATTATCTGAGGGCTCCCTTGAACAACAAAAAAGGGGGGGGGAAGGACACCAGCCAGGAATACCAGAGCAAAACAGCAGCCAGTAGGCTTGGTCTTTATTGAAGACTGTCGTGACAGGATTCCCACCTGCCAGAAGGTGGAACAAGATGGAACAAAAGAGAATCCAAACTTTTATTAGCTGCTAATCCCCACATTAGGGTCGCGGGTGGCGCTGTGGGTTAAACCACAGAGCTTACTGATCAGAAGTTTGGTGGTACGAATCCCCACGACGGGGTGAGCTCAAGTAGATAAATAGGTACCACTCCAGCAGGAAGGTAAACGTTTCCATGTGCTGCTCTGGTTCACCAGAAGCGGCTTAGTCACGCTGGCCACATGACCCGGAAGCTGTACGCCGGCTCCATTGGCCAATAAAGGGAGATGAGCAACCCAAGAGACAGCCATGACTGGACCTAATGGTCAGGGGTCCCTTTACCTTTACCTTAATCCCAATGTTACACCTCCCCCAAACTACATCATGCTTACATCATGAAATGGGAGGTCGGGTGGCAGTAATCTGAGCATCCTGGACCCTGCCCCATGGCTCTCCTTGCCCTCCACCAAACACCCATCAAGTGTAACAAAAAAGATCTTTACATTTCCCTGTTTCCCAGCCAAGTTAATCACAGCCTTTTGTCTTCATCTGGGTTTGTTATTTCTGGAATGGCTACCTGTCTGGCACTCAGGTATCAGGATGCCAGGAATTATCACTCCGGCAGAGGGGCTGCTGAGGAGCTGAGCTCACATGTCTATATGAATTTCTGAAGTTTTCCCAGTGAGCCAGTACACAGACGCATTGATCAGTGAATTCTTACATTTGGTATCGTGCAGCAAAGCCCTTTGAATAGACAGGAAGAAACTGTGATGAAGTGTTTTGTGGGGACAAATCACCAAAGTCACAAAAGCGATTGTGCTGGATTTGGTAGTGGGCTGCATGTGCATGATATCTGCTGGAGGGGCAACACCCCCCCCCAACCTATACATAAATTCCTGCAACAGCCTCTTAGATGGGATCCCCCCCCCCCCGCAAAGCTTGGAGAAATGTATGGAGTCCCCAAATGTATTTAATTAATTGCTTCATTAGGTCCTGGGATTATTTTGCTAGTGTTATAACCAAAATCTGCCCTTTTTCTCTTATGGAGTATCCAAGAGCCCATATAGAGTCCTTATGTGGGTTCCCTATTGGCAGGAGAAAATAACAGGGGCCAACCAGAGAATATTGAGAAGCAAAGCAGCTAGTAAGCTTGATCTTTATTAAAGCTATTGCAACAGGGTGCCCCCTTCACACACAGGAACGGAGGAGGACCCAGAACCAAGGTGTGTCTACCCTTATTTTAAATATTAAATTCCCTACCCTGGAGCTCAAGACCACCCCTCCATACATCGTACATACATCACAGAAGGGGTGTAACCCAAGACCACCCCCCACAAACATCATCCCTACGTCACAGAAAAGGCGGTCTACAACAGAAATTTGAGTGTTGTTGTTTTTCCTGTCTGCCAGGTTATCTGATAATGCCTTAATCTGATTGCCTTTCCTGGTAGTCTGCCCATTCCTTTGAAAAGGTGATTACTAAATGGTTTCAGGGCTGTCTTCCTGCACTGCTCCAGACATGTGGTTTATATATTTATGTACGTGTTTGCTTGGTACATTTATGAACATTTATTATATATCTAAGACCTTAAAATTATTATTTTTTTAGATTTCTTATTTAATTAAATTTTATTAAATACAAAAAAGAAAATATCAAATAAGAAATAAACAAATATCATACATATACACATGAACATAATTATTTATACATCTGTAAAGCAATATTCGAAAAGAAGAGGAAAAAAGAGAATAAAAGAAAAAGTTAAAAATAGAAATTTAGAAAATAGAAAAGTGTTCACCATAAACAACAATTTCAGATCTATACTTGCATACAATTTTATATTTCCATCTTGCAAAATATCAGTGTTAATTAAAAGGTTTTAAAAGACTTCCACCGTTTACGCCACATGTCTTTTATACTTCTTATACTTCTTCTTATTACACTAGGGGATTTTTTTAAAGTGGGGATGTCGCGATGCTGCAAAGTTCTTTTTCTTTCTTTTTCTTTCTTGCGAAATGTTCGCATTCCTTGGGAAGTTGGGTTTCGTCCTTCCCGGGGCTATTTCTGTGCAAGGCGAGGAAAGGCGACCCCGTCGATGCGTGGGGGGCGGGAAAGGGAAAGGGAAAGGGGGCGGCCGCGCGGGCGGAACGTGTGAATGCGAAAGCGAAAGTGAAGGTGCAGAGCCGAGCTGCTTGCAGGAAGGGGCGATCGGCGAGGCTGTTCTCTGCTGCTTCTGTTCGGATTCTTTCCCTCCCTGCCTGAACAAGACCCCCCGACAACGCCACGATGGCCAAATCCTGCACCATCCAAGTCAGCAAGGAGTCCCGTGAAAAGGTGCGGAGTTGGGGGGGGACTGGGTGCAAATCGGGGTCAAGTCTGGCAAGGGGGTCAAATGGAAGGTGCTCTAAAAATAGGGTGCGGGGAGTAAGGTTCTTGCCCGGATCTGGTGGCTTCTGAGAAACGAGAGTGCCTCTGAGCATGTGCTGAGGGTGAGTTATAACTAAGCAGCCCGTTCCTCCCACCACCACCTCATCGCTCGTTTTCAGGCACGGACCAACCGGGGGAACCGACCTGCAATTCCTACAAATGCATTTATTTCCTTCCTTTCTATGCCACCCTTTTTCTCCAAGCCGCTCAAGGTGGGCTCTGTGGTTCTTCTCCCCCTCCTCATTTAATCCCCCACAACAACCTTGCAAGGTTAGGTAGGTAGGTTAGGCAGTGACTGGCGCAAGGCCACACTCCATGGCTGAGCGGGGATTCGAACCCGGCTCTGACAGGTTCTCGTTTGACACTTAACCACTAGGCCACACTCCCTCTCTCTTATGCCAGATTTGGAGGGGCCCTCTGCTTACTGCTGGGCGGAAAGGCACTCTGCACATGCTTGGGGGCATCTTCAGTTATATTCCCCAAAAAGCAGGCTCTGAAAGGGGGGATACTAGGTCAGGGAGGTGTTTTCCCACCCCATAATGGTCTGTGGGGACTTACTCCTAGGGAAACAAGACATAGGGCTTCATTCCCATTGACATTGGTGGGGTTGGCTTTCAAATCAGCAGGCTGTGGACGGCAGACTTATTTCCATTATTTTCAGCTTATGAGTCAGTTATAATTTATAGCTATGTTGTCAGAGACTTGATAGCTGAGTTGGTAGAGCACGAGATTGGACAAAAGATTCACGCATTGCGGACACATGGGGGTCTCTTGCAAATACAGTGGTACCTCGGTTTAAGTACTTAATTCATCCTGGAGGTCCGTTCTTAACCTGGAACTGTTCTTAACCTGAAGCACCACTTTAGTTAATGGGGCTTCCTCCTGCTGCGCCACCAGAGCACGATTTCTGTTCTCATCCTGAAGCAAAGTTCTTAACCTGAAGCACTATTCCTGGGTTAGCGGAGTCTGTAACCTGAAGCGCATGTAATCTGAAGCGTATGTAACCCGAGGTACCACTGTATGCAATTCTGTGTGCCTCCTGGGACGTATAGGAATCCAGGATTAGGAGAGGAATCTATTTGTTGCAAGGGTGGGTGTAACTCTACTGGCACCATAATAATAATAATAAATTTATTATTTGTATCCCGCCCATCTGGCTGGGTTTCCCCAGCCACTCTGGGCGGCTTCCAGCAAAATATTAAAATACAATAATCTATTAAACATTAAAAGCTTCCCTAACCAGGCCTGCCTTCAGATGTCTTCTAAAAGTCTGGTGGTTGTTTTTCTCTATGACATCTGGTGGGCGGCGTTCCTGTCCTTCGTATTTTATTTCAGTCTCCACCCCTGCTACAGAAATCCCCTCTTTATTCTTAGAGGGACGTGTCTGCACTTCTGCTAATTATTTACCTCAGGCATGGCTAAGGGTGGCTTTCAGCCTCGAGGGCCAGATTCCAAAATGTTCAGGGGCCACATGGCGAAAATGGATCTGGCCACACATAAAAAAGACCCTCTCACATAATAATAGTAATAGTAATTATTTTTATTTTTGTTTCATTTTATTTATACCCCGCCCATCTGGCAAGGTTTCCATGCACAAAGGCAAACAGCCCCTTTGATGATCTGTGCAGGGGGAATCTCTTTTGGAAAATCCGCCACGTCTACGTATAATTCCGCTCCCCTTTTCGTTGATGCCCAAATCTTGGATCTTGGGGAACGGCAGAAAAGGGAACCCACTTGGTGGCGGATCAGAGAGGGTTAGCCGCACCTGATTTACATAGACTGCTATTTTATTTGGGCTACGTATACACCATAAAATAAAATCATATTAAGACACCCCGCTCCTCAAGAATCCTGGGAAATGTAGTTTGTTAAGGGTGCTGGGAATTATAGCTCAGTGAGTGGTGGTGGTGTGAACTACAATTCCCAAGTTTCTTGGAGGTACAGTGTATGGTTTAAATGAATGTGTTTTTTTTAAAAAAAAGCCTGCACCGAACATGTTGAAGTCAATATTAAAACATGTTTGGACTAATAATAATAATAATAATAATTTTTATTTATACCCCGCCCTCCCCAGCCAAGGGTCCTCCTCAGGGCAGCTATATCTGTATAGATGGGGTCTATTCACTGCTTTGTGGAATTTTTCTGGCAGGATTTCTAAAATATGGACTTTTTTTATCCAGGGAAACATTGCTATTCCAGAGAACTTGTGTGTTATGTGCTGCTGTTCCGTAATGATTGTGTTGAGCCCCAGAAACGACCACATTTCACAATCTCTCTTTCTCTCCCTTAGATGGCTGTTTTCAGAGCGTCCCTTTTGCAAGAGGTAAACCTCTTTCGCTTTATAATCCCGCCCCTCAAATCTCTCCAAATACCCCTCTTCCAAAAGGTAATTTGTTTCTTTTAATCCCCCCCTTGCTCATCTTGCAGGGCGAAGAATTTCTGTGCTCGTTTTTGCCCAGGAAAATACTGCAATTGGATCAGTTCCTGAAGGTAAGAGAACACTAGCAGGACGCTGCTTCAAATCTGTAGTGTAGATTAGGCCCCAGAGAGCATTTATGGGGCCTTCCCAAGTCCTAGTCCGGTGCTCCAACCACTATACCACACTGCCTTTGCATAGCTGCCCTGTAACCATAGTTCTCTTTTCAGGAAGGGGCGCTGAACGTTAAAGATTTGACCACCCTCCGTGCCCCGCTGGACATCCCCATTCCAGACCCCCCTCCCAAAGATGATGAGGTGAGTTGTTTGACGGGGCCTTCTTCTCTAACCCCCCCCCCCCGAAAACCCAAGATGCACCTGCAAGGATAAGGATCGGGGCCGCATTTAGGTTTGATGAGGCCCTCAGCTACTGAAGGCAATGGGGCCCTTTATATGTCCAGCTGTCCTTTGTCAACAACAAATTGTCGCTGTTTTGGGGGTTGAATATATGCTATATGGTCATTTATGGACCGAATAGGTATCTAAAGCCATTTGCACATAATAGGAGCCTACACAACACAAAACACTGTTGCTGTATGTAGGTTTTATTTTATTTGGTTTTTTATCTTATATTTTGGAAATGTACATCCAGGGGTTTTTTCCCCTTTAAATTTTTTGGGGGCCCACAAGAGAGTGGGGCCGTAAGCTATAGCTTGTTTAGCTTATACGTAAATCCAGCACTGATAAGGATGTAATAGATTTTGCTGGTGTTTGTTTTTGTCATACAGATGGAGACAGAAAAGGAGAAGGACAAGGAAGGTGAGAGAGGGGTCCTCCGTCGGAAGGAAGGGAAATAAGATTTTGGGATGAGCGCAAATAATATTTCATTGCATTTTGGGGACTGACTTTCACTTTCTGCCCCCTGTAGCTCCGAAATGCGGATACCTTAAGTCCAACGAAGCAATCATTTCGCTTTTGGATCGCGTCAAACCCGAAGTCCGGGAATTCAAAGAGAAATGCATACTGGTAAATATTTTGTTCCCCTTTTCCTTTTTTACGACATGCACAACGCAGAAAGCGCGATCCTAGCGATGGGCGGAAATTAAAACGTAAAAAGCGAAACTCTAAAATCGCGTCAGTTGGGGAAAGCTTGTAAAAAGACGATTTTTAAAAAAAACCTGCGGTTACCTGTGGCTTAAGCAACGGAAAGCCCAGATCGTGAAAGGAAGGGAAAAGGTGAGGATAAAAAGTGTCTTCAGATAGAGTATCAGCGTTATTTGGTTGCCACAGGTAGTTCGAGATTTGCAAGGCTTGTCTTGCGGAAGGTATGCGTAACGAAGGAAGGGCCAAATTGTATAAAAAGTGCCTGGAGGCTGTAGTCTGTTAAAAATCTTAAATTATGTGTGGTTTTTCTCAGATGTGCATCTGGCCTAGCTGGCAAAAATGAGCCCTTCGCTCGATTCTCCCTCAGTTTTCTTTCTCCACGTTCCCCTC
The DNA here is from genome assembly GCF_964188305.1 of Podarcis bocagei. Taxonomy (NCBI): domain Eukaryota; kingdom Metazoa; phylum Chordata; class Lepidosauria; order Squamata; family Lacertidae; genus Podarcis; species Podarcis bocagei. The sequence goes on along the minus strand of NC_138138.1, from coordinate 51,720,470 downwards.
AGGTGACAACCTGGATTCAGTACATGATTCCCAAAATTGAGGACGGCAACGATTTTGGCGTGGCGGTTCAGGTAAGAGGAAGCGAGGCACTTGGAGAATCTGCCCCTCGCCTGCCGCCTATCCACAGCCTGCCCACTCATCAAACACAGCAAGGCAACCCAACTCCCACTGACAATTATGTCCCTAAAGGTAAAGGGACCCCTGACCATTAGGTCCAGTCGTGGCCGACTCTGGGGTTGGGGCGCTCATCTCGCTTTATTGGCCAAGGGAGCCGGCGTACTGCTTCCGGGTCATGTGGCCAGCATGACTAAGCCGCTTCTGGCGAACCAGAGCAGCCAGCGCACGGAAACGCCGTTTACCTTCCCGCCGGAGCGGTACCTATTTATCTACTTGCACTTTGCCGTGCTTTCGAACTGCTAGGTTGGCAGGAGCAGGGACCGAGCAACGGAAGCTCACCCGGTCGTGGGGATTTGAACCGCCGACCTTCTGATCGGCAAGTCCTAGGCTCTGTCAGTCCTGGGCCTGCAGGTAAATTTTGCAAAGTCAGAAGCTATGTGCTTCAACACCCCTCCTCACACCCAAAAAGAATTCACTAATGTCACCAAGATAAAACTTTGCCACACCAAGTTCAGATACCTAGGGGTACAAATAACCAGAAACCTCAATAAATTGTACCTCCACAACTACAAGCCCCTGTGGCGACAAATAAACAAAGACCTAAAAAGATGGAACAACATGAATTTGACTCTCTCAGACAAAATAGTCACGATCAAAATGATCGCAGCCCGCCCCTTGCCACCCCAAAAGCACAACTCGTCTTGTTTCTTTCCTCTTGACAGGAGAAGGTTCTGGAACGGATCACAGCCCTGAAGACCAAGGCAGAGGCTTTTCAGACCACTATTGCCAAGTAAGAGGAAAAGATGAGAGGGTAACCACAGGGTATTCTGGGTAATTTGCCCTCAGGACTGTTCTGCGTATTCACACTTTGTTCTGGAGGTCTTTTTGTTTCGTTTCACTTTTAGTCAGCTCTGGGTGACAGTCTAGCAGTAGAGCAGGTAACGCACATTCTGACCATCGGCATCATTCTTCATTCCAGGTATTTTTTAGAGCGTGGAGATGCCGTTGCAAAGGCTTCCAAGGATACGCATGTGGTGAGTAACAGAATAACAGAAGTCCTTCCACTCTGACTTTGGGGGATCGGTTGAGGAGTGTCATTGAGTTAATAGAATTGTAGAGTTGGAAGCGACCCTGCGGATCATTTAGTCCCACCCCCTGCAATGAAGGAATATGCATCCGTCCCGTATGGGGATTAAACCTGCAACCCTGGCATTATCAGCACCACGCTCTAACCTGTTGGAATTTTTAAGGCAACCAAAACTCCTTTCCTTGGGTCCAAGTACCGGGCCCCTTTTTTTAGCAGATTAACACGCAGCTTCCAAGCATGTAGGAGTCCCAAGTCTTGCATGGAGTATAGAAATCAATCGCAGGAAGTGTTTTGGTACAACAGCATAGCTGTCAACTTTTCCCTTTTCTTGCGAGGAATCCTATTCAGAATAAGGGAATTTCCCTTTAAAAAAAGGGAAACGTTGACAGCTATGTACAACAGGAGTCCTCACTGTCGTTCTTAAGCGTCACGGTTACAAACTCTACATGCATTTATCAGATCCCTGATGGAGGCTCAGCTTCATCTTAATGCTCTGGGCCTGACCCGAAAAGCTGCCCAACCAATCTCTTTACATCTTCCCACTGTGATAGCAGGGTTGAGACTAAACATCTCTCTCTGTCCAGCCCGGAAGCAGCACATGTGTAGAAATCATTCTTCAGAATGGCCTCGTACCTGTTGTAAACAACTTAGCTTCTCGCAGCTTCACATATTGTTGTTTCTGAGAATGAATGACTCTCACCCAACATAACCAGCTGAGCTCTTCAGGCTGAGTGATTTAAGCCTTCCTTTAGGCTTTTTCAGAGGGACGTGGGTGGCGCTGTGGGTTAAACCACAGAGTCTAGGACTTGCTGATCAGAAGGTTGGCGGTTCAAATCCCCGCGACGGGGTGAGCTCCCGTTGCTTGGTCCCTGCTCCTGCCAACCTAGCAGTTTGAAAGCACCTCAAAGTGCAAGTAGATAAATAGGTACCACTCCGGCGGGAAGGTAAACACCGTTTCCGTGCGCTGGCTGCTCTGGTTCGCCAGAAGCGGCTTAGTCATGCTGGCCACAGGACCCGGAAGCTGTACGCTGGCTCCCTCGGCCAATAAAGCGAGATGAGTGCCGCAACCCCAGAATCGGCCACAACAGGACCTAATTGTCAGGGGTCCCTTTACCTTTACCTTAGGCTTTTTCGGCCTCAAAAGGGTTCAAGCTCAAGAACTCGATCTTGGCCAGGAGAAACTTTTTAACGTCCTTGAAATGGTATCCCTGGTTGTGATCTGACTTATCCCCTTGCAGATGGATTACCGGTGTCTTGTTCATGAGCGGGATGAGGCCGTGTACAGGGAAATCCAGATGATGTTGCTCGATATCCGTGGGTTCTATGTGAGTATGCTAGGAGGGAGGTGACGGGTTAGTACAGCAGTCGAAAAAGAGAGGGAAATAGCGGAGTGCAACCGAGAAAAATCTCTTAGCGCTTACAAGTGTTCTGCCATCCACTGTAGGCTGAGCTCTACCACATCTTGAGCAAAAACCTGGAGAAATTGACCAACCCCAAAGGTGAAGAGAAGCCATCCATGTACTGATTCAGAAACCTGTGACAACCACCTCTGCCAACTTTCATTGGGTGTTTTGCTGTCATGGGGAAAGCAGAGCAATATAGGGGTAAAAAGAAAAGGATTTTTTGGGGGGTGGAGAGAGTCTAAAAGTGGATTCACAAATTTCTGTGGCTGAGTATGAATAATGCCTTCATGTGTGGCCTTTTCTTTCTTACCAAAGTTCTGTGAAATGAAACATAATAAGAGCTGGAGAAATCCAAGTTTTCACTAGCTATGTTTTTTTTTATTGCTTGAGTCTAGAACCACTGTGAACCCTCTCACTTTAGCACAGCTACCACCAAGCTGGTTTCCCTCCAGATCTTGTGAACTACAACTCCCATCACCCACTACAAACGTGCTGCCTGAAGCTGATGGGAGTTGTAGTCCAAAAGGTCTGGAGAGCACCAAGTTCTCGCTTTGTAATCAGATTAATTTAGCCTGCTCCAGCCTCTGTTAAGATCATCACACTCATCTAAGAAATCCATATAGCAGAGACTTTAAACAATATTTTTCATTTTTGTGCTCTGAATTTCTGTGCCTGGTGGCTGTTTTCTGCCATTTGAAAGCTTGTGATACTTTGGAAATGACTACTTGTCTCATAATAATAATAAAAGCATGCCTTGTTTAATTTTCTGTCTGCGTCTCTTTCTTTGGCACTTGGGAAATTAAAACCAGCTTCTTTGTAGTTTGATCCTGGAACTGAATCAGAGGCAAAACAGTAATTGAGTGGCCAATCCTTGATCCTTGTTTCAGTTTTGATGGGATGTCTAAACCAGTGTTTTTCAACCACTGTTCCGCGGCACACTAGTGTGCCGCGAGATGTTGCCTGGTGTGCCATGGGAAAAATTGAAAAATTCGAAAGATTTAAAAAAAAAGTCAAATTTTCGCCCACTAGGCGGGCGCCGGACTGTGTCCACCCTATTTTCCATCCGTCCTGGGTGGGGATCAGATCGGATGGGATCTGATGAGAGCGGACAGATGGTCCGCTCTCATCCGATTCCCCATAGAGAGCAGCGGGGCTCTGACATCTCCCTCTCCGCACACAGTGGTGGTGTGCCTCGTGATTTTTTTCATGAAACAAGTGTGCCTTTGCCCAAAAAAGGTTGAAAAACACTGGTCTAAACCTTCTCCATAGGCTGTTGTTTTACCCCAATCTGAATGCTCCCCCAGGTGCTAATAGCCCTGCTTTTAATAACCCCCATTTCCTGGCCCAAGATCACCCAATAAGGTTCATGGCTACATGGGGATTTGAACCCAGGCGTTCCCGACACCACACTGGTTCCCTTTGGTGTTGTTACCGGAAAAATCTGAGGGCTCCCTTGGACAAAAGTAAAGACACCAACCAGAGTAAATTGGAGCAAATCAGCAGCCTGTAGGCTTGGCCTTTATTGAACCATTGCAACAGGGTGTTCCCCTCACTTGCAGGAGAGAGGAAGACACAGAAAATGGTGTGCAAGACCTTATAAAAACTTTTGAATTTCCCATCCTCTAGGTCAAGCCCACCCCCAGAAACATCATGCATACATTACAGAAAGGAGGGGTTGAGGGAGGAGTTGTGGTGGTAACCTGAGTGTCCTGTCACCTCGCTGGTTCCCTTCTCCCCCTCCCCATGAGTCATTTTCAGAAGACAAAATGTAGTCACAGTTTCCTGCCCCCTGAGGGGGAATCCAATCACTGTTCTTTTGTTACCACGGACTGTGTACGCAGTCCGTTGTGTTGTTGATGGTCTTCTGTCTGAGACCATCAGGGTTGGCATAGCAACTGGGCAGGGCTCCTGTGGATGTGCTGGTATGCTCAAGGGATTATGGTGGCCTGTATCAAACCTTCCCCATTTTGTAGTCCTTCCTTCATGGAGTAAAATAAAAGTGGAACATTGCAAATCCGATGTATGGTTGATTTTCTATGAATTTATAACAGAAGCGTAGTGTATGTAGTGTGAGTGTGTGTGAAGTTTGTAGAAACTGAATGATTGGGGGGGGGGGTTCCTGCTACAGTGTTACACCTGAACATACCGTAACTGTTATGGAAAAATCTAGGTGTGAGGCTGCTCAGTCACCCAGCTCATCAGGCAGAGCCCGCGGGTCCCTGCGGAATAAAGAAGGAATCCAGCCACCAACTGGAGCAGATATCTGTAGATCAGTTTATTGCACAACAGGTTCAAAGAGGAATTTTGAACCCCAAGGATGGGGTGACAAAGACTTTTAAAACTTTCCCACCATATCCCATAATACAGTTCATACAGCATCATTGCTACATCACTGACAAGTCACAAAAGGGGAGGGGTAGACAGGGGTTACACTAGTTTAACTTCGGCAAACATGCCCAGAGAAGTCCTTGGTACAAGATTAACATAAGCCAGGGGTCTGCAACCTTTAAGACAAAAAGAGCCACTTGGACCCGTTTCCGAAGGAAAAAAAACCTGGGAGCCGCAAAACCACTGTGACATTTAAAACAAATATATCTCCGGAGCCGCGATCTGACAGCGGGCGGGAAGGTGAAGTCAGGACGGTGTGTGACTAACGCATGCACCGCCCCCATGCGACGTCACAGCCAGTACAGCGCCCGCCACAGTGGGGAGGTTCGGGGCGCACAATGCGCTTCCTCCCCTCGCTAGTATCCGCCCCGGAGCCGTGGCAAAGGTGTAAAAGAGCCACATGCAGCTCCGGAGCCGCGGGTTGCAGACCCCTGACATAAGCAAACACCTATGGAGTCCCACCACCCAAAGTACACTAGAAGTTCCTTTGCATGTCTGGACCCCTTGGCAAGTCTGGGGATGGGATTAGGCTTCCATTGGCCAACAATGAGCCCAGCAATTGTCACCTCTGGGAACTTCCTGGAGTCCTTTTTCAAGGGGGAAATAGCTTTGGAATGGAGGAAACTGGCAAAGGAGATGATTTTCTATTATTTCTAAAGCTAGGTAACTTCCCTGAGCTCTCAAGTTGAAAGGATACATTCAGGCATAATATTTGTAACATTTAACTTTAAAGATGTGCCCCCCCTGCCCCGTAATTTCCGTAACAATAATGGATCAGTTTTTTGTCTAGCACCTGCTAGAAACTCAACAGGTGCAGCTTTTCCTAGTTTGGTGGTACTGATGGGAAAGCTGCATCTGTTGAGTTTCTGACTGTGTACTATTAAAGGCATAGGCTGTCTATAGGGATGGGGGGGGGAGAGGCAGCTTTGTATGTGACCCCCTATAATATATTTTAGGCTTATGAGAGAATACTACTTTATGTCTAACTTCCGGGTTTGGGGAGTGCAGGAGCCACTCTAGCATATTATTTTATGATCCTGGGAAAGCGAGATCACTGAAGCCAGCAAAAGCCTAGAGAGGCACAAGCCGAGCTTCCGGTAAACGCAGAAAGCCGCCATTGGATATAATTCTCTATGGGCGAGAAGCGGCGACGCTCTAGAAACCCTGGCAACTCTGTGGTTGGCAGCCCCTCTGCATTGGAAATCACGGGAGAGGGCGGAACCATAGAGGCGCGAGTTGCCGAAAGGCGGGAGAGGCCGAGTTCGACACGAGACCGGAAGCGCCCTATAAGGCTGCTGTGGGGGAAGGAAGCCGGCTGATTTCACAAGACGCCGAGTGGGAGGAGTTTAGTTTAGTAGTGTGGCTCCGCCCCCCCTAATTCAGGAAAAGGCCTGGCCAATGGGAACGCACTCGCCCGAGGGCGGCGACCAATCGGAAGCGTAGAAGTGGACGTAGGCGCAGAGCGCGCGGTGATTGGTCGCGGGCGCGGCCAATGGGGGAGCTTGGAATGGATGGGGTGTTGTAGGAGGGGGTCTTTGAGCAGCAACCGCCTGGGCAGGCATGGAAAGGTGGGTGAAGAGGGGCTGGCGTGGCTGGTGGGGGGCGAAGGGGTTCCCTTCCAAGGGGGCACCCTCCCAGGGGTCGCCTTCCTCCCCACACTTCATTCCTCCGAGCCTCCTTGCAGCCCTGGGGAAGGGGGGCTCAGGGGTCGGGGCTGGAGGGAAGCTGCGCAGGGGTTGAGGGCACGCAGAGAAGGGGGCCTGGGGGGTTATGGGGCTGCTGTGGGGAGCAGGGCAGGGTCAGGCCCCGGGCCCCCCGAGACACAGCTTAGGAGGCTGGGGCAGAGGGAGCAGTAGAGACCGACGACACAGGCTCAGTGATCATCATTATTCCGATTATTGCATTTATGCCCCACTTTTATGGGACGCGGGCGGCGCTGTGGGTTAAACCACAGAGCCTAGGGCTTGCCGATCAGAAGGTCAGCGGTTCGAATCCCCGCGACGGGGTGAGCTCCCATTGCTGGGTCCCTGCTCCTGCCAACCTAGCAGTTCAAAAGCACATCAAAGTGCAAGTACATAAATAGGTGCCGCTCTGGCGGGAAGGTAAACAGCGTTTCCGTGCGCTGCTCTGGTTCGCCAGAAGCGGCTTAGTCATGCTGGCCACATGACCCGGAAGCTGTACGCCGGCTCCCTCGGCCTATAAAGCGAGATGAGTGCTGCAACCCCAGAGTCGGCCACGACTGGACCTAAGCATCAGGGGTCCCTTTACCTTTTACCCCACTTTTACTCCAAGGGGCTCAAGGTGGTGGATTTGATTCTTCTCCCCCACCCACATTTAATCCCCACAACACCCCTGCGTGGCAGGCTAGGCTGAGAGGCAAGGACCAGCGAGTTGCACGGTCAGAGCTTTCCAAACTTTTCATGTTTTTAGACGCGCATCATTTCGCGAAACAGCGATTCAGTTTTACCAGCAAACCGGAGGTTCAACTAACCCCATTCCAGCCCCGGGAGGAGCACGATGTGTAGGTGTGTTGCTTTCGCGCAACACACACCTACACACTGCAGCTGACACGCTGGCGTGTCGCGACACGCAGTTTGGAAAGCTCTGCTCTAGGTCCCAGTCTGACACTCTCAAGCTTGGGTCCCCAGCTGTTGTTGGACTACAACTCCCATCATCCTTGGCTAGCAGGACCAGTGCTCAGGGATGATGAGAGTTGCAGTAGTACAACAGCAGCTGGGGTTCTCACTTACATCAGGATGCCTTTGTCAGAGATTTCAGGGGGGCCCAGGTGGAGAGTCTCTGTGGCCCCCAGGTGTTGCTGAGGCTCTATATCAACTCCAGCCAGCACAGCCAATTATCAGGTCTCTCTTCTCCAGGTTGACATCATTTTGTGGCAGAGGGGGCTTGTCCTCCCCAGCCTCCTACTTTCCTCTAGCACTCATGTGTGTGACATGTCGCATTTGCCAGAACTTCCACTAGGCTTTTCTGAAAGGTACGGGCCCCTGCCCTCTGCGTTGAAGAAATATCGGGGTTTGGGAGGGCATCGGGGTGTGTGGATGGGAGATGACTGGGGAGGAGCAGGATCTGGAAGTTGTGGGTAGCAGGGAGCTGTTGTCAAGCTGAAGGAAGGGTAAAGGAGATCCTCAGATATTGTGGGAGAAGGCAATGAATGGAGAAAAAAACAGTTTCTGGGATAATGGTTATTAGGGAGCACCTGCGTTTCGGGATGCGGAACTGACTGCTCCTTTGCTTTGCAGGATGGGTGAAGTGGAGATCTCTGCCCGGGCATATGTCAAGATGTGTCTCCATGCTGCCCGCTACCCCCACGCCGCCGTCAACGGGCTGCTTTTGGCTCAGAGACGCCAGGCAACAGCCAGCCAGCCAGAATGCCTCTGTATTACAGACTGCATCCCCCTCTTCCACAGCCACCTGTCGCTCACAGTCATGCTGGAGGTGGCTCTGAACCAGGTATGCCCTTGGAGGGATGCAGATAGCAGAAGTGGGACCAGCAGGCCACTTTAACCAAGGAATGAACCAACCGGGCAACCCAGGGGTCGGGAACCTCCGTCCAGATTTTCTGGGCTACAACCCCCCTCATTCCTGATCAGAAGCCATGCTGCCTAGGACTGGCAGGTGTTGAACCTATAGGCCATAGATCTCTCCCTCCCCACCCCTCCCTAGTGTAACCTCACACTAAATATCTCTCCCCCCAAAAAACCCATCATTAACTGGTGGGTATGGTGTAAGGCCATAGAACTGGCTTCTTTCCATCTTGCCTTTCAGGGCAATTTTTTAAAAAAGCGATTGCATCTCAGGTGTGCAATGAGGAGTAGTCCTAGCTCAGATAAAAACGAGAGAATCAAAGAGGGTTGCAAGAGACAAAAGCAACTGTTTATTCTTAGAAGCAAAAGGTGTCTTGCACTTACAGGAGACGCAATCCCCTTTTCCCCCCAGGTCCCAATTTGTACCTTTCTAGAATGGTGCAATATTCACAATGCTTAAATGTGATGTTAGCTCATTAAAAGCAAAATACCAGAGTGCTACTCATTCTTGGAACAGATCCATTGAAATGAAAGGACACAGTTACCTTAGGTCCATTAATTGTGCTGGGTGGACCCCAATGGTTTGAACAGCTTCCCGTGTTCCTATGAATTTATATGTCTTTTGCAGGTTGACATCTGGAGTTCGGAGCTGAATTTGCTCCTTGCTGGCTATTACCAAGCCAACTCTGGGCTGGACGACAAGAGGTAAATCTGGGGAACAGAGTTTGGTTTATTAGTTATTAATTAGTTATACCCCGCCCATCTGATCAGGCCTCCCCAGCCACTCTGGGCGGCTCCCAACACGATAAAAGATCAAACATTATAAACTTCCCTAAACAGAGCTGTCTTTAGATATCTTCTAAAAGTCAGATAGTTGTTTATTTCCTTGACATCTGATGGGAGGGCATTCCACAGGGCAAGGTTCCCTGTAACCTCACTTCTCACAGGGAGGGAACTGCCAGAAGGCCCTAAGAGGTGGACCTCAGGCTGAATGATGGGGGTGGAAACGCTCCTTCAGGTATACTGGGCCAAGGCCGTTTAGGACTTTCAAGATCAGCACCAACACTTTGAATTGTGCTCGGAAACGTACTGGTTAGAGGCATCTCTTCTCCGTTAAACTGTTCTCTCCCTCCTTTCTGTGTTCCCCTGAAGCGCTTCTTTCCTCGCACAAAAGACTGTCGGACGCATTGCTGAACTATATGAGGGTGCCGTTCTTATCATGGTGAGAGCTGGGATCGGGGCCAACTGGGTCTGCACTATGTAGGGCAGAGGTGGGCAATCTGTGTGTCCCCCCCCACCCCACCAGATGCCCCTTTCAAAATTTCTAGATTTTTCCATCTGTATCCAGTACTCCTTTCACATCCTGCCTCTTAGCACCTAGCTTTACTTAAAGACAAGGCAGGGGTGTCTTTCCCCAGAACTACAGAAACCTGACTGCTATCGCCATCTGCTTACTCCCCCCAGTTGGATAACCGCAAGTTCACGATAAACCCCCGGGTCCCTCCAGTGATCGTTCTGGAGCAGAAGGATCGGCAATGGATCCCCAAAGACAAGAACCTGTGAGTTAACCGCTGTCTGTAATTTCTCTTCTCTGCAAAAACCTCATCACCATTTCAGTTTGCATTTGCCTTCCCAAAACAAACTGGTTGCTATTATTTCCATCTTACGGTGTGGAAATGAGCTTGTAGGGACAGCGACATGCCCAAATCCAGAGGAGAAATCGTTGGCAGAGGTGGGACAGGATCTCCCCGACTCTGTCTGTGCAAAGACACTGGCTCTTCTCAGCTCTTTACCCGAAGCGTCAGTGGGAGAGAATTGTCTGCATCGAGATTTTTAATGCCCTTCTTTTGCTGGTTTCTAGGGTCATGTGGAGCGACTGGGAATCCTCTCGCCACATCTGCAAGACCCTCCTAGAAGACAAAGCTTACTCCCAGTTGGTGGATTTTGATGCCCACCTGGATGACATCAGAGAGGACTGGACCAATCAGCAGCTGAACACAAAAATTGCCCAGTTGGTATCAGTGGCCAATGGCAGTGCGTGAAGGAATCGTAGCTCATCCGTAGCAGTTAAGAGAAGGGCCGTCGGATGATCAGAGGCTAATCTCAGACTGTTTCCGAGACGGCTGTAAAGAAACTGGATTTGCAGCTGGTGGGATTTTTGAAATTCCTGCCGAAAAGGACCTGGCCAAAACCATTCACGGTTGTGCAAAAAAAGGGGGGGGCGGAGGACTCAAACCTTTTTTTGTGTGTGTCCAGTTGATAATTTTGGAAACATGTTGCTTCTAGATACAGACATCCCCTTGAGAGATCCTGCACTTGTTGGAGATGAAAAGTTGTTGCTGCATTTATTTAGTTTCATAACATAATAAATTAAAAAAAAACACTTGTCAAATTTAAAAACCTCTTTATTTCGAAAGTGAATGAAGCTGGTGGGCAGGAAGTTCCAGTTAACTGGATATCATTTAGAGCATTTAAATAACAACAAACCCAGAACAGCTTGTGTGAAATCAAGGCTGTTCTTGGTGAAAGGAGTTGTTGTTTTTTTCTTCTTCTTCCAGCCTGATACTGGAGAGTTGGCTTAGTAGATCATTCCTTTGTTGTCATCGCGAGGCTTCTTAATCTTCTCGAAGTTCTTCAGGGTGATGTCGTAGACCACAGCCTAGGAAGAAAGAGAGATATTTTGAAACCTAGTATTTGGGGGTGGGGGGCGAACAGCCTACTTCAGTCGCATGAGGCGCATAAAACTAAGAAGCAGCTGCATGAAGCTGAGGAGGACGTAGACTTTTGAGCACACGCACCCAAAAACTCCTTCCCCGCTAGCACATTCTCTGGATCCAGGAAAGCAGGTGCAACAGGAATTTGCTATACAGTGGACCCTCTGGATACGAATTAAATTTGTTTTGGGGGTCCATCCACAACCCGAAAAGTCCATAGGCAGAGGTGCTGCTTCTGCGCACGGCACAATTGAGCGCTTCTGCATACGCACGTGGCGAAACCCAGAACTTTTCATTTCTGGGTTTCCCATGTTCGTAACCCGAAAGTTACGTATCCAGAGCGGTACATAACTAGAGGGTCCACTGTATTGCAATTCTGTGTTTGTAAATAAATCACTAGACTCAAATTACCATTAACTCCAAAGTTAGCCACTGCAAAACCTTAACACGGAGCAAACGGGAGCACAACTTCATTGGAACTCAGAGTCGCAGGATGCGCCTGTCTTTTTAAAGAAATGTCATTTGTGGTACAGTCCATGGGACGCAGGTGGCGCTGTGGGTTAAACCAGAGCCTAGGACTTGCCGATCAGAAGGTTGGCAGTTCGAATCCCCGCGACGGGGTGAGCTCCCGTTGCTCGGTCCCTACTCCTGCCAACCTAGCAGTTCGAAAGCACGTCAAAGTGCAAGTAGATAAATAGGTACCACTCCGGCAGGAAGGTAAACGGCGTTTCCGTGCACTGCTCTGGTTCACCAGAAGCGGCTTAGTCATGCTGGCCACAGGACCCAGAAGCTGTACGCCGGCTCCCTCGGCCAATAAAGCGAGATGAGCGCCGCAACCCCAGAGTCGCTCCCGACTGGACCTAATAGTCAGTGGTCCCTTTACCTTTTTACCATGAGAGACGAGGACAAGAACGGGGCTGGAACTATTTGTGCTGAAGCCTGCCCAGACTTTTCGATGGAGACAGGTTGCGTGGAGAGCAGGCTAGCTGGTGCCTACTCACCTAGCGTGAGTCAGCCTGTACAATGAATCGAGCGTTGCACATTCACGTTCCTGTGCATCCTCTGCTTATTCCTTGGATATGGATGGGGAAAAGCCCGCAGCAACACAGATGCTCCCCTTTGCCCCATAGCCCCGCAGCGCCACCACTCACATAAATGTTTCTCAGCTCGTTGATCATGTATCGGATTTCGGCATATTCCGCCTCGTCGATTTCGTGCACGAGTTGGCGGTAGTCGCCCTGCGAGTGGCAGAGGAGGGAAAGTCAGCGCGAGAGATTCAGAGAACGTTCCCAAATACCAGTAGCGAGGGAGGGAAAGGGTGTTCTCGTGTGCTCAGGTCCTGCCCAAGGGTCTCCCGCAGGCTACTGTGAGGACACGAGTCTGGACTAGATGGGGCACTGGGCGGATCCCAACGGCCTCTTCCTACGTTACATAACCCTTGAGCTGTTCCTGCCACATGACTAAAGCAGGAAGGAACTTACCACGTGTGGACTTTTGGCTGCCTTTGATACTGCGTCGCCCCGTTCAGAGTAATACCTGGGAAACAGAAAGAAGGCAGAGCAGGAATGAGTTGATACAGATCATGGGGTAATACCACAGAGCCTAGGACTTGCGGATCAGAAGGTCAGCGGTTCGAATCCCCGCGACGGGGTGAGCTCCCGTTGCTCGGTCCCTGCTCCTGCCAACCTAGCAGTCAAAAGCACAACAGTGCAAGTAGATAAATAGGTACCGCTCCAGCGGGAAGGTAAACAGCGTTTCTGTGCGCTGCTCTGGTTCGCCAGTCATGCTGGCCACACGATCCTGAAGCTGTACGCCGGCTCCCTCAGCCAGTAAAGCGAGATGAGCGCCGCAACCCCAGAGTCGTCCGCAACTGGACCTAATGGTCAGGGGTCCCTTTACCTTTACCTATTGGGGGTCTGTAGCAGAGAAGAGACCCAAATATACACCCTTGACCTGCATAATCCACCACACTTGTTGCTTGCAGTGCTGACCCAGGAGAGAACTGGATCTGGCCAGAGGCCCAAAACCTTATCCCCACCCTACCCCCGCTTGCTGTGGACTATGGGTGCTGCAGTTTCCAGCAACTATTCTTCAGAAGTATCCTATTTCCCGCACGAGGTGGGATGGTTTGGGGGGGTTTTTTGCTCCAAAGATGCAGAAAAAGTCATCCCCTTTTGTTCGGCTGTTAACGGTGGCTTTCGATTCACCGACGGAAGTAAATTTCAATTTACTGCCTTATGAGTGCGGTAGGAAATCTCCACCCCCCCTCCCCAGAACTGACCAACTGCAAGAGAGGCCAAATTTCACAGGTCACCTTCCCTGCCCTGAAGCCCGGATCACTTTTCAGGTCTCCTTTAAGTCCTCCCCGTCCTGATCCTCAGGCCTTTCTAGGTCATATGTTATCAATCTCCCAAAATCGCAAGCTCAGGGCAACCTCGCCTCCCGAAGGCAAAACCACCGCTTTTCAATTTGCTATGCTAAATCAGCGGATGGAACGAAGAGAATTTGCAGAGAAAGGGCACACAAGGGAAATTCATCGTTCCCTTTTTAAAGGTAACAAAGAATGGCGGAGTGACAGGAATCAGGAGGACTTTTGGGGGGGGTGAAAAAAATTATACTTACTCGAAATTAACATGTACGTGACAAAAAAAACCCCCACCCCCCAGGACAAGAAACGCAAATGGACTGACCAAAATCCCTCCCCCCCCCGACAACTTGGTGCAATTTTCCATCACAGCACCTTTTTCCAAAAACCAATGATCTGAAACACCTGTTTATACAACCCGTTTCCCTGTGGTTTGACAGCGCACAGCTCTAGATGTGAGTGAGAGGGAGGTGGCACCCGTGAAAAGGCTTGGGGGGAGGAGAGAAAGTTAGCGAGGGGGGTGGAAAGCCAAACAGGTGGGAACTTTCAATTAAAACTTTTCAAATCGGCACGCTAGGGAGCACCGAAAGATTTCTGTTGCTTCTCGGGTCTCAAACGAAAAACCTCAATTATGCATTGCAAGGATTGTCCGCAGCCTTGTGACCTAGATTTTGAATTAACGAGTTCTGGGTGTGTTCGCATCCACGCTCTCCGTGCTCGCTCACACCCCTGCTGAGCAACCAACCAATTTAGGGCATCCATGCAAAGTCCACAGTGCGAGTTCTCAGCCGCTCCCACATTTACAGGCTGAGTTCACCTTTGCTTTCTCTGCCCAACTGCCAGGAAGCTGCTCAGCTCCACAGCAATTAGCTGCATCCAATACACGCTACGTTTAAATCACAATCTCTCGCCACACCCCCCCCCCAACCACCAGCACCTGGGAACTATAGTGTACCCCTCGGAGCACTACAATTCCCAGCAGCCTTAACAAACTGCAAACTAGGAGCAGGGCAGATGGCCCCCAATTCAGTCCTCAACATCTCCAGTTGAAATGAACATCAGAAGACGGGAAAGGTTTCTGCGTAAGACCCCGGCGAACAGATGAAGGTGGCTTCATCTGAACATTTCGGTCATTTTATACATAGCAAAACAAGGTCAGCGTTTTAGGCCTGGCAAGAGCAGCCAAGATGCCGCCTCGTTTTCCGGCACAGCTTTCCCGTCTTCCGGAAGGGCAGGCAGAAATCCAACACGTGAAGCTTTCCCCACTGCAACACACACACACACACACACAGAGAGAGAGAGAGAGAGAGAGAGAGAGTGTACCATAAAATACTGTATTTTTTGCTCTATAAGACTCACTTTTTCCCTCCAAAAAAGTAAGGGGAAATGTGTGTGCGTCTTATGGAGCGAATGCAGGCTGCGCAGTTATTACAGAAGCCAGAACAGCAAGAGGGGTTGCTGCTTTCACTGCGCAGCGATCCCTGTTGCTGTTCTGGCCTCTGGGATTCAGAATATTTTTTTTCTTGTTTTCCTCCTCCAAAAACTAGGTGCGTCTTATAGAGCAAAAAATACGGTAACTAGCAAAAGGATGGGTTTTCGCCCTTTGTGAAGCCCTGTGTGTGAGATGGAAAGAGTTGCCTCCTCTTCTCCTCCCCACAAGCACCTCCTTAAGGACCGGCTGTTGCTTGGAGGACCCGATTCACCTGGGAGGGTCCTGTGCAATCTTTGGATCTCGGGTCAGGGAGCTTAAGCTGCGTGGAAGAGGAATTAAGTTTCTTCTGAAGCGCCACTCCATTCATCAGAGGGGGAGGGAAGGAGGAAGCCAACTTGCCTCAACTCAGCAGTAAAATGAGTTCCCCCAGCGAGCCTCTTTAGCTGGCCCAGGCAGCTGACCTGTGTGGCCTGCTTTCAATTGATAATCTTATTATTTATTACAATACGCTCAGAGGTTTTACTACAACCGAGCAGTATATAAATGCTGTTCAATAAGAAGCTAATGAGAACCTGGTGGATCCATCAATTTGTTCAATCCCCTTTTTAAGCCATCCATTTTGGCAGCCACCGTTGATTCTTGTGGCAGGGAGTTCCGCAGTTTAACTACACCCTGCGTGAATAAGTCCTTTCTTTAATCTGCCCCCAAACTTCCAACACTCAGCTTGATTGGCTGTCCAAGATTTCTAGCCATATTGGGGAGGGGGATTTCCCCCTATCTACTTTTTGTATCCCATGCATAATCTTACAAGCCATCTCTTACATTTTCCTCAAACTTAAAAAGACCCCAAATACTGCAACCTATCCTCCTAGGGGAATCAATCTGTCCCCTTGCTGATAATAAAGAAATAAATCAGTCCCTCTTAGGTCTAGGATGTGAGGGGAGTTTTAGCCTGAAACATATATATAGGAAGTACAACATTCTATGGTCTATGGTTTGTGTGTGTGGTTTGGGAGCTGCATGGTCAGGGAAAATACTATGCCATCCAGGGCTGTAAAGACTGCGGAGAGAATAATTGGGTGCACTCTTCCCACCTTGGATCAAATCTATGCTTCCAGGTGCCATAAGAAAGCTGCAGAGATGCGCACCCCGGAAATGATCTCTTTCAGCTTCTGCCTTCTGGAAGAAGGGATAGGATTATAAAGACTAGGACTAGCCGCCTGAGAAACAGGTTCTACCCAAATGTGATTTTGGTTTTAAACGCAGTGTAAGGTAGTCTCTATGGGAGTATATTGTATTTAATTATAGGGTATCAGAGTTTTTAGGGGGCTAACTAGGCTGGGATAGCAGGCGGCTTGGTTTTTGAATGTCTGGTGTAGATTTTTTCAATTTCGTTGTTCTGTATGGGACAATGACAATAAAGATTATCGTATCGTCCACCCTTGTTTTAAAAGCATTTTAAAAAAGCGTTACGAATGTTCTGCAGCTATGAATTTTGCGACCGTGTGGATGAAG
The DNA here is from genome assembly GCF_964188305.1 of Podarcis bocagei. Lineage (NCBI taxonomy): Eukaryota > Metazoa > Chordata > Lepidosauria > Squamata > Lacertidae > Podarcis > Podarcis bocagei. The sequence goes on along the minus strand of NC_138138.1, from coordinate 51,703,907 downwards.
GTACGTTGTATTCTTGCCTTCCTTGTCCTAGACTACTGGCCAAGGCTGATGGAACTTGTAGTCCTAAACTTCAGACAAGCACCAGCAGCCCGTGTGGTGTTGTGGTTTGAGCAGGCTTCCTCAACCTCAGCCCTCCAGATGTTTTGAGACTACAATTCCCATCATCCCTGACCACTGGTCCTGCTAGCTAGGGATCATGGGAGTTGTAGGCCAAAAACATCTGGAGGGCCGAGGTTGAGGAAGCCTGGGTTAGTGTGTCTGACCAGGACCTGGGAGACCAGGGTTCGAATCCCCACTCAGCCATGAAGAAGAAGAAGAAGAGTTTGGATTTGATATCCCGCTTTATCACTACCCTAAGGAGTCTCAAAGCGGCTCACATTCTCCTTTCCCTTCCTCCCCCACAACAAACACTCTGTGGGGTGAGTGGGGCTGAGAGACTTCAGAGAAGTGTGACTGGCCCAAGATCACCCAGAAGCTGAATGTGGAGGAGCGGAGACACGAACCCGGTTCCCCAGATTACGAGTCCACCGCTCTGAACCACTACACCACACTAGCTCTCACGGGGTGAACTTGGGCCACTCACAGCCTCTCAGTCTACCTCGCTGGGTTGTTGTGTGGATTGAGTGAGGAGCTCTTTGGAGAAAATTCACCAAATTTCCCTCTTCCTCAGTATTTTTCCCCTTTTAAACCAAATATAGGGAAAAGGGGAAGTTGGAAGTGCTTCTGCCTCCCATTTCAGACTCACTTGGCAATCTGAGTCTGGAAAGTTTCCAGCTTGGTCCGAGCGGAGGTCAGCAGTTCGTACACTTTTTCCTGGAAGAGGAGAGAAAGACGAGGGTTATAACGCAGGAAGTTCCCAGTGCGATGACAGGGTCCAAGGAAAAGGGAACGGGAAACATGGCGAGCAAGCCTTGGCTGAACAAGAATAATTTCTGGGCCCAAAACAGATTGACTGTCTACGTGACATCTCTGCTAGCAAAGGGACTCTTCTTAATCCCGGGTGTAGCTGCAGTTAAGCAGAAGAAGAAGAGGAGTTTGGATTTGATATCCCGCCTTTCACTCCCTTTAAGGAGTCTCAAAGCGGCTAACATTCTCCTTTCCCTTCCTCCCCCACAACAAACACTCTGTGAGGTGAGTGGGGCTGAGAGACTTCAAAGAAGTGTGACTGGCCCAAGGTCACCCAGCAGCTGCAGGTGGAGGAGCGGGGAATCGAACCCGGTTCCCCAGATTACGAGTCTACCGCTCTTAACCACTACACCACACTGGCTAACGGACAAGGAGGGCAGTGCACTCTGCACATGCTCGGTGGCACACACCACCGCTTTCAGATTCTCCCACTGATCTCTTTGGGTACGTGGTCACCAAATGCCAGCTCTCTGGATAGTGCAGAAGATGAGTTGGATCATTTTTTCCTATGAAGGAAAATCATTTGGGGGCTGAACTCCCTAGCAGGTAGAGTCAGAGCCAGTGGTGGGTGGAAGCAGAGCCGAAGGACGGCAGGGTCTCTTCCGCGCTCTCTCTTTTTCTGGACTTACGAATCAGGTGTGTCAAAGAGAGTCCCATGGCTCAATGCAATCCGGAGCCCCAAATCCCTCCACTTCTCTGGTTTAGAGGAAACTTTGATTGAGTTTCCACTGAAATGAGGCTGCATTTTAACATTGTATTTTAATCTTGTTTTTTAAGCTGTATTTCAATCAATTGTTTTTATATTTGGCGTGAGCCGCCCTGAGCCTGGTCTTGGCTGGGGAGGGCGGGGTATAAATAAATTTTATTATTATTATTATTATTATTATTATTATTATTATTATTATTATTAAATAATTTGGGGCGGCACTGCTGAGGTCTGCCACCAAAAACCCCATTCCATAGCTATACAGTGGTACCTCGGGTTACATACGCTTCAGGTTACATATCCTTCAGCTTACAGACTCCGCTAACCCAGAAATAGTGCTTCAGGTTAAGAACTTTGCTTCAGGATGAGAACAGAAATCGTGCTTCGGCAGCAGCAGGAGGCCCCATTAGCTAAAGTGGTGCTTCAGGTTAAGAATAGTTTCAGGTTAAGAACGGACCTCCGGAACAAATTAAGTACTTAACCCGAGGTACCACTGTACACCAGTGTGCCTATACTAAAACTAAGACCTGGTCGTATAACACTGAGGAGTTGCGAGATGTGCTAGAGGTAACATCCCATTGCGCTGAGAAAAGTCCGATAGGCCACACAAACGTAAGAACATCCTGTTCTCACAACAGCCAAACAGATTCCCGTTCTGTGAGACCCATAAGTGGGACCCAAAAACAAGAACGCTCTCCTCTTCTGCGGTTTCCAAAAACTGATCTTCAGAAGAATCATCATAATTATATTATTGGTACCCTGGCAGTCTTCTCCTCCATGGACCTGTCTATTCCTGTTACAACACTGTCAACAAATACACACACACACACACACACACAAAAGGTGTTCGGGGAGGGCTGGGAGACCTGTGGGCCAAAACTCACCTGGACAGCAACCCCGAAATTATTGCCGTCCTCAATGCGCGGGACCAGGAGTTGTAGCCACAGCGAGATCTGAGCAGAGAGGGAGGGAAGAGAGAATGAGACTCTTAATCTCTTTTTATATATATATATATACATTTTTATTAATTTTTTACCATATCAATTCCAGCAGTCATCTTATACAATGTTTTGGACTTCCGTCAACACCTTGATGATTTTTCGTTCTTTATCACTTATTCTGCGTTTTTAATTTCTATATTGCATTTAATAACTGATCATTCTTTTCATAGTCTTTCTTGTAATATTTCAGATAATCCACCTTACAAAACTTCTGGCAGACCTACTAGCATAGCCTGTTCATCACAGCTATTTTTCAAATAGTTCATATATTTACTCCAGTCCTCTAAGAATCTCTGATCCCGCAGGTTTCGAATCCTTCCTTGTTAATTTATCTAATTCTGCATAGTCCAGAGACTTATTATTATTATTATTATTATTATTATTATTATTATTATTATTATTATTACTATTTTAATAATTAAGGTTTAAGGTGCTGCTTTTGACCTTTAAAGCTCTTCACGGCCTAGGACCCTCGTACCTACGGGACCGCCTCTCCCGCTATGCCCCACGGAGAGCCTCAAGGTCCATATATAGCAACACCCTAGAGGTCCTGGGCCCTAAGGAAGTCAGATTAGCCTCAACCAGAGCCAGGGCCTTCTCAACACTGGCTCCTGCCTGGTGGAACGCTCTGCCTCATGAGACCAGGGCCCTGCAGGATCTGATTTCTTTCCGCAGGGCCTGTAAGACAGAGTTGTTCCGCCTGGCCTTTGGCTTGGAGCCCATTTGATTCCCTCCCCCTCTTTCTTTTTTCCTTTTTCCTTTCTCCTCCTGTGATGAGGCTGCATTTTAATATTCCAATATTTTAATTGTTGTATTTTAATCTTGTTTTTAAGTTGTATTCATTCAACTTGTTTTTATTATTGCTTGTTAGCCGCCCTGAGCCCAGCCTTGGCTGGGGAGGGCGGGGTATAAATAAAAATTATTATTATTATTATTATTATTATTATTTACTGAAGTTCTCACCCTGGGCCAGCAGGGGGTTACTGTAGACAGTTCAGGTCCACATATGCAAATAAGGGATTGAAAGTGACGTTCAGTGATTGGATAGTTTTAGAAAGTTGTTACAGTTGCATTGTAGCTGAGCTCTATATAAGCAGGCTGGCTGAACCCTTCAGTTCAGTTCTGTTCTGGCCTGTGAATAAACAAGAGCTGTTTGAAGAATCGCTGTGTTGTCTGATATGTTCACCCACAACTTAACAATTATTATTATTATTAGGCTGGATGACCCTTGGGGTCCCTTCCAACACTAAGCAGGGCGCTAAGTCTGGTTGTGAGACCCGTTTCCTCCGGACCCCTCACCAAGTTCAGCTTCTCCTTCGTGCCCTGGATTTCGGGCTTCACGCGGTTCAGCAGGGCGGTGATCTTCTCGTTGTGGCAAACTGGACCGCAGGGGGGTGCTGGGGGAGAAGAAGAGGAGGAGAACGTCAGAGGCGTCACACCCTCAAGGTGGCACATATGCCAACGGCCGCCATCTTAGAAGAGAGGAAAGCGTGCCAAGAAGGCCTCCTTTCTCAAGCAGTAGTAGAAGAGGCATTTCCCCTTGTGTAAAAAAGAAATGGGGTGTGCATAGCTCTTCTAAGATGGCTGCCAGCCATGAGTAATTGCATTTATTTATTTTTTAAATAACCTCGGTTAAATGGGACTGGGGGCAGGCCTACTCAGCTGGTAACTGTGGCTTGCGGCCAACCAAGTTCTCCACTGAAGTGAATGAAGCTATGTCAGCCAAGCCCATTCATTTCAATGGGTTGACTTGGATACAATCCAGACATCTTTCCTTAGGCTCATCTATCTTTTTTATTATTATTATTCTTTATTGATTAAAAATTTACATATCTATACAAACATTATGTGCTATCACTTTACATGAAGAAAAAGAAAATAGTAAATATTAGTAAATAGAAATATTTAGTAAATAGAATAGATAGTAAATAGGTAGTAAATAAAATAGGTATGAAATAGAAATTATATAAAGTAATTAAAAAAAGGAAAAGGGAAAAAATAAAGAAATAACAAAGCTACAAAATAAAAAAGAAGAAAAGACAAGATAACATGATTTACACAACAAAAGTGTTCATTCTTCCCATCCTTCTCATTATACTGTAATATAAACATTCTTTTTTATCCTTAACCTCATCTTTCAGCGGAGGCCTATTGTCCAAGGCCACCGCCTCTGTTTGATAAAATAGCAAATTTAATGAAGAAAATAAATTCAAAAACATTTCCCTCCGAGAGCTGCTATTTCCCAGAGTTCCCTGGGAAGGTGGGTTGACCGTGAAACTACAGTTCCCAGAATCCTTTGCGGCTGTTCAAAGTGGGGCGACACTGCTTTAAACGCGCAGTGCGGACGGGGCCTGGCTAGTAAAACAGCGCAGAATGCAGGTGGGACACCTCTCGCTCCCCATTTCCACGGAAGGGCTTCAAAATGTCTCCCTGCCAGACGTCACAGGGAACCCTGCGTACCTTTATCCTCGTCCTCTGATTTTTTCGATTCCTTCTCTTCCTTTTTGGAATCCTTCTCTTCTTTCTGCGCGGGAATAAAGGAACGCGATCACAAAATGCACAAGGGGAAGGCAGAAAGAGAGCCAAAGCATTGGAAGGGATCCCGAGGGTCATCCAGTCCAACCCCCTGCGACGCCGGAATCATTTGTCCGACACGGGATTCGAACCCGTGACCCCAAAGTTAAGAGACTTGCGCTGCACCGACTGAGCTACCCCAGCACAGAGGGGTGACTTTTTACAGCCTGAAGGCTACATTCCCTTGCAAGAAACGCCAGAGGTTGCAGGCTGACACGTTAAGAGCTGTACCAAACTGTCATGGCTCCCCTCCCAAAGAATTCTGGGATTTGTAGTCTGCTAAGGGCGCTGGGCACTGTTAGAAGACACGCCCCCCATTCCCCTCACAGAACTACAATTCCCAGAGTTCCTTGTGAAGAGCAACGGACTGGGAATTGCAGCTGTGCGTGGGAAACAGGAGTCGCTCAGCACCCTTAACAAACTACAACTCCCAGAATGCTTTGGGGGAAGCCATGGCTGTGATACCACAGTGCATGGTGCGAATGTGGCCACAGAAACTGAACTTCCTCCTTCTTTTTAGCAACAGAACGGAGAGAAAAGGTCCTTCTCCAGCCCATCACAGGTTGCGGAATCCGAACCCGTCACCCGCCAGTCCACAACTGTTTCCCTGTTGCCTGAGAGTTTACTGATTTCCTTGGGTGGAAGAAAGAAAAGGGAAAAGGAAATATATCCCTCTCTTTCTCAAGAACACGTCCCAACTGTAATGTTTGATGTATTGCAGTATTTTAATATTTTGTTGGAAGCTGCCCAGAGTGGCTGGGGAAGCCCAGCCAGATGGGCGGAGTATAAATAATAAATTATTATTATTATAAATTATTATAACTTCCCTTCTGATCGCCTGAACAGAGAATGACAGAGTTGGCAGAAGCAAAAAAATCTTAATTTAAGCCCAGCAACAAAGGGCATCTCACTAACACACACTAGAAGACACCCAAAGAAACTTAATTACAGGGATGGTTGATCTACCTAGAGATTATGCTCTTCGTGACAAAAGGAATGGGGAAGGCAGAGATATAAATACCCCCACAGCCCCTGGGGCAGGGAGGACTAAATTCAAAGCACTGCTTAGCAAGGAAGGAAGGAATTGCAGCTGTTAAGATCGGATCCTTCTAGTCCTCCGGGCAAGAGAGGAAGGTACGAATTAAAGGAGAGGCGTAATATTGAGGTCACCCACCCACAACCGCCCTCTCAACCGGGATAGTCCAGTTGCGCAAAAAATAAAATAAAATCTGGATGTGGGAAATGAGGGTGAAAATGGCGCCACCTCTGGAGATGAAGGATCGAGGTTGATTCGCCTCGCAGTGTCGTTGTGAGAGCAGCCTTAATGGGAGAGTTTGGAAAAACGAAGGCAGGAAGGCAAAAGTTTGAGGCACGTACCGTATTTTTTGCTCTATAAGACTCACTTTTCCCCTCCTAAAAAGTAAGGGGAAATGTGTGTGCGTCTTATGGAGCGAATGCAGGCTGCGCAGCTATCACAGAAGCCAGAACAGCAAGAGGGATTTCTGCTTTCGCTGCGCAGCGATCCCTCTTGCTGTTCTGGCTTCTGAGATTCAGAATTTTTTTTTTCTTGTTTTCCTCCTTCAAAAACTAGGTGTGTCTTGTGGTCTGGTGCGTCTTATAGAGCGAAAAATGCAGTAGGTTTCGAATGCGGCAAAAATACTGCACATGGAAAAAACTTCTGTGTATTTGCCGGGATCTGATCTGTTGCTGCCCCACAATCCCGAGGTCCAGACCCCCAGCCCAAATCATAGCTGTCAACTTACAGATTTGAAAATCAGGGACCAGCAGCCTCGAAAATAAGAGATCAGCAGCCAAAATAAGGGATTTTCTGAACACAGGTATGTTCAACTTCTGAGCCCCTCCGAGCCAAAGGCAGAAAGCCCAGCCAGCAGCCAAACGAAGACTCAAGCCGTGGTTCCCACAGCGCAGCAACCCGGCAAAGGGGATGCAGCAAGGGAAACCACTGTCACCTCTCCGCTGGGAAGCGCTGAGCAAAGGCAAGTCCCCAGGCAACGAACAATTTGATTGGCACAAGACATGCAAGCTCCACCCCCCAGTCGTTCTCAGACTCCTTATTGGGTGAGCAACGCAGCCAAGCAACACAGCTGGAGCCTCCCTCCTCCCTGGCCGGCAGGGAGGGAGGGAGAGGAGCTGCTTCCTTTGAAACCCGGGAAATTTAAGGGACATCATCAATAAGGAACAGCAGCGGGACACAGCGCTGGGATAAGGGACTTTCCCGCCAAATAAGGGATGGTTGACAGCTATGACCCAAATCCCCTGCCCCACTCACCTCCCGCTGCTTGCGACGCTCTTCGTCCTTTTTGGGGTCAGGGATAGGGATGTCCAACTCAACGCGGAGTGAAATCAGGTCCGAGACATTCAGTTCGGGGGACTGGGGGGGGGTGGGAGAAAGAGAGATGAAGAAACAGGCTTTGCAATTCCCCACTTCTCGTTGCTGCCCCCAACATCCGAGTCTTGGAGCGGGGTGTTTCTTACATATTACTATTTATTCTTATTATTTAATTTTTATTGATTTTAACATATAAATTATAAAATGTACCACAAAACTTATCACTTATACAATCTTTTTAGACTTCCATCAGCACCTCTGATTATCCACCGTTTTAACCACTTCTTATGCATTTCTTAACTTTATATTGCCTTTACATCTCTTAACAAATCATCCTTCCCCTTCTCCATTTTTGCAATACTTCCAATAATACTCCTCACAAAACTTTCTGTAGTCTTGATCTACAGGATGGGAATTTCAAAAGTATTTATAAGGCCTTGCATGCCATTTTTTTCTGGGTCCCTCCTCTCTCCTGCAGGTGAGGGTTGCAACAGATCAATAAAGATCAAAAATACTAGCTGCTTTGCTTCTCAATATTCTCTGCTTGGCCTCTGTTATTCTCTCCTACCAATAGGGAACCTATGTAAGGACTCTATATGGGCTCTTGGATACCCCATAAGGGAACAAGGGCAATTTTTGTTTGCAACAAAAGCATGTCTAGAATTGCAACCTGGAGTCCATTTAAGCCCCGCCTTTCAGTAGCAAGCATTCCTCCATTCAAAATATTAGTTGTGATCCCTTCATAAAATTGTAGAACATCATTCTAATTTTTTTCTTGTCTTCCCTCACATTGTTCCAATCAAAGCCCTTTAGATTTCAGAACTGTAGTGTCCCAAATCCCATTTGGTTCTCCCAAATCTTGGGGGGAAATCTCAGCTGATCATTTTGCGACAATTCCCTTCGCCTCCAGCAATTTCCTATTTTCCTTTTAAATGCTGGCTGCAGAAAACCATTTGCAACCCCCCCCCCCCCGCTGCCTGCATTCCAAAAACCCACAAGGAAGTTTTTACCTTGAGAAAATTACTGAGCTCCACAATCTTTTCTGGGAAGCGTCTGGCAACAAGTTCTTCAGCCTTGGGGAAGATAGAAGTTGTGGGGGAGTGAGAAAAAGGCTTTAGACAAGAGAAATATCGGAGGACAAGAGGAATGAAAACTCTGGTAGATTAAAAGAAAAGGGGGGAGGGAAACAGATGCACATTCGCACAACTGTCCAAAATAAAATAAAATGCAAAGAAAGCAGCTCCACTCTGTGGAGGCCTAAAATCTTAGCAGCAAAGCTTATATCCGGTATTATGGTGGCTGATCTCTGCTTACTCGAAAGGAACTAGAATCTTGTGCAGTTTTGTGGCAAAATCAAAAGCAGTATCGTTCGGAAACCGAAACGTACCAAAGATGGTTTTAGCTCCTTCTTCTGCTTTAATTCTATGTTAAACCACTGAAAATCAATTTAAAATGTTTTTTTTTAAAACTGGAATGTAAAATGAAAGATATGGCAGCGGCGGGGCTCAGAACTTGCCTAGAGGTTACACACTTTGAAACGGGAATGTGGCCCCCAAAATCCCAAGCGTGTGGGAATTGCACTCTGCACGTGCTCAGTGGCTAAATGAGGGGTTCAACCATGTCAGCAGAGAGGTAGGCACTGGGGCAGAGATCCAGTTTGGTTTAGCCTTGCCTATTCCCCTTCCTAAAGGAATAAGCTTTGGGGGTGCCTCTGTAGTAAAAGCCACAGGGTTTTGGGGGTGCTGGGGGGGAATAGTAAAGAAAAAAAAGATACTTGCGAGCCTCTTACCTGGGTACACAGCTCCTTCTTGAAGGAGTTCACCTGCACAGCGGAAAAAGAGAAAAAATGAAACTATGGATCAAAAAAATGTATAGTCAGGACAATGGCCAGACGCGTCTGGGCTCCACGCCAGGCCCTCTGGGGCAGCGTCACCCGATCTCCCTGCGCACCTGTTGGCCTCACCGCTCGGTCTGCCGCCTGACGAGGCAGAAAACAGGGTGCCGGGGAAATTTAAGGACTATTTGAATAAATATTGTAATATAAAAAATTAGAAATTACTTGAAAGAAACAAATCGGCCTAGGATTAAACGACGTTATAATTAAATAAATGGGATTTAGAATGTTCAGAAAAGTGAATAAGATGGTCTATAATTGGAAATTCCTTTAGTTAAAAATGATATTGGAAAGCTGCTACTTTTAATTACAAAGAAACGCAGAAGGGAGGGATTTGAGGAAGTCAACCGAGATGTTTACAAGGTTGGATTTGTGAAGAATTAAGTTTGTTGTTATTGTTTATCTGTTTATTGTTCCCTTTTTTTTTCCTTTTTCTGTTTTTGTGTATCATTTTGCTTTGTGGTTTGTGTTATCATTGTGGAAAATCTAATAACAAATTTATTTAAAAAGAAAATAAAAAAACAGGGTGCAGGTTTCCGTGCAGGTGCCAAGCACCCCCATCCAGACCAACCCACCTTTCCCCCTTCCTCCAAAGCTGCCGTCCTGCGTGTTGTTCCGGGACAGGACTCAAACGTCCTTCCCAATTCGGATTTTAAGTACCCCCAAATCTCTCCCCCCTGCGCTCCCCATTCCAGGCAACCCCCCTAGAGACCCCCCCCCCGTCTCCATTAGACAGGGCAAAGGTGTCATTGCCTAAGAAGGGCAGGTTAGAAACCCCAACTGAGAACTTTCTTTCTTCCCAGGCCTCCCCCGCAAAAAAAGCGAAAGTGAGGGGGACACCTGTTGGATTTCCGCCTGCCGCGTTCTGAAAAGCGACAGGAGGCTTCCTGCGGGCAGATTCTGCCTCTGCTCTTGTAGTCCCCCCTTAAAAAAAACACACCCCTAAAATTGAGACCCCCACAAACACACCAGCCTCTCCATGACCCCCCCCCCAAATTATTCCACTTTACCTTCGCCTCGCACTCCGGGGAAACCTCCAAAGTCGCCATGGCGTCGGGTTCAGGCTGCGCAAAACCGGAGTGGCGAGTGGCGGCTTTTGGGGTTGCAACAGCGAAGGGCCGAACCCCGAAAAAACCCCGGGAGGCGAAGTTGCAAAGTGGCGCGGGAGGCTGGGAGCGGCCGGGGCAAGTCACGCATCAAAGCGAAAATGAAAGGGAAGGGGAGGAGAGGAGAAATGGGGAGATGCAACCCGCGCGGAGGAGGAGGAGGCAGGGACTTCCCACGGCTGGAAGGGGAGGCGCGGGAGGGACCGCCAGGCAGCCATTCAACAGGGGCAGCTTCTCCTCCTGCCTGTTGCATCTCCGGCCCGGGGTTCAAAGAAACTCAGCTGGCAGGAAGGCTCGTTTTGGGGGAAGCCACCCTGATGGGCGGGGTATTGTTGTAAACAAAATCTGCCCTTTTTCCCTTATGGGGTATCCAAGAGCCCATATAGAGTCCTTACATAGGTTCCCTATTGGTAGGAGAAAATAACAGGGGCCAACCAGAGAATATTGAGAAGCAAAGCAGCTCGTAAGCCTGATCTTTATTGATCTGTTGCAACAGGGTGCTCCCCTCACCCGCAGGAGAGGAGGAGGGAGACCCAGAAAAATGGTGCGCAAGGCCTTATAAAGACTTTTGAAATTGCCACCCTGTAGATCAAGACCACCCCCAGAAACATCATACATACATCACAGAAGGGGTGTAACCTAAGACCACCCCTCAGATACATCGCACCTACGTCACAGAAAAGGCGTCTAAAACAGAAATTTGAATAAAAAAAATCCTTCCAGTAGCACCTTAAAGACCAACTAAGTTAGTTCTTGGTATGAGCTTTCGTTTGCATGCACACTTCTTCAGATACACTGAAACAGAAGTTGCCAGATCCTTCTATATAGTGAGAAGGTGGGGAGGGGTATTACTCAGAAGGGTGGTGGGAATGGGAGATTGGCAGATAGCTGAGATGAGCCTGTTGACGACTCTTAACAACTGCAATAGGTCTTACAGGAAAAGGCAAGGGGTGAGGAGGTGAGAAATGGTTTAGTCATGTATAGTGAGATAAGAATCCAATGTCTTTGTTCAGCCCAGGTTTTTCCATGGTTTTAAGTTTGGTAATGAGTTGTAATTCAGCAGCTTCTCTTTCCAGTCTGTTTCTGAAATTCCTTTGTAGTAAAACAGCTACTTTGAGATCTTGTATAGAATGTCCTGGGAGATTGAAGTGTTCTCCTACTGGTTTCTCTGTTCTGTGATTCTTGATGTCAGATTTATGTCCGTTTATTCTTTGGCGTAAGGTTTGGCCTGTTTGTCCAATATAGAGAGCTGAAGGACACTGTTGGCATTTGATGGCATACACAATGTTAGACGATGAGCAATTAAATAGTCCCGAGATGGTATGTGTGATGTTGTTGGGGCCAGTAATGGTGTTGTCCGGGTGTATGTGGCAGCAAAGTTGGCATCTGGGTTTTCCTGTAAGACCTATTACAGTCGTTAAGAGTCGTCAACAGGCTCATCTCAGCTATCTGCCAATCTCCCATTCCCACCACCCTTCTGAGTAATACCCCTCCCCACCTTCTCACTATATAGAAGGATCTGGCAACTTCTGTTTCAGTGTATCTGAAGAAGTGTGCATGCACACGAAAGCTCATACCAAGAACTAACTTAGTTGGTCTTTAAGGTGCTACTAGAAGGAATTTTTTTATTTTGACTATGGCAGACCAACACGGCTACCTATCTGTAACAGACAGGATTTGTGAAGGAAGACAATGGGGAGGCTTTTCCACTTTGACCTTGCAGAGAAAACATTTGCTCAGTTTAGGAATCAAAATGGTTTCAGGTTGGTCTTCCTGTGCTGATCTATGTATGTGCTTGGTTGGTACACTTATGAACATTACCATATATCTAAGACCATAAAATTCCTATTACAGTATAAATACTAAAATTATTATAATAATATTATTGGAGCATCAGCTGGGCAACACAGGTGGACCCCTGAAGTTCAGTCGTCAGCTCAAACCCTGAGATGCTACCAGCCACTGCAAGCAATGCTTGCAGTGATCCCAGACGGAAGAACAGCAAAAGAGGCTTGAGTTCAGGGGTCAGCCTCTTTTCTTTTGGCCTTAGGCCCACCCCCTAGGCCCACCCCCGGCCAGCCGTTCACTGTCCTCCCTGGCCGAGGGCGGGTCAAAGGCCACCTCAAGCAGGTGGGTGGCACCCGCCCAGGTGAGCCTCGCTTGGTGCCGCAAACCCCGCCCAGTGGCGTAGCGTGGGTTGTCAGCATCCGGGGCAAGGCAAGTAATTTGCGCCCCCTAACCCGTGGATTTGCGCCCCCTAACCCGTGGATTTGCGCCCCCTAACCCTAACCCCTGTTACCGGGGTGATTTCCGGCGACACCCCCAGATGTTGCGCCCGGTGCGCCCGGGCCCCCCTGCACCCCCCACGCTACGCCACTTACCCCGCTCACCTGTGGGGAAGGGTGGGCGGATATTGCTGGGCTAATATACATATATATTTAATGCAATGTCTTAAAAAGGGGTGAGGGTGGGGCGCAGAACTTGCCTAGAGGTTGCACTGTGAAACGGGAAGGTGCCCCCCCAAAAAAAAAATCATGTGGAAGAATGCCAGGAGGGAATATATTTTACTTTTAAAAAATGACTTTTTCATATACCTACACACCCCAAGGAGTTCAGGCTGGCAGACATGGTTCTTCTGTCTCCTGCTTTCATTTGATCCTCACCGCAGCCCTGTGAGGTAGGTTAGCCCGAGAGAGGAGGACTGGAAGGGGGGGGGGGTTTGAATCTGTTTCTCCGGCCCTTTGGCACAGCCCGATCCAACCACTAGCCCACACTGCCTCCCGAGGATAGGGCTCCCCCTTGCTTCTATGCGGCATGCACCAATTTCTGCAGCTGTCTAATGCGCCTCAAACTTTGTGCAGAGTTTTCCAGCTGATGTTGCTTTTCAAAATGAGAGGTTGTGGAGTGTTTGTCCCGCTTTCATGAAGTTTAGGGGGGTTTTCTGCACCCCATTATCCTCACAGCCACTCTCTGGAGTATGCTAGGCCAGAAGATGATGATGATGACAAACTGGAACGTGTCCAGAGGAGGGCAACCAAAATGGTCAAAGGCCTGGAAACGATGCCTTATGAGGAACGGCTAAGGGAGCTGGGCATGTTTAGCCTGGGGAAGAGGAGGTTAAGGGGGGATATGATAGCCATGTTCAAATATATAAAAGGATGTCACATAGAGGAGGGAGAAAGGTTGTTTTCTGCTGCTCCAGAGAAGCGGACACGGAGCAATGGATCCAAACTACAAGAAAGAAGATTCCACCTAAACATTAGGAAGAACTTCCTGACAGTAAGAGCTGTTTGACAGTGGAATTTGCTGCCAAGGAGTGTGGTGGAGTCTCCTACTTTGGAGGTCTTTAAGCAGAGGCTTGACAACCATATGTCAGGAGTGCTCTGATGGTGTTTCCTGCTTGGCAGGGGGTTGGACTCGATGGCCCTTGTGGTCTCTTCCAACTCTATGATTCTATGATGCCCTGCCCATCTGACAGGGAGTATAATTTCTGACTCAAGATAATCCAATCGGCCAAGGAAGGGAAAACAAACAACCCATTTAAAGAATAGAATTATTATTATTATTATTTTGGTGGTGGCATAGGACCTGTCTTTCCCCCTCTGCTTGTGAATGAGCATCAGCTGCCTTAAAAATTGCCACACTGGGGCCTTCCACTTTCAGCCAGTGTCTTTTCCCAGCAGTAGAGAGAGAGAGAAGGCTTGATTTCTGATAAACAACACAGCTGTCTTGAACTAGCAGGGACTGTGCTTTTTAGTCGGCTGTGGGACATTAGCCACCAACATTAAAACAATGTATATCGCGGGCTGGGTTTTCTAAAAAAAATAATTAAAGCCCAATTATGCTAACACTGAACAACATCCTGGTACACCGAGTCCCACAGGCTGTGTGTGCATTGTGTGAAATTGGTAGAACTTAGCCAAGTCAGCTTTTAAGGCACGTCTACAGGCAGACTCTTAGCAGGTTGACGTGGTTTTCAGAGCGCATCCCTCCGGGTCTGGCATTTCCACCATTTATTAAAATGGTGAAAGTCTGGCTCACTGGGAAGCAAATGGGACTCTGTATATGCTCAGAAACTACTCAATCATATACACTGTGCAGCGGAAACACTGGAAATGGAGGGCTGACAGGGATCTAGTCCTCAGTGAGGTGGTAGAAGAGCATAGGATTAAGAACTCAGATTAAAGACATATGCTCACGCGCACAAAATTTATTCCTGAGCCTAGATTTTCTCCTCACACGCCAGTTTCCTTTCCTGCTCTACACTATACAGTGGTACCTCAAGTTAAGTACTTAATTCATTCCGGAGGTCTGTTCTGATCCTGAAACTGTTCTAAACCTGAAGCACCACTTTAGCTAATGGGGCCTCCTGCTCCTGCCGTGCCGCCGGAGCCCGATTTCTGTTCTCATCCTGAAGCAAAGTTCTTAACCCGAGGTACTATTTCTGGGTTAGCCTGGGTAACCTGAAGCGTCTGTAACCTGAAGCATCTGTAACCAGAGGTACCACTGTATTAAAAACAAATCTAAACAAACATGTAGCATACAAAAAAAGGAAAACTATTTTAGATGTAACGGGGGGAACAATTTAAAACTGGGATAGGTCAGCAGAACATGAGACTCCTACATCTCAGGGCTGTGGGTTCGAGTCGAGTCCCAAAAAATCCTGCCTTGGAGGGGGTTGGACTAGATGACCCTGGGGTCCCATCTGATTCTACAACACTTTTAAACACTCAAATCATGGGAAGTGGTACAATTTGGGTCTGCCACCTGCACACAGGATTAAGTCTTGAAACTTGAGCACCCGCTACATTGGTTGGGGTGCGCTGTGGGTTAAACCACAGAGGACGCAGGTGGCGCTGTGGGTTAAACCACAGAGCCTAGGGCTTGCCGATCAGAAGGTTGGCGGTTCGAATCCCTGCAATGACGGGGTGAGCTCCCGTTGCTCAGTCCCTGCTCCTGCCAACCTAGCAGTTTGAAAGCACGTCAAAGTGCAAGTAAATAAATAGGTACCGCTCCAGCGGGAAGATAAACGGCGTTTCCGTGCGCTGCTCCGGTTTGCCAGAAGCGGCTTAGTCATGCTGGCCACATGGCCCGGAAGCTGTACACCAGCTCCCTCGGCCAATAAAGCAAGATGAGCGCCGCAACCCCAGTCGGCCACGACTGGACCTAATGGTCAGGGGTCCCTTTACCTTACATTTGTAGTCTGAATTTCAAGCCCCCCCAAAAAACCACACACAGGACAACGACTAGAGAACAGAGCAGGCCTCATCTTTATTTGTCTCTAGGGGGGAGAAGAAAGCCCTTGGTTGTTCTCCTTTGCCTTCTGGGGTGGGGGAGTCGGGAGCCCTCAGTTCCGTTTCTTGGCCTCCCCGGGGGTCCCCTTGACAAAGAGGCCCGTTCCCGGCCGGCCGGGAGACCAGCGCCACCGGTACCAGCCACGGTAGGTGAGGAACCAGCAGAGGGTGGCAATGGCGGCACCCACCACCTTGTGGCTGTAGTCGTAAAGGTAGACCACCGTGCAGGCCAGGAGGAAGTTCCACAGGGCAAGGAGGAAGACGTTGAGGAGGAAGATGAGGCGCAGGGGGACGCCGGCCGGGTGGCCCTGGGCCAGGTAGCGGCGGAAGACGGAGGTCTCCTCCACCATCAGGAGGCAGCAGAAGGTCAGCAGGAAAGTGTGGCCTGAGACGTCGTAGCCATGCCACGTGTGGCCCTCGTGCAAACACGTCCACTTGTCCGGGAGGTTGTTCACCAGGATGCCCTCTGGCACGGGGTCAAAACAGTAGCCGGTGAGGTTTTCGATGAGGAGGAAGGTCTCTGTGGCCCCCAGCCAGAGCCCGGCCCCCACGCCCAGGCGGCTGAGGTGTCTCAAGGTGAGCAGAACCTGGTGGGTCGCCAGGTAAACCACCGAAAGGATGAAGCCGCCCAGGAAAATGCACGTCCAGCCCCAGGCGGACCGGACAAACTTTCTGCGAGGGAACAAGAACGGAGGAAAGTTAGCAGGGTGGGGCAGGAAGGCGGTCCGCTGCCCCAATGCAGGATTTGGCCCAAATTGGGGAGAGCAGAGGAGCAGAAGGTGAAGCACCTCAAAAAGCGGAACCCCAAGCTGCGGGCCATGGAGGAAGGCAGGAGAACTGGCCCCCAAAATAGGGCCCCCAAGCAAATGGATGGGCAAGACCCCAAATACATCAAACATCCTGCGTACGAAGCATAACCCGCCTGAGGAAAGTGAACGGGGGGGGGGGGGGGATACATAATATTTTTCCAATACGTGGCCACAGGGGAGAAAGGTGAACATGAACATGGATGGGAAAATGCTATTTCCCAATACGGAGGAATGGCAATGGGAACTAACGGATAACTAATAACCGGTAGTAACAATTGGGGATTCCCTCTTGGGCTTCTCGTGGGATGAAGAAATGGAGGGCACTGTGACATTTTGGCTAAAAAGAAATCTGGCTTAGCAGAAAGCAGAGAAGATGAAGACTGAATGTCTTAAATAATCATTTTCTAATGACGGAAAATCAGAAGTTTTCTCCCGTTATATTTAATGTTTCTCTCTCTGTTCTTTTTCTGTCTCCTTTTCTTGTTCCCTTTCTCTCTATCTTCTCGTCTTTTTTATTCTATCTGTTCCAGATAATATTGTATTGTGAAAACTTGAACAAAAATCATTAAAAATGAATAGTGGAATATGAATCTTTTTAGAGATGTCTGGGACCTGTCAGCCATTCTGATATACCGAGACGCATTTGACCTCCAAACTAACAGTTGCGGAAACTTTGCTAAGCTGAGCTCTGAACGCACAACTGGTTTTTCAACTGGCGCTCAAAAGCACTGGGGATAATAGCGCCTGGTGTGATAGTATTCTGCCCTTGGGAAGAGATTCCCTGCAACTCAAGTCAACGGCTGCATTTGGCCGTCAGAGATCGGATGCCATCACTTGACCCCAGGATATTCGGTGTGGATGAACCAGGGATTTATCGCTGCTATACAAAGCCTTGTTTTCTGCCAAGCCGGTCTCCCGCCCGCCTCCCCCATGCACGCAACCACAAACATGTTTTAAGACACCCCGCAATCACTCACATGTTGAAGAAGTTATGGTGGTTGGCAAAGATGGCTCGGGGGTTCACGTAGAACTGCAACAGCGGCCCAAAAATGACCACGGCTGCCAACCAGAGGTGGTAAGCTCTCCGGAGACAGGGCACCCCCAGCAGCCAGGCATACTGGTTGCTCCAGAAACAGACCAGGCCACGGCAAAGGGCTTGGGCCCAGCCGGCCGCCTTGGCCGGCAGGGAGGGCTTATTGACCCCTGATCTCTCTGCCATCCCCCTCACCTGCACAGCGAGAGATGCCAGAGGAGTCCCGTCCCTCCTGGGCTTTGGGACGACCCGAGGTGGGTGGGTGGGTGGGGGGTGGGAAAAGACAAAACTCTTGCGGAGAGAAACGTCGTTCAGAGTTGATCCTCGACGACAGGTGTGGGGATCAAATCCAAGTTTGGCGTGAGCAGCTGACCGGGAGTAGGAGGGGAGAGCAAAGCAGACTGGAAAAATTGGGGTGGGGAGAGGGGGGGGGTGTCGCTGCGCCAACGCACGTTGAAGAAAAAACAAAGACCCAACCTCCCCCTCTTTTAAAAACCGAAACAAAGAGAAAGAAAATTTCAACAGCTTTTATTGACGGCAATTGCAGTTTGCACAGACACCCGTGTTGGATGGAAGTGTGCAGATATCTCAGGAAAGAGATTCTTCCCCCCACCCCCACCCCGTGACGTACAAGCCTCCCCCTTCTATGCTGGGGGAGTGGGTTTCCGGAAAAAACAGCTTCTCTCTTTAACCAGAGAGAGAGATTGAATCAGGGATCAATCTACTTAAAACAAAAAACCTCCAGATATTTTATTGTTTCAAAACAAAACAAAACAAACCTTACCATCACCACTCCAGCATCAGAGGCGCAGCTGATGGGATACCGCCCCCCAAATGGGAGAAGAGCAGGAAGTATCCCAGAGGGGGAGCCAATGGGCAGAAAGGGGGCCTCCCGGGACACCCAGCTCCCCATGGCAAACGGGGAAATACAGTTTGGGGAAGGGATGTAGAAGAGGATTTCCGCCCGCCTCCCTTTTCAAGCCACCTGCCACTTGAGGAGACTAAAAGAAAGGCTGGGGGTGGGGGGTGGGGAGTAGAGGCAATGGGGAAGATCTGGGAGGCAGGGGCCAGGCTGACCACACAGCATCTTCCAGGGGCAAAGACCCCGCCCCGCAAAATATCAAGCCCTGCTATGACCCCTATGCTGTCATTTCTCAATCAGACAAATGGCGAAGGGTCCCCAGGAGCAGCGTCCCAGGAAGGAATGTGCCCTGTGCGTTCTAGAAAGGGAAGAGGGAGCCTTCATTATCTGCTGCTGGGTGAGAGACGGAGGGCACGTCCCCTCGCACTCTGCCAACATCCGCCGTGGCAGAGGAAAAGGGGGGGAGGCTTGCTGTATCCCTCGCCCCTAGAAGGAGGGAGTAAGGGCCTCACATCCCAGTCTCTGATACATCTCAGCTCTCAACATGGCGCCTGGAAGGAATTAAAGAACCCAAAGCCCTCTTTTCTAATCTCTGTGGAAGGCTGATCAATCAATCACACAATCACACACACACTGGGGGGTGGCATGGGGAAGGAGGGAGGGAGGAAAGAAGGAAGGAAGGAAGGAAGGAAGGAAGGAAGGAAGGAAGGAAGGAAGGAAGGAAGGAAGGAAGGAAGGAAGGAAGGAAGGAAGGGGTCTACAAGCTGTTGTTCCCCAGAGCCAACTAAATCCCAGAGTTGTTAGGATACGATCCATGATTTTGCCTTCCAATAATTCAAATTAAAAATGACAGACCTGGAAGAGGGTGGGACTGTAAATTTCAATCCCACGGAACCCTAAAGCGACGCTATAAACTAAACTAGCCTGTTGTTCAGATTAACAATTCCTTACCTAAATTTCCCCCCTTTGCAGCCGGTCATCCGATTCTGGCTCTTCCCAAGAGCTGTGTTCGAGACGCTGCCCATTTCCCCGAGCCCTGCTTACATTTCACTTAGCAGACCGCCTGCAACGAAGTTTGCCCGCCCTCCCACCCAAATGTCCCAAGGCCACAGGCAGCGCGAGGTCTGGTTTGCTCCCCCCCCACTCCCTCGGCCGTGTGGCGAGTCCAAAACTGGAGAATGGTGGCGAGCAGAGATAGAAAAGGCTACTGATCAGAAGCTTTTGAGGGTCTGGGGCGCAGCTCTCGGGTGGTAGGGGGCCTCCGAGGATCTTCGTCGTATTCCGTCTGGTGGTACTCCCAAAGCCGGATGTTCCCGTCCCACTGCCGATCAAAGAGAAAGACGGTTATAGTCATCACTGCTAAAGCATCCTTGAGTGTACCAAATGCTTTGGAATTCACTAGGCATGCATACATGCATAAACAAATAAATAAAGGAACTTGCTAAGCAAGTCCCACGTATCCTGACAGAAAGCTCAAAGCCATTGACAGGTGTACAGTGGTACCTCAGGTTAAGTACTTAATTCGTTCTGGAGGTCCGTACTTAACCTGAAACTGTTCTTAACCTGAAGCACCACTAGCTAAATGGGACCTCCTGCTGCCGCCGCGCCGCCGGAGCACAATTTCTGTTCTCATCCTGAAGCAAAGTTCTTAACCTGAAGCACTATTTCTGGGTTAGCGGAGTCTGTAACCTGAAGCGTATGTAACCTGAAGCGTATGTAACCCGAGGTACCACTGTGCAACCAACCAGTTCCTCTACTGAACATCTTTCTCCCAGCCCAAATTGAGGGGCTGAATTTCATCTGCAAAAGTCTCGGTTTTGCAGCCCAGATACTTCGTAAGGGCTCTTGCCCCCAAACCGGAACCCACCTTGCAATCCAAGTTCAGCTGAACAGACCCTGCTTTAAGTGCTCTCTTATCTCGCTATACTGTATTTGCACTAGATCGCTGTGCCAATGTTGGCTGCACTGCCAACATAAAATACACCTGGGCAATCTCCGCAGAGGTTGCTGCTTATTCCCCAGTTGAGATTATGGCGGCATGGGCTGGCAGGTACGGAAACGGCGTAAGAGAGGCCTTCCCCTTCTGGTACCTTCCAGATGTCTGGGGTTACAGCTCTCCCCATCCCAAACGTCTTGCAGCCAGGCTGGCTGGCTGGCGCTGATAGGAGTCGCAGTGCAAAACCTTTGGAAGGCAGCAAGTTGGGGAAGGCTGGTTAACATTTTGCTCTGGCTATTGGCTTTTGTTTTGTTTCCTGGGTTTAGTTACTTATTTATTTTTCAAAGGGAATGCTGCTATTTTGGGTCCCAAACCAGTTTCAAAAACAATGGGCAGCAAACACATTTTGCACCATGTCATTAAATGCTGGGGGGTGGGGGGTGGGCAGGGAAGATGGCAGCTCCTCCCACATGTGAATGCCAATGGGTATGCCTACAACCCAACAGACTGTAAATGCTACACTTTGCCATTACAGTGGTACCTCGGGTTAAGTACTTAATTCGTTCTGGAGGTCCGTTCTTAACCTGAAGAACCACTTTAGCTAATGGGGCCTCCTGCGGCCGCCGCGCCGCCGGGGCCCGATTTCTGTTCTCATCCTGAAGCAAAGTTCTTAACCCAAGGTACTATTTCTGGGTTAGTGGAGTCTGTAACCTGAAGCGTATGTAACCCGAAGCGTATGTAACCAGAGGTACCACTGTACTTATTTCAACATTTCTCTTCTAAGGGTTCTCAAGGCGGCTCACAACTACAATTCATAAAATGCAAAATCATAAATATAACCCAATAGCAGGATGGCGAAAAGCCACGGTTAACACACCAGAGGCTGATTAAAGCTTGCTAGAATAAAGTGAGTCTTCGCCAGCCACTGAAATTGATCAAGCGCACTTTCTGGGTGTCCCATTCTTCAGTCTGGGCACCCCAGTCAGAAGACCCCCTTCTCCTCTGGATTCACCCACCACGCCTCAAACTGCAAGGAGGGGGCCCCTCTGTAGTCAAGCAGCGCTGCCAGATGGGTTTGTTGAGAAGGAAAAGACGAGCAGCAACAACCACAGAAAAGGGCAGAGAAGGAGAAGAATTTCATCCTTGCCATCACAACCTTACTGGCAGGGAAGACACACAAGTTCCTGGGCGAGATGAAAGAGGCGCCAGCAATTCATCTTAACCACACAAGCACCTCGCCCCACCACTCCCTCGCTCCCAGTACTTGCCGAGCTGCTGACGATCTTCTCCTCATGGGGGTGCCAGCAGACATCACGGACACAAGCCTTGTGATTGGTCAGTTTTGTCACGATCAGGCCGCTCAGGAGGTCGTATACTGGAGGAAGGGAAAGGAGCACAGGGTAGCACAGGGAAGCGTTGGCAACACACCGGCCCCACGACACCCACTCCTCCCATAGCAGCGGGGGAGTATCAGAAGGGCTATCTATCCTCTCTTGCAGCAAGAATTGATGCTCCAGATACCACTATTTATCCCTTAAAGCAGTGATCCCCAACCCTGGGCCTCCAGCTGTTTTTGGACTACAACTCCGATCATCCCTCGCTAGCAAGACCAGTGGTCAAGGATGATGGGAATTGTAGTCCCAAAACAGCTGGAGGCCCAAGGTTGGGTAACACTGCCTTAAAGGACCCCTGATCATTAGGTACAGTCGTGACCGACTCTGGGGTTGCGGCGTTCATCTCGCTTTATTGGCCGAGGGAGCCGGCGTACAGCTTTTGGGTCATGTGGCCAGCATGACTAAGCCGCTTCTGGCAAACCAGAGCAGCGCACGGAAACACCGTTTACCTTCCTGCCAGAGCGGTACCTATTTATCTACTTGGACTTTGATGTGCTTTCGAACTGCTAGGTTGGCAGGAGCAGGGACCGAGCAACGGGAGCTCACCCCGTCGCGGGGATTCAAACCGCCGACCTTCTGATCGGCAAGTCCTAGGCTCTGTGGTTTAACCCACAGCGCCACCCGCGTCCCATTTATCCCTTAGATGTCAGCATTGGACCTGCCCACACTTTGTATTATTGATTATTTTTATAGTGCCATTTAGGTCCCTGCCCCAAGGAGCTTGCAAGTCTTCAAGTTCACACACTGGGGTGAGACTGAGTGAAAATTTAAGGGGCAGCATGGCATATAGTCAGAACAATGAGAGGCTTCCAAGATCCTTCTAGGAAACAGGTGGTGGGGAACTAGACATCTCCATGAGAACAAGTGAAGGGTTTCCCTTTGCAGACCAGACTGACGATGGTCTGCAAAGGAATTTCTTTCCTCTCTGCACAGATCAGATTGAAACCCCTGTCAAGTCTGCCAACTGTTCCTTTGCATTTGCAGTTTTACCTGTCCCACACCTAGCACTGTATGAAGCCACATGTGGATTGGGTGGTCGTGGCTGGGGGGTGGAAATGGTCTCTAGCCAGGGCAAATTTGGCTCATGGACTAAAGGCTGCTGCAGCAGCAGCTTCTTAACAACAACAATTTATTTATTTTTACCCCACCCATCCGACTGGGTTGCCCTAGCCACTTTGGGCGGCTTCTTCATGTGCCAACCATTTATTTCTGCTGTGTTTTCCCTCCCCTTGGGTTTATTATCCAACTCACCGCCCAAGCATATTGACACAGCCTGACCTCTCTTTGCTTTCATCCTCTCCCTTGAGTCCTCCATACCAAAAGGGAAGGGACTTTCAAACAACATTCACGTGCGTGTGGACGTGCATCTTAAGAGATTTCTCCCCCGCCTGCCAGCAAGAGATCGAATCCTGCACCCAAGCAAAATGCCGCACTCCTTCAAAAAGGCAAAGCTTAACCCCTCTGACTGCTGCCCAGCTTGGCACTGCCCTTCCATTTCCGGGCGGCGTGGCACTGCCCTGGCCGATCCCTGCCACCCGCATCCCGAGTCCACTCACCCACCACCTTCCCCGTGGAGCAGCCACTGTAGATGTACTGTTGCCCGGTACTATGAAGCGGCGAGAAACGGCAGCGGATCAGCGTGTGGAGCACTCCGTGGCCGCGGTACGTCATGAGGGAGGTGTCACCTGGAAGCTTTGACTTCCGCCGTGCTGGCAGAGGGAGGAAGGAGAGGAGAGAGGAAGGGTTAGAGGAGAGTAAGACCTGCTTCCCCAGCGCTTTAGGTCCCCCCTCCTTCCCCATCCTCTAAGACTCACCTTTTTTGGGCACCTGCTGCCAGCGATAATCCCAGTTCTGCTGAGTGACGGCTTGGCGGGAGGCTTCCAGCCCTTCGCGGCCTGAGAACTTCCGCATGTCCCAGAGCTTTATCGTCTGGTCCTTGGAGTTTGAGATGAGGTATCGGGCGTCCCCCTGGGAGGAGGAGGAGTGGGGAACAATAGTTTAAAGGAATATTTCACACTCTATAGTCCCCAAGGACTATATCTGTAGTACAGATGTCCCACAGCAGAAGACTCACTCTCTAAAGGAAACTTAATTTAGCTCTTTTAGCCTCTCCCCAACATGGGAATCCTGTATAAATGATATTAAAGGAATGCATGGCCAAATATATAGGTGCTACTGTGTTTTCACTTGGACTGCTGTGGGCTTAGGTGGAGGTGAACCATGTGGATCTTTCTTTCAGACAGCATCAACACCAATTAGCTTCTGGGCCCAATATAAAGTGCTGGTTTTTACCTATAAAGCCTTAAACGGCTCAGGACCACAATACCTCAAGGACCGCCTCTTTCCATATGAACCTACCCAGGCCCTGAGATCACCTTCCGAGGCCCTCCTTCATGTGCCTCCTCCTTGAGAGGTTTGGAGGGTGGCAACACGAGAACGGGGCCTTCTCTGCAGTGGCTCCCCGTCTGTGGAATGCTCTCCCCAGGGAAGTTCACCTGGCGCCTTCATTATACACTATTAGGCGCCAGGCAAAAACATTCCCTTTTAACCAGACCTTTGGTTGATCCGATTTATATCCTATGTCCTTTTAAAATGTGTTTTTTTTGGGGGGAGGGCTATTGGGTTGTTGTTTTTATTTTTATTATGCATTTTGTGGTTTTATATGTTGCCTTTATTCTGTGAACCACCCTGAGACCCCCGGGTATAGGGCGGTAAATAAATAAATAAATAAATAAATAATAAAAACAGTAACTAGGCCTTTGGCTGATTAATATTCTACAGCCTTTTAAATGAGTTTGCGGGAGTAGGGGCTATTTTCTTGTTATTCGTGTTTTAACTATTTTTGTTTTTATCTTGTAAACTGCCTCGAGATCTTTTGATGAAGGGTGGTAAATAAATCTAATAGATAAAATTAATAAAAACAAGCAGATCACACAGAACATGTTGCAAATGAGATCCCGAAGCAGCTTTTTTTGGGGGGGGGGAGTTTCAAGGTTGTTTGCCTATATAAGCTTTCCAACCCCATCAGACTCCACCTCCTGCCCTCTGCGATGATAGAGAGAGAAAAGGATGCCTTACTTTGCTGTCTATGAAGGTGATGCCATCTTGATGGCCAGCCAGGATGCCCACAGGCCGGGGGTCATCCTCTCTCATGGTGCGCCGGTCCCACACTTTGCAGATGGCATCGTCCCCCCCGGAGAACAAGATGTGGGAACTGGTGTCGGCAAAGGCTACGGCATTCACGTCGTCTTCGTGGGACTCGATCTGGAGGAAGGCAGAGGACTCAGCGCAAGAGGGAGGAGCAGGATTTTCCATGGGAGAGCTAGGAGTGGGACGCGGGTGGCACTGTGGGTTAAACCACAGAGGCCAGGACTTGCCGATCAGAAGGTCGGCGTTTCGAATCCCCGCAACGGGGTGAGCTCCCGTTGCTCGGTCCCTGCTCCTGCCAACCTAGCAGTTTGAAAGCACCTCAAAGTGCAAGTAGATAAATAGGTACCACTCCAGCGGGAAGGTAAACAGATTTTCCGTGCACTGCTCTGGTTCGCCAGAAGCGGCTTTGTCATGCTGGCCACATGACCTGGAAGCTGTACGCCGGCTCCCTCGGCCAGTAAAGTGAGAAGAGCCCTGCAACCCCAGAGTCGGCCACGACTGGACCTAATGGTCAGGGGTCCCTGTACCTTTACCTAGGCTGGCTGTGGCATGCCAGGCCCCAGTGTGCACTAGGATGCAATGGGGGCACCGACATGGTATTTTAATGTACTGTGAGAGACAAGAGCTGGAGAGCCACGAGGGATCGAAAGCTCCTGGGCTCAAGGGGAGCTCAGGGGCTGGGCACCTGCTTCCCAAATTTAAACCCTGGCATCTCCGGTTTGAACAAGGAGCAGTTGATGGAGCGACAGGAAAGACCCTCTTTCTGCCAGCCCAAGTGGGGAACGCTGACCTAGATGGACAACCAGTCTGGTCTGGTAAATGGCAACTTGCCCAAAGAACCAAGCCCCTTTGTTAGGGGGCCGGCTGTCGCCAGGCTCAGCTGAAGCCAAGTCATTTAGTGCAGGCATGTTCAAAAGGTAGATGATCGACCAGTAGTTCACAGGATGTCTGTGGTAGATCACTAAAGGTAAAGGTAAAGGGACCCCTGACCATTAGGTCCAGTTGTGACCGACTCTGGGGTTGCGGCGCTCATCTTGCTTTACTGGCCGAGGGAGCCGGCATACAGCTTCCGGGTTGTGTGGCCAGCATGACTAAGCCGCTTCTGGCAAACCAGAGCAGCGCACGGAAATGCCGTTTACCTTCCCGCCGGAGCGGTACCTATTTATCTACTTGCACTTTGTTGTGCTTTCGAACTGCTAGGTTGGCAGGAGCAGGGACCGAGCAACGGGAGCTCACCCCGCTGCAGGGATTCGAACCGCCGACCTTCTGATCGGCAAGCCCTAGGCTCTGTGGTTTAACCCACAGCGCCACCCGCGTCCCGTGGTAGATCACTGGCTCCCCCCAAAGAAGCTCAACAACTTCAAACCCCTAAAAACCGGGCCTTCCTCCTTCCTAAAAACGCTCAACAACTTTGACCTGAACTCCACAAAAGTGGGTAGATCACTGCTAGTCTTTAACTCTGTGAGTAGATCGCAGTCTCTTTGGAGTTGGTCACCCCTGATTTAGTGCGTTTCTGCATCCACGGAATGTGATTGACCAAGGCAACCATTCTCAATGGCGATGCAGCAGAATCACACGCTGACACACACATGGACAGCCAACCTTGGAGAAGCACGGCACGCTACAGAGAAATGGGGAAGGGGGTGAGGCAGAATGGGCAGTGGGACGCTCAAGGAAAGACATCTAGAACATTCTTCCCCAAGCTAGGGTCCGCCAGATATTTCGAACTACAACTAAGTGTTGGGGGAGGGGACTGGTGGGAATTGTAGTCCAAAATGTCTGGAGAGTTCCAGCTTGGAAGGGCTGATCTACAACATCCCAGGGATCCCCACCCTATGGCTTTGGGGTGGAAAAAATCCAGACAGCTGGACTGATGCTATGCTTTACTGCTCCCCTCAATCTTTTATCCGCGTCGGGATACCATGGAAGGAACCGCCACTGTCCCATGTGCTACGAAACGGCCCGGAACCTTCCAACAGTAGCTAAATGACTATTGCTAGCAACAAAAGGAGCTGCAATGAATCAGTGGCTGAAACGTTAGGCTAAGGACTAGAGTGGAAATGCAAAGGGACAACACTTATTCACAGAGAGGAGATATTGTCAGGTTTGCTCAAGGATAAATATAGACTTGGTATTCATCCTTATCGTTTAAGTTCATTCAAGTCATTGGGCAATTATTGCTATGATTATGACTATGAAATTGCTTCTAATTTCACCGTCTTTGGCTTTTCTTTCATTTGCAGAGAGAAATCTTGAAAGGGCCGGAAAGGAAACAAGGTTGTGTGTGTGTGTCTGTGTATGCGCACAGCACACACACACACACACACACACACACACACACACACAACAGCCACACTTTCTAAAACCCAGGGAGAGAGGAACAGGAAGTGGGTGAGGCCAGAGACACGGAACAGAGAGGCCCAGCAGAGGAGTGGCAGGGTCCAAAACGTAAGTACCTTGAGCGTCCGCTTATTCTGCTCCATGTCGTACACGTAGACACAGCCATAGTTGGCCCTAGGTTTAAAACCAAAACTGAGTGGGTGGAAGAACAGACATAAACACAAGGAAGGAGGGGTGGGAAGAGACACTGAAGCCACACTGGTCAATGGACCCTAAGGCAGCACCTTGACAGGAGAAAGGCATGCCTCGGAAGCATTTCCAACACTTCACCCTTGAATTGGAGTATTTCCACCCTGACTTTCACCTTTTAAAAAGCCCCCAAGGCTGCTTACAAAATGAAACATTGCACAACTTGGGTCCGTGTTGCTTCCTTTGGGCACCAACAGGGAAGGGAGGGCAGCTGGCCCCAGCCAGGCTGATGGGAGGGGCTTCACCGCCTTGCCTTTCGCTCCACAGGGGCCACATGGAATGAGAGCCACATGGCACAGCATGCCCAGAATTCTCTTGGCCAAAAAGACCAGTATCAGACAGCCCTCCCCTCCCTGCTAAGCTTCAGGCACATGACAGAGATGTTTCTATTCCGGGAGGAATTTTCAAGAAGTTTCCTCGGGGTTTTTTTTTACAATTACTTTTAATTGATTTTACCCACTATATGCTTTTTAATATTTTTTTTCTGTACACAGCTTAGAAACTTTGCCAATTAAATGGTACGTAAACAGCAGAAATAAATAAGGGATGGGAGAGAGGGCAGAAGATCTGTGTTTTAGAAGAACCCAAATCTTGTCTGCCTAGGCAAAGTCCAGGTGTTGCTTTAGACAATGTCACAGGTAGGGAACTTCAGGCACAACGGCCAAATGTGGCCCCTGGACTTACTATCTGGCCCTCAGAAAGCCACCCCTCATGGCCCTGATTTCCCACCACCACCAAAGTGCTTTGCTCCTGACTGGAATGTCTTCTTGAATGTGGGATGTTGGAATTTAAGTAGCCTGCTGTACAAAGGAAACAGTTGCCGCTTCGTTGCTGTTTGCCTCTAGCCCCATCTGCAGATGGCAAGTGGCCCTTGGAAGGTTGTCCAGAAAGGAATGTGGACCCCTGCAGGTTTTTTTTTAAAGAAAGGTTCCACACCCCTGGATAAAATGTTAACCAGTGCTATGCATTGGGGGTAAAGGGACTGGGCAAAAGGCTAACGTACCCGCCAAGCACCTCCCTTCCATCGGAGGAGACTGCGAGGGAAAAGACGGCAAAGCGACGCTCGTCAGGCCTGTGGAGAGGAGGAGAGAGTTAGAAACCACTCCAGGAGTCTCTTTAGTCAAATAGGGTGGCTGCTGGGTGCCCTCCTTACCTCAGATCCAGTGCTGTGTGGGTATCACACTCGCCATAGATGTTGCAGATGTGAACTGTAAGGAGAGGGGGAGGGAAGGTCAAGGGCATTAGAGTTAACACATCCTGGGGGTCAAGGACTGTGATGTGACACCCCCAGCCCCACCCTTCCCAGATGCCAACCCCACTCACTGTAATCTGACCAGCTGGAGTAGAGGAAATGAGCCCCGTCAGGAGTGAAGGCAACATCCAGGACACTCCAGCCTACGTCCCGGGCTTTGATGCTCCGGAACTTCCGGAAGCCTCCGTAAGTGCAGTCATATAAGCGGATTGTCTGATCTGAAGTTGGGGGTGGGGGTGGTTTGGAAGCGTGGGGAAAGGAACAGAGAAAGAGGCAAGTGTGCTAACTGTAGCATGTGTCAATGCGTCCTCATCTACTAGGACCTTTAACACAGAGGCAAAAACACCAAGGTGTTAGGCTTGCATCAGGGATGGGAAACCTGTGGAACCCCCCCCCCCAGGACTTCAACTCCCAGCAGCAGCCAGCATGGTGTCTGCTCAGGGATGATGGGAGTTGTAGTCCAACCCAAAGTGGTGGAAGGGACACACTTTCCCCATTCATGCCTTGCAAGACTTTCTTTGTTGAGCTACAGCTGCTGTTGGAAAACAGAACACAGCCTTTTAAGCCTTTGATCTTGGCAAAGGGAATCTGGGATTAGTAAGAGATGGGAGGGCACCCCTGTAAAGATGCAAATCATCCAGATCAACCTGTCTGAAGGACCCAACTTTGAGGACATTCGACACTGTCCTTTCCAATGGGATAAGAGGATTTTTTTCCTCTTCCTTGGAACACCAATACCAACTAAGCAGCAATGGTGTTTTTGCATGAATAAATAAATCATTCTACGCTTGGGTATCTGGGGATTAGAAGCTCCACAGGATCTTATGGAGGACTAAGAGGTTTTGAAGCAGGGCCCACCCACAATGCCACTTGTCTGTTTCCCAAAATGAAAAGAAAGCATTCCTGGTCAGAAGGACAGCATTCTAGGACACTTGGTACCCAAAACACCACAAACACTTGCGCTACAGGAAATTTCAAGACAAGAGAATTCCAGGATGCCCTCAGTGCCAAGGACGGAAGCTGATCTGATGCAGGGATAGTTTAAAAACCAACTGCTACACTAATATTAATTTACATATGTCTTATGTTATTTTCCCCTTCTTATTATCCTGTATATGACTATAATAGAGTATGCGTTGATACAATAAAACAGAAAAGCAGAACAAAAACAAAAAAGCCAAATACTATGATGTGTTACGAAGTACCTTGACAAGCAGACATAAAAAGCTTTCCATCACGGGAATAAATCCCACAGAACGCCTTCTGGGAGTAGGAATCAGTGAAGGACAAGTGGTTGGGGAGAAAGCTGGAAGAAGAGCAAAGTCTGAGTTATTAAAGGGTTCTTCCCCTAAAATCATTATCTCACCCACCGCACCAGACCTTCTCTTCCAAATACTCACTGTGACGCCACTCGGGAGCACTCCCCACGAGAGAAGCTGCTGTTGTGGCAGAGGCCGCGCTCCCTCTGTGGTGGAAGGAAAGAAAGGAAAAGAAAATTCAACAAGGCTCTGCCTGCAGTTTTCATACACTGAAAGATCTGCTCTCCAGACAGCCCCACCCTCAAGTGGATCTCTGCGTCTTTAAGCTACGAGAACCACTTGTTTTCCTAGCCTAATATTGGCATTCCCAAGAAGCGAACAGGCACCTTGCAAAGCAGTCGAGGGATGCTATGCTCAGTCTGTCCCGAGCCCAGCCTGCCTGTTGCCAACTGGATGTGTGTTTTGATCTCGTTGCACTCCAGGTCGTGAGTGTCTGGCGTCAAATCCACTGCAAGTAAAAGAAAGAGAGGAAGATCGGACAGGTTGAGAACGAGATCCCCAATTGCCCTGTTGCCCGATATACTCAGATGGCGTCCTCACATTTTCCTCAGACTCTCTTACATTAAAACAAGTTACTGGCCAGTACCTGGAGGTTTGTAGTGATTTCCAAGTCGCCCTTCCCAGGCACTGTCATTGTCGTCGTCCGAATCCGAGAGCGTCTGGACCAGACGGACACTGGCTGCTCCCCCGCCCTGCATCAAGTGAAATTGTCCTCTAGAGAGAAAAAGGGAAAGTATTAGGAATTACAAATTCATTTTGCCCCTCCCCACATCACAACTCACAGAGAGGGAATGGAGAGAGGCAGCCCCCAAATTTATTTGTTTCCTGTTCTCTGAAGGTGCTCACTAAGCAGCTTTTGAAGTTTTAATACAACAGCCAAGGAATGATTTCAACTGACGCCTACCCAGCTCAGGATCAGCTTAGGGGTGCGCCAACTAAGAGAGATGGGAACAGAGATGCAAATTTTAAACATAAACTATGGAGAGAATATCCTGCTGTCTAAGGCTCCTACATCAGTGCCCAACGATAGGGTCAATCTTGAGTAGATGACAGGCTCCAAAAACAATCCAAAGGCTGAAAAGTTCAGGAAACAAGACTGGCGTGAGAACATAAGAAGTGCCCTGTTGGATCACACCAAAGGCCCATTTAGTCCAGCATCCTGTTCTTACAATAGACAACCAGATGCCCCCATGGGAAACCCACAAGCAGAACTTGAGCCCAACAGCATCCTCACCTCCTGCGGTTTCCAGGAACTGGTATTCAGAGGCACAAGGCCTCCCAAAGTAGTACTACAACACAGGCTTCAGGATAGTGGCCATTGACAGCCTCAAATTCATTTAAAGCCACACCAATTGGTGACCAGCACCACCTCTTGTGGGACAGAATTACATAATTGTGAAGAAGTTGTCTGCCCTGAATCTTCTGACATTCAGTTCATTGGATGCCTCTGGATTGTAGTATTATTCGTCACACCATACATACCGTATTTTTCGCACCATAGGACGCACCGGACAATAGGACGCACTTTGTTTTAGAGGGGGGAGAACAAGAAAAAAAAATTCTCCCCCTCTCTGCCCAGCGCCCCTTCAGTGAAGCGGCAGGAGGCGCTGCACAGAGAGGGGGAGAACTTTCCCCCTCTTGTTTTCCCGCTCTAAAACAAGGTGCCGTTTAAGGTGCGTTCAGGCAGCTACCTTGGAAGCCTGGAGAGGGAGAGGGGTCGGTGTGCACTGACCCCTCTCGCTCTCCAGGCTTCAGGTTCCTTTCGACCTGCTCTTTGGGGCTGGCGGGGGGAAGCCCACCACCAGCCCCAAAGAGCAGGTCAGGGAGCAGCGGAGAGGCTCCTGCCATAGCCGCGCGTCACCTCTCCAGCCAGGAGAGCGCGCGGGGCTAAAGCAGCCCCCTGCGACCCTCTCCCGGCTGGAGAGGTGACGCTGCTTTAGCCCTGCGCGCGCGCTCTCCTGGCTGGAGAGGTGACACGGGGCTGTAGAGGTTCCTGCCATAGCCGCACATCACCTCTCCAGCCGGGAGAGGGTCGCGGGGCTATGGCGTCTTCGCTCCATAGGACACACACACATTTCCCCTTCATTTTTGAAGGGGAAACAGTGCGTCCTGTAGAGCGAAAAATACGGTAATTGTATACGCATCTATCACGTCCCCAGCTTGCTTACTTGCTTTTCTTCCTTCTAAACTAAAAAAACCCCAAGTGTTGCAACTTTTCCTCATAGGTGAATTGCTCCAACTCCAGAATCATTTTACTTGCCCCTTTCTGAAGCTTTTCCAGCTCTACAGTATCCTTTCTGAGGTGAGGGAACTGCACACAGAATTCTAAGAGTGGTCATTACAGATATTGGCAGCCTTATTTTCAATTCCTTTCCAAACAACCGCTAACATGCAATCACCTTTTCACAGCAGCCACACTCTGGGCCAACGTTTTCACCAAACTATCCACTACGACCAATTATCTCCTGGATAGTCACCAGAAGCTCAAGCCTCCTAACTGTATATGTGAAGATATGATTTTTTGCCCCAATGTGCATCACTTATACTTGTGTGCATTGAACTGCACTTGCCATTTTACTGCTCATTCATTCACCTATTTTAGAGGGGTACTTTTGGAGCACTTCACAATCTCCTTTTGTCTTAACCACCCAAAAAACTTACTATCAAAACGGTATCAGGAATCTCTTTTGTGCATGCATAATTGGACAAAGCCAACCAGAATATTTGGTGTAGAGTTGGCTATAAATATTTTTAAAGTATTCCGAAGTGTTTTGCGGCCTAACTAAGGTGACATCAGAAACAGGGATAAAGAAGCCACAGATGAGGAAACCTTCACTTTTCTTGAATAAATTTATAAAACTATGATGTTATGCGTCAAAACTTTGGATCATCTCATCCTGCGCAATAGGTAGACAACTGAGAATTTTAACATCGTGAGCATACAAAGAAGTATGGCCCTGAACAACTTCTGCACAAGAAAATACAAAAACCCCTCTACTTTTAGAAAAGCAGCCATGGCACATGCTGAGATCCAGCAATACACAGTTAAATTCTGGTACGACCCCCTTACAACTGAGACTGCATCCCGGCTGATTTGTACAACATAAACCTGGACTGTGACCCTTATTTCCACACTTCCAAACTATTTTGCTTCTGTGTTTCTTAACAAGGCGTCAAGGAAGTCTGTACACTCAGTTATGCTCCCTGGATCCTTAATCACCATCCCATCTCCTTGAATCCATGCACGAATTCATTCCCAGACACACATATCTTCAAAATCCTAGCTCTGTGAGAAATCAGCTGAGACTGGATTTTCCAGTAGGGTCTCATGAGTCTCCACGCCAGCAGATTCCACTTACTGAGAGGACTGGGTTCTCTTTGTCCAGATTAATGGACCAGACAGAAAAGGCATAACAAATTCCCTTCCTCGTCTTGCCTTGAGATTCTGCACGAGTCTTGAAACACCATCCGCTGCCAGAGAGGCATCCCTCATATCCCTAATTTGACTAAAAAGTGGGGCGGGGGTGTGAGTTACCTGCGCAGTAGATATGCCAATACCTGGGCCAGATCCACATCCTCGTCGTCCTCTTCCTCGCTGCGCAGTATCCCCGAGTCCCTTCGAGACCAGCTCCCCTGGTTATCCCGGCCCCCCGAGCCAGCGTTGCTACTACTGCGGGAGCCCATGTCTTAAGGCATTCTTCACGGTTTGTGTCCGGTGTGTTCTTCACTTCCTGGAGCTCAGGAACCAAACGGAGGGAGCAAGTCCTTCCTGAAAAGGAAAACCCTGAGCCACTAATTGCAGAACTTTGTACGCAGTACGGGGGGGGGGGCGAGAAGGGAGAGAGAGCAGCGTTCGTTCTTCTTCGCATGAAGGATTCCCTGCCTCTTACCAATCAAATCTATCCTCACTCAGAAGTAATAATAATAATAATAATAATAATAATAATAATAATTTATTATCTATACCCCGCCCATCTGGCTGAGTTTCCCCAGCCACTCTGGGCGGCTCCCAATCAAATGTTAAAAACAGTACAGCATTAAATATTAAAAAAGTATTGCTCTTTAAAAAATTAAAATTGTATCACAGCTTCTCACTATAGCAGACTTTAACCCCACATCCAGAAGCCAAACATTCCCCTCATTTGTTTCCATGGGGCGCCCACTGCTTCCCATAGCTATACGCCCCCCCATAAAAATCACCCCCTTTTCATCTTCACCAATCACAGCCTCCAATACTGAAAGGGCTCCTCGGCTCCCATATCGAGGTGCCCTTATCTAGAAGTCAGCCAGCCACCCACCCCGTCCTCTACGTGACTATACCACAGCCCCAGGCAACCAAACAAGGGCTCGTAGACCTGCTGAGCCCATTAAAGTACTTTTTTCAGACACCTGAGTCCTCTCCGCCAATGGGCATGGCCGTTGCTCACGGCTCCTCCAATCAACAGACGCCATAGAGCAGGGACACTCTTGCTCAGTTGTTGCCGCCGCAGCCGCCACCCCCCGCAACGTTCTGTCCCAACTGCCCGCTCGTCCCAACCAATCAGGACGCCTTTCGCGTTTAACCTTGGCTCTTGCCGAAATGCTCCCCTCTGCTCTTCCCCCCTCCCCGCGCGCCCACCTTGTCCAATCAAAAGCCTGCCCCCCCCCACCTTTTCCGGGAGCGCGAGACCCTCCTCACCCTCTAACGGCCGCTGCGCGAGGCCTTGTTTACATCTTAAGGCGACAGCCGCCTCTAACCGGAGTGGAGAAGTGAGATAGGGCGGGCCGCGCCGGCTGAGAATTGATTGGCCAGCGTTCACCACCCCACGTGGGATAGAGTGCGGGGCTTTAAAAAGACTTGCTCTTCCTTGATTGGCTGCTGAGGCTCCTTCCTCGCTTACGACGAGGGGCAGGGAAAGAACCGTTAAGCGATAAACTAGGCGATAAGGTGAATGAGCCGCCGATTGGACAGAGCGAGCGGATGACTCGTAAGAAAGGCGGGCAGCTGGCCGAAGGAGCGCCCTCGGATTGGTTCCCGGTAGCTTGATCGATTGCTCGAGCTAGTTGCGTAACCTCCGCCATTATCGTCAGAGCAGGATGATTGACGTCTCGGGCTAGAGGCGGGCTCCAGGGGGGCGGGGCAGTGGCTTACTCTCTGATTGGACATTGGTGAAATGATTGACGTTGCTAAGGCAGGTTACGAGTTCTATAGTGTAAACACAGGTGTTTCAAATCAAATAGCTTCGGTTTGTAGACAGGCTACCCCCCGTCTTTAATCAGAGCCTTTTGTTGCCCTTCATACGCAGCCCTGCCCCCATGCAAAATGCGCTGCTCGTCTTGTGCGCCTTAAGTATCTCTTGACCCACAAAACGTATTCACGCGTTACCTGCACGTGTGAATGCTCTAACTCCTTTGGAATCCTGCCAAACTCTGTGTGCAGAAGCCTAGTGACGCTTTCAGCTAAAAACCCTACCACTCCGTGCCCCAGCCATTGGCTACTTCCTTCCCTGTTCCCTTCATATATTGGCCCCCTATCTCAACTTTTAAATTGTAAGCTCTTCAGGGCAGGGACCTTCCCCTCTTGTGCTCCTTAAAGCACCACACATACTGATGGTGCTGTATTCAGACTATGGCTGTGTACATGGCAGCAGCTTAAAACACAGCAAGGTTGACTCTCATTTGTACACTGCCTTGCACACTGGATATGAAATTCATTCTGGGCATGCTCAGCAGCTGCCTTGGATGTACACACCTCCGCTTACCTGCAAAGTGAACACAGTGTTCGTTCTCAATTGGATGTGATCCGGTTTCAGGGACAGCGCGTCAAACAAGTATTTCTCAAGATCCTGCAGGATCGATATGGATTGAGGCTAACATCATCATCATCATCATTTATTTGTACCCCACCCACGGCCCAAGGGAAATTGGCTTGCAAATTAAACAGGGCTAGGAACCAAGTTTTATCAGCCGGCCTTATGTAAACCTCTGCAATTGTCATTTAAAGATACAGTAACCTTATTGCAGAAAATATGTCTTTTAAGAAGCTGAAGTATAGTGTTCACCCTGTCGTGCCTTATATTTTAGAATAATGTGTTGTTAATTTTGTTTAATTATAAAAGTGTGCCTGACGTGTTCTGTGCCACGTCAATAATACTGCAGCTACCAACTCAGCATTTCATACTGGTTTGATGTTGGTGTTGTGGACGTGTCTGCAACACACTTTGAAAATTCATCGTGCATAGATACACACCAACCTACTGAATATTCTCTGCTAACATGGGACCTTGCACAGGCCATTGATTTAAAATGCTCACTTCCATTTATTTGTTGATAATTTTATTTTCATTCATGTTTGTTATTAACAGAATAATGTGCATTTGATTTGATTGGGTGTGTGTTAAAAAATAAAAAATTAAGCTGCAGTCAAATAGCGAGCTCACACTCCAAGTTTCTTTCCAGTTGCTGCCTCACTTCTGGTTGAAATTCCACCAGTAAAAGTGTAGCCATACCTAATTTTCCTTCTTTTCTGCCCTCCTTGCTCACTTTCCGCAACACCCCCCTGAAAGACTGTCACTTCTACCAGGGATGGAGGGGAAGAAATATAAAACCCCATTAATCATTTGCATATGTTAATTCCCTAAAATGTAGGCAAAGTGTATTCAGAACAACAGAGGGGGTGATTCTACCAACTGTAACCCACATATAGGAATGTAAAGAAGAGGGGGGAAATTAAAATTATAACACTGAGCACCAGTTAAAACAACAACAACAACAGCCCACCTTATCTGATAACCAGCAGGCGGAATTATTTGCTGTAACAGACTCACATGGCTGTTTGGTGAGTGAGGACTCACGTCATGTAACTCACTTCTCTCATCAGACATCCCAATATGTGTAATAGGCGAAAAGCTGCCTTGTTGTGTGCAAAAACCTCCTCTAGCTATTGGCTGCACTGCTGTGATGTCACTCAATGTTCACGGTAATTCTAAATGCTCCGGTGGGGAATGTTAGCAATCGAATGTTGAGACAGACAGAGCAAGTTAGGTCAACAGTGTCCTAGCTGAATTCTGAAGAAGGTCGATGGTGGAGTTATGGCCACGGGGAACCGAAACCTTGACCAAATATAGAACCAAAGGTGGGCAACAAGTTTAACTTGAGTAGCATATTTTAGCCCACAAAGGATGCTGTTCTTATCTCACGTGTCCTAACAACAACCCTGAGGGGTAGGTGAGGCTGAGAGTAGTTTTATCCAAGGCTCTGCCATGAGCAACGTAATGGAGGAAAGATTCGATTCAACGTCTCCCCAATCCAGGACCAGAACTCTCTCTGGCTGGCGTCTGATGGGTGGGTGAACTATAAAGTTTGTCTCTGAGTTGTTAATTTACCCCAAAGCCAACATGGGCGTACAGTATAAGTCTTCTGGAGAAGGTTGACTTGTTTGCTCGGGAATTTAATTGTCCCACACCTACTTGGCAGACAACTACTTTCTGGGGAACGAGCAAATCTGAAGTTGGGTAGAACCATTTTTTGGTATGGAACGGAGATGATGGTGGAGATTGAGTAATAAGGCTTGTTGGGCTTTCAGAAAACGGACTGGGCTGAGTTGCCATCATGCCATGAAACGTTCTGACTTCGCAGCCCCCACAACACACAGAGAGAGGATTCAAGCTCCAAAAGGGTGTTGCCCGCTTCACTTATGAGATTTCAAAGGCAGCCAACAAAATTATGGTTTTGGCAATGAGCTTGATGGTTTAGTCGCATTCCGCCTCACACACCCCATTTGCAGGTTTGAAGCTAGATAAGTGTGGGGATTAGAGGCTGATTGTACAAAGTACAACTCTGGTAAACTTGGAACTGAAACAGCAATTGGCGCCTTGGGCTCAAAAAAAACAAACCAGAGGAGGGGAGGGTACTCCTGCTTGTGGATCCCGCCCACCACAGGGCCATCTGATTGGCTGCTGTGAAAACAGGATGCTGGAGGAGATCAGCCACTGGCGTGATCCAGCAGGCTCTCCTTACATTCTTGTGGACATTTGAAGTGCAAAACTTTGCTCTCCAGCGCGGAAGAACCATAGAAACCTTCTTCCCCATTTCCTGATTTACGAACCATAAATCCAGCGGGACGCACCACATATTGGGTGGTGAAAGTATGATGTTGTCAAATGCCCTACAATCTCTTACGGGCCTCGTGAGATTGGTCCCTTATGTGTGATGTTCAAGTAAGCCAATGTAAAGGAGGTCCGGAAGAGGGGGAAATGTGGGTTTAAACAGCCAAGGGGTTTTTGGGAGGAAGGGCAGGCGTTGGCATGAAACCTCACGCCAGCTAAAAAGATCACGGAACAGATTCCCGAGGGAGCGTAGTACATTCATAGGAGCCACGTAAGCTCAGTGGCGTGTGTGCTAAGAGGTTCCCGGGATGAATCCTGGCATCCCTCGCTGATCAGCAAAGGCTTCTCTCAAAAGCAACTAACTGTCGGTGGATAAGATAAGGCTAATGGGTCAGACTAAGGCAGCATTGTAAGTTCATTTATCAACCGAAAGAAATAGGAGGCGAGGCTAGGCAATTCATGAATGTGGCCTCCGTCGTGTTCCAGTTGGTGTCAAGTTGGTGTCAAGCAATGGCCTAGAAGCAAAGGATTAGCACTTACTTGTTCAGGTCTCTCACTGGAGGCTTCTAAGTAGTTTGGATGGCTATCTGTCAGGGATTTTGAGCTGGGACTCCTGCATTGCAGGGGGTTGGACTAGATGACCCTTGGGGTCCCTACAGTTCTATGATTCAGTTAGAGCTACCAAATAGGAAGGCTGGTCCTGAGGTTCTACTAAGGCAGGGGTGGCGAAAGGGAAGCCACTTCAGACATTGCAGGACTCCAACCCCCATAAGCC
Source organism: Podarcis bocagei (assembly GCF_964188305.1). NCBI lineage: Eukaryota > Metazoa > Chordata > Lepidosauria > Squamata > Lacertidae > Podarcis > Podarcis bocagei. The sequence goes on along the minus strand of NC_138138.1, from coordinate 51,664,870 downwards.
ACAGCCGGTGTGACCAATGGCCAGGGATGATGGGAGTTGTAGTCCAGCAAAATTTGAAGGGGCAAAAGCTTCTCGGCGTTAAAGAAATGACTTCTCCTTTGAAGACCTATTGGCAGTACAGCTTCCGCTGCATCCTGGCTGGCGAACAACTGGTTCCACATCCGTAACCCAAAGCTGCGTTAGAGGCAGCAAGTTAAGATTTGAGGACGTGCCGCAAGCTAGCCTGGGGTGTCCCTTTCCCCAAAAGGCTTTCCATCATCTTTTTTTGCAATGTAAAAGTCTTTCTCTAGAAGGAGGGAAAGGCATTCTACGAAAGGTCAAGAGCCACTCGAGAACAAAGATGGCACACAGACACGGAACGTAGGCCCAAACGAGAACCAACAGGCAGCTGGTGGAACAAGACGGCGGGTCACTTCCACCCTACAACCAGAGGAGGATAGTGGCACAGGAAAGGGGAAGCAAAGCAGATCTACCAAGAAAATAAAGAAAGCAGTATGCGCGGCTCATGTTGCCCAGGAGGCAAGATGGCCGCCTCATGGCCAAGGAAACAAGATGGCCGACTCCTGAATGGCCAGAGAGGCGTAGCTGGAAAGAAGTGGGGAAGGGACATTTTGTAAACAAGCTCCCTGTCATCTCCTCCATCTCCCACAGGAGGTGCAGGGTGTGTGTCTTTGGTCTCTTTTCTTCCGGAGAGCAGGTGTGTTCCCTTTCCAGGTGCCTCACATCTTCTTCACCCGAGCTTCCAAGGCTTCCAGTTCCTTCATCACTTCCTTGGGCAGGTCCTCGTTCACTTGTTCCGTCAGGTACTGCCTCACTTCCCTCACTTCTTGTTCCCAGAATTCCTTGGGCAGTGAGAAAAGCTCCTGGTAGTTCACCTTGCTGAGGCCTGTCAGGTCTAAGGCGCCATCTTTGGGGATATAGCCAATGGGCGTCTCCTTGGCGCTCTCCTCTCCGTCGACGCGGCGGAAGATCCAGTCGAGGACACGGGAGTTCTCCCCGAAGCCCGGCCACAAGAAGTTCCCGGCCGCATCCTTCCGGAACCAGTTGACATGGAAGATCTTGGGAAGGCGGACTCCCTTACAGCCCTCCATGCTCAGCCAGTGCTCCAGATAGTGGCCAAAGTTGTAGCCGAAGAACGGGCGCATGGCGAAGGGGTCGTGCATGATGACCTTGCCTGGAACGATTTGGGGAGGGGGGGGAGCAGGGATAGGATACCTTAAACAAGTGTGCGTACGCCTCAGGTTAAACTAAGCCTCGTAAAGCTGTCTCTGAAGTAAAACTTCCCTCTTTCCATATACCGTATTTTTTGCTCTATAAGACTCACTTTTTCCCTCCTAAAAAGGAAGGGGAAATGTGTGTGCGTCTTATGGAGCGAATGCAGGCTGCGCAGCTATCCCAGAAGCCAGAACAGCAAGAGGGATCGCTGCTTTCACTGCGCAGCGATCCCTCTTGCTGTTCTGGCTTCTGAGATTCAGAATATTTTTTTTCTTGTTTTCCTCCTCCAAAAACTAGGTGCGTCTTGTGGTCTGGTGCATCTTATAGAGCGAAAAATACGGGTATTTTACTCCTTAGGGTACATATCTCACTGTCCCTTCATAATAGAAGGCTGCTGGTTTTATTATTGTTAATAATACAGTGGTACCTCAGTTTTCGAACGTCTCCATTGACAAATGATTTGGAACCCGAACGCCAAAAACCCAGAAATAAATGCTTCCGTTTTCGAACACGCCTCGGAAGTTGAACGGCTTCCGCTGAGCTTTCTTTCAATTTTCTCCATTGAATTTGCAGGCCGCACTTTGCGCCTCGAATGTTTCGGAAGTCAAACGGTTTTCCGGAACAGATTACGTTCGAAAACCGAGATACCACTGTAATTGATGGCACTGAAAATGCTTGTAATATTTGATATTAATTGAACTCAATGAATTACCATATTTTTCGCCCTATAGGACACACTTTTTCCCCTCCAAAAATGAAGGGGAAATGTGTGTGCGTCCTATGGGGTGAATGCAGGCTTTCGCTGAAGCCTGGAGAGCAAGAGGGGTCGGTGCGCACCAACCCCTCTCGCTCTCCAGGCTTCAGGAAGCTATCCGCAAGCCTGGGAAGCCCGGTGCGGTGCGCGCCCTGGGCTTTGGGCAGATATCTGCAAGCCTGGAGAGCCCAGTGGGAGTTCCCGCCAGGCTCCCTAGGCTTGTGGATAGCAGCCTGTTCTGGGGGCTGGGGGCGGGGGAAGCTTCCCCCGCCCCCAGCCCCGCAAGCTCCGGGAGCAATGGCGCAACCTCGCCTTCGCTCCCGGACCCCCAGCCCCAAGGCTAAAAACGAAGTGCGCCCTATGGGCCGGTGTGCCCTATAGGGTGAAAAATACGGTATTTGGATTGTCATACTGAAACCATCTGGTGCTCAAATGTTGCTACATTTTTGTTGTGTTGTGAGCCGCCCCAGGGTATATTTCTACGGAAAAGCGGTATACAAGTTGAATATATGAATAAGAAAAGAACAAGTATTTCTCAGCTCCGGAGCAATGCTCAAGCCCAGTTTCCTGCTTGGCAGGGGGTTGGACTCGATGGCCCTTGTGGTCTCTTCCAACTCTATGATTCTATGATTCTAGGGGTCATCCATGTGCCCTGCTGATGTTGTGGACTACAACTCCCATCTGCATGGCCAATGGTCGGGGTGATGGGAGTTGTGATGCAGGAACATCTGGCAGATTGGCTCCACCTGTTTTAAGCTACCTGCTTGCTGTCTTTGCCTTGTACCTGGAGCTCAGCCTGTTCTCTGACACCTCGCCTTTCGGTTTAGACTTGGACCGTGCGCTTATCATTGCCCCACTACTGCCAGTCTGCCCGTCTCTGGCTCCACCAATTACAAAGGTTTAAAGCAGGAGTTGGGAATATTCAGGCCCGGCAGCCTCTCTATCTGGCCCTCAGACTCTCCCCATAATAATTTGTTTCTTACACCCTGCCCATCCGGAATGGGTTGCCCCAGCCACTCTGAGCGGCGTCCAGCCAAAATGCAGAAAAAGTCACACATTAAAATCTTCCTGAAACAGGGCTGCCTTCCGATGTCTACTGAAAATTACATTGACATCTGACGGGAGGGCAGTTCCACAGGGACGGCGCCACTACAAAGGTACACTTCTCAGTTGTTGCTCCTCTGGCCTTGCCAACTACTGGTGTGCAGGCCCCAGAATCCTGCCTGGGTGGGAATGTCTCCCTTTTGCTGAAAAATTCTCCCCACCCTTCATTTAAACGTACAGTGGTACCTCGGTTTAAGTACTTAATTCGTTCCGGAGGTCTGTTCTTAACCTGAAACTGTTCTTAATCTGAAGGACCACTTTAGCTAATGGGACCTCCTGCTGCTGCCGCACCACCAGAGCACGGTTTCTGTTCTCATCCTGAAGCAAAGTTCTTAACCCGAGGTACTATTTCTGGGTTAGCGGAGTCTGTAACCTGAAGCCTATGTAACCCGAGGTACCACTATACCATGGCCTTGGTTCCATTACCCAAGGTGGGTGGGCCGGTCTTCCCTGGACTTTAGCCCTTGAGATGCAGCCAGATCTAAATAGAAAACAGATCCACCAAGCCCCAAAGAGTCCTCACCTTTGTGTTCAGCGGCTGCGGTGGATTCCGATCTCATTGCGCTGCCCACGAAGACGCCGTGGCGCCAGTTGAAGGCTTCGTACACCAGGGGCACGCCTGTGTGGGGAAATCAGTTTAGTGGGTGGGGTCCCTCAGAGAGGTGGGGTCGCTCAGTGGGTGCCCACAGAGTCTGGGAGGAGGAGTGGGAGGCCAGGGAGCTTACCTGCAGGTCTCCTGCCCCCAAAGATGATGGCATCGATAGGGACCCCCTTGGGGGATTCCCAGTCCGGGTCCATGATAGGGCACTGGCGGGCTGGCGCGCAGAAGCGTGAGTTAGGGTGGGCAGCCAGCCCCGCGTCACCTTGGCAGGAAGAGAAGGGGAAAGTTCAGGTTACCCGGCCCTATGCGCTCCCCATTCCCCACTCCGTTCTGTGCGGCTACCCAGAATCCTTTGCAAACAAGCCGCCCATCCTTGCCTGGTTTCCAAGGTTTGCCCTGCCAGGTGCTGATGGTCACACCCGCGGGGATCATCTGGTCGATGCCCTCCCAGTAGACTCCCCCTTCGCTGGTCTCGGCCACGTTGGTGAAAATGGTGTTCCGCTGGATGGTGTGCATGGCGTTGGGGTTGGTTCTGGTGGACGTGCCGGGCGCCACCCCAAAAAAGCCGTTCTCGGGGTTGATGGCCCGCAAGCAGCCTACGTGTGAGAGGGGAGAAGATAATGAGCCGCAGAAAATTCTGCTCCGGATCCCAGGGCCTCTTCCCGCCAGCCTTTCCCGCGTGAGCTTCTATTTCCCCAGGCTTCCTTCTCTACTTCACACGAGGAGCCGCTGTCTCTGCACAAGCTTCTCTCTTTCCACCCACCAAATCCGCCATTCCTGAAGGAGCGTCTCCACCCCCATTGTTCTGCCCAGACACTGAGGTCCAGTGCTGAGGGCCTTCTGGCAGTTCCCTCACTGCGAGAAGCCAAGTTGCAGGGAACCAGGCAGAGGGCCTTCTTGGTGGTGGCACCCGCCCTGTGGAACGCCCTCCCATCAGATGTCGAGAAAATAAACAACTATTTGACTTTTAGAAGACATCTGAAGGCAGCCCTGTTTAGGGAAGCTTTTAATGTTTAATAGACTATTGTATTTTAATATTCTGTTGGAAGCCGCCTAGAGAGGCTGGGGAAACCCAGCCAGATGGGTGGGGTATAAATAATAAATAAATTATTATTGTTGTTGTTATTATTATTCCCCTTTGAGCCATCTTAAGACTGGGGAGGTCGGGTGATCTGACCTCTCCATCTGCAGACAGGATGAGCAACGGACTACCTGGGAAATTAGGGGTGGCGGTACCTCAGGCCCGGGGGCCAAATGTGGACCCACTAGGCTATCTGCCTGGCCCTCAAGATTTCTCTTTAGGCCACACCCTCTCTCAGCAGGCCACACCTCTTACCAGCTGGCTCTGCCCTCAGAGTAATAATAAATAATAATAATAATTTATTATTTATACCCCGCCCATCTGGCTGGGCCTCCCCAGCCACTCTGGGCGGCTTCCATAAAAACCAGAAATACAGTAAAATGTCACACGTTAAAAACTTCCCTGAACAGGGCTGCCTTAAGATGTCTCCTGAATGTCAGATAGTTGTTTATCGCTTTGACATCTGCTGGAAGGGCGTTCCACAGGGCGGGCGCCACTACCGAGAAGGCCCTCTGCCTGGTTCCCTGTAGCTTTGCTTCTCGCAGTGAGGGAACCGCCAGAAGGCACTCGGCTCTGGACCTCAGCGTCCGGGCAGACTGATGGGGGTGGAGACGCTCCTTCAGGTATACTGGACCGAGGCCGTTTAGGGCTTTAAAGGTCAGCACCAACACTTTGAATTGTGCTCGGAAACGTACTGGGAGCCAATGCAGGTCTTTCAGGACCGGTGTTATATGGTCTCGGCGGCCGCTCCCAGTCACCAGTCTAGCTGCCGCATTCTGGATTAGTTGTAGTTTCCGCGTCACCTTCAAAGGTAGCCCCACGTAGAGCGCATTGCAGTAGTCCAAGCGGGAGATAACCAGAGCATGCACCACTCTGGCGAGACAGTCCGCAGGCAGATAGGGTCTCAGCCTACGTACCAGATGGAGCTGGTAAACAGCTGCCCTGGACACAGATTTGACCTGTGCCTCCATGGACAGCTGTGAGTCCAAAATGACTCCCAGGCTGCGCACCTGGTCCTTCAGGGGCACAGTTACCCCATTCAGGACCAGGGAATCCTCCACACCTGCCCGCCTCCTGTCCCCCAAAAACAGTACTTCTGTCTTGTCAGGATTCAACCTCAATCTGTTAGCCGCCATCCATCCTCCAACCGCCTCCAGACACTCACACAGGACCTTCACCGCCTTCACTGGTTCTGATTTAAAAGAGAGGTAGAGCTGGGTGTCATCCGCATACTGATGAACACCCAGCCCAAACCCCCTGATGATCTCTCCCAGCGGCTGCATGTAGATGTTGAAAAGCATGGGAGAGAGGACAGAACCCTGAGGCACCCCACAAGTGAGGGCCCAAGGGTCTGAACACTCATCCCCCACCACCACTTTCTGAACACGGCCCAGGAGGAAGGAGCGGAACCACTGTATGACAGTGCCCCCAGCTCCCAGCCCCTCAAGACGGTCCAGAAGGATGCTATGGTCGATGGTATCAAACGCCGCTGAGAGATCCAGCAGAACTAGGAAACAGCTCTCACCTTTGTCCCTAGCCCGCCGGAGATCATCAACCAGTGCGACCAAGGCAGTTTCAGTCCCATGATGAGGCCTGAGTGGTTTAACTGTCCTGACAAGGGAACTCTAGGCATTGTAGCTTTGTGATATTGGCCTCCTAATGCCTCTCAGCACCCTCAGCAAAACGACAGTTCCCATAATTCTTTGGGGTGAAGCCATGATGGTTTGAACTATTAATGTCAGGTTTGAAGGTGGCCAAGGCCCACAACCTGGAGTTAGTACCTTTTCTGTGAACTTTTCCAACCTGAGGGGCCACATTCTCCTCTGAGCAACTGCCCAAGGGCCACCTGCCCGTGGTGGGCGGGGCCAGGGGCAAAAGTAAGCGGAGCACCAGGTGTAAATATCACCTTGGAAGCCAGAGGTGTTGTCAGTCGGCCTGAGGAGATGCCCTGGGGATAGTTCCAAGGGCCACACAGTGATGCCTGAAGGGCCACATTCTCACCCTTATGAAGCGTATTTATTTTTTCCCATTTTTATCCCACTCTTCAAGGAGCTCGGGAGAGGGTATACCAGCTCCCAGTCCCCTAACTTTTATCCATACAACAGCCCTGTGTGGTAGGGTTAGTCACAGAGAGAGAGGGAGAGAGTGAAACTGGACAAAGGTCATTCAGTGATCTTTGCAGGCGAGCAGAGATTTGAACGCAAGTCCCCTCACTCCGGCACACTAACCACTGCACCGTACTGCCTCTAGTGACACAGCAAGCATGCTGCGCCCTGCTCCTCTCATTCCCTTCATGCCCCGGATCCAAACCCACCGTCACTGTCGAACTTCATCCACGCAATGTCGTCCCCCACGCACTCCACCCTCCAGCCGGGAAGTGTGGGGTTCATCATGGCCAAGTTGGTCTTTCCGCAGGCGCTGGGAAAGGCTGCGGCCACATACTTCTTCTTCCCCTCTGGGTTTGTGAGTCCCAGGATCTGGAAGGGGGAAATCAGCAACACGTAACTGCCTCAGGAGACGCACAGGGAGAGGAAGGTGATGCGCAGACGCCCACACACCAGAGACCCACGTGCTGGCAACGGAACCGAAATTTTAGACGAGTTTCTCGTTTTAAGAAATCTAAGCCAACTTTAGGATACATGCAATCAGATATTTGCAGTGAAGGCTGTTTGCGTCATAAAGCCTAGTGTGGTTTAAACTTTAATGAGACATTTCCATGTGCTCTTTCCTAATTTTCTGGCGCAGCAGGTCAGGAAATTCAACAGATGATGCTTTTATAGCACAGAGAGGCAGCAGGGGGTAGATCGCCATCTGTTGAATTTCTGCCTGTCACACAATGTCTAAACACAGAGAAGCCTTCCTCCCCCCCCCCCTTTATTTAAGGAAGGAACTTTGGTTTCGCAATGAAACATAAAAGTACCAGAATGCATTGTAATAAATGCCAACCCAAAGCCATTATTTTAGACTAGCCTTCCCCCATCCTGGTTGAGGCTTTTGGAAACTGTAGTCCAAAGGATCTGGAAAGCGCCAGGTCAGGGGAAGCTGTTTGTCTAAACACCTGCCGAGTCTTGGATCAGAGGGTTATCCGAAGCAACTCTTTAAAGTGGCTCAAGCAATGGATTGTTAGGGCCATTTTTAAAATAATGAAACCTTCACTCAACACACAGAGGTAAACTGCTGTTCTGGAGAGTTAATGGCGTTCCCCAAATTACCCACGATGCTTTGGAGGCCGTTTCAGCCATGAGCACTTATTTTGCAGCGAAAATCCTCACAAGTTTCCCCACAAGGCTTTGTACTTACACACCCGCCGCCGTGGGTCCCCTTGACTGCCCTTCCACCTGGGCCAATGCCCTCTGGGTCCTGACGAAAGACCTAAAAAATTCACCTCCGCCCCCCCCCCTTCCCTTCCATGCGTCAGACCCATCCTCGCACATTTGGGATTTCAGCAGTCCTCTGCCACTCATTAACCAATTAATATTTGCTCGTTAAATATCCCCCTGAGGCAATGTAAACACCCCGTTGTCCTTTGGCCTTGCTCCCAAGCCCCACATCCCTTCCCCAGTCCTGGCTATCAAGCCCCGGCCGAACCCAAACTGAATAATATCCCAGGCTCCCAGAACCCTTTGCAGGAAATCCACTGCGCCACCCGGCATGCGAGACTGAAGCTGCAAAGTCAGGACCGGCCCCGGGGCTCCGTAAAGAGGAGCCAAGAGTGCCTCTGAGCATGTACAGACAATGAAACTGTGGAGGGAATTTAGCCACTGACCCCCTGTTCCCTTCACCCTACCCCACTAGGCCTGCCTCTTCACAAACTATATTCACAAGCCATCCCTCTCACCAGCATATGTTCTGCCAGCCAGCCCTCGTCTTTGGCAATGCAAGAGGCGATGCGCAAGGCGAAACATTTCTTGCCCAGGAGGGAGTTGCCCCCGTAGCCGCTGCCGAAGGAGACGATTTCTCGGCGTTCTGGGACATGCGCTATGAGGGTCTTCTCGGGGTTGCATGGCCAGTTGTTCACCAATTCATCTGCATTTGGAGGAGAAAAACCGACGTTAGCAATCTTATGGAAGAATTCCGCACCTGCCTCTGAACAACAGGACTTGGAGGGTATCCCAGCAGCTGTACTGGGGAGGGGAGTTACTGGTTTGTTTTGTTCCTGTTTTTATTCTGCATTTTGTGGTTTTATCTTGCGGTTTTACACTGTGAACCGCCCTGAAATCTATGGATAAAGGACGCTATACAAATTTAATAATAATAATAATACTGTAGGAAACTAAGGCTGCATTCACACCCTACATTTAAAGCATTACTATATCCCTTTAATTCTGAAGGAAATCAGCCCTGAGTGCTCACTGGAAGGACAGATCCTGAAGCTGAGACTCCAAGACTTTGGCCACCTCATGAGAAGAGAAGACTCCCTGGAAAAGGACCCTGATGCTGGGAAAGATGGAGGGCGCAAGGAGAAGGGGACGACAGAGGACGAGATGGTGGGACAGTGTTTTCGAAGCGACCAGCATAAGTTTGACCAAACTGCGGGAGGCAGTGGAAGATAGGAGGGCCTGGCGTGCTCTGGTCCAGGGGGTCATGAAGAATCGGACACAACTAAACGACTAAACAACAACAACATATCCCTTTAAACAGTCATGGCTTCGCCCAGAGAATCCTGGGAGCTGTAGTTTGTTATGGGTGCTCCCAGATCAGTCTTCTTCAGATAGTTCTGGATCACAACTCCCATCATCCCTGACCATTGACTTAGGGCGGTGGGAGTTGTAGTCTGACAACGCCTGGGGACGCAAGGTTTGAAGAACACAGTCTTGGGAGACCCCTTCACAGAGCTACAATTCCCAGAGCTCCCTGTCAAGAGGATTTGATTGTTAAACCACTCTGGGAACTGTATCCGTGAGAGGGGAATGTGTGTCTCCGAAAGACTCTTAACAAACTACATCTCCTAGAATTCCTTGGGGGGAGCCATGACAGTTCAAAGCGGTATCACAGAGCTTTAAAATGTCTGGTGCGAATGTGACCACGCTAAAGCTCTGACTGTTTAAGGATCTTTGTTAGAGCTAAACAAGGATCTCTAAAGAGAAGATAGACAAGGACTGGAAGGTGCATAACCATATTGAAAAATCAGAACTCCTATTAGAATAAACAAGTTCTGTTATAAATACTGAAATACTAAATAAGATGGATAACAATGTGTATCAGAAAAAGAAGTAGAAAATTGGTTTAAAAGTGTGTGAAAGAAAGTAATAGAAGTGGAAAGAAATTGCAATTGAGTAGATTGGAAGTCTAACACAAGGGTGGGGTGAGGGATGGTGGTGGGAAAAGGAAGTATCTGTGGGATTGAGTGTGGATATGTATGAATATTTTTAAGGATTGTATGACATGTATGTTTGTATATTTGTAACATGTATGTATTAATGTTGAATTATTTTAATAATAATAAAAATATTTAAATTAAAAAGAAAATGTGTATCCAAACTGGCCTTTCCCCACGCTATCTCTCTCTGCTACTAATAATTTAAGCAGAAGGAAGTCTTTGGCAGAGTTTTTGCACTTCCAGAGGATCTACCGTATTTTTCGCTCTATAAGTCCCCCCAGACCACGAGACGCACCTAGTTTTTGGAGGAGGAAAACAAGAAAAAAAATATTCTGAATCTCAGAAACCAGAACAGCAAGAGGGATCGCTGCGCAGTGAAAGCAGCAATCCCTCTTGCTGTTCTGGCTTCTGGGATAGCTGCGCAGCCTGCATTCGCTCCATAAGACGCACAGACATTTCCCCTTACTTTTTAGGAGGGGAAAAGTGAGTCTTATAGAGCAAAAAATACGGTATTCTGCAGGGCTGTCAGCGTAAGGACCCTGTCCCTAATTCCCGCGGGTCAGGGGGTTAGACCACATGACTGGTCCCTCCCAACTCTACAATCCCATGATTTTAATTCCGCTAGCAGCCACTGCAAAACTGACCAAGGCTCAGTGGGGGGAAGCAAGAGGCTGCTTCGAAACCCGAGCCTCGTCCCTAACCATTGGGGGGGGGTCCCGAGAGGGGTGCCGCCCCCCACTTCCAAAACCCCAAAGAGGACCCTCTCACCTTCCAGGGGTAAAGGTCGCCCCACCGAATGCAAGCACTTGACAAACTCCCCGTCGCCGAGTGTGCGGAGAGCGGCTGTGCCCATCCGGGTCATGATCCGCATGCTGGCAACCACGTAGGCCGAGTCCGTGAGCTGGATGCCGATCTTGGAGAGGGGTGAGCCGATGGGCCCCATGCTGTAGGGGATGACGTACATAGTGCGGCCTGTGGGAGAGGAGGCACAAAGGAGACACAGGCGGCAAGGTTATCGATTGCCAAAAATTGGGAAAACAGCAGCGTCCCAAGTAAAACAGGCTGGTTTTCCAAAATGATGGAATACTTCCATATTGCTGAGCTAACAGGGAGGATAAGAGGAGACATGGTACAAAAAGTGAATAAGGAGTGGACTATGCTGTGGGTTAAACCACAGAGCCTAAGGCTTCCCAATCAGAAGGTCGGCGGTTCGAATCCCCGCGATGGGGTGAGCTCCCGTTGCTCGGTCCCTGCTCCTGCCAACCTAGCAGTTCGAAAGCACGTCAAAGTGCAAGTAGATAAATAGGTACCGCTCTGGCGGGAAGGTAAATGGTGTTTCCGTGCGCTGCTCTGGTTCGCCAGAAGCGGCTTAGTCCTGCTGGCCACATGACCCGGAAGCTGTACGCCGGCTCCCTCGGCCAATAAAGCGAGATGAGTGCCGCAATCCCAGAGTTGGCCACGACTGGACCTAATGGTCAGGGGTCCCTTTACCTTTTTATCTTTAAGGAATACATCAAAATTTAAGTGGAAAAAGTAGAATTTCTGACAGATACGGAGTGGATCCAGAAAATGATTAGAGTGAAAGGAGAGTAAAGTTAAGATAAGAGATTAAAGAAATAATGAAATGTGTTTAAGCTAGTTGGAAAAATATAGTAGCGGAACAAGAATGGCTGGAAGTCAATCACTTGGTGGGTGTCCGTATGGGGCAGGTGTGCAGGTATGTTGATATGTATAGTATAGGTAGGAATTACATAGAGTAGTGTAGGTATGTTTTGTGTTATGAAAATTATGTAGTGTATTGTGTAAATGTATATGCATGTGTTTTATATGTTAATAAAATAAAATAAAATATAAAAAAACCCAAAGGAGTCATAGGAGGGGAAGGCGCAGGCAGGGACTCAAACAGAGGCAGGGGCACGGCTCAAGGAAGAGCCATTGGGTCGCTGAAGGACGGTTTCGTCGGTGGAGCAAAAGGACAGGCCTATGGACGGCTAGAGGAAAAAATAAACTAGGTCCAGGAGGAATTTAGCCCCATTGCTCTGCCCAGACACTGAGGTCCAGCTTCGAGGTCCTTCTGGGAGTTCCCTCATTGCGAGAAGTGAGGTTACAGGGAACCAGGCACAGGGCCTTCTTGGTGGTGGCGCCCGCCCTCCCAGCAGATGTCAAGGAGATAAATGACACAACTTTTAGAAGACACCTGAAGGCAGTTTTTAATGTTTGATGTTTTATTGTGTTTTTATATCTGTTGGGAGCCTCCCAGAGTGGCTGAAGCAACCCTGTCAGATGGGAATTATTATTATTATTATTATTATTATTATTATTATTATTATTATTATTATTCTGCTAATTTTGCCCAACCCTCCTCGGAAAGCCTCCCTGTCCTATCCACTGTCTATTCTCTCTTTACCTTTCATGCAGCCAGGAAAACGCTCATCCACTGCTCCCTTGAATGTTTCGGGGTTCATCCAGTTGCCCAGCTGCCCTTTGACCCCCGGCGCAGGAATAGGCACTGTGTCCCTCTGGTTTTCCGTCACAATGACCGTACGGCTCTCCACTCGTGCGACATCCTTGGGGTCGGTCTTGGCTAGCCAGCTACGTGGGAAGACAGAGGGGAAAAGCAAGGTTCGTTCTGTCCCCCAAAAACCTGTGTGTGGCGTAGCCGACCAATGACAGGATTGTGGCTGCAGTGCCCACATCCCCCGGCCAGTGGCTCCACAGAGCCACCTCCCAGGATGCTCTGCAGGACATGCGCTGGCCATGCGCTTCTGGGGGCAGCCACCTCCCGCCCTCCAATGCGCTCACCAGTTCTCATATTTCCCCAATGGCTTGATGACGCCTTCGGACTCCAGGTAGTTCAAGATTTTGACGTTCTCCTTCTCAGTGCCGTCGCAGATGTGGACGCTGTCCGGCTGGCAGAGTCGCACCCCGTGGTCCACAAACTCCTTCACCCGGCTCGAAAGTTTGCCCAGGTCCCCGTGGAGCACCCGTGGGGCATGCGCCCAGCGCACTGGGGCTACAGACCAACATCTGAGAGAGGAGGCTCCAAGGCTGCAAGAAACCACACGCACACAGAGAGAGAGAGAGAGATCAAGCATGGAGCCACATGAGCAGAAGAAAATAAAAAGGAGTGGAGCTGGAGGAAACATAGATGGGCATCTCAATTTTCCCAGAACTCTTGTTTTGCCCAGGCCTCTCCCGAGTCCTTATCAGAGCATTTAAATCGTGCAGAAATAGGCAGAGATTCCCCCCGGGGCACCCACAACCTTCTAAAGTGTGCAAATTGTACACAAGCTTGGGCAGGCAAAAACCGGTGCATGCGCGACCCGTGAGCATGTGTGCTGGAGTTTATGCGCAAAGCTAGACGCCTGCGTTCCCCAGAAACTTTAGATGCCGCTGCACAACAGCACGGGCGCATTTCCGCACAAGAGGCTCAGGCGTCTTCCTCGTCGTTTTCAAATCTATAAACAACACATTGGGAATGCACAGGTGGGGTGCGCTTATCTCTACGCGGCTCACGTTTATATGCAACATCCCCCCAAAAGTCAGCGTTCCCCCCCCAAAAAAAGCTACCTCCACCTCAAGGTTGAAACCAAACGTGTTAGACAGGCTGGAACCACACGAGAAAAATGAGGACGTGGAACGAAACAGCTCCATCGCCAAAATGAGCGATAATGGGAGTGTAACTTAAATTGCCTTTTGGGAATGGAGAAAAGGTATAGCATAAATGCTGGCAGATTTCCCCACAATGCACAACAGCACCTGGGGCAGTGAGAAACACTGAGATGTATACTTGTGATGGGTGAAAATCTGAAGGTACCGTATTTTTTGCTCTGTAAGACTCACTTTTTCCCTCCTAAAAAGTAAGGGGAAATGTGTGTGCGTCTTATGGAGCGGATGCAGGCTGCGCAGCTATCCCAGAAGCCAGAACAGCAAGAGGGACTGCTGCTTTCACTGCACACTGATCCCTCTTGCTGTTCTGGCTTCTGAGATTCAGAATATTTTTTTTCTTGTTTTCCTCCTCCAAAAACTAAGTGTGTCTTGTGGTCTGGGGCGTCTTCTAGAGCGAAAAATACGGTACCTTTCCCTGAGTCAGACCATCGATCCACCTTGCTCCTTATCGTTTACACCGGACAAAAGTGGCTTTCCAGAATTCCAGGCAGGGCTAGAAACTCAGACACATAAACTAGGCAGCGAATGGATCCTTGAATCAGGATTACAGTCGCCAAAACCAAAGATCCATTTGCCATTTTGGGGCTGGACAGCTCTAAAGTCGTATTTCCCAGCATGACTTTTGGGTTCCCGAAATTCATTCTGATTGTGCAGATAAAACATCACGGCTATAATTCAACAGGATGTGTTGCTGGTGCGAGAAAACAAGGCATATCCAAGGGTCCCCAGGCACGGGGGGAGAAGTCAGGCAGCATCCTGGCACCTGGGCATATTCACTCGGCCAGAAGTGGCCAGTAACCGGGTGCAAAATGCGGCTGGCGAATTTTGAACGCTGGTTTTGGGCAGGGAGTCTTACCTGGAAGGATAGAACCTGGGGTTTTCTGGACGCTCTACCAATGAGCTACGGCCTGTCCCCTATGTGCAAAGCAGAAGGTTGCGGACGGGAGAGGGTGGCAGGCATGCCGCCTTGCTGGCAAGCTCCCCGCTCAAAGCATATTTTCTTTTTAAAAATAAAATATGGCGTTTGCAAGTTATCAGGAGGTTTGCTCAAGGGTGAAATATCAAGGAGGTGCCCAAAGGCCTTTGTCGCCAAGGCAAGCAGGCAAATCCCACTGGCAAAGCCCAGCTCCGTGCCTAACACGCATGCACCATGCGCCACAAAACTCCGTGTGCATGCTCGTGAACTTGCGTGCGTGCGACCAGGGTGACTGTCCTTTCCTCAGAGGTTTTTAAGCAGAGGTTGGGCAACCATTTGCCACGGCTGCTTTTGTCGAGATTCCTGCGTCACAGCGGGTTGGACTAGATGACCCCAGGGTCCCTTCCACCCACAGCTGTCCACTTTTCCCTTTTCTTGCGAGGAATCCTATTCGGAATAAGGGAATTTCCCTTTTAGAAAAAGGGAAACGTTGACAGCTGTGCTTCCACCTCTCAGATTATAGGACAGGCTTCCTCAACCTTCGGCCCTCCAGATGTTTGGAGACTACAATTCCCATCATCCCTGACCACTGGTCCTGCTAGCTAGGGATCATGGGAGTTGTAGTCCAAAAAAACACAAACAAACATCTGTAGGGCTGAGGTTTGAGGACGCCTGTCCTAGGACAATATCGACGGCTGTGGATCTGTGGACCCTAGACTGTTTGTGAGCATGTACGCACCTCGCTGACCCTTGCACGGGAGATCTGGGGAAACGGTTTGCTTCTCCCACCCCTGGGATTGGCAGAGGACCCACAGCAGGAGCACAGGAGCCTTGGCTGGGCTCCAGGCGGCAGGGCAAAGGACAAAGGGCCAGGCCACACGGTGGCGTGGACTTTCACCCGAGCCAAGGCTACCGGCGGAGCAGGAGGGGGGGAACGTCCCGGCCATGCCCCCAGGGCGCCGGGTCGGAGGCCCGCCTGCGTGCGGGAACATGTTGTTCCCAGATAGAGGCGCAGGCCCTCCTCGCCTTGCCCCACAGCTCCTATGTGGCATCTCCCCACTGCCACGGGGAGTTGTCTTAATTAAAAAAGAAAGGGGGGGGGGGAGGCAAGCCTAGATCAGATCACAAAAAGTGTGCCACTTTGTCTGCAACTTTGCACGGGGCGGGGGAGAAATTAAGGAGACAGGATCCTGCTTCAATCAACCAACAACCTCAGAGAACTCCGGCCCCTACCAGGGGTTTGAACCCGGGACCTTCTGCATGCCCTACCTGTGAGCTCTCTCCCCCACTGATTTCCTCCCCAGCCGCTTTGACTCTGACGCTGCGGGGACCAACAGAGTCCTTCCAATTCATTCGGAGAGGCTTCAGCTTTTGCACCTTTCCACCTACCTAACTGCTCGACCTCCGACAGGACACTTTTAAAACAACAACAAATCACTGGCCTCAGTTTTCCATCTGTAAAATGGGAACGCTTGATGTGTGTGGCGGGGAAGAAGGACTGTTTTGCAGACAGGCTACAAGACGTCACAACGGATTGTTCCTGCAGAACACTCCATTCATTGTTTTGTTTCGTTTAAAAAAGTGGACACACACCACAAGAATCCTGTGGTGTCGGTTTCCTCTTCCCTCCCGTAACTTTTTCCTTGTGTGTCATGTTTTTCCCCCCTTTGGGGAAGGGGTTAAATGATTAGCCTGTGGGTAGGGACTGTCTTGTTTTGATTGTATGTAAGCCACCCTGAAGAGCAGGGTACAAACACTCTAAATAAACCAACTATGACTGAATATTGCTCCCATTTTACAGGTAAAGGAACTGAGGCACGGAGCAAGAGAGAGAGAGAATGTGACTGACCCAAGGCCACAAAATGACTCTGTGGCAGAGATGGGGCTGGAAGCCGTGCGTGCGACATACCCACGTTTTAAAATGTGCGTATTTGCTTTACGGCCACCCCCTAGCTGTCGCCGCTGCTCCCATTTTACAGAGCGGCCCTGTTTGTGTTTTGTTTGTGTGTCCAAAGGCTAAAGAAGGTAGCCAAGGTGAGGTAATCTGGAGCCAGGAGATTGACAGCCATAAAACGGGATGAGTTCAAGCTGGAGGCTTGCATGGAGAGGATGGGACCCAGTGCTGCAACTGGAGATTGCAGCGTGCGTGTGTGTGTGTGTGTGTGTGTGCGTTTGTTTGCAGGGAGAGAGATCTTCCTGCAACTCTTTAGTACCCGGATTAGTCTCCCAGCCTTGGTTTATCTGGAGGAGGGCAATCGAAGAGGAAATATTAAGAGCTGTTAAAACAAAGCGGAGGTGATTGGGCTCAGGCGGGTTGCTGTTTCCTCTTATGGGTAAAAGGTTGTAGTGGAAGGGGGGGGGAGGGTGTTTGTGGGTGACGTGGAGAGCGAGAAGCAGGAGGCAGAGGCGGAGGAGAGCCTAACAAACAAGGGTGGCGTTGCCAGAGCAAAAGGACCCATCTGTGTCCCCTGGGTGCAAACACTCTGCCTGCAAAGGAAGCAGGGCACCCGAAATTTAGAAGCTCCTTTGCACAATTGGGGTGGGTACAGTTTTAGAGTTTTAACCTCAGAAGGGGGTCCACATTTGCATCTTAGACAGGGACACAGACAAGGAAGGGAGACAGACAGAATAAAGGGAGGGGGGCATCTCTAAAGGAGATATAGGCAGGATCATCAAATCTCAAGAAATGGAAGGGACGGGGGGGGGTGAGCTAGTCCAACCCCCTTGCGATATTCAGCTATGTGTCAGGAAGGAATACATGAGCACAGTTAAGAAGGGACAGGAGGCCTCCCTTGGCGGAAGCAAACGGCTCCCAACGTCTTATACCCATTTCACAGAAGGTGCAAACTGAGGCTGGACTTCTCTTCACCCCCAGGGAGACAGTCCCGTTCGTACTCCAGTCACATGAAGTAAGAGGAGCTTTTTTTCTGAATGGCATCACGTTATTCTAAAAATCACATGCAGATTATTATGGAATAAAAACACACCAGGGAGAAGGGGCATGTTTGTTTGCTTTTTGCAAGGGTATTTGTCTCCCCATATTCTGCCCGCCCGCCTGCCTGCCCCCCACTTAAGCGAACCCCTCTCCTCCAGGACCACCCCAAAGAAGAGTGGGGTGCAAAGCAATCGCTATGGGGTGGGCGGAAGGCTGAGACCTCCAACACCCTTGAACTCCATGAGATCTGCCGAAAAGATTGAAGCAGGAGTTGGGGGGCCAAGGATGGGATGGGGGGGTGGAAAGAGAGAGGGGGGCAGAGGCTCGGAGAGGCGAGATCGCGGAGGCTGGAGACTGGGGAAGAAAGGGGAAGGGGGTTCAGCGTTGCATTGAAACGGGGGTGGGGGGTCAGGGAGAGTCAGAAGTGGGGTGCAGACAGAGGGAGTCGAGGGGGCCACGGCGGGCGTGTGCTCACCCCAGGATCCGCGTGTAAGGCGCCGGCATCGCGTCCCCCCTTCCCGCAGCCCCCTCGCAGCGCAGGATGGACCCAGGCGTCCGGGCGCCCGATTTAAAGAGGAAGGGGGAGGAGACCCACGTCCTGGCCCGCCCCATAGGCTGCCGGGGGACGGGCCCCCCGCCCGCCCCGCTCCTCCTCCTCCGTCCTCCTCTCCACGTTGCCGCCGCCTGCAAACGGGCATGATGTAAGAGCCGCCCGCAATTGCCAGGAAGGGAGAGGCAGCGCTTGACTCCAAGCCCTGCCACTGGGAGTCAGGCACGAAGGGGTTAAGAGCGCAGAGGAAGCTGCCGGGCCAGGTCACGCCCCCTCCAAAAAAAAAGGAAAATCAGGGCTTTCTGTTTTATTTTTGCAGTCTGCCCTCTGAGATCATCATCGACTTGGAAGGGAGCCGAGGGTCATCTAGTCCAACCGCGTGCAATTCTGCCGAACAGCTGTCCCTGCCTGGGCTCGAACCACCAACCTTCTGGTTAATAGCCAGGCACACTGACCAATGGGCCACAGAGGTCTGAACTTTGCTCCGGGCTCAGATCGTGAACAAGGCGTTTTTGTGTCTCTAGACCTGGGTTTCCGGAATTCGGGTCTCCGGTTGTTTTTGGACTGCAACTCCCATCACCCTGACCACCGGTCTTGCTAGTTGGGGATGATGGGAGTAGTAGTCCGAAAAGAGCAGGAGACCCAAAGTTGGGGAAACCTGCTCTGCACTAATAACTTTGTTGTTGTTGTTTAGTTGTTTAGTTGTGTCCGACTCTTCTGGACCAGAGCACGCCAGGCCCTCCTGTCTTCCACTGCCTCCCACAGTTTGGTCAAACTCATGCTGGTAGCTTCGAGAACACTGTCCCACCATCTCGTCCTCTGTCATCCCCTTCTCCTTGTGCCCTCCATCTTTCCCAACACTAGGGTCTTTTCCAGGGAGTCTTCTCTTCTCATGAGGTGGCCAAAGTCTTGGAGCCTCCGCTTCAGGATCTGTCCTTCCAGTGAGCACTCAGGGCTGATTTCCTTCAGAATGGAGAGGTTTGATCTTCTCGCAGTCCATGGGACTCTCAAGAGTCTCCTCCAGCACCAGAATTCAAAAGCATCCATTCTTCGGCAATCAGCCTTCTTTATGGTCCAGCTCTCACTTCCATACATCACTACTGGGAAAACCAGAGCTTTAACTATACGGACCTTTGTTGGCAAGGTGATGTCTCTGCTTCTTAAGATGCTGTCTAGGTTTGTCATTGCTTTTCTTCCAAGAAGCAGGCGTCTTTTAATTTCGTGGCTACTGTCACCATCTGCAGTGATCATGGAGCCCAAGAAAGTAAAATCTCTCACTGCCTCCATTTCTTCCCCTTCTATTTGCCAGGAGGTGATGGGCCCAGTGGCCATGATCTTCGTTTTTTTGATGTTGAGCTTCAGACCATATTTTGCGCTCTCCTCTTTCATCCTCATTAAAAGGTCCTTTAATTCCCCCTCACTTTCTGCCATCAAGGTTGTGTCATCTGCATATCTGAGGTTGTTGATATTTCTTCCGGCAATCTTAATTCCGGCTTGGGATTCATCCAGCCCAGCCTTTTGCATGATGAATTCTGCATGTAAGTTAAATAAGCAGGGAGACAATATACAGCCTTGTCGTACTCCTTTCCCAGTTTTGAACCAATCAGTTGTTCCACTTAGGAACATTTAAACTCATTTCTGTAACTTCAGGGTTTGGCCTAGATGACCCTTCCAACTCTACAATTCTATGATGCTAAGTTTTGCTGCCTGGGTTTTCTTGCTGCTGTATAGAGCAGCACAGGAATCTGACCTTTGAGAACTTTGTAAGTAAAACCATCTTGACCGTACCACAGGTGTGGTATCTTTCAGTACAGAAGAACAGAGGAACTTTGGAAGAGTTTGGAAGGGGCTGTTTTAAAGGTCTAGCAGCCCATGTTCCCACACTTTGCTGCGGGTTTTGTGATTTTAAATCTCTGCTGGGGCTATTGCACCAAAGAGTCCTCGCCCCAAACCTAGATTTATTTCTCCACCAGGGAGGCACTGAGAATATTAATTCATCAGTGGACAGGAGTCTTTAAATTGGAAATGGTGATTTGTGGGATGAAGGTAAACCCAAATGCACCAGTGTGTTAGTTGCTCCACCGAGAGAAGCACCAGGATGATAGATTTAATCTATGTACTATGTATCTGGCCCACTTGAAGTTCCCTCTCTAGGGAAAAATAAGTACATACTAATTTTCTGGGGCGATTTCTCAAGGTACTGTGTTGTATACT
Organism: Podarcis bocagei; assembly: GCF_964188305.1. NCBI lineage: Eukaryota > Metazoa > Chordata > Lepidosauria > Squamata > Lacertidae > Podarcis > Podarcis bocagei. The sequence continues at coordinate 51,644,511 of NC_138138.1, read as the reverse complement.
TTCTCCACAGTAGGCGTGAGTGTTCTGTGCAGGGTCAGGCCCTGACTCTTGATCTTGTGGCCCCACCCCTTTTTGAACCACGCCCACTAGGCAATACCACCTTCCATGCTCCCTCTTTTATGGAGCCTGAGCTGGGGATCATGTTATAGGTACAGTGGATGCTCAGGTTGCGAATGTGATCCATGCGGGATGCACGTTCACAACCCGCAGTGGCGCGCATGCGCGGGTTGCGATTCGGCACTTATGCGCAAAGCACGATTTAGCGCTTCTGCGCATGTGCGACCGCTGAAACCCAGAAGTTATCTGTTCCCGTTCCGGTACTTCCGGGTTTCTGCGGGTCCGTTACCCGAAAAAACGCAACCTGAAGCGTCTGTAACCGGAGGCATGACTCTATTTGTTTTCTGCCTGCAGATAATTTTTATTTATTTTTATCTCATAGAATGGCAGAGATGGACGGGGCCCCACGGGTGCTCTAGTCTGACTCCACTGCAATGCAGGAATCTCAACTAAAGAGTCCATGACAGATGGCCCTCCAATCTCTGCTTGTCCTACCCTCCAGAGCAGGAGAAAACAGCCCCTGAGATATTTGAAGATGGCTATCATCTCTCCTCTCAGTCTCCTCTTTTCCAGGCTGAACATACCCAGCTCCTTCAACCATTCCTCATCAGGGTTGGTTTCCAGGCCATTGATCAACCTCCTCTGGAGGTTGGTCAACCTCCTCTGGAGCTTGTCAATATCCTTCTTAAATTGTGGTGCCCAGAACTGGACACAGTATTCATAGAATCATAGAATCATAGAGTTGGAAGAGACCACAAGGGCCATCGAGTCCAACCCCCTGCCAAGCAGGAAACACCATCAGAGCACTCCTGACATATGGTTGTCAAGCCTCTGCTTAAAGACCTCCAAAGTAGGAGACTCCACCACACTCCTTGGCAGCAAATTCCACTGTCGAACAGCTCTTACTGTCAGGAAGTTCTTTCCGGGTGAGGCCTGACCAAGACAGAACAGAGTGAGACTATGACTTCCCTTGACCAGGACACCATACTTCTGTTCATGCAGCCTAGAATGGCATTAGCTTTTTTTTGCTGCTGCATCACACTGTGGACACGCTCAGCTCGTGAACATGACAAAAATGTGTCGGTCTGCCTGCTAACATATAGACTGATGGAGGCCTCTGAGGAATAACAGGAACAACCTTCTGTAAAACTTCCTCTGCGTGGTCGCCTAGAGGCAGTTTCCGCTCACCTCTGGTGACTTAGTGGCTTTTTAGAAAGTTGGTCTGAAGAGTGGCAGCCATCTGTCTTTTCCAGCTGTCTCTTCCAGACAACAGACCACGAGTGGGTTAGGGTCATTGGTGGGAAGAATGGAGAAAGAGCCTCTGAGCACATGCAAAGAGCAGTGAGAAATAATTAATCTTCAAAATTGGAGGAATGCTCTGCAGTGGCACCTTGGTTCTCAAACTTAATTGGTTCCAGAAGTCCGTTGCAAAAGCAAAGCGTTCCAAAACCAAGGCGCGCTTTCCCATAGACAGTAATGCAAACGGATTAATCCATTCCAGAGTTTTAAAAGCAACCCCTAAAACAGCAATTTAACATGAATTTTACTATCTAGCAAGACCACTGATCCATAAAATGAAAGCAATAAACAATGTACTGTACTATAAAATAAATAAGAGTATTATAGATGATAAAAATTAAAATTAACTTTTTTTCTTACCTGCCCTGATGAATAGTCATTGTTTGGATGGGGGGGCTTTTATCCATTTCCGCACACAATCAGTCAGTCAGTAGCTGAACTGGGTTCCACACAGTCAGAACAACAAATTAATCAAAAAAGCCTCATAAGCAAAAATGCAAAATAAATAGCAAAAACAAAAGCGCCAAACTTAATCCGTTCCGGAAGTCCATTTGACTTCTGAAATGTTTGAAAACCAAGGTGCGGCTTCCGACTGGTGCAGGCGCCCCGGAAACAATAGCCGACAGCTGCATCGGATGTTCGGCTTCTGAAAAACGTTCAAAAACCAAAACAATTACTTCTGGGTTTTCGGCGTTTGAGAACCAAGGTACCACGGTATATCAGGCAGCCCTGTATGATCTCTTTCTGTGCTATGCTGATTCTGGCCACCAGGTGGCACTGCCTGCCTAGGGAAAAAAACCACATTTTTACCCCCTAGAGCCTGTTTAGTTTTGTCCAGGAGATCGCTAGCTTTCCTGGGGAGGCAGGAAATCCAGATATCCCCTCCTTTGGTAGGCTTCCATTCACAAGCTGCAATATCTTATCACTGGAGGAAAACACAAATCCAGCTGTTCCTAGCGTATCGTTTGCAACGGTCAGCTGGTCACTAGGGCAAGGTGGGTCAGAGCCCTTCAGATATATTTACTCCTGCATTGCTTAAATGTCCAGTTAAGATATCTCTGTAAGAGAGGAGGATGGGGAGAGAACAAAAAAACAGGATCCTCCTTGGCCAACCCCACTAGGTCCAGCGGTTAGCAGCTGCTCCCATCAGCACCTATTGGCTAGTGCCCGTGACATCGCTGGCAGCTACCGCTTAATCCAGGATTTTGGGGACCCTCTTACCCTGGAGGATGCAGGCTGTGAAAGACAGGAAGTGCCTTCTGCTGAGCCAGACCCCCTCACAGGACCCTTAACAAACTACAGTTCCCAGAATTCTTTGGGGCAGTGCCGATGCATGTGATGCTTCCAACTGATTTATTATTACATGTATATCTCTGAGGCCACTGGTCCCATCACCTCCTGGCAAATAGAAGGGGAAGAAATGGAGGCAGTGAGAGATTTTACTTTCTTGGGCTCCATGATCACTGCAGATGGTGGCAGCAGCCACGAAATTGAAAGACGCCTTCTTCTTGGGAGAAAAGCAATGACAAATCTAGACAACATCTTAAAAAGCAGAGACATCACCTTGCCAACAAAGGTCCGTATAGTTAAAGCTATGGTTTTCCCGGTAGTGATGTATGGAAGCAGTGGCGTAGCGTGGGGGGTGCAGGGGGGGCCGGCCGCACCGGGCGCAACATCTGGGGGTTAGGGTTAGGGGGCGCAAATCCACGGGTTAGGGGGTGCAAATTACTTGCCTTGCCCCGGGTGCTGACAACCCACGCTACGCCACTGTATGGAAGTGAGAGCTGGACCATAAAGAAGGCTGATCTCTGAATAATGGGTGCTTTTGAATTCTGGTGCTGTAGGAGACTCTTGAGAGTCCCATGGACTGCAAGAAGATCAAACCTCTCCATTCTGAAGGAAATCAGCCCTGAGTGCTCACTGGAAGGACAGATCCTGAAGCTGAGGCTCCAAGACTCTGGCCACCTCATGAGAAGAGAAGACTCCCTGGAAAAGACCCTGATGTTGGGAAAGATGGAGGGCCCAAGGAGAAGGGGACAGCAGAGGACGAGATGGTGGGACAGTGTTCTCGAAGCTACAAACATGAGTCTGACCAAACTGCGGGAGGCAGTGGAAGACAGGAGGGCCTGGCGTGCTCTGGTCCATGGGGCCACGAAGAGTCGGACACAACTAAACGACTAAACAACAACAACAACATATCTCTGAGGAGCTTGAGGGGGCATCCATGGTGCTCCCCTGCTTCTTCTGTCCTCACAACAACCCTGTGGTGCAGGTTAGGCTGAAAGATTGTTACTGGTGGCTCAAGGTCAAGCAGAGCCATCTTACCCATAGGCCCTAGGGGTGCAGGGCACCCGGGCTCTGGGCTCTCAGGGGTGCCAGGCAAAGAGTCCGGGGGCCCAAGAGTTGAGTCCGGGGAAGAGCTCACCTGTCAGTTGGATCGCTGCAGAGGACTCTTCTGCTGTGGGCGGCTCTGCGCCGGGAGTTCAGGGGCGACCGAACCAGCGAGACGCTGAGGTGGGCGGGCGAATCTGCTCTCCTGTGCGCCTGGGACTGGGCAACCGGGCAGATCTTTGCACCCTGGTGCCATGTTTAGGAAAGCTTTTAATGTTTAACAGACCACTGTATTTTAATATTTTGTTGGAGGCTGCCCAGAGTGGCTGGGGAATGAATGAATGAATGAATGAATGAATGAATGAATAAATTATTATTATTATTATTATTATTATTATTATTATTATTATTATTATTATTACTACTACTACTACTACTACTACTACAGTGGTACCTCGGGTTACATTCGCTTCAGGTTACAAACTCCACTAACCCAGAAATAGTGCTTCAGGTTAAGAACTTTGCTTCAGGATGAGAACAGAAATTGTGCTCCGGCGGCGCGGCGGCAGCAGGAGGCCCCATTAGCTAAAGTGGTGCTTCAGGTTAAGAACAGTTTCAGGTGAAGAATGGACCTCCGGAACGAATTAAGTACTTAACCCGAGGTACCACTGTATTATTATTATTATTATTATTTGCTTAAGACAGCCCTGAAGTCAACAGCAAGCAGACGGTGGAATTGAACCCGAGTCTCCAAAGTCCTAGTCCAGCGCTCTAACCGCTGCACCACGCTGCCTTTCTCTGGCATCTGGTTGGCAACAGAGGGTTGGTCTGGAGAGGATTCTGCTTGTGTTTATGAAACACGGAGGCCAAGATCATAACACATTGGTTGATTGATTGAATCTTTTAATTTTGACACAATATATTGGAAATACAGTCAAACCTCGGTTCCTGAATGCCTCTGTTTTGGAACGTTTCAGCTCCTGAACGCTGAAAACCTAGAAATAACTGCTCCGGTTTTCAAACGTCTTTCGAGCCACGTTTTTCTTTTCCTTTTCCATTGACTTTACAGCCAGCCCATTGATCCTCGGTATTTGAACTTTTTGGAAGCTGAACGGCCTTCCGGAATGGATTAAGTTCAAAAACCGAGGTTCCACTGTACAGTATCTCTAAGTGGTGCGCAGAAAACTGAAGCAACAACAGACAACTTTACATCTTACAAATGCACACCGTTACGTATAAAAAAGTTACATTAATACAGAGTTACTAGTATATAAACATTAATATCAATTCATTTTTTTTCTTCTGATACATTATCTCAGTCTCCGAATTCTAACTCAGGGTCCAAACAAACTCTCAGCTCCCCCACAAAAGTCTCACAATGAGAAGAGTTATTGGAAAGTGTGGGCAGCACCCAGGCCTCTCATTCAAATTGTCATGGGCAGGCCTCAAGTGGATGGGAGTTCCTCAGGCTGCCCACATTCAGCTGCACTCTCTCCACCCAGGTGCAGCCAACTTGTTGTGTTTTCTGGGGGGGGGGGCAAAGGATGGGGAAAGGGACCCCCTGAACGTACAGCTTTTCTTTTTTAAAAATATATATATGTGTATTTATCAGTTTACCCAATAAACCAACAAACCCAAATTGCACAATGTTTTCCCATTAGCATTCCATTAGTGTGCGACGTCCCCTCCACCCTTCCATGGTTTCACCACATTTTCTAATATGGCTGCATATTATAATTATTCTGTAAGTTCTCTCCTCCACCATGTTCTCTGTGAGAATATTCGGAGCAGACAGAATGCTCGTGCACATTCCATGACGTCACAGCAGCCCGGCCAATGGGGGGCGGGCGGACGCAAGCTTTGCAGCCAGTGCCTGCATAATACGCAGGCCTCTCCCAGATTACGTACGCTGCTGAGGGCTTTCCCTAATAGGATTCTCTCGTTCTCCTCTGCTGATCGGGGATCTGGTGTGTTTGCGTTGCTACTGTTGCCCTTAGAGAACAGGCACTTTTCTTCGTGAAGGTTCCTTTGCCACACAGCTTTGGCAGAGGAGCTCTCAATACTTTTATCTGCTTGCTTCCTCACTTTCCTGACTCTCTCTCTTTCTTTCTTTCTCTGAGGCAAGTTCCTCATTTGGGGCTGCTGACTGGTGCAAGAAACTTGCTTCACCCCTTCTCTGCTGAGGTCATCCCATCCCTGGAGGAGAGATCACGAGTGGGTCAGATGAGCTGACTGGACAATATGACTCTCCCCCCCCCCTTCTCCAAACTCCCACATTCACCTCCAGATGCCTCACGTTTTCGAGCAGATGGCGAACCCCATTTGCTGAACCTTCTGCAACTGGAGAAGTGACCTCACTCCTTAATTCTGTCTCTGTTTTGCAAAAAAAAATCCAGATATTTCCAGGGCAATCCAGTAGCAGCAGAAGCAGCCAACGCCTCGCCTAGATTATTTCTGCAGATCTGGACTTCCGACGCTGATGGGGCTGGGCACTATAACCTTTAAAGCACATCCGATGCCCATCCTTTCCCTCAAAGAATTCTGGGTACTGTAGTTTCTTAAGGGTTGCTGGGAATTGTCACTCCGTGAGGGGTGAACTACAGTACCCAGAATTCTTTGAGGGGAAGAAGGCACTTTGAAAGTGCTTTAGTGTGTACACAGACTGGGCCAGGCCTTGATAACTTGTTTTTAAAATTCTACAAGGCAGGCTTAGGCAGTATGTGGACCAAAAAATCCCAGAAGTGCAAGCCAGATTTCGAAGGGGCAGAGGAACCAGAGACCAAATTGCAAACATGCACTGGTTTATGGAGAAAGCTAGACCGTTCCAGAAAAACACCTACTTCTGCTTCATTGACTATGCAAAAGCGTTTGACTGTGTTGACCACAGCAAACTATGGCAAGTTCTTAAAGAAATGGGAGTGCCAGATCACCTCATCTGTCTCCTGAGAAATCTCTATGTGGGACAAGAAGCTACAGTTAGAACTGGATATGGAACACCTGAGTGGTTCAAAATTGGGAAAGGAGTACGGCAAGGCTGTATATTGTCTCCCTGCTTATTTAACTTATATGCAGAATTCATCATGCGAAAGGCTGGGCTGGATGAATCCCAAGCTGGAATTAAGATTGCTGGAAGAAATATCAACAACCTCAGATATGCAGATGACACAATCTTGATGGCAGAAAGTGAGGAGGAATTGAAGAACCTTTTAATGAGGGTGAAAGAGGAGAGTTCAAAATATGGTCTGAAGCTCAAAGTCAAAAAAACTAAGATCATGGCCACTGGTCCCATCACCTCCTGGCAAATAGAAGGGGAAGAAATGGAGGCAGTGAGAGATTTTACTTTCTTGGGCTCCCTGATCACTGCAGATGGTAACAGCAGTCACGAAATTAAAAGACGCCTGCTTCTTGGGAGAAAAGCAATGACAAACCTAGACAGCATCTTAAAAAGCAGAGACGTCACCTTGCCGACAAAGGTCCATATAGTTAAAGCTATGGTTTCCCCTGTAGTGATGAATGGAAGTGAGAGCTGGACCATAAAGAAGGCTGATCTCTGAACAATGGATGCTTTTGAATTCTGGTGTTGGAGGAGACTCTTGAGAGTCCCCTGGACTGCAAGAAGATCAAACCTCTCCATTCTGAAGGAAATCAGCCCTGAGTGCTCACTGGAAGGACAGATCCTGAAGCTGAGACTCCAAGACTTTGGCCACCTCATGAGAAGAGAAGACTCCCTGGAAAAGACCCTGATGTTGGGAAAGATGGAGGGCCCAAGGAGAAGGGGACGACGGAGGGCGAGATGGTGGGACAGTGTTCTCGAAGCTACCAGCATGTGTTTGACCAAACTGCGGGAGGCAGTGGAAGACAGGAGTGCCTGGCATGCTCTGGTCCAGGGGGTCACAAAGAGTTTGGGTACAGGTCAACCTGTTTTGAATCAAGATGGCAGGCTGAGCCTTTCAGAACTGCGCCGATTTTCACCACTGCAATTAATTTTGGGTCTCTTTGGATTCCTGAGCAGTGGCAGTAAAAGGCCTAGTAGTTAATAATAATAGCTAAACACAGGGGTCAGCAAACCTTTTCAGCAGGGGGCCGGTCCACTGTCCCTCAGACCTTGTGGGGGGCCGGGCTATATTTTGGGTGGGAAATGAACGAATTCTTATGCCCCACAAATAACCCAGAGATGCATTTTAAATAAAAGCACACATTCTACTCATGTAAAAACACACTTGATTCCTGGACCGTCCACGGGCCGGATTTAGGAGGCGATTGTGCCGGATCCGGCCCCCGGGCCTTAGTTTGCCTACCTATGATCTAAAGGCTCAGGAATATGACTGGCTCCTTTCCCCACAAGTCAGTTGCACACTGACACATTGCTTCTTCTTAAAATACAGGTGCTTTGGTGTTGCTAATATGTTCATCCAGGGCAGACGGTTAAACTGTGGAACTCCCTCCCACAGGAAAAATTCACAGAGGAGAAGGCTATCAGCAGCTCTTAGCCACAATGGCTTTGCTCTGGCTGCTTGCTTGAGGCAACAGTGCTTCTGAATACCAGTTTGCTGGAAACCGCAGGAATGGAGGGGGGCTTGCGTTCGAATCCTGCTTGTGTGTTGGCCCCCGTGAGACCAGGATCTTAAATTAGATGGGCCCCTGGCTCTGATCCGACAATCTCTTCTTATGGTCATGAAAAGTGAATAGGCTCCCTACAGGCGATTGCTTTGCGCTGAGTCAGGGTCGCCGGAGTTGCGAAGATGCGCTGAGTCACTTTTTGCTCCCCGCTGGTTCCTCTCTCAGCCGCCGCTGGTTTCTCCTCCGCACCCAGCTTTCATCCTGTCATGCCTCTCTCCCAAGGCCCCAGAATAGCAGCTACGGAAACCACAGCAAGAGGGAGGGTGAAGGAAATGCCATCCATTGCTTTAACCTCAGAGTCAGGGCTAGCACCCCAGAATTTTAAAAATATATATTTTTAGGACCCATATCCAGAGTTGATATCAACAACCTCAGATATGCAGATGACACAACCTTGATGGCAGAAAGTGAGGAGGAATTAAAGAACCTTTTAATGAGGGTGAAAGACGAGAGCGCAAAATATGGTTTGAAGCTCAACATCAAAAAAACTAAGATCATGGCCACTGGTCCCATCACCTCCTGGCAAATAGAAGGGGAAGAAATGGAGGCAGTGAGAGATTTTACTATCTTGGGCTCCATGATCACTGCAGATGGTGACAGCAGCCACAAAATTAAAAGACGCCTGCTCCTTGGGAGAAAAGCAATGACAAACCTAGATAGACAGCATCTTAAAAAGCAGAGATGTCACCTTGCCAACAAAAGTCCATATAGTTAAAGCTCTGGTTTTCCCAGTAGTGATGTATGGAAGTGAGAGCTGGACCATAAAGAAGGCTGATCGCCGAAGAATGGATGCTTTTGAATTCTGGTGCTGGAGGAGACTCTTGAGAGTCCCATGGACTGCAAGAAGATCAAACCCCTCCATTCTGAAGGAAATCAGCCCTGAGTGCTCACTGGAAGGACAGATCCTGAAGCTGAGGCTCCAATACTTGGGCCACCTCATGAGAAGAGAAGACTCCCTGGAAAAGACCCTGATGTTGGGAAAGATGGAGGGCACAAGGAGAAGGGGATGACAGAGAATGAGATGGTGGGACAGTGTTCTCGAAGCTCCCAGCATGACTTTGACCAAACTGTGGGAGGCAGTGGAAGACAGGAGGGCCTGGAGTGCTCTGGTCCAGGGGGTCACAAAGAGTCGGACACGACTAAACGACTAAACAATCCAGAGTTGAATACATGTCAAGAGTCGCTGGGGCTTAGTCTCCTTTTTCAGAACTTTGGAGCCTTTAAAGAAACAGGGAGCATCTGAACATGCACAGAGTGCCTTTGTTTTGCCACTGTGCAATTCCAGCCAGTCTCCAGACATCCAGATTTGGGGTTAAAGCTTTCCAGGACGGAAGGGTGTTTTGGTTTAGAGAGGGGTGCAGACCGTCCTTTGTGTGGAGGAAGCTTAAAGTTGTTTCACTGTATACTAGTATTCACCATCCCACCCCCTAATTCCATGTGCTGTTCTCCCGTCCCCCAATTTGCACCCTCCCGTGGCGAGACCAAAGGGGTCCAGATGGCTATAAGAGAAGGGGAGAAACGACCGTCAGTGAGGGTCTAGGAATTGTCTGTTCTTGCCCTCCCTCCTCTGCAAAACGGTTTGTGATCTTGAGCATATCTTCCTATATACATAAAAATGAAGGCTGTCGACAGGTTCTGCAGTTTGTGAGATCGCCAGCTGGTTCCGGCAAGCTGTTTAATGGTGGGGAAGAAGCACTGTGAAGCACCCCCCCCTCTGCTCAATACATCTGCAGCAAAATCTACCGTATTTTCCGTGTATAAGACGACCCCATGTATAAGATGCCCCCTATTTTTTGGGACTGCAACAAAAAATTACCCGAAGTTGTTGAGCTTTTTTGGGGGAGAGGGCAGGAGGTTGCAACCACACCTCGACGCTGCCTATTATCTCTAAGGAAAATTTTTTTTCTTATACATATATATATGGGCTGGGAGGCTCTTCAGACAGCAGTTTATCCCCCCCCAAAAAAAGTTTATTAGTTTTCTCTTATAACACACAGACAAAAACACAAAAGAAAAACGTTACATTTAACACAACATAAAAACTTAACAATAAAAACACACAAAATAAAAGAAGAATTTTTTTCTTCATATTCCCTGGTGTATTTACATTGCTAAAAGACTTCCTCGACACCCTCCAATCTGAATTTCATCATGTCACATATTTAGCAGTTCCCAATTTCATATTTATAACATCAATATCTTCTTTCATTACATACTTCTTAACCTTACTTCCCATTGTCATCCATAATAATCTTTATTATCAATCTTTTTCTATCCCTTAGCCTAATCTGTTACTTCTAGGGATTTCTTAATTATCTTATATTACAATATCTCACTAAATATTCTTTAAATTTCTTCCCGTCTTCTTGTGTTTCCTCCTCTTTCTGGTCGCGGATTCTTCCAGTCAGGTCAGCCAGCTCCAAAAAGTCCATCATCTTCATCTGCCAATCTTCTATTGCCGGTATTTCCAAATTTTGGCTAATAAAAGTCTTGCTGTTGTAGTGGCAGACATAAACAGTCTAACATCCTTCTTCAGCAATTCCGGTCCTGTTATTCCAAGGAGAAAGGCTTCTGGTTTCTTAATAAATGTATTTTCCAACATTTTTTTCTGCAAAATTCCTGCCTTTCCTTAAAAAGCGAACGGGGAGGTTCCTAGAGTATGCGTACTACCTTTATATACTACCTTTTCCTCCAAGGAGCTGAAGGTGCTGTACATGGCCCTCCAATCCCCCATTTCATTCTCACAATAATCCTGTGAGGAAGGTTAGGCCGAGAGACAGTGACTGGCCAAGATCACCCAGTGAGCTTCAGGGCTGAGTCGGGATTCGAACCCTGGCCTCCAAGGTCCAACACTCTAACCAGTACACCATGCTGGCTCTCAATAGATATATGCTAGGTTGTGGGTGAACATATCAGACAACACAGCGATTCTTCAAACAGCTCTTGTTTATTCACAGGCCAGAACAGAACTGAACTGAAGGGTTCAGCCTGCCTGCTTATATAGAGCTCCAGTACAACGCAACTGTAACAACTTTCTGTAACTATCCAATCACTGAACGTCACTTTCAATCCCTTATTTGCATATGTGGACCTGAGTGAAAACTATCTGCAGTATCCCTCTGCTGGCCCAGGGTGAGAACTTCAGTACATAACAATATACAGTGGTACCTCAGGTTACATAGGCTTCAGGTTACAGACTCTGCTAACCCAGAAATAGTGCTTCAGGTTAAGAACTCTGCTTCAGGTTGAGAACAGAAATAGTGTTCCGGCGGCGCGGCGGCAGTGGGAGGCCCCATTAGCTAAAGTGGTGTTTCAGGTTAAGTACAGACCTCCGGAACGAATTAAGTACTTAACCCGAGGTACCACTGTATATAGTTTGCCTCCACAGTACATGGCTTGACTCGCTTGCTTGAGTCATTCGCTGCCACCTTCCAGGGCCATGCCCATTCACATTGCCACTTGTGGCGACGGTGGCAAAGCTCTAATTTTTCTCCATCTTGGTGCATGTTAACAACAACAGTGGACACACACAAATTTGTGTGTCGCAAGTCGGGTTGCTAGGAGGCAGCGATTTCCATCATGTCGTGCGACCGTCTCAATCTGCGATGTTTCTGTTCTGCTACAGTTCAGCTTCTGCTAAAACCTACGACATCGGTCTCACTATCCCCTATAAATGTAGTTTATTGTGTATTTAATTGTAGGATTAACTTTAGTACACCTCAGTGGAAGGGAAATATCGAAAAGTAGGTGGGAAATGGCCGAATTATTCATGTAATTATTTATGAATCGTGGCAAAACCTACTCCAATTTCCGTTTCCCTCAGAACTCTCCGACATCCCTAGTTATGGAACTTTTTATCTTCTGGACTTTCCCACGTGTTTCTAAGCATAGTTTTGCCACCACGAGGCCTAGAAACTCACTGAGAAGGAGTCAAAGGAGACGGAGAAGGATAAGAAGAGGAAGAAATGGAATAAAACTGAAAAGTCAGGGTTCCTGGAAAGCCAGATGATGAACCTGCTACCCCAACAAGACGTTTACGTGGAAATAGGAGTATAGCATCTAGATCAAGGGAAGTAATAGTGCCACTGTATTCTGCTCTGGTCAGACCTCACCTGGAGTACTGTGTCCAGTTCTGGGCACCACAGTTCAAGAAGGACACTGAGAAACTGGAACGTGTCCAGAGGAGGGCAACCAAAATGGTCAAAGGTCTGGAAACGATGCCTTATGAGGAACGGCTAAGGGAGCTGGGCATGTTTAGCCTGGAGAAGAGGAGGTTAAGGGGTGATATGATAGCCATGTTCAAATATATAAAAGGATGTCACCTAGAGGAGGGAGAAAGGTTGTTTTCTGCTGCTCCAGAGAAGCGGACACGGAGCAATGGATCCAAACTACAAGAAAGAAGATTCCACCTAAACATCAGGAAGAACTTCCTGACAGTAAGAGCTGTTTGACAGTGGAATTTGCTGCCAAGGAGTGTGGTAGAGTCTCCTACTTTGGAGGTCTTTAAGCAGAGGCTTGACAATCATATGTCAGGAGTGCTCTGATGGTGTTTCCTGCTTGGCCGGGGGTTGGACTCGATGGCCCTTGTGGTCTCTTCCAACTCTAGGATTCTATGATTCTATGATTCTATGAAATATAAAGGAACCAAAGCCAGAGTTCCTCCTAAAATGAAGGCGCAATTACTATATTATTATTATTATTATTATTATTATTATTATTATTATTATTATTATTATTATTATTATTATTATTGATGTTGCTTCTGTTGGCTCCCCAAATCAGCACAGACTGTGGAAACTTCACTTTGGGCTTCAAGCATCTGGCATTGTGTGTCTCCCCGTTCTTCCTCCAGACTCTGGGTCCTTGGTTTCCAAATGAGATGCAAAAGCTGCTCTCATCAGAAAAGAGATTTGGGGGGGCCATGTCATCAGCTGGCGTTGGTCCACTGTGCTCCGTTAAGTCCAGGGTCAACGTAGCCGTCTACCAGGAGATTTTGGAGCACTTCATGCTTCCTTCCGCAGACGAGCTTTATGGGGATGCTGATTTCATTTCCCAGCCGGACTTTGTCACCTGCCCACACTGCCAAAAGTACCAAAACCTGGTTCAATGGACATGGGAATACTGTGTTTGATTGGCCAGCAAACCTGCCTGACCTGAACCCCATAGAGAATCTATGGGGCATTGCCAAGAGAAAGATGAGCGACATGAGACCGAGCAATGCAGAAGAGCTGAAGGCTGCTATTGAAGCTTCCTGGTCTTCCATAACACCTCAGCAGTGCCACAGGCTGATAGCATCCATGCCACGCCGCATTGAGGCAGTAATTGATGCAAAAGGGGCCCAAACCAAGTACTGAGTACATATGCATGCTTCTACTTCTCAGAGGTCCAATATTGCTCTATTTGCAGTCCTTGTTTTGCTGATTTCATGTCATATTCTAATTTTCTGAGATTGTTAATTTGGGGTTTTCATCAGCTGTACGCCATAAACATCACAATTATAACAAATAAAGGCTTGACATATCTCGCTTTGCAGGTCATGAGTCTATGTCATATATTAGTTTCGCCTTTTAAGTTGAATTGCTGAAATAAATGAACTTTTCCACAATGTTCTAATTTTCCGAGTTTCACCTGTATAACTGCAGCCTGGCGGCAAAAATGTAAGAAGTGAAGCCTCCCACTTGCCAGGAAGATAAACTTCACCTGCTGAATTTCTGCCTGCAGCTGTGAAAGGCCCAGAAAGCATATAAGAAAAAAGGGGTGATGGTGGGATCAGTTCAGAAGTGAACAGATGTACCCAACAGAGAAGAGAGAGACAGGTGTCTGGCTTAGGAGAGATGTGGTCATCCTCCTCCCCCCCCCTTGACCCCATGTTCCAGCTTTTAGCAGAGGTGGAGACACCTGACGAGGGGCCATAAAAATAACTAAACCTGTTATGAGCCGATTAGGGATAATCTCCGTCCTCCACCCTCACCTGTGGGAAGGGATCAGAGGCAGAAAAGGAGAGATGATTTGTTAGCGACCCTGGGAGAAGACCGGACCCAGGAGTTCTGGGTTCGAGTCCCGGATGCTTCCCCACTTTGACTCCTCTGACTCCCCCCTTTCTCCTTGCAGAGGACCCAGGTATCCTGGCTCCCACAGGCCCGCCCCACCCACTCGGCCTTACTGCCTGCCCCAGAGTGTTAAGAAATCTGCCCTGTCTAATCCTGACGTGAGTGGCACCTTTAATGAGATCAGATCTCCCCTTCACAACAAAGCCGATTCGTCCCCCCCTCCTTCTTCCACCCATTCCTTGATCCCAGGCAAAAACAAACAAAGGGATTAGCTGCCTTGGGGAGACTTTTAATGGGATCGCTGGCCCAGAGGGGACGATTTCTCCTGCTGTGGTTCAGTCAGGGTTCCAGAGGGGTTAAACTTTTAACCCCAATAATCTCCCCATAGGTATGGAATGGGGGCAGGGGGCAGGAGTGAGTCTGTAGGTCCGGAAAGAGGGGGTTAAAAACTTGTCGGTCTGAGTTATGCATTAAGATGCCTAGGTGCCTGATGTTGACTCAGAACCTCCTTTATTGTAACTTGAAGCTATGGGTTCGAGTCCTACCCTCCAGAGCAGGAGAAAACAAGTTTGCTCCATCCTCCATGTAACAGCCCTTGAGATGGCTATTTGAGGATGGCTATCGTATCTCTTCTCAGTCTCCTCTTTTCCAGGCTAACGATACCCAGCTCCTTCAACCATTCCTCATCAGGCTTGGTTTCCAGGCCATTGATCATCCTGGTCGCCCTCCTCTGGAGCTTGTCAATATCCGTCTTAAACTGTGGTGCCCAGAACTGGACATGATATTCTGGGTGTGGTCTGACCAAGGCAGAATAGAGTGAGACTATGACTTCCCTTGATGGGACGCGGGTGGCGCTGTGGGTTAAACCACAGAGCCTAGGGCTTGCCGATCAGAAGGTTGGCGGTTCGAATCCCCGCAATGGGGTGAGCTCCCGTTGCTCGGTCCCTGCTCCTGCCAACCTAGCAGTTCGAAAGCACGTCAAAGTGCAAGTAGATAAATAGGTACCGCTCCAGCGGGAAGGTAAACGGCGTTTCCGTGCGCTGCTCTGGTTCGCCAGAAGCGGCTTAGTCATGCTGGCCACATGACCCGGCCAGTAAACCGAGATGAGCGCTGCAACTCCTGAGTCGTCCGTTACTGGACCTAACGGTCAGGGATCCCTTTACCTTTACCTTATACCATTCAGAATTCCATTATTGCGTCCATCAAAACTTGTTTACACTGTTGAATTTATCTTAATGCTGCCAGCATTTTCAGCTGTACACAATTATTTCCCATATATTCAATAAACGTTTTCCAATCTTCTCTAAACGTATGTTCTTCCTGTTCGCTTATTCTATATGTTAAGTCTGCAAGGTGTGTATATTCTGTTAACTTAAGTTGCCATTCTTCTTTAGTTGGGACCTCACCCGTTTTACATTTTTGGGCTAACAAAACATGGGCCACAGTAGTGGCATACATAAATAACCTTTTCTTTTTTGACCCCTGGGAATTTCAGTCTGAATTATTCCCAACAGAAAGGTATTGCGGGGGGCGGGGGCGGGGCGGGGAGTACTATTAAACCCCTTTTCCCCTAACTCATTATGGATCATTTCCCAATTCGTTAAATATGAATTTTGGATCCCCTCCAGACCCATGTCAAAGTTTTGCAGCAAAACCCCCTCATTTTGCGGCGCACCACAGTCTGAGCAATTGTTACATCAAACCGGGGTTCCCAAACCCCAACACTGTCCACAAAATTTGGCGATAGTTTTGCAGGTGTTTTTAAGGGGGGAGGGCTGTTTCTGCCTGGCCTTGCTGTTCTTCGCTGCCTCCATATCTGTGTCTATTTTTAGGAAGTTCCTTCTGTTAGTCACAGATGAAGCCAGCCGCTTACGTTAACAGTTATGCTCTACACCGGACTGATAAAAAGTGGGCTATCGTTTCCCACAAAGTAGGTAATGAATAAATAGTAAGCAACCACGCTTGTCTCTTTGTTTGTGGGTAAGGGCTGTAGCTCAGCGGTTAGAACAGCTGCCTTGCATGTAGAACGCCTCGGGTTCAAGTCCCTTCCTGCAACCCTGGAAAGCTCTGGGGTCAATTCACTATCACTACTGCTGCAACAATAACACACGCCGCAGAATTCAGCAGTCTGGGGCTGACGGGAGACTCTGAGAATTCTGCCCCTGAGAACTTTGTCCGTGAGGGAAATGGAGGAATCCCAGTGCCCTGTTCCAGCTTCATCAACGACGGATCCCAAAATTTGGGATCCCCTCTGAAATATACTCAGAGTCGCAAAGTGATTTCATGCTCTTTATTCAGCTCATAGTGGTGAGGAGGAATGAATGAATGTCCCCTCCAAGTATGTGCTTTATATACATTATTTATACAATGGGCTGCACATGATTGGTTAGTTCTGGAATTCTACTTTAAGCCAATCAGGTTGTGGATTCACTTATATCTGGAGCATCATTGGGTGGTTCCTGCCAACCAATCATACTGCTGCATTGTTCTTGGACCAATCAGGCTGCTGCATTCTGAATCCTATTGTTCTAGGACCAATCAGACTGCTGCAATTTGGATCCTATTGTTCTAGGACCAATCAGACTGCTACAGTTTGGATCCTATTCAACTCAGTACATAACACCCTCCAAGCTAAGGTTACCAGACGTCCCTGTTTCCTGGGGACAGTCGCCGGATTTAAAAATCAGTCCCCATACAAAATCCATTGAAGTTGAAAAATGTCCCCGGATTCATTGAAAAAAATCTGGTAACCTTACTCTGAGCCTGTGAGAAGAGTTTTGCAGTTGTTTTGCACTGAAAACCCTGTGTCCCACTAACAAAGCACAGTGGTACCTCGGGTTACAGACGCTTCAGGTTACGGACTCCGCTAACCCAGAAATAGTACCTCGGGTTAAGAACTTTGCTCCAGGATGAGAACAGAAATCGCACGGCAGTGGCATGGCAGCAGTGGGAGGCCCCATTAGCTAAAGTGGTGCTTCAGGTTAAGAACAGTTTCAGGTTAAGAACGGACCTTCAGAACGAATTAAGTTCTTAACCCGAGGTACAGTGGTACCTCAGTTCTTGAACGTAATCCGTTCCGGAATACCGTTCAAGTTCCGAAACGATTGAAAGCCGAGGCGCAAAGGAAGGGCTGTCCGCAAATTCAATCGAGAAGATTGAGAAACATGCAGCGGGAGCTGTTCAAAAACAGAAGCGTTTCCTTCCGGGTTTTTGGCGTTCGGGTTCCAAAACGTTCCTCGACAGTGACGTTCGAGAACCGAGGTACTGCTGTGATGGATACCCCAAGCCGGAGGTTGTAACTAACACCCAGAAATCCGACTTCTGTCAGAATCCCTTAAAAGTTTGGCAATAGTTTTGCTGTGAAATCCCCACGTTTTGTAGCGTCCCCAATGTTTGAGGGTTGGGGGGGGGGTCTCATATTTCGGGGTTTGTAGTGAAAGAAGCTCCCATTGGCCAACTCATTCAACCCTTCCTTCTCTCTCTCCCCCCCCCAGCACCTTTCACCTGGCTCCCTGCCCAGCACCCAATGGTTTAACCCTTGGCACCCTGGAGAGATAATCTCCCCTTCCTTATCTGAAGTTGGAGGAGGCGGTGGAGGCTGTGCGGACTGCTGGGGTTAAAAGTTTAACCCCTGGCTGATACGGCAGGAGAAATCTTCCCTTCTGGCCCACTCCCACTAGATCCCATTAAAAGTCTCCCCATTCTGCTAATCCGCCTGTTTGTTTGCCGGGATCAAGGCAGGGGGCATTGGATCGGCTTGGCTGGAATGGTGTGGTCAGGATTAGTCAGGGGAGAATGTGGGTCAGCGAGGTCGAGACACGAGAGCGGGGCAGGGAGAAGGGGCCGAGGGCGGCAGCGGGGGTGGGAGATAATAGAAAGATTGGCCAATTAAACAGAGAATATACCCTGATGCGATTAGGAGAGCTCAGTTTTATTTACAGACATCTGGAGAATCTGGTTATCGAGAAGGCTGGGACAGTGGTCTTTCTTCAAGGGCTCAGTCAGCATTTTGCATGTGATAAAATACACTACGCAATGAGCAAAAATCATAATAACTATTATTTATTCAATCTCCACACAGTCCTTCCCAGAGGAGCCAGAGTGGCGAGCATCAAAAATGTAAAAGAATGTGATTTTAAAAAGTATTTAAGAGGAATTTTGAAACCACCTAAAACATTGAGAGCGTCTGAACGCATTTAACAGCTTTTTAAAAAACCAAAGCAATGTTATGGACCATCCTGGTGGATAGAAGCCAAGCTGTGTTCATGTGGGAAGGAGATGGCTTTTCGGCTCTTGAAAAGGTCAGGGGTCAGGTGTGAAAAACATATGTGGCACAGTAGAACCAGATTCACTCCATGCTATACGCTGTGACCTTGTTTCACACAGCACTGCAGAATAATGGCAACCATCTTTGCCTCGTGTCTCGTTGGGCATTTGGGATATGTGACCAACCTGAAAACTGCACTGATATTTACATCATTTCTTCCCATTGTATTGTCATGTTTTGTATTTTAATTTTAGGGATTTTTTTATTTTTTAAACTTTCCACTTATCTGAAAACCAAATAAATAAACTTGTCATGCAGCCCTTCACCCGCAGATCTTAGGACAGTTTGCAACATAAAATCACAATATAAAAACCACAAAAGACATAGTAAATGAATAAATAAATGTAATAACAAAACAGGACAGCCATTCCCCCCCCCCCTGGCCAAGCTCTTCTGCCCTTAAACAGGCAAAGCTGTTGCAGTTGCTGCATACATTTAAAGCCCGTTGTTGTTGTTCAGTCATTTAGTTGTGTCCGACTCTTCATGACCCCCTGGACCAGAGCACGCCAGGCCCTCCTGTCTTCCACTGCCTCCCACAGTTTGGTCAAACTCATGCTGCTGGCTTCGGAAACACTGTCCCACCATCTCGTCCTCTGTCGTCCCCTTCTCCTTGTGCCCCCAATCTTCCCCAACATCAGGGTCTTTTCCAGGGAGTCTTCTCTTCTCATGAGGTGGCCAAAGTCTTGGAGCCTCAGCTTCAGGATCTGTCCTTCCAGTGAGCACTCAGGGCTGATTTCCTTCAGAATGGAGAGGTTTGATCTTCTTGCAGTCCATGGGACTCTCAAGAGTCTCCTCCAGCACCAGAATTCAAAAGCATCAATTCTTCGGCGATCAGCCTTCTTTATGGTCCAGCTCTCACTTCCATACATCACTACTGGGAAAACCAGAACTTTAACTATACGGACCATAGCTTCCCCCAAAGAATCCCAGGAACTATAGTTTGTTAAGGGTGCTAGGAATTGTAGCTCCATGAGGAGTAAACTAGCCAGGATTCTTTGCTGCAGCAATGTGCTTTAAATGTAGGTGTGGAACGGCTTCAGGGTTTCCCTTGGAGGATTTGCCTTCACGTGGCTGTGTTGCCTAGTGGTCATTCAGGTGGCACCGTAAGTATGCATGTTGGGCCTTTGTACAGACCAAGATGGATGCAGCCTTCCTCTCCCCACCCCTTTGCCAGGTCTCCTCATCTGTGTGACAGGCAGAAATCAAGCAAGCACAGCCCGATGGGGAAAACAGTTAGGAGTTGAATTTCCGCCTGTGGCGGGGCATCTAATGGCACAAGACTGCTGCTCCCCTTCTTCCCCAAAGAATGCACCCTGAAAACAAGGTTCTTCAATTGTCCCAATGGGCAGGACACCAGCGTCAGACCTCAGCAGAAGACCAGTGAAAATACTAGAGGATACTAATGAAATTATATTGAAGAGAAATCAACAGCACATGATGTATGAATGACTCTCGAGGAAGGGAGAAATAAGGAACAGTGTATGCAGTGCTAACATGGAGAAATGAAACAGAATATGAATATACAACTTGATTAGGAAACTTAGAAGCGCAACGTGCAATATGAAAATTAACTTTCTCTTCACCGTGGCTGAATCCTGCACCGACCCACCTAAACTCATCCGGGCTTCTAGTTAACGCTAACCAGATTTCCCCAGATGTCCTGAGTACATGTTTGGTTCAAGGGAGGAAAACAGCTCCCAGTCCAGAGTGAAATTCCAGGAAAGAGGATCCTGCTGTGGTCTTAGACGTATGTTATGGAGAGATCAACCTGGCTGTCGCGAACTAGGATCTAGGAAGATCCAAACAGAAAATTCACCCGGGTGAAAATTATTACAAGCAGTAAGGAATTGAAATCTGAAAAGCCACGTTTCCTCCTCTGTGTGGAGAAGAATAAAAGAATTCTAGAGTTGGAAGGGGCACCAAGGGTCATCTAGTCTAACCCCCTGCGATGCAGGAATATTTTGCCCAATGCGGGGCTTCGAACCCATGACCCTGAGGCTAAGAGTCTCGCGCTGTACCGACAGGGCACAAAAAGACATCTGAAAAAGCTGCTAGTGTTGCAAAGAGATGAAGCTGAGATGGAGACGGGCATTTCTCTCTGTCCGCCAACACCCCAGAAACCTTTTTCCTGGTTGCTAAATAGTTAAAGGGTAAAGGGGACCCCTGACCATTAGGTCCAGTCATGACCGACTCTGGGGTTGCGGCGCTCATCTCGCTTTATTAGCCGAGGGAGGCAGACAGGTTTGTCTGCAGACAGGTTTGTCCGCAGACAGCTTCCGGGTCATGTGGCCAGCATGACTAAGCTGCTTCTGGCGAACCAGAGCAGTGCACGGAAATGCCGATTACCTTCCTGCCAGAGCGGTACCTATTTATCTACTTGCACTTTGACGTGCTTTCGAACTGCTAGGTTGGCAGCAGCAGGGACCGAGCAATGAGAGCTCACCCCGTTGCAGAGATTCGAACCGCCAACCTTCTGATCGGCAACCCCTAGGCTCTGTGGTTTAGACCACAGTGCCATCCACGTCCCCTATTGAACAATATACTCCACTATAAAATAAATAAGACAGTATTGTAAAGGTAAAGGGACCCCTGACCATTAGGTCCAGTTTGTAACTGTGTTGTAAATAAAAATATGCCCTTTTCCCTTATGGGGTATCCAAGAGCCCATATAGAGTCCTTACATAGGTTCCCTATTGGTAGGAGAAAATAACAGAGGCCAACCAGAGAATATTGAGAAGCAAAGCAGCTAGTAAGCCTGATCTTTATTGATCTGTTGCAACAGGGTGCTCCCCTCACACGCAGGAGGATGGAGGAGGACCCAGAACAATGGCGTGCAAGGCCTTATAAAGACCTTTGAAATTCCCATCCTCTAGATCAAGACCACCCCCAGAAACATTATGCATACATCACAGAAGGGGTGTAACCTAAGACCACCCCTCCGATACATCCCACCTACATCACACAAATTTAAATGTTGTTTTTCTCCTGTCACAGTTTATCTCCTGTCTAGCAGGTTACTTGATTGGATTGCCTGGGGAGCCTGGCCATTCTTTTGTAGTGGTACAATACTTATTTCCTGGGCCAGGTCACAGGCTCACACCTTATTCAAACAGACATATCCTTGAGACAGGATTAGTGAGGAAAGGGGAGGCTTTTCCAGTTTAACCTTGCAGAGAAAGGATTTGGTCAGTTTAGGAATCAAAATGGTTCCAGATTGGTCTTCCTGTGTTGATCTATGTACATGTGGTTATGAACGTTGCCATATATCTAAAACCATAAAATTCCTATCACAACTGATTCTGGGGTTGTGGCGCTGATCTCGCTTTATTGGCCGAGGGAGCCAGCGTACAGCTTCCGGGTCATGTGGCCAGCACGACGAAGCCACTTCTGGCGAACCAGAGCAGCGCACGGGAACACCGTTTACCTTCCCGCCGGAGCGGTACCTATTTATCTACTTGCACTTTGACGTGCTTTCGAACTGATAGGTGGGCAGGAGCTGGGACCGAGCAACGGGAGCTCACCCCGTCACGAGGATTCGAACCGCCGACCTTCTGATCGGCAAGTCCTAGGCTCTGTGGTTTAACCCACAGCACCACCCGCATCCCTGGTTGCTAAATGGTTCTCTTTTAATTCCCCTTTTGCTCACAACTAAACCTTTTTTTCCGTATTGGTAAATGACAGGTCACGGGTTAAACACACAGAGAAACAGCGTCCCTTTGTTTTAGGGGTTAACGTGATTCCGAACCTTGCTGGGCTACAGGGCAACTCACAAAGGACTAGCACGTTGTCTTACCTCAACTAAGGCCTTGTCAGCATTCCTACTTTTCATATACTCCATACCAGAAAAAACACCATACTGCTATCATTATTAAAAATAAGAATTTTTTCACCCCCTTTCATGCAGGCACCTCACAGCAACGAAAGTGGTTGAGAACAACATGAAACAGCAAAGACGTTTAAAAAACATGGTATAATATCATGCAAAATAGATACCACCACCCCTCCTTGGCAGCAACCCATTCGGGCAGATAGAACTATGCAGTGTATAGTTAACCTTTGGAACTTCCTCCCACAGGATAGTCACCGGCTCGGATGGTTTAAAAAGAAAATTGGATAAATTTTCATGGAGGAGGAAGCTATTGGTAGCTATTAGCCAGGTTGCTCTGCTCTGCCTCCACATTCAGAGGCAGAAATGCTTTCGAATTGCTAGATGCTGGGAACCGTAGGAAGGCAGCCATCTTCAAATATCTAAAGGACCTTTAAAGCCCTTTTGTGGCTTAGGCCCTCGTATTTATGGGACTGCCTCTCCTGGTCTGCCCCGCAGAGGACCTTAAGGTCCATGAATAATCACAGTTTAGAGGTCCCAGGCCCTAAGGAAATCAGATTATTCTCCAACAGGGCCAGGGCCTTCTCAGTGATGGCTCCGACCTGGTGGAATGCTCTGCCCCATGAGACCAGGGCCCTACAGGATTTAACTTCCTCCCGCAGGGCCTGTAAGACAGAGCTATTCCATCTGGCTTTCAATTTGAACTTAGCCTGATCTTTTATTCCCCCCCCCCCCTTTTTATGAAGATTACCCGCTCTGGGATCCCACAGCTAATTCTCCCCTGGTCTCCTCGCTGGCTCAGATAGGACTAATTTAGCCAGCTAGCCCTGGTGATCATCTAATGTTTATTGGATGGATTTCCCCCCTAAACTGATTTTTGAATTCTGAATTTATTGTCATTCACGTTTTATATTGTATTTTATGCTGGTTTTTGTTGCCTCAATTAAGTGTTTTATATTTGTTGTTAGCCGCCCTGAGCCCGGTTTTCTGAACCGGGAAGGGTGGAGTATAAATAAAAATTTATTATTATATTTATTAGAAAGAGCCGTCCCTTGGAGGAAGGAGCAAGCTTGTTTTCTCCTGCTCTGGAGGTCAGGACTCGAACCCATGGCTTGAAATGGCACGAAAAGAGATTCCAACTCAATATCAGGAAGAACTTTCTCGCTGTAAGAGGTGTTTGGCAACGGAACGGTCTCCCTTGGGAAGTTGTGGACTCTCCTTCCTTGGAGGGTTTTAAGCAGAGGTTCGATGGCCGCCTGTCGCGAATGCTTTAGCTGAGATCCCTGTGTTGCAGGGGGTTGGACTAGATGGCCTCTGGGGGTCCCTTGCGACTCTACCATTCTATGAGGGTCCTCTTGGGCTTGGATTCTGCTTCCGGGCAGGGCCGGATTTAGGTTTGATGAGGCCCTCAGCTACTGAAGGGAATGGGGCCCTTTCTATGTCCAGCTGTCCTTTGTCAACCACAAATTGTCGCTGTTTTTTGAGTTGAATATATGCTATATGGCAATTTAGGGACCTGATGGGCTACTTTTAAAATGAGGCTGCATTTTAAATTGCATTTTAACCTGTATTTTAAATTGGTTTTTTAAATTTTATATTCTTATTATTATTATGTTTTTACTGTAATTTTAATGGTGTTAGCCGCCCTGAGCCCAGCTCTGGCCGGGGAGGGCGGGGTATAAATAAAATGTATTATTATAATAATTATTATTATAATTATTATCTCACGCCATTTGACCATGTTGCCATGCAACCAGTCCGTGCAGAATGTAGGCACCCTATACATAGAAAGGAGCAAACCAGTGATATTTTAGGGAGCAGGCTAGCTTACATCCTACACAACACACAACACTGTTGCTGTATTTAGGTTTTATTTTATTTGTTTTTATCTTATATTTTGGAAATGTACATCCAGTCGTCCCCCCCTCTAAATTTTTTGGGGGCCCTCCAAGAGAGTGGGGCCCTAAGCTATAGCTTGCTTAGCTTATACGTAAATCCGGCACTGCTTCCGGGCCTCTTTCCATAGCACCAGAGTAGCCACTGTGAGAAGAGGACATTTGGCTAAGATGGACCACTGGCCTGATCCTGTCACTGGAGACGAAATAACGTCTTCAGTCACATCTGCCCTCAAGGCAGGCATTAAGGCCTCCTTCAGTCTTCTGGACCAGAGTTTTCCTCCGTTCCACAAGGACCGCCTTGTCAGCATCTGTCTGTCTCGAGAGACAATGGAGTGCGCCTCCGGGGGTGAAGTTGAACCGCTGTGTTAGTGGCACCAAAGTGACCGCCCTGGGCAGGGTGTCTGGAGGTCCTGGGCTGCCCAGATGACAAGACCCCCCCCCCTCTCAGCCTTGCTTCCCAAAGGAAAGCGGAGCAAGATATTTGGCACCAGCTTGGCTGTGGGAGTTGCCGGAAGGAGAAGTATAAGGAGCCGTCCAACCCCCTTAGGGACTCCACTTCTGGTTTGTGCAGACCCTCTAAGTGTCCCTATTTTCCAGGGACATCCCTGATTTAGAGAAGCCGTCCCGGTTTCTGATTTGATCCCAGAATATTCTGCTTTTCCTTAGGATGTCCCTATTTTCATTGGAGGCTACGGAGTTATCCAACTCCGGAGCCATCCCATGTTGTTGTTGTTGTTTAGTTGTTTAGTCGTGTCCGACTCTTCGTGACCCCCTGGACCAGAGCACGCCAGGCACTCCTGTCTTCCACTGCCTCCCGCAGTTTGGTCAACCTCATGCTGGTAGCTTTGAGAACACTGTCCCACCATCTCGTCCTCTGTCATCCCCTTCTCCTTGTGCCCTCCATCTTTCCCAACACTAGGGTCTTTTCTGGGGAGTCTTCTCTTCTCATGAGGGGGCCAAAGTCTTGGAGCCTCAGCTTCAGGATCTGTCCTTCCAGTGAGCACTCAGGGCTGATTTCCTTCAGAATGGAGAGGTTTGATCTTCTTGCAGTCCATGGGACTCTCAAGAGTCTCCTCCAGCACCAGAATTCAAAAGCATCCATTCTTCGGCGCTCAGCCTTCTTTATGTTCCAGCTCTCACTTCCATACATCACTACTGGGAAAACCATGGCTTTTACTATACGGACCTTTGTTGGCAAGGTGATGTCTCTGCTTTTTAAGATGCTGTCTAGGTTTGTCATTGCTTTTCTCCCAAGAAGCAAGCTTCGAGTCTTTTTAAAAATGTTTAATGTTTTGTTCTGTTTCTTATATATGCTGGAGTGCTGGGGCAACCCAATAAAATGCTCGGAGTAGAAACAGTAATAACGATAACGATGGAACGCAACGTCCCTATTTCCATCGGAGAAATGTCGGAGGGTATGTCGGGTTCGCTCCTGAGCCTTTTCTGCTCCCACAAGGCAGCAGAGGATTCAGAATCGAGCCCATTAACACCCCCTGCAAGGCGGTCCACTCAGATGAATCAACACACAGCAAGAAGAAGAAAAAGCGCATTTTGTGCATAACCTCCCAAACTTTTTGGGTTTGTTTGTTTGAGCGCTGGGTAGCGGACGGAGGGGACCGGCAGGGGCTAACAGGACAAGGGCCTGTTATTTTGCCAGGGGAAGCTCCCCCCCCACTTTACCCCCACTTTTCGGCTTAACAACAGGGCCCGGTCAGGTGGGGAGGTCACACCAGGGTTGGCAGCGTCCGGGCCAGCAGTGGGGTGAGGCCTGATGACAGGGTGACGTCACCCTGAATAGGCCGAGAATCCCCTGTCACAAAGGGTTAGCAACGCTCCCCGGCCCCTTTGTCCTAGCAACCGCTGGGTATTAGGAAAGCGTAGGCCGGGGCAGAAGCCATGGCAACCGGGCCACAGGCTTGGGCTTGGACAACATGTCGTCCCCCCCGGCCAGCCCCCCAGTGCCCCAAACCTGCCCCTTTTAATACGCCAAAGTGTGGTTTCGCCCGTTTTCTGTGCGCACCCCCCCCAGCCGAGCACCGCACTGTTGCATCAAAATGGACGCAGCTGAGTCACCCGAGAGAGAAAGTTTGCTTTTGAAAGTTCTGGCAATTCTCCCTGACCACGACTCTGAACGTACGCAGAGTGCCTTTCCCCCCAATGGGGGAAGAAGCTTGGATGAAAATAAAAAGGGCGAAAGGGAAAGAGGTCTCTAGAACGCCTTCCTGGAGGGAGACAGCTTCTGCTTACAAAAACGGCCTTGTCTCTGAGCACGTGCAGAGTGCTTCTCCTCCACGCAAAACAGGAGGCAGCTTTTTATATTTTAAATGGACCCGGAAAGCGACCCGGCTCCGATTCCCTCCTCCTAGTCCCAGGCATGTACGAGGTGAGCTGTGGTTAGGGACAGAAATGCCCTCTGCATATGCTCAGAGCTGCTCATTATTACTGTTTCGTAGCTTCTGCTGTATTGTTGTTAACAGCAGGGCCTGAAGCGAATGCCGTGACTGAGGGGCTGAAGGGTTCAGCCAGGACTGGGAACTGGGAAAGCGGGGGGCAGAGGAGGGGAGAGGAACCTCAGAAGGCTGCCTTATGCCAAGCCAGATTGATGGCCCATTTAGCTCAATACTTCCTACACTGGCTGGCAGTGGCTTTCTAGGGATCCAGGCAGGGGTCTGTCTTAGCCCTGCCTTATATGTGGCCTCAGAGCAGTCTCCCCAATGTTCTTCAAAGCAGATCCTGTACTCTACCGCTGAGCTAAGAGGTTTTCTTGGCTCCTACGGGGATTCGAACCCACAGCCTTGGCGTTATTAGCACTGCACCTGAGCTAACCGCGCACAGTCCCATCTCAGCTGCCCCCACCAGGACAGCTTTCCATCACACCCTGCTCTCCCCCTTTCTAGATTTCTTCCCTGCGAAACGTTCCTTTTCACTGCACATTCATCATAATCCGCACTCGGGGCGCAATCAGGAAGGTCACAGACAATCCTGTTTGCCCCTGAAAAACCTTTGGTGCGGCCACACTGCTTCACTCTTATCCGGTGAGCCCCCTGCAGCTTTCTGCCGAAATCCCATCATTCTGCCTCAAATCTTCTGGTTTTATTTTGGCCCTGCTTCCGCCGTGTTACAGAACCAACTGAAGCGGCGTGACTCCACCGCAAAGGTTGTGTCGACACGGCGCATCACTTTGAAAGTCACGCCTTCCCGCAAAGAAACTATAGTTTACCCACTCACAGTGCTACAAACCGTAGCATCTTCAGTAAACTACAGTTCCCAAAATTCCTCGCGGGGAAGCCATGAAGTTTTAAATTCATGGTGTGGATATGACCCTGTGTGCTATTCTCGTGCCCCAAAAGCCAGTGTGGGGCAGCGGCGAGAGTGTGGGGCTCCCCATTTGGCCACAAAGCTTGCTGGGTGACCTTGAGTCGCTGCTTCTCGGCATAATCTATCTCGCAGGGTCGTTGTGAGGATGAATCGAGGGAGTACCCTTTATGGCACCTTGAGAAAAGGGTGAAATAATGAATGTGGCGAAAAGGACGAATGTTGCAGAAACATCACTCTGGAGGGGGCACAGCCCTTCCCAGCTTTTCTGCCTGGAAACTGTGACTCAGGCCTCTACGGCGATTGTGTGACTGGCTGCACAACCGCAGCTGGGAGGCCGGAGGAGCGAAAAACAACAACAACTTGGCCTCTGTGCTTTTTTTCTTCTCCTCTCCAGATGAGGAAGTGCTGAGCAGAACGAAACTGGCTTCCTTGGCGCGGAGGGTTCAGGGATACCCTCCAGCAACTCCCACAGAAGTGGGAAGAGGCCTCTGGGCTGGGGGGTGCAGAGGCAAAATGGGACTGGGCCTGCCCCCTTTTCCCCCGGCATGCTAATGAGGTCCAAGGTCCCTTCTCCATTGGCCGGTGGCTAATGCGTCCCTGTGAGCTCAGCCTTCCCCGGAGCTTTAAATGGGACCCCGGAGTCCGGGCTCTGGTCTCTTGGGCTGGGCGACTGCCACCCTCCCCTGGCAGCAGTGGGCAGGGGCCAGGAAGGTCACAACAGCTGGAGCGCAGGAGCTGCGAGGAGGAGGCAGATGGACTCCCAAACAAACAGGTGGGCAGGGAGGTCGCAGGCTAGGCCAGGGTTCATTCCTGGTGTGTGTGTGTGGGGGGGTCTTTCCCCCCACCCCAAGGTGCCTCAAACCTATTGGGTGCTGTTTTTTCCCCCCACTTCCTCTCTCCTGGAGATCCACAGCAAAACAGCCCTGGAGAGGCGTTTGAGGGTTTGTGTCTGTGTGTGAGGCGTTTGGGAACAACTTGTGGTCTCCTCGCTTTCGTTTGTTTTCTCTCTCTCCCCTAAATCACTTTCCAACTACAGCAGGCCTCCCACTGCCCCACAACCTGGCTCCCTCCAGATGTTTCGTACTACAACTCCTAGCGGGAACCAGGTTGCGGGGATGTTGCCCTAGATCTGGACGCAGGGATGGTATGGGCTCCCCTCTTCTCTCCTGTTGGGCTTCTTTCTTCAGAGGTACGTCCCTTTTAGCTTGGGGGGGCTCACTCCTAAGCGAGTGGGTTTAGGACAGCAGCTTTGAATGTGGGTCTTATTTAAGAATGGGACACAGAAGGGGCAGGAGTGCAAAACCAGTCAGAGCGAATGGGACCAGGAAGCACTGCGTGTCTCTGAAAGTGAGGGATATGAAAACCAAACTCGAGGGACCCAGGAAGGGTTTTCCGCTGCGATCAAACCAGAACCGACAGAACCCGACGGCGTTTTCAGGCAGTGCGGTATAGTGGTTAGTGCGCTGCCGGAGACCAGAGTCTTTGGTCTGCTCTTAAGAGAGGGGAAGAAGACAGGTTGGCCAGGAATGGGGTGAAGGGAGAGAGAGAATTGCTGCTTTTTATAGCTGCTCCAGCTTGATCAGAAGCCCCCGACTTCTAACTTCACCCTGAACACTCTGCGACGGCGCCCAGTGATACCCGCAACCTTGCACTCCCTCCAGCAAGAGAGGCAGGAGATGTCCTAGGCAGGCAGGGTGGGGCAACCAGAAGTTCAAGAGGAAACAGCTGTTTGCAGCGGGTGATTAATGGAGGTGCTTGGAGTGAAAAGGCGAGATTTATTTCTGCAGATCTTGGTTATAATCTTGACAGGGACAGGCTGGCTGCTCAGGGCAGAATCAGAAAGGGGCAGAATCAGAAAGGGGCTGGCTGGCACCCCCAAGAGACTCCTGGGAAAAGTAGTTTGTTCAGGAACTGGAACTCTGCAACGGGAAAAGTGCCCATCCCAGAATTACTGGGAGGACGTTTGTTTTGTGCATTATCTCCCACCTTCCTGTTCAAGGTGGTGGGTTAGTGGTCCTCCCCCTCCTCAGAAAACTAGGTTAGGCTGAGGGGGCAGTGACCGTGTCACCCAGTGAGCTTTGTGGCTGAGTGAAGATTCGAACTCGGATCTCCCAAGTCCTCGTCCGGCACTCTAACCACTATACCACACTGGCATTAACCGTGAGGCAGCCCTTTGTTAGGCACCTTTAGGTGCCGGGCGACAAGGGTCCTCTTCACCCAGGCCTTGAGCTGACTGACATCCGACACCCTTTGAAATCTGTTGTGGGAGAGGGGACGGTTGGTTTGCCGTTGTCTTTGTTTTTATATCCTTCTTATTTTTTCTATGTATTCCGTGGGGTTTTTTGTATCAATATTTTGACGGGAAAGGTTTCGGTTACGAAGAAAGGGATGCGAAGAAAAAGAAACGAAAAACAAAACGGGACATAAATGCGTAGAAAGAAACAATATATGAATATATACAATGTAGAAAAAAACACAATGTAATGTACTCCCATGCATTCTGGAACGGATTTGATATTATCATCCTAATACATATGTAAACATGAATAGCCTGCTGTTGTAGTTTTATGTTGCGAAGATCTGTCCTGAGATCTGGCGGTACAGTGGTACCTCAGGTTAAGTACTTAATTCATTCTGGAGGTCCATACTTAACCTGAAACTGTTCTTAACCAGAAGCACCACTTTATCTAATGGGGCCTCCCGCTGCTGCCGCGCCGCTGGAGCTGATTTCTGTTCTCATCCTGAAGCAAAGTTCTTAACCTGAAGCACTATTTCTGGGTTAGTGGAGTCTGTAACCTGAAGCATATGTAACCTGAAGCATATGTAACCTGAGGTACCACTGTATATGAATTGAATAAATGATTAAAAATAAAAATAAAACCACAGTCCGAGAGCACCCTCTGGCTAGGTAGGGGGTTACCTTTCTGTTTCAGAATTTGAAGCAGGCAAGTCTGGGTTAACTTTCCCCCTCCCAACGGCAGGATTTATTGGCACCCAATATTCTAGTTGCCCTGCTCTGCTGCGAGGCTGCGGAGAGGGGCTAGGAAGCATGGGGGCTGGCGCCCCTCAGTTGGGGGGCTGGTGTGGACCAATAATAATAATAATAATAATAATAATAATAATAATAATAATAATAATAATAATAATAATTTATTTATAGCCCGCCCATCTGGCTGGGCTTCCCCAGCCACTCTGGGCGGCTTCCCCCAAAAAATATTAAAATACTGTAATACATCAAACATTAAAAGCTTCCCTAAACAGGGCTGCCTTCAGATGTCTTCTAAAAGTCTGGTAGTTGTTGTTCTCTTTGACATCTGGTGGGAGGGCGTTCCACAGGGCAGGTGCCACCACCGAGAAGGCCCTCTGCCTGGTTCCCTGCAACCTCACTGCTAGCAGTGAGGGAACCGCCAGAAGGCCCTAGGCGCTGGACCTCAGTGTCCGGGCTGAACGATGGGGGTGGAGACGCTCCTTCAGGTATACTGGGCCGAGGCCGTTTAGGGCTTTCAAGGTCAGCACCAACACTTTGAATTGTGCTCGGAAACGTCCTGGGAGCCAGTGAAGGTCTTTCAAGACTGGTGTTATATAGTCTCGACCAAGTAGAGAAGAACAGGACGCTGGGTTTGTTTTGACATGGAGAGCTAATCCATTAAGCTGACCTTCAGGCTTCCAAGGACTGCTCTCCATCCCTGGGGAAAGCTGAGGGAGAAGTCGTCTAATCTCCCCGCTTCCTCTCCCCACCTGCGCAGGATGGGTGCTCCGCCGCCCAGCCCCCTTAGCCTGGACTACCTGGACGACATCGACCTGTTGCGCTTCGAGGTGAAGCAGGAAGTGTCCCGCACGGGGGGCAGCTTCTCCCTGAGCTCCACCCCTTGCAGCTCCGTGCCCCCTTCGCCCACCCTGGACAAGGCGGGCGACCCCAAGTCCACCCTTGAAGAGTTGTACTGGATGGCCACGCTCCACCAGACGCTGGCGGCGGCGGCGGCAGGGGGTGGCCCCGAAGCCCAGATGATGCCGGGTCTGGACGAGGCGGTGGAAGCTCTCCTGGGTGTCCCGGTGATGGACGGGGGTCTTCGGGGCGGAACGGCCCCACAGCTCCAAGGTTTCTTAGGGGCCATCGAGGGAGCCGGTGGGGAACAGCAGCAGGTGAGAGGGAGCGGGAAGAGGTTGGCGGGTGGGTGGGTGAGTTGAATTATGGGCGTTTGGGGAGTGGGAGACAGACTGGGAGGGCTCTGTAAAGTGCCGAGAGGTTCGTAGGAGAAAGGCGGGAGAGACGGAAGGGTCCCTTTTCAGACCAGAGACCAGAGGCCTATTTTTCCGTTCCAGAGTTCAGTAAAAGAAAGGTCCCCCTGAGACAGCTCAGTCGGTTAGAGCCGGAGGGTCTTAATCACAAGGTGGTGGGTTTGAGCTCCATGTTATGCGAAAGATCCCTGAATTTCAGGGGGTTGGGCTAGATGACCGTCGGGTGCCTTCCAGCGCTACAATTCTGGGATTCTAACATGTGCAACGTGTCGTACCAGGAAATAAACAAGCATAGGCCCCTCCCACTGCTGTAGTTAAGAGGGTTTTACGCCCAAGTCTTTTACTGCCTGCTATTCGCTTTCCAAGCACTGGAGATGTAAAGACGAATGCTCTTGAGCACGTGCAGAGCACCCTTCCCTTACATGCCTCTGAGAGCCACAATGTGGAGATACCTCTGGATAGGTACCTCTGGATGCGAACGGGATCCATTCACATCCTGAAGCGAACGCAACCCGCATCCACGGGTTGCGATTTGCCGCTTCCGCGCATACGCGTGAGGTCATTTTGAGCGTCTGCGCATGCGCAAGCGACGAAACCCAGATATAACGCGCTCTGTTACTTCTGGGTCGACACGGAGCGCAACCCGAAAAGGCTTAACCTGAAGCGACTTCAACCTGAGGTATGACTGGAAATAAATATAAACAAACATAACATAAAATCATACAATTGTAGAGTTGAATGGGACCCTGAGAATCTTCAGGCCCAACTCCCTACGACGCAGGAATGTTTTGCCCAATGTGGGATTCGAACCACCCCACCCCAAGTTTAAGAGTCTCACGCTCTACCGACTGAGTTATCCGGGCGGGGACAAAAGTTGGCAAGGGGTATTCACAGATAATTCTGCCGTGGAGATTTTCTTCCACCAGGGAGGCTGGTTGGTTACAGGGGGGGAAAACCTGAGGGATTTCCTGATGGAAATGTCTCCGGAGGGATTTTCGGCTCTCCTACTCACCGGTGTTTCTTCTCCTTTTCCCTCCCTTCCTTTACAGCTGTCCACGCTCTGCGACCGCTTCTCCGACGCGCAGCTGGTCTCCATGTCGGTGCGCGACCTCAACCGCCAGCTGCGCGGCTTCGGCAAAGACGAGGTTCAGCGGCTGAAGCAGAAACGGCGCACGCTCAAGAACCGCGGCTACGCCCAGTCGTGTCGCTTCAAGAGGGTTCAGCAGCGCCACGTCCTGGAGGCCGAAAAGTCCCAGCTGGCGCAGCAGCTGGAGTCCCTGCGCGCCGAGGTGGCGAGGGTGGCTCACGAGAGGGACATCTACAAGGCCCGCTGCCAGAAGTTGTTGGGGGACGCCGGGGGGCACTGCGGCGAGGGGGCGGAGCCTCCGGCGCCTCAGCCCACCTCGATGGCACATTTTTACCTATGAGCGGCTCCCTTCCTGGCGCGACGGACTGTGGGTGGGTGGGTGGGTGGGCGAGGGAACTGGACGGGTTGGTTTCTTGCCCCACCAACTTGGCCACTGGGGGTCGCTGTGGACCAAGGGGCTGCCCCCTCTTTCCCTCCACTAGGGGGCGACATGAACACAGGCACTCCCCTTTTCCGACACCAGGTGGCGCAAGAGAACATAGGCCACCAGGCGAGGAGACAATCTCCACGGCAAAAGCATCTCTCAGGTCTTGGGGCTGCCGTGGCTCCTTCCCTTTCAGGGAACCCTGGGAACTGAAGTTTCCCATGGTTCCCCGTGGCGCCGAAGCCCTGTCGAGTCTGTTGTGTAGCTACCCTGGGAGCTCTTGGGCTTTCTGAGAAGTGTGCTTTCTGCATCGTTCTTACCTCCACCGCCAGGCAAAGGAAAAATAATAAAAGCCAGAGAGTGTGTGTGTATGAGAGAGATGATTGAAGACGGCTTCCATTTTCTCCCCAGAGCGACGGTGCATTGGGCAGTGATGTCGTTGCAGCGGGGCCTGGGGAGGCAATTGGGGTCACCGGATTTGGGTTCTTGGGGATCCATGCACCCCGCTTTTGAGCTCATGTCCTGCTTTGCAGATTTCCTCTTAGGGCATCTAGCCGGTCACTGCAAGAACAAGATCCTGGATTCGGCCCTGGGCAGGCTGTTCTTATGTTCTGAGGGCCACATACAAAATATATAATTTCATATAGGGAAACCGGGCGGATGCCACAAAACCATTTGAGCCCATTTCCAGCAAGGAAAAACGTGTGGTGTTTTGTTTTGTTTTTGTACACAAATAATCTCACATTCAGTAGCGGGGTTTTCCTTTGTGGCTCACAACTCCAGGCCTGCCGGGCTGGTTTTTGAGGTGGGGAGAAACGTGCTAACATAAAGGGAGCAGAGCGTGTGGGCCTAGCGTGGCGGGATAGAAATTTCCAGAAATGGGGAAGGAAGCACTTGCTGCGGTTGCTAAGCAACAGCCCCAGCATCCCTTCCCAGCCCTTTTCTCAGTCCTGGCAAAACAGCTCAGTGGAACTGAAGTGCAGCGGCCATGTCGTGACGGGGAAGAGAATCGCTGCGCACCCTTCTGAGGATTTGGCCTGTTTTGCAGGGAAATTGTTAGGGAAAGGGGTGATATCTAACAGTGCGTCTCAAGGACGCTTTTTGCTCCAAAGGGAGCCGCAGTCTCAGGCCTTCTTCCTGTCAATAACATGATATTTTAAGAGTTTCCCGCCCCCCACACGCTAATTCCTCCCAACGTCTCAGGATCAAATCCCCGTCTGGGAACCTCCGTTTTCGACAAAGAGGAGAAACAACACCACTGCAGTTTGTGTGCTCAGTCTTTCTTATTCCGAGAGTCCAAAGAGCAAAGGGCAAGCTAAGTTTTAAAGGAAGATGGAGGCGGCACCTTGGAACATATCCACGAGGGAAGGCTGGGGAATCTAGAGAGTCCACCTTCCCTACTGCCTGGAAAGGGATAATTATATTAATGATTTTTTAAAAAACTGCTTTATATTAGGCAGGTACTATTACTATAAAAAGTGTCTGATTGTGTGTGTGTGTGTGTGTGTGTGTGTGTGTGTGTGTGTGTGTGCATTTCAGTGCGATCATAAAAGAGTGCATGTTCAGAATGGAACATAGCATGCATGTAAAATATGGAAAGGAGATGTAATGCGTGGATTCAAATCTGTGTTGTGTGTGTGTGTGTGTCTGTGCATGCTGTTGTAGCCACGCACTTGCATTAGCTGTGCATGCAACGATGTGTGACAGGGTTTTATGTCTGCACAATGAGCGTACCACACGTTTAAAGCACACTTAAAGGGCGTGGCATGTCCCAAAAGAACCCTGGGAACTTGTCAGGTCCTGGGATTCAATGGGGGAAGTCGGATACGTTTTAAATGTGCATTGAATGTGCTTTAAATGTATGGTGCCGTCGGAGAAGTACACGGAAACGGCGGCGTGCAATCGAGTGCTCCCGCAGCAAGGGATGCGCAAACGCAATTTATTGTGCAGCTGTGCGCTGTCCCGTTGCAGTCATCCTTGTTGATAAGCGCACTTAAGATGAACCCTGCGCATGACTCTGAGCATGGACTCGTGCAGGGGTGATTGTGAGTGATCCTTAGCGTGTGTCTGAACGGGTGGCTTGTGGTTTACTTGCGCATGGGGCAGGGAGGTGGGCATTTGGGGAGAAAGCAGGACGGGGCTGTGGGCAAACGGGTGACTCCCTATTATGTGCGTTGTGTGGCGCAAATTTATCGCTCCCTTTGACGCACACGCAACAACGCCACCCCACCCAGGCAGCTGCCTCAATCTGTTTAGCTTTCCAATATTTTCTACTATTTATTTTCGAAACGACTCCTTTTCGCTCCGAGTGAAAATTCTGAGCCGGTGGGTGGCCCAGGAGGGGGAAATCAGAGACAGAAGATTTTCTGGTATGGATGGATTTTTAAAAATAATAAAAGGACCCTTTAAAAAAACAAAAGAAGGTAACAAAGAGTGTGGAGTTCTTTCAGTTTCTGCATGGTGCCTGTTTACTGCCTGTTTACGGCCACGTAGTCAGGCCTGGCTGCTTTCTGAGCATTTTGAAGAGAGAAGACTGTTCAACGTTCCTGTACTTTACTCCCTTCTTGTGCTAAGATAATCAATGAGAGACTTTTCCCTTCTGCTCCCTGGCAATCTGATCTGGATACAATCCAATGGATAAAAGGCCCAGATGTGAAGAGACCTTGGCTCAAAGTCTGCCTAGCCGTGGTCTTATCACCTGGGCAAGTCGCATATGCCTCAGTTTCCACATCTGTACAATGGGATGCTAAGAATGTTGGGTGGGGTGGGCACTGGAGGGCTGTAGCTCAGTGGCCCAGCATCTGATTGGATGCAGAAGGTCCTAGGTTCAATCCCTGATTGGGGGAGAGAATCCTGCAGAGCTAGATAAACCAACGGCTTTGCTTTGTGTAAGACAGCTTCCTGGCAAGTCGACTCTGCACGATGTTCACAAGCAAGGACTGCAAAAACACCACGTATATTATTTCTCTTCTCCCTCTTAAAAAAAGTGCTGAATAAATGGCTGTGATTAATAATATAGTCAAAGCTCTGCTGAAAGCATAGCTGGAAAAAACAACAGCCCACCTCCTGCGGGATGCATCAGTTTTGCTGAGTTTTGTCCCTGGGGCCAAAGGAGATGATAAACCATAAGATGGGGTGCTGCCATACCTGAGCACAAGGTGGCGCCAGAGGACAAGCAAGCCCTAAAGGCTAGGAGATCCAAGGACCAGAATAAATAAAATAAAATAAAATAAAATAAAATATTATTATTTATACTCTGCCCATCTGCATGGGTTTTCCCAGCCACTCTGGGCAACTTACAGCATATCTAAAAACAGAATACAGTGGTACCTCGAGTTACATACGCTTCAGGTTACATATGTGTAATGTGTATGGGTTGCTCGTGTGTAAGTTGCCGCCTCTCCAGGCTTTGTTGCCTTGCTAAACCTTTCAGTCTGGACAGCCCTTCACTTCGTGGCTGCCTCAGTCGCTAGCAGAATCCGTCAGTGGGCATTTCTTAAATCTTTTCCAACATAAAAGTTGTTTGACACCCAGTCTCCTCCTACTCTCTCTGCACGGAAGTCTTCTGCGCAGGGTGGGCGTGGGTAGCGGAGGACCCGTGCTCTCCCCGCTGGTGTCCGGTGAAGAGTCCTGGAGCCCTCTCGCCGATTCCCCCATCAGCCCCTCTATATCCCTGGTGTTGCGCTGATTTCCTTCCCCATCTGCGAAGCTGCCTCTCTCCCTGCTGGGCCCTTCTCCAGCATCATTTGAGAGCCTTCCCTCCGCCTCTAGCTCCGATGTCAGTTCCCTGACAATATGCTTCAGGTTACAGACTCCGCTAACCTAGAAATATTACCTCAGGTTAAGAACTTTGCCTCAGGATGAGAACAGAAATCGCGCGGCGGTGGCGCAACGGCAGCAGGAGGCCCCATTAGCTAAAGTGGTGCTTCAGGTTTAGAACAGTTTCAGGTTAAGAACGTACCTCCGGAATGAATTAAGTACTTAACCCGAGGTACCACTGTAAAAACATCAAGTGTAAAATGAAAGGAGACCCTGTTTTGCCACAGACACTGTGCCCCCCACCTCCTTGCTTCCAGTCCTAGAGATGCAAAGGTTACAGAAGGAACTCTGCACATGCTCAGAAACATTTGTTCTGGGTTCCTGCCATCCCATGTGAATTTGATTCATCACAGCCTCTAACCCAGAGCTTTTCAAACTGTGTGTCGCGACACATTAGCGTGTCAGCTGCAGTGTGTAGGTGTATCACACGAACACTCCTTGTGCTCTTTCCGGGGCTGGGAAAGGGTTAGTTTAACCTCTGGGTTGCTAGTAAAACTGAATTACTGTGTCGGAAAATGATGCAG
Source organism: Podarcis bocagei (assembly GCF_964188305.1). Lineage (NCBI taxonomy): Eukaryota > Metazoa > Chordata > Lepidosauria > Squamata > Lacertidae > Podarcis > Podarcis bocagei. The sequence goes on along the minus strand of NC_138138.1, from coordinate 51,606,692 downwards.
CATGTCTAAAAAGTGTGTCACAACATGAAAAGTTTGGAAAGCTCTGCTCTAAATGCTTACGCTCTCATTCCTTTGCACCTCATCAAGAGGAACAAACCACTCCAATCTAGCCGTCGGAGATAACTTTTCATTGGGCGTTTTCTCGGTGAGCAAAATATCCGCATAGATTTTGGAGGCAATCAATGTGCCAACTCGCAAAGAAATGATACGCGCATCACTATGAACTCGTCACATCGTCAACTCAGATACCAAACGTTGCTTGGGATAACTGATAAGGGAATGACCTAGAGTTTTGTTTTATTTATACTGATTCCAAGGCATCATGTAAAAAGCGAATGACAATTGACTATCGTGTACAGAATAGTGTGATTATGTTACTGTAAGTTTATTTTAGGTTTAGCCTGAGTGGGTTTCTTCCTCATGTGGTAGCGACTTCAGTTTATTTCAGCACGTGATGAATTCTGAATTAGATATATACGGGGGCACCAAAATCTTTTAAGTGCTCAAGGCCTCTAAAGGACTCAATTTGCCCCGGGCGCCACAACAGGAAGCCCAGAAGACCTGAACGCAGCAGCCTTCTCCCCTCTTGCAGTTCCCAACAACTCATCAACTCCCTTCCCTATTCCTTCCCTGAGAGATGGCAATTGGGGACACCCCCAATTTTTTATTTTTTTTTGTTCCCGGAAACATCTGCTAGGAGGCTGGGCTGCACATGGATGCATAATAGGCTGTTGCCTCTGGGTGGCGCCCCCTGCTGGGTAAATGTCCCCCCTCTCAGGAGGGTGACACAAAGACCGCCTGCCAGCTGCCGTGCCAGGCTGGTTCCTGGCAGCTCTGTAATTAGACCCCAAAGCCGCGGATCTCAGATCAGCCTGGCAGAACCGCTGAAGAAGTTGGCTGCTGTCCTGAGCCCCGGCGTCTCCTTGGCACTTTCGCCCCACACGATCCGTAGCCTTCCCTGACCCCAAGGTTTGCTTTCCTCCGTTCTCTTCCTCCTCCCCCTCCACAAAAAGTATGACTAAATTGCGATTTAAAATATGAGCTATTGGTGGAGGGCAAAGGGATTTGCGCACAATGATACCCAAGATTGGAGGCATGCTGGGTGTATATTGGGTGAGGGTTTACCCCACCCCCCCTGCTCCAGGCCTGGGATTCTGGCAAAGGATACTGGGCTGTGATCTGAACTGCCTTTGCAACCCGGGTAGAATTGAGCTCTGCCCTAAGTGCTAAGGGATCGTGCCCATGCAGGCTCGCTTCAGAAACCGAAAGCTCCCCAGCAAGGATTCAAAGCAGCGCCTGCGAGGGCAAGGCTGTGATTCTCGAATGGTGGTGGTGAGGAAGAAAAGCGGCCTGCACGTGCTCAGAGGCACTTTGTTTATTGCTTCCAGAAGAGCCCATCTAGTCCAGCATTCTGTTCTCGCAGCGGCCGACTTGATGCCGGCCAGCAGGCAGGAGCCCTCTCACTCAACCCAGGCCTTGGCACATTAAAAAACAAAACAGTTGGTTAGATTTTCAGGGGCACCGAATTCCCCTCAAGAGTCTCATCCCTTTTCCCAAAGATGTTGACACTCTCCAGGCTTGCTGTAGTGTAGAGGCTGGCCGGCCACTATGAGAACTGAAAAAGGTAAAGGTAAAGGGATCCCTGTCCATTAGGTCCAGTCGTGGCCGACTCTGGGGTTGCGGCGCTCATCTCGCTTTATTGGCCGAGGGAGCCGGCGTACAGCTTCCAGGTCATGTGGCCAGCATGACTGAGCCACTTCTGGCGAACCAGAGCAGCGCACGGAAACGCCATTTACCTTCCCGCCGGAGCAGTACATATTTATCTACTTGCACTTTGACGTTCTTTCGAACTGCTAGGTTGGCAGGAGCAGGGACCGAGCAACGGGAGCTCACCCCATTCGAACCACTGACCTTCTGATCGGCAAGTCCTAGGCTCTGTGGCTTAACCCACAGCGCCACCCGCATCCCTGTGAGAACTGGATTCTGGACTAACTGGCCTGATCCTGTGAGCTCTTCTTCATTCTTACATGCACAGCCCGTCATCCCAATCATACCCAAGCGGCTCTTGGCTTCAACACCCCGATTAATAGAAAAAAGGGGAAGATTATGGCGAAGATCCTTAGATTGCTTCTAAACACGATTGCTGAATGGATCCTCAGCGTTCAAAGGCACTCTATCCCCGATTACCAGTTGCTGGCAGGTCAGGCAAGTGGAGGGGTATTTTTTTTTTTTTACTTTGCGGCCCTGCTTGTGGGTTCTCCAAGTGTCTGATGCCCAGTGGGCAGAATGAATACGCTCAGCTCTGCAGATAAGTTTCCCAAGGTCTTTCGCCCTGACCCCCTGCCAGTATCTCAGCTCTGCTATCACCCACCCCCAGGAACCCTGCCGAGAGCTGTTGTGAAATTTGCTTTCTGCTTGCAAAGCTGGCCTGTGCCCAGGGCTGGCACCCTGCCCGGGCTTTTTCTCGTCGGAAAAGGGGGTGGAAGTGCCGTTCTCGGTAGCCACCCTGTCGCCAGCAATCCCATATTTGCCCTTTCTCCTCTTAATGAATATCCCTGTAATTAATATCTCTGCTCCCCACCTCCTCCCCTCTCCAGCCGGCCCCTGGGGGGGGGGTTGTTTTTAGGACATGATGGCATCGAGGTGGGAGAACAGATGACTGCATTGCACATCATCTACGAGGCCTTGAGAAAGAGATAGGGGAGGAATGCACACTCTGTTTCTCCCGCGAGTCTCTCCTTCTGTTGAAAGTGGGAGAGATTGTGTTTTTGTTTTGCTTCTTCAAATTCCTACTGACAGTGTCCCAAATACAGAGCTTCCCCCAGCGGATGGGGGGCAGGCGTGGGCGGCTATCTGGCACGCTGATCGAGGAGGAAGAAAAGAGCTCTCGCTGCAGAGCCGACGTTTAAATTGTTCTGAAAAGGGCGAGGGAAGCGACAACCGCATCTATCCGGGAGACACCCCCCACTAAAAAGCCTTCATGGAATTGTAGCTTTGGAAGGGGCACCAGGGTCATCTAGTCTCACCCCCTGCAATGCGGGGTGAATCCCATAACCCTGGGATTAAGAGATTGTGCTCTGCCAACCAGAGCTATTCAAACTCTTTATCACTTTATCATTAAAAAGGATGTCACAGAGAACAGAATATAATCCAAGACCCAGAATATATAGTAGTTTGGGCAGACTGAAGGAAAAATCTGGGTTTTGTTTTCCATGCTTCTGGTCCTCATTATTATTGCATTTTCTCCCACCTTTTTCTCCAAGGAGCTTGGCAGCGTATGTGGTTCTCCCCTTCATTTTGTCCTCACAACAGCTCTATGAGGTAGGTTAAGCTGAGCAGGAGTGTGTGGCCCGAGAGTCACCAGAGAGCTTCATATCCGAGGGAGGATTTCAACCCTGGTCTCCCAGGTTCTCGTCCAACACTCTAACTGCTACAGCACACTGTAGTTACGGTAATTCCTACAGAAAGAGGTCTCAAACTCCAGCCAACCTGCCCCCAGGGTGCCAAATCGTCCGGCCGTGAGGCTGTGTGAAGAGTCAGTGACGAGGGAATTGCACTCTGCGCGCGGTCAGAAGCACTCATTGCTGCTTCCGAGCGTGGACATGCTCTTAGGCTGAATTCTACAAGGGGGAGCAAAAGGAAAGCTGGTGGTTGCAAAGTCACCAGCAGGATGCACCACACTTTATTAAGCTTAAATTTAAGCTCTGCAGAGTATGGAAAGCGCAAGTGTCAGCTGCACAATTGTGTATCGGAGCCGCAGTTACACTTATTTCTCCTTCTTCTGGCACCCCACCTGCACCCTTCATTTCCCTCCAATGACCGCAGTGCGGCCTAGTAGTGGTTGCCTTTTATCTCGTGGCGACAACCCTAAGAGGCGGGTTAGGCAGGGGGAGACCACGACCGGCCTGAGAGAACCCAACGAGCCTGACGCCTAGTGGAGGCTGACTCCCGTGCGAATCTGCCTTGGGGTTTCCTTCCTCGCTGGCTGCAATGCGGCACCCATTGGGCAGCCGCTCTGAGCATCCTGCCACTTTCCGCTTCCTCCTCAATTACTTTCCCTGCCACAATCTGAGGCTTCTTCTATAGAGCACACCGGCCAACTGAGTTCCCTCCAAGTCCCAGGACATCTTGCTATGCTGTTCCCATTGTGCTGGTCCAAAGGGACGGTTGTGCCAGGCTAGCAAGAGGTGGGTGGGGAAGGTGCCAGGGCAGGGAGCTCATCAGGCTGCCAGGATTTGCTCCCTAGGCATCTCTCTGGTACCTGTTGCAGAAATTTATGTATAGGTTGGGGGGGGTTGCCCCTCCAGCAGATATCATGCACGTGCAGCCCTCTACCAAAACCAGCACAATCGCTTTTGTGACTTTTGTGATTTGTCCCCACAAAACACTTCATCACAGTTTCTTCCTGTCTATTCAAAGGGCTTTGCTGCAGGATACCAAATGTAAGAATTCACTGATAAATGGATCTGTGTACTGGCTCACTGGGAAAACTTCAGAAATGCATATAGAAATGTGAGCTCAGCTCCTCAGCAGCCCCTCTGCCTGAGTGATAATCCCTGGCATCCTGATACCTGAGTGCCAGACAGGTAGCCATTCCAGAAATAACAAACCCTGATGAAGACAAAAGGGTGTGATGAACTTGGCTGGGAAACAGGGAAATGCAAAGATCTTTTTTGTTACACTTGATGGGTGTTTGGTGGAGGGCAAGGAGAACCATGGGGAAGGGTCCAGGATGCTCAGATTACTGCCACCAGACCTCCCCTTTCATGATGTAACCGTGATGGATGAGTGATGTAGTTTGGGGGGGGGGATGTAACATGGGGATTAGCAGCTAATAAAAGTTTGGGGGCTCTTTTGTTCCGGGCTTCCATCTTGTTCCACCTTGTGGCAGGTGGGAGTCCTGTCGCGACAGTCTTCAATCAAGACCAAGCCTACTGGCTGCTGTTTTGCTCTGGTATTCCTGGCTGGGGTCCTTGTTTTTTGTCCAAGGGAGCCTTCAGATTTCTCCGTGTTAACATACCCAAGGTGGGTCAGAGGATACGGCAACCTGTGGTTGCCTAGCAACCATGGAGCTCACCCCCCCATGCCTTTTCTCACTGCCCAGCAAAGCAGCCAGGAGAGCCAGAGGCTTGCATCACTAACTAGGCCCAAGCGGTTGCCTAGCAACCAGGCCTAACTTCTCCCTTTCTCCCAGAACTGCAACAGCAATTTTATTCATTTGCTTTACTTTCGTTGTTGTTTTCCTCAAAGCCCCCAAATGGCTTAGTGTGGTGCACAGGCTACCCCTTCCCCTTTTATCCTTACAACAAGCCTGCGAGGTTGTCTAGCCCACAAAGTCCCCCCTTGACACGCAACACCAGCCATCAGATCCACATTTAAAGCACCATTGTGCCACTATAAACAAACATGGCTTCCCCCAAAGGATCCTGGGAACTGTAGTTGTTTGGAGACCCTTCACAGAGCTATAGTTCCCAGAGTTCCCTGGGAAGAGGGATGGCTTTTCCTGAACCCCTCTTAAGGGGTTAAGCTCTGTGATGGAGGGGAATTAGGCTCTCCTAACAACTATGGTTGCCAGAATTGTTTTGGGGGGAAGCCATAGGGATTAAAGCGGTACAAAAGCACTTTAAATGTGTGGTGCAGATTTGGCCAGAGAGGGTGACCCTGGGGAGACAGAACAAGGGCAACGCACCCGCTTCCCAAAGGGGCCTGATTAGGGCTGCCATACGTTGGGTTTCCCCGGATATTTCCGGGATTTCAAAAGTGGAATTGACATCTGGAGGGGATTTCCGAAAGACAGTGCTTTGTCCTGGATCTTAGACAAGTCAATCGAAAAATTGCGTGTTTTTGTGTTGGTAGAAAGAAACTCAACAATTTTGGGGTTGGCTTCTGAAAGATCCATACTCTTGCACCTCCATTTTTTTTTAAAACGTTTGATCTTTTATCGTGTTTTTAGTATTCTGTTGGGAGTTGCGCAGGGTGGCTGGGGAAACCCAGCCAAATGGGTGGGGTAGAAATAAATTATTATGATTATTATGATTATTAAATTGGCCCAGGAGGTTCTGGGAGCCGACTCCTGTACCAGACATAGGCCACATTCACACCATTTTAAACAGCCCTGGCTTCCTCCAGGTAATTATGGGAATTGTAGTTTGCTAAGCCTGCTGGTAGTTGTTAAGAGTCCCCCTATTCCCCACACAGAACTACAATTCTCAGAGTGGTTTAACAATCAATCCCGCTTAACAGGGAATTGTGGGAACTGTAGTTCTCTTGAGGGCAATATGTGTCTCCTTTCAACTCTCAGCACCCTTAACAAACTGCAACTCCCAGATTTTTTTTTTTGGGGGGGGGAACTATGATTTTTCCAAGTAGTATCAAAGTGCTTTAAATGCACTTTAATTTGTCTCAGGCACAGTCCCAGAATTGATTTTCAACACAGATGCTAGTCCATATGAAAGCAATTAACATAACTAAGCTGACTAAGCACACACACACAGTGTTTCCTTTCGATTCTGCAGAGAGCAGGGCTTTAGGGCTGGCGTTCTACCTTCCAGGAAAGCTTGGACCGGCTGATGCTTCTCTCCACCGAAAAATGAAACAACGCTGGAGGATGCTCAGGCAGGGAGATTTAGGATCTCCGCTTCCTCCCACTCTGAGCTCCCAAATATCAGACTTGGTCACAAACAGCGCTGGAGCATAATTAAAAACTCCACAGCTGCAAGAATTCATAATGCCATCTGAGAGACGCAGATGCAAGCAATATATGTGATGATACCAAAGGAAGTGGTGGGGATACTACTTTTGCATCTGAGGTCTGGGGCTGACACAGCAATACCCCCCCATGCAAATCTTCTGATAATAACGGCTCCCGCAGGCAGGTGTGATTTAACAGTAGCACGTGCACACACACTCTTGGAAACATTAGGGAGAAAAATCGATATTATTTATGAATCGCCGAAAGCGAAATGGGAATAGTTGAATGCGCTGTGCGTAGAGAAAACCATCAGTGATAAATATCTTAGCAAGGTGTGGGGGGGGGGATAGAAATGGACTGCCATCAAGGCAAAATGAGACTCAGAAACTTAGTTTTCCTGTAAACAGAAAAGCTGGCCTGTGCATGCAAGTAGAAGAGTTTTGTTCTGCTCCTGTGAAAGTTACATCAGAAAATGGACCCTACAGAGGCTCCTGTCATTTAGGGATTGGTTGGGGGGGGGGAGGGAAATATGTTATGTACTGAAGTTCTCACCCTGGGTCAGCGGGGGGGGGGATTCTGTAGATAGTTTTCACTCAGGTCCACATATGCAAATAAGGAATTGAAAGTGACGTTCAGTGATTGAATAGTTACAGAAAGTTAAAATAAAAAAATTCCTTCCAGTAGCACCTTAAAGACCAACTAAGTTAGTTCTTGGTATGAGCTTTCGTGTGCATGCACACTTCTTCAGATACCTTCAGGTAGAAGAAGTGTGCATGCACACGAAAGCTCATACCAAGAATTAACTTAGTTGGTCTTTAAGGTGCTACTGGAAGGAATTTTTTTATTTTGACTATGGCAGACCAACACGGCTACCTATCTGTTACAGAAAGTTGTTACTGTTGCTTTGTAGCTGAGCTCTATATAAGCAGAGAGCCAGTGTGGTGTAGTGGTTAAGAGCAGTAGTCTCGTAATCTGGGGAACCGGGTTCGCGTCTCCGCTCCTCCACCTGCAGCTGCTGGGTGACCTAGGACCAGTCACACTTCTCTGAAGTCTCTCAGCCCCACTCACCTCACAGAGTGTTTGTTGTGGGGGAGGAAGGGAAAGGAGAATGTTAGCCGCTTTGAGACTCCTTAAAGGGAGTGAAAGGCGGGATATCAAATCCAAACTCTTCTTCTTCTTCAGGTTGGCTGAACCCTTCAGTTCAGTTCAGTTCTGGCCTGTGAATAAACAAGAGCTGTCTGCAGAATCGCTGTGTCATCTGATATGTTCACCCACAACTTAACAAAATAAAATACCCCTCATTCCCCTAACTTTGGAGACCTCTTCCCACCCCTGCTCATTTGTCTGCTGAGAAACTCCTGCATCCTGCAAAGGATTATGGGAAGCACAGGATGGCAACCTTCCTAGAATATACCTGCCCTTCAAACATCAGTTTTGTACTAGTTTAAGCATTCGGGGGACGCGGGTGGCGCTGTGGGTAAAACCTCAGCGCCTAGGGCTTGCCAGTCGCATGGTCGACGGTTCGAATCCCCGCGGCGGGGTGAGCTCCCGTCTTTCGGTCCCAGCTCCTGCCCACCTAGCAGTTCGAAAGCACCCCTAAAGTGCAAGTAGATAAATAGGTACCGCTTTCTAACGGGAAGGTAAACGGCGTTTCCGTGTGCTGCGCTGGTGCCGGCTCGCCAGAGCAGCTTTGTCACGCTGGCCACCAGTGGCGTAGCGTGGGGGGTGCAGGGGGGGCCGGCCGCACCAGGCGCAACATCTGGGGGTTAGGGGGCACAAATCCATGGGTTAGGGGGCGCAAATCCACGGGTTAGGGGGCGCAAATTACTTGCCTTGCCCCGGGTGCTGACAACCCACGCTACACCACTGCTGGCCACGTGACCCGGAAGTGTCTCCAGACAGCGCTGGCCCCCGGCCTCTTGAGCGAGATGAGCGCGCAACCCCAGAGTCGGACACGACTGGCCCATACGGGCAGGGGTACCTTTACCTTTTTAAGCAGTACGGCTCCCCCAAGAAATCTGGGGAATTGTGAGAATCCTCTGTAGGGTGACATTTGAAACTGGGATGGCGATGGGAAGGGGCACGGTACCCATAGCTGCAACCATTTACGCTGGGCCTGTTGGGTCGACTTGAGAGAGTAAAAAGTGTGCTTTCTGGGAGGGGAGCATGGGAGATGTGTTGGCAAACTGATTTGGAAGGTGGCTTCTCCGCCATGGCTGATCTCACACTAAGGAAGTAAGGAGAGGCTTCTGAGGCACTCTGGGTTTCCTGTGAACACAAGTTCAGGAACCGCTAATAAATTGGTGCCGTACCTTGGTGTACTTCGCAAGACACCAGCTTGATAAACGCCGACCTTTTAAGCCTCAAGGAATTTTCGAAAGCAGTTCTGGCGGAGAGCAGGACCAGGGTGGGAAGCTTCCATGTAATCACCGCGTAGCCTGGGGACTCCGATTTAGCTGAGGCGGCCGGTTCTTGCAGCGCACTCAGCACAACAGCAAATCCAATCTGCCCGTGCGCTCCACATCACGAGAAAGCGTCTGCAGAGCAAACCGCTCCTGCTGCCTTGTATCTGTGAGCCGGCTTGAGTCAGCACCTGCCAAATTTCAGAGCTGGAGTGGATATGGCACCTGCAGAAGGGGTGTATGGCCCAAACCTGCAGTTTGCTAAACTCGAAAGAGTGCTTCTGAGCATGTGCAAAGGGTACTTCTGAGTAAGTAGGGCGGCGGCTGTGCATAAATGCTCAAGGTTGGGGGAAAGGATCAACGCCAGCAGTTTAAAGCACACCCGATGCACACATAAGTTACAGGGAACCAGGCAGAGGGCCTTCTCGGTAGTGGCGCCCTCCCTGTGGAACGCCGTCCCACCAGATGTCAAAGAGAACAACTACCAGACTTTTAGAAGGCATCTGAAGGCAGCCCTGCTTAGCGAAGCTTTTAATGTTTGATGTATTACAGTATTTTAATATTTTTTTTGGAAGCCGCCCAGAGTGGCTGGGGAAGCCCAGCCAGATGGGCGGGGTATAAATAATAAATTATTATTATTATTATTATTATTATTATTATTATTATTATTATTAAGCACTTTGCTTCCCCCAAAGAATGCTGGGAACTGTAGTTTTCTCCCCACAGAACCACAATTTGCAGTATCCTTAACAAACAACAGCTCCCAGGATTCTTTGGGGAAAATAATGTGCTTTGAATGGATGGTGTAGAACTGGCCCATTGTAATGGGTCATATGTTAGCTATACTTAGCCTGGATGGACATGACAAACTTAAGTCCATTAGTTTCATTGGGTCTACTCTGATTATGGATTCAACCCAGCAGGTTCTTTTTAAGCAACAGGACCGGCTGCATTCAGAAACCATTCCACGGCCGGCTTCCATTCCCGAAACAGCCTTGGCGCCAGGAGAACAACTATGTATCACCACCAGATTAATAGGGTTTCTCAGAGGTTACCACAAATGAAAGACGAGGGAACACCGCAGTGGAAGGAAGCCATGCCAGGAGACACATCTTAGCTCAGCTTGGGAAACAGGGCCTCGGAAGAAGAAAGCAAATGTCGTCTTTGCCTCCTTTTAAATAAATTAATTCCCAGCTGGTGCTGGTTGTGGCCGCTGCATGGTGAGGAGGCCTCACTCTGCACATGCTCAGAGGTAATGCCATTTTGATTAATACTTTGACAAGTATACTTCAACAAGTAATAATAATAATTTATTCTACCCCGCCCATCTGGCTGGGTTTCCCCAGCCACTCTGGGCGGCTCCCAATTGAATGTTAAAATACAGCATTAAACATTAAAAACTTTCCTAAACAGGGCTGCCTTCAGATGTCTTCTAAAAGTCAGGTAGCTGCTTATTTCCTTGACATCTGATGGGAGAGCGTTCCACAGAGCGGGCGCCACCACCGAGAAGGCCCTCTGCCTGGTTCCCTGTAATTTCGCTTCTTACAGGGAGGGAAGTGCCAGAAGGTCTGTGGCGCTGGATCTCAGAGTCCGGGCTGAACGATGGTGGTAGAGACGCTCCTTCAGGTATACAGGATCGAGGCCGTTTAGGGCTTTAAAGGTCAGCACCAAAACTTTGAAGTGTGCTTGGAAATGTACTGGGAGCCAATGCAGGTCTCTCAGGACCAGTGTTATATGGTCCCGGCGGCCGTTCCCAGTCACCAGTCTAGCTGCCACATTTGAACATGCCTTGTTGACCACTTTGATCAGCGGAACAGACACTTTTACAAGCGCCATATCACCTGCAAGGAACCAGTCTTTTAGTTTGGCAGCACCTCTGAACCTCCCTGCCTCTGCTGTCCAGATTTGACATCTGCTGAAACCTTTTCTGCTTATGCGATCTTACCTGGACGCATAGTTTTATTACGTATGATTGTTCTTACTCTGTTGCCTATATCCATATCCTAATTATATCATCATGCCTCCTTGTTTTTCAAGCCTGTTGATTTTATTGGAATACTTTTCTCTCTCTCTCTTTTATGTGTGTGACATGAGAGAGGGCCTTTTCTACAGTGGCCCCCAGATTGTGGAATTCTCCCTCAAGAGAATTGGCTCCCTCTTTATCCATTGGCAGGATAAGACCTTCTTGTTCAGACATTGCCAGGGGGCAATTTTAGTTGATGGAAGATCAAACAGTTCCCTAGAGTTGCCCCCTTTCACCGCCCCCCTCCATCCCAGCATTGGGAACGATGAACCTGACAATTTCAGTTTCTTTCAATTTCTCACTTTGCCATTCTTGAGTCCTCCACCTCGGTTTGCAAGGTGTATCCTTAAAAAGTCCTTGTGAAAATCCATCTGGATCATAGATGTGTGTTTGCATGCTATTGTCCATAACACGTGCATTTTTGCAAAGCGATTTCCATGAATGCAGTGCGTTTTCACTAGTACAGTGGTGCCTTGGTTCTCAAACATAATCCGTCCAACTCCCAAAACGGTTCGAAAACCAAGGCGCGGCTTCCAATTGGCTGCAGGAGCTTCCTGCACTCAATTGGAAGTCGAGGAAGTTGCGTCGGACGTTCGGCTTCTGAAAAGCATTCGCAAACTGGCACACTCACTTCCGGGTTTGTGGCATTCGGGAGCTGATTTTGTTCGACAACTAAGTCATTCGGGAACCAAGGTACCACTGTAATACATTTTAACACATCACTGGCCTGGCATATATGTGCATTTTTGCACACGTTGAAGAAACGCATTGCAAAATTCAGAGAAGTGCAAATGTCAAAAGATGGTTGTGGTTTTGTTCTCGGGTGGTTTCCCAGAGCCATAGAAGGGTGGGGTTGGAAGGGAACCCCCCCCCAAAAAAAATAATTTAGTCCAACCCCCTGCAGTGCATAGCTAAAGAATTCCTGACGTATGGTCATCTAACATCTGTTTAAAAAACCTCTAAGGAGAGAGAGCCCCCCACTTTTCTGAGGGGGTCTGTTCCACTTTCAAATGGCTCTTTCCACTGGAAAATTCTTTCTAATGTACAGTCGGAATCTCCTTTCATGGAATTTGAATCCATTGGTTTAGGTAAGTCCTACCTCCCAGAGCAAGCAGAGAGTGTGAAATAGATAGGTTCACCTTCAAATGTGAACTTAATCCAATTTCTCCCCCGCAATTCTATCCTGGGGAATCTCCCACCCAGCTTATTGTGGCCCCGGGCTATCACTGGGAAAGTTCTGCAGCCAACCTCCTCCATTTATCAGCATTGCGTGACTGCGAGCTCCAAGAGCCGCATATGCAGTTGGGCGCTCTGCATAAATAAGTAAAGGCAAGTGTTTTCCGGGCCCCTCACTTTGCAGAGAATTGCTGCTTATCAAGGGAGAAGCAACTTAGCAAAGGAGGTTGCAGGCATCCACTCCTCGCCCCATTTCTGGATTTTTATGCAAGCGAACTTAGTATCTCCATCGTGGCTCTCGGGGGAGGAAATATGAAAAAGCAGGCATAAATTCTTTATGGCATACAGGAAACCGAGGCTCCGAAAGACACAGTGCTGGCCCAATGTTTACTTTCTTGCCATAGGCCTCAGCTCACCCCGGGCGAAGCGCTCTCTGTTGAATTTCTGTCTGCTGCGCAGCTGTTCAAAGCCAGAGGGCAATTTCAGCAGCCGGGGCTCCAGCCTGACCCGTAAGCTGCTGTGTCCTTTGACGGGCCACGGGGAACAGATTGGCCGTGCTTCCTTGTTTAGTGGTCTGGCTAAGGCACTCTGTGCATGCTTAGAGGCACCCTTCACAAATTTCCTGGCTGAGTCTGGCCAGGACCAGCAGTTCATAAAACGAGACGTGGTGCAAGAGAGAGGGAGAAAAGAGTTTTCTTCCTGTGTCCCGCAGCACAAGAATCTAATTAATTAATGCTAAGCCATTGTTGCTACCACTTAATAGGTTTATTTCCCCTATTTACAACCCCTGATGGTGCCTATAGGGTGCTCTCTCTCCCTCCCAGCCCCCCATCTCCCATCTGGGTCCCAATCCCAATATGGTTTGCTTAGCACATCTCCTCTGACATCACTGCCTGCCTCCGGAACAAAGGCATGCGCTCCTGCCAAATGCCAGGAAATGGGATTGCCAACATTCGCTGGCCAATATCAATAATCTCTCCACTAAATTAAATTTCACTCTGTTTTCGTTTTATGTTGCATGCATTATTTTGCAGAATCAGGGACCCTTGAGGGTCATCTAATGTTTGAAGTTTTATTCTGTTTCTAGTGTTCTGTTGAGAGCCGCCTGGAGTGGCTGGGGAAACCCAAGCCAGATGGGCGGGGGTATAAATATTATTTTTATTATTATTTATTATTATTATTATTATTATTAGCTGAACCTGTCACAATGCAGGAATCACGGCTAAGGAATCCCTGACCTGTTTAAAGATCTCCACTGAAGGAGAGCTGCTGGCTGTAATTGCCTTTGAGTTAACTTTCTGCAAGAAGGAAAGAAAGCCGACGAATGATTCTAATCAATAAAAAAAATATGAACGTTCACCGCTGCGAAAACAGGCGCCGACCGTCTCCCGTTTTTCTAGATTTTCGTGAGAGATTAGAGGAGGAGAGAAGAAGGAGGGGGAAAGAAGAGAGCCCAGTTTTTTGGGGGGAGACAAGCTGTGTTCAAGAGAGCTGGTTTATTAAAGGAGATGGGAGTCACAGTCGCAGGCTTATCGGGGTGAGGATCTGTGAGGGGGCGGGAGGAAGATGGGGAACAGCTGAGAACGTCTGGATGGAATGCTGTTCCCGCTGCCGTCCTGAGTCGTGGGTGGAGGCCCAAGGCCAGAGGCGAAGTGCGCTCTCTCTCTCTCTCTCTCTCTCTCTCTCTCTCTCTCTCTCTCTCTTTCTTTCTCATTCTCTCTCTTCCCCACCAGAAGAGGCAGAGGGGAGGGTGGGAGGGCGCCTACAGGACCGAGGGCTGGAAGACAAAGGTGTGGGGAAAGAGAAACAGGCACCTGCGCAGAGAAAAAAGGGAGGGGAAGAAAGGAGAGAATCTGTGAGCCCAGGTGAGCGCATGTCTGCCTCACGTTATAGCCTCCCCTTCCAGGAGGCAGGTCCAGGTTTCAGGGAGTCTTCAGCTGGAGGGGACATACAGTAGGCCCCCTTTTCCATGGGTGCCCTCCTGCCTGCGGACACCATTTTGTACCCCCTCCCCAGCGCTTCGTTCTGAGGCATTGTGGGAAAATACGCTGCCCCGCTTCCACCAGCGTCCATGATTGCCGCAGGACGGCACGTTGCTTGCATCAGAGGCATCATGTATGCAAGTAGAAATGGGGTGACGAAACAGCCCACCCATCTCTAGAACTCGCCTCCCGTCTGGCGTTCCAGTCGTCCGCCAACTGATAGCGGTCCCCAATTCAAAGGCAGCCATCTTGGGACGTACCTGCCATTTTGCCACTGCCAAAGACCCTCTGATTTTGATTGATCCAGTTTATCTCCCACCCTTCTTTGAAGGAGAGACGGTGCAGCATAACGGATCGAGTAATGGGTTCAAATCTCCACAGCCACAATCATAGCTGTCAACGTTTTCCCTTTTTTAAGGGAAATTCCCTTATTCCGAATAGGATTCCTCACAAGGGAAAAGTTGACAGCTATGGCCACAACGCTCACTGGGTGTGGCCTTGGGCCAGTCACCGTCTCTTTAGCCTGACCTACCTCACAGGGTTGTTGTGGGATGAAGTGGGGAGGAGAAAAACCATGTGCAATACCTCCAGATCCTTGGAAGACTTCGTAAAGGTAAAGGTAAAGGGACCCCTGACCATTAGGTCCAGTCGTGGCCATCTCTGGGGTTGCTCATCTCACTTTATTGGCCAAGGGAGCCGGCGTACAGCTTCTGGGTCATGTGGCCAGCATGACTAAGCCGCTTCTGGCGAACCAGAGCAGCACACGGAAATGCCGTTTATCTTCCCGCCGGAGTGGTGCCTATTTATCTACTTGCACTTTGATGTGCTTTAGAACTGCTAGGTGGGCAGGAGCAGGGACCGAGCAACGGGAGCTCACCCCGTCGCGGGGATTCAAACCACCGACCTTCTGACAACAAACCCTAGGCTCTGTGGTTTAACCCACAGCGCCAACCGCATCCCTTATAATATAAATGTAAATGTAATATAAATGTAATAAATAAAATAAATGAGCTCATGTAGTTACTGCCTCATTCTCCACTCACTACAACCCTGCGAGGTAGCATTCCTGCCTATAGTGGGGATTTGAACCCAGGACACACACACCCACACCCAGCTTGTTGAAATTCAAGTGCTTGGGCCCATTTTGTCATTTCACTGAATCTCTTCTCTCAGCCCATCTGTGGATCAAAGCTTCCACTGTCTTCTTCCTCCTGTCAACACCCTCCCACTCTCCCATCAATCTCCATCTTTCCCATGTCTCCGTTATCTCCATCTGCTTCCTGCCCCCGCACACCCCCTTTCGGGAAACTCACATTAAGGTGCTGGACAGACCATGCCCATGGGGGGATAGGTGCGCGTGGGTCTCACTGGGGCAGAGGGGAAGAGGACCTCTGTGTTGCCGGGGCGATGCCTTTGCTGCCATAGTATTCCACCACCTGTTTGGGGACCTCAGCCAGAACACATTTGGCCAGAGCGTTGGGTGGAGCCTAGACAAGGAAAAAATATATATTTAAAAATGCAGTCAAACCAACAATCTGTGCCTTGCTAGATAGGGCACACAACAGGGGCTGAAGCTCAGAGTTTTCCTGCAAATTTGCTACAGAGAACACAGCAGAGGTTATATTTTCTGAGAATCCGGAAAAATAATCTCTCAAAGGACCCATTGATGGCATTTTACCACTGTCCTGTGGAGAGTGTATTAACTTATGGTCTCCGTGTGTGGTTTTGGGAGCTGCACGGTCAGGGAAAAGGCAATGCTGTCCAGGGTTGTAAAGACTGCGGAGAGAATAATTGGGTGCACTCTTCCCACCTTGGATCAAATCTATGCTTCCAGATGCCATAAGAAAGCTGCAGAGATGGCGCAGGATAGTGCGCACCCCAGAAATGATCTCTTTCAGCTTCTGCCTTCTGGAAGAAGGTACAAGGTTATAAAGACTAGGACTAGCCGCCTGAGAAACAGTTTTTGTCCAAATGCGATTTTGGTTTTAAACGCAGTGTAAGGTAGTCTCTATGGGAGTATATTGTATTTAATTATGGGGTATCAGAGTTTTTAGGGGGTTAACCAGGCTGGGATAGCAGGCTTGTTGGTTTTTTAATGTCTGGTGTAGGTTTATTCAATTTCATTGTTCTGTATGGGACAATAATAAAGATTATCGTATCATATCGTATTGAGAGACACTCCCACTGGGCCCTGACAGGCAGAGGGCATAGCTGAATATTTTCTCTCATCCTCTCTTTTTCGTCTCTTCACCCCCCCACAAGCCAGAAATGAGGGAACATCAGCTAGGTCCGAGTTTCACCCTCTTAAGCTAGACCGAAGGATGTCTTTGTAACCGAATCACCATTTTAAGCCGCCTGAGCAAATCTGCTGCAGCTGTTACTCTTCAACAAATATTTCAAGTGAGTAAATGTCATTTTTTCCTTTTGCAAGGTTCTCTCTGCGATTATTGTTTTAAGGGGGAGAAAGGGGGGAAATAGCAGGAGAATCCGGCCTGCCTTAAAGCATCCTGGATTGTTAAACTGAAAAGCCAAAGACTAGCCTGTCTAAGCTTCTCTTCAAGCTGCAAAGGGATTCACTCTGATTTCTTTTTTTTTTGGGGGGGGGGTTAGGAATTACAAATTTGGTAGATCAGGGAAATGCTGTGAATGTAGTGTATCTTGATTTTGGTAAGGCTGTTGAGAAACCCTCCCATGATTCTGGGAACTTGAAAACGTGACGACGGAAGGGAAATCTCTAATAGATATCATAGAGTCTAGTCCAGGCTTCCTCAAACTTGGCCCTCCAGATGTTTTGAGACTACAGTTCCCATCATCCCTGACCACTGGGCCTGCTAGCTAGGGATCATGGGAGTTGTAGGCCAATGGGAGTCCACAACTGCCCGAGGGAGACTGTTCCACTGTCAAATGGCTTTTACTCTCAGAAAGTTCTTCCTGATGTTTATTCGCAATCTCTTTTCTTGTAACCTGGATCCATTGTTTCTGGTACTACCCTCTGGAGCAGTAGAAAACAAGCTTGCTCCATTTCCCATGTGAAAGCCCTTGAGATATTTGAAGATGGCCATCGTATCTCCTCTCAGTCTCCCCTTCTCCAGGCTAAATAGATATACTCTCCTAGCCTCTATCTGCATCCCAACAAAAGGGGCTCAAAAACTATGTTTGAATGCTGGAGGGGGGAAAGAGAGCAGATGGTCCATGCACAGCCCGAGCAATAGACAGTGGCTGTCACAAGCATCCCATTTGGGAAGGCAAAAATGACCATCTCTCTCTCTCTTGACTGTTTCAGAGTCTGCAAGCGGAAAGCGTTTGCTCGATGGCTCTTGATGGCTGGTGGTTACTAGCCGTTGAGCAGATCCTGCCTGCTTAGCTGGGAGATGAAGGAAACACTTCAGGAGACTCAAGATGTGGACAGCGCCAGAGAGCGGATTTGTTTTTGCAGGCTTTAAGGGTGCTTCAAACCCTGCTGATTTTGGAGGATACAACGCATAGGATTAAACTTTGGAACTCACTTCCGCAGGAGGCGACGACAGCTACCAGCCAGGATGGCTTTATAAGGAAGATTAGGCAAATACACTGAGAGGGTTACTAGCCACAGTGGCTATGCTCTTATAGTGATCAGGTGGGATTACTATGAGGAATTATGAAATATGGAGCAAGCCATTGTGTCAGCGATCACTGCAGATGGTGACAGCAGCCATGAAATTAAAAGATGCCTGCTTCTTGGGACAAAAGCAACGACAAACCTAGACAGCATCTTAAAAAGCAGAGACATCACCTTGCCAACAAAGGTCCGTATAGTGAAAGCTATGGTTTTCCCAGTAGTGATGTATGGAAGTGAGAGCTGGACCATAAAGAAGGCTGGTCGCCGAAGAATGGATGCTTTTGAATTATGGTGCTGGAGGAGACCCTTGAGAGTCCCATGGACTGCAAGAAGATCAAACCTCTCCATTCAGAAGGAAATCAGCCCTGAGTGCTCACTGGAAGGACAGATCGTGAAGCTGAGGCTCCAAGACTTTGGCCACCTCATGAGAAGAGAAGACTCCCTGGAAAAGACCCTGATGATGAGAAAGATGGAGGGCACAAGGAGAAGGGGACGGCAGAGGACAAGATGGTTGGATGGTGTTCTCGAAGCTACCAGCATGAGTTTGACCAAACTGCGGGAGGCAGTGGAAGACAGAAGTGCCTGGCATGCTCTGGTCCATGGGGTCACGAAGAGTCGGACACGACTAAATGACTAAACAACAACAAATTGTGGCAGCAATGAAAGCATTGCGTTGACTGGGGTTTGATTCATTGACAATAATTTCTGATCAATTTCCACAAGCCTCTGCATCTCTGCCCATTTTCTCTACTGTCCATTTTCTTTCCCTCTGCCTGACAGGCACGTATAAGCATTCTGAAACACAGGCCAGTTGCTTCACCGGGCATCCTCAGTACATAAAGATCGTAGGTTACTTTGATGTAGTTTGTTAATTTTTAGATAGATCTTAAGGGCCAGGAAGAGAGTTCACAAGGAGACGGTAAACACTGTCATCCTTCCTCTCCTGTTTACTCTTCTTTATGACCTCCGGGTTTGCTGAATGCATTCCTCCTTTTATTCCTATTTTTTTTTACTCTAAACTACATATGCATGCTCAAGTAGGAAATAGTTTCTTTGTAGTTAAAAGAATTTCTTCTGATCTGACTTTGTCCCACGTGGGTTTTTTTGAAATGCTCAGAGGAAATCTGATTGGTTCTTACGAACACTGTGTAAAAAGTTCTTTTGTGAATAAAACGACCTGGGCCGAGGGGTGGAGAGAGAATTATTATTGGCACCTCCTCCCAGAGTCTTGCTGGTCACTGTGAGAACAGGGTGCTGGCCTCGATGGACCACTGGCCTGATCCAGTAGGCCTTTCTTTGTTCCTGGGACTGGGGCCACACCCAGCAGCTGGGGGTGTGCGCTCAGTAGCTAGTAGTCACTGAAAGCTTCTTTCAAAGCTATCTAGGTTGGTGGCCGTTACTGCCTCTTGTGGCAGCGAGTTCCATAGTCTAACCACACAAAGAAGGACCTCCTTTTATATCTGCGCCCTGAAGTCTCTGGGGAGGCTCCCTCACCTTCTTGAATTCACGGAGCGGCACAAACTGGACGATGTCGCGGACGGCCCGGCCCTCGTCGGACTCCAGCATCCCGCGGTCCCCATTGAGCTCTCGCATGTCAGAGAAGTCGGCGTTGCCAATGCCCACGATGATGATGGAGAGGGGAAGGCGGGAGGCCCGGACTACGGCGTCACACGCCTCGGGCATGTCGCTCACCACGCCGTCCGTCAGAATCAGCAGCACACGGTACTTCTGCGGAGAGGGAGAGGCGACGGGTTGGACCCAGGCCCAAACTTAGCCAGAGCCTCCCCTGGGCTCCTTCCCTCTGCTCCAAATACAGTGGTACCTCAAGTTAAGAACTTAATTCGTTCCGGAGGTCTGTTATTAACCTGAAACTGTTCTTAACCTGAGGTACCACTTTAGCTAATGGGGCCTCCTGCTGCTGCCGCACCGCCGGAGCACAATTTCTGTTCTCATCCTGCAGCAAAGTTCTTAACCCGAGGTACTATTTCTGGGTTAACGGAGTCTGTAACCTGAAGTGTCCATAACCTGAAGTGTCTGTAACCTGAGGTACCACTGTAAAGGTAAAGGTAAAGTATGCCTGGATGGTTAAGTCCAGTCAAAGGTGTCTATGGGGTTGTGGCGCTCATCTCGCTTTCAGGCTGAGGGAGCCGGCATTTGTCCACAGGCAGCTTTCCAGGTCATGTGGCCAGCATGACTAAACCGCCTCTGGCACAACGGGACACCGTGATGGAAACCAGAGCGCACGGAAACGCCGTTTACCTTCCTGCCACAGTGGCACCTATTTATCTACTTGCACTGGCGTGCTTTCGAACTTCTAGGTTGGAAGGAGCTGGGACAGAGCAACAGGAGCTCAATCTGTCGCGGGGATTCGAACCGCCAACCTTCCGATCGGCAAGCCCAAGAGGCTCAGTGGTTTAGACCACAGCGCCACCCGCAACCAATGCCCCGCCCCCCGGCGCATATTCATGTACCGTTGGCAGCCCTGTTTTCTCCTCCTCAGCTGCAGGAGCCGCCACCTTGTTGATGATGGGGGCGACGTTGGTTGGGCCATAGAGCTGGATCTGGGGCAGGCAGCGTTTGTAGGCCTCAATCACGCCGGCGATCCCTGTGGGGGACGAATGGACAGGAAATGAAGGAGCTCAGGTGACAGAAATGCTTCTATACTACGAATGTGAGAACAGCCTGCTGGGTCAAGTCAATGCCCACCTAGTCCAGAATCCTGTTCTCAAACAGTGGTACCTGGGGGCTGAGTACTTAATTCATTCTGGAGGTCCGTACTTAACCTGAAACTGTTCTTAACCTGGAGCACCACTTTAGCTAATGGGGCCTCCTGCTGCTGCTGAAGCCCGATTTCTGTTCTCATCCTGAAGCAAAGTTCTTAACCTGAAGCACTATTTCTGGGTTAGCGGAGTCTGTAACCTGAAGCGCATGTAACCTGAGGTACCACTGTAGTGGCCAAACAGTGTTCAAAATTAACCAGGCACCAGGCGCATTATGCGTTTGGCGCAGGTCCCAGGCCCTCCAAGTGTCCCTATTTTCCAAGGACAGTCTGAATTTACAGAAGCCGTCCTGGTTTCTGATCTGATCCCGGAATGTCCCGCTTTTCATTATGACGTCCCTATTTTCACTGGAGAAAATTATAGGCAGTTATCTGACCCCGAGCCAAGGAGATATGTAACTATACAACCTTTAGAAGACATCTGAAGGCAGCTCTGTAGAGGGAAATTTCTTTTAATGTTTAATTATGTTTTTTATATACGTTGGAAGCCGCCCACAGTGGCTGGGGCAACCATGTCAGATCATGGGCGGGCATCAGGTTGGAAAAGGATGGCCTATCCTCGCCCAAGTCTTTGCAACAGAGGCTCCGTACACATGCTATGTTTAAAAGACTCCCCACAAAGGACCTGGGAACATCCCTGTTTTATTTCTTAAGGCCTCTAGAGCTTTCTTCCTCTCCAGTGTCAATCCATTCCTTCACACACCCCGATCCCTCAAAAGCCCCACGGTTTTCAATCTCAACCTCTGCCCTAATATATCCCCCTGTTGAGAAAGGCTATAGATCATCTGCCTTTCCAAAACGCATCTGAGCTTCGTACTTTCACATTCCGGGTTGTCCGGCTCAAAGTTGATGGCGAAATCGTGAGACACCTAGGAAAAGACAAAGAAGGAGAAAAAGGTCAACGAGCAAGAACAGAAGAAGATGAATGACTCACCGCCAGCCCCGTCTAATCTGATCCCAGAATCCCCCGGGGTTTACCTCAAAGTCTGGAGGAATCCGTGCGCCGAAGCCAAACGCCGGGAACTGCTTGTCGCTGGAAGAGAAAAATCTGGGTCACTGAGGAACGAGTGGCACGCCTTCCTGCCCGCGTGCAGAGCGCAAACGGTACCTGTCATAGTCCTGGCAGATCTCGCCCACAGAGGATAAGGTCTTCAGGTATTCGTTGGGCTCCTTGGGGTTGATGAAGTGCAGGGAGTGTTCGCTGCGCGGGTCTCCGTTGGAGGCTGTGAAGTCGATGGCCACCTGGGCGAGCGAGAAAGCAGAGCGGGGGGCACCGGGGTTACAGTGTCCTCTTGACAAAATCCGGGGTCGCACCCCCGTTTTGCCAACGAGCTCGCCGGGGGAGGTTTGAGACGGCCGCTCCTTAACCTGCACTTCCCCTCATGTTACTTGATCAGAGAACAGCGCCCCAAAATCAGGAGAAGTGCAAAGAGTGCAACGTTGTCGATTTGTGCAGCTCGGCTGCCGTGCAAACGGACACACAGACCCTGCGCTCTGGTGAACATTGTGCACCAGGATACACACACTGCACACTCATTGAATGTAACTTGTGAAGGAACGCGCCTTACACCAAGGTAAGGACACCCTGAGGTGACCATGGGAGAGGTTTCTCTCCAGCTAACTATCTGTCAGGTCTTCAGGTACCCAAATACAGACGGTCTTTTACCCTCGCCAGATTCAACGTTCTCCCTTCTGCCTTACTTCAGGGCAGATTTGAGGGTAAACCATATACAGCACGGGTCTGCTCTTGTGGCTCGATGGAAGTTGAAACTGCTTCACATGTACTATTACGTTGTCGTCTTTATGAGGATATACGTTTGACTTTTATTACACCTGTTTTGCAAAAGTCCAGGAAAGAATCGGAACACCATAGTTTAAAACTACTGCTAGAGAACAAGAATCCCAAGACTACATTAAATGTAGCCAAATTCTGTGCGTCTGCAATTAATCGCAGGAAGCAAGTGGTATCCCATAATGACCAAACCCCTAAATGTTAATTATAGGGGGCACGCTAATAATTAATTTTAATTTTTTATATTTAAATCCTTGTTATATTCAAATTGTCCTCTGTATTTCTGATTATTTTTTTTTAATGATCTGTGATATTGTGTGTGTTGATGCTGGTCTGTGACCGTATTAATAAATTCATTCATTCATTCACCCTGAGGTGTCCTCCCCCTCTTGGCCCTCCTGAGGTCTTCTGCCCATCTTATTATCTTTTTCTTTTCTTTTTTTTAACACTATAAACACATTTATATACATGTGATTATAGTGTTAAAAATAAAAGACAGCATCTTAAAAAGCAGAGACATCACCTTGCCAACAAAGGTCCGTATAGTTCAAGCTCTGGTTTTCCCAGTAGTGATGTCTGGAAGTGAGAGCTGGACCATAAAGAAGGCTGATCGCCGAAGAATTGATGCTTTTGAATTCTGGTGCTGGAGGAGACTCTGGAGAGTCCCATGGACTGCAAGAAGATCAAACCTCTCCATTCTTAAGGAAATCAGCCCTGAGTGCTCCCTGGAAGGACAGATCCTGAAGCTGAGGCTCCAAGACTTTGGCCTCCTCATGAGAAGAGAAGACTCCCTGGAAAAGACCCTGATGCTGGGAAAGACTGAGGGCACAAGGAGAAGGGGACGACAGAGGACGAGATGGCGGGACAGTGTTCTCGAAGCTACAAATATGAATCTGACCAAACTGCGGGAGGCAGTGGAAGACAGGAGGGCCTGGCGTGCTCTGGTCCAGGGGGTCACAAAGAGGCGGACACGACTAAACAACAACAACAACAATATACATGTTTTCCAAAATGCAAACTAAAAAAAGAGAAAAGAAATAAGAATACTTTTCATAAACAATAATATTACCAAAGTCATAATTCTCTTTTTCTTACCGTGAAGGAAATTTGTAAACCACCCATGATGTAATCCAGGAAGGTGTGAACTTTCTCCATCTGCAAAGGTAAAAGGGGGAAAGGAATACTGACAGCCATTTTCAAATTCCCCCAGCCTCATTTCTGGTGGCTCCCCACTCACACCCCTGAGGTTTGGTCAGCCTTCCCTAGGGACTCAGTGTGGCAGATCCCGCCCTGTGGAACTCCCTGCCAGTAGAAGTTTTGCAGAAACTATCCTTGCCTTCTTTCAGGCATCTTCTGAAAAATATATTCTTTAGATGGGAGTGATGGAACCCCAAAGGTCCAGCTCCCTTGCCCTGCCGGATGAAGCAATCCCCGGTTCTGCATTGAGGCTCCAGCAGCCGCCTACCCAAACAATAACCAGCAACTTGACTGATCTGTTCCTGAAAATAGTTTTAGGAAGAGAGCAAGGTTTGCAATCACTGAGGTTCTCAAAAGCATCACCAAAGGCTTTAATCGCTTTGCACTAATTAAGCACTTCCCAGCTTAAGAACTTCAAAGGCAATTGCCTGGTTTTGGGGGGGTTGTTTTCGAATGCTCAATATTCCCTAGACCACATCTTCTGCGTGCAAAAATTGGTTGAGTGGAGGCGACCAAGAGTGGGTCCGACGGTCAAGAACAGGGGTTAGCAAACTTTTTCAGCAGGGGGCCAGTCCACTGTCCCTCAGACCTTGGGGGGCGGGCTGGACTATATTTTTTGGGGGGGAATGAACAAATTCCTATGCCCCACAAATAACCCAGAGATACATTTAAATAAAAGGACACATTCTACTCATGTAAAAACACGCTGATTCCCAGACCGTCCGCAGGCCGGATTGAGAAGGCGATTGGGCTGGATCCAGCCCCCGGGCCTTAGTTTGCCTACCCATGGTCAAGAAGGTGGTTTCTATGTTAAATTGTGTTATTAGTGTTCTTGTGGTTTTTGTTGTATGTGTTTTTTGTGGTGGTTGTTTGTATTGAAAAAATGATTAAATAATTTTTTTAAAAAAAAACGGTGGTTTCTTCATGTCTTGTAGAAGAAAGTGAGGGACAGATGGCAGCCGCCCACCTGGAAAGGGAGCTCATCTAGGAGAAGGAAAACTCTGATCCGAAACCTCCACTGTCTTGTGGGATATCTATGGATGAAAGGGCTAAGGAGTTAACCCTACTCAGATCCGGAATGGAGTCCCTAAGGGGGTTGGATGGCGCCTTGTACGCCTCCTTCCGGCAACTCCTGCAGCCAGTGGCGTAGCGTGGGGGGTGCAGGGGGGCCGGCCGCACCGGGCGCAACATCTGGGGGTTAGGGTTAGGGGCGCAAATCCACGGGTTGGGGGCGCAAATCCATGGGTTAGGGGGCGCAAATTACTTGCCTTGCCCCGGGTGCTGACAACCCACGCTACGCCACTGCCTGCAGCCAAGCTGGTACCAAACATCTTGCTCTGCTTTCTTTTGGACCACATCAGCCAGGCTGCAGCCTGGGACCTCCAGACACACTGACCAGGCTTCCGCCCCGAGGAGGTCACTTTGGTGTTGCAACACAGCAGCTTGACTTCACCCCCAGAGGCGCACTCCATTGTCTCTGGGGACAGACAGACGCCTAGATTGTCTGTGCGACACGATCATGACGACCTCCGGACTGCCGACTTACCTTGCACTGAGCGAGGACGATATACCCGGAGTTCTTGTAGTGCTTTTTCTTTTCTTGATATTTATGGTTAATACATTCCCATTTCACCTGCCGGGAGAGAAGGAGACAGGGCTATCTGAGCACCGCGTGACATCTGAAGGCAGCCCTCTTTAGGGAAGCTTTGAATGTTTAACAGACTACTGTATTTTAATACTTTGTTGGAAGCAGCCCAGAGTGGCCGGGGAAACCCAGCCAGATGGGTGGGGTATAAATAATAAATTATTATTAATTATTATTATTATTATTATTATTATTATTATTATTACACAAGACCACCAGAGTCAAAGGAGAGCTTTGCTGGATCCGTCCAGGGGCTCACAGAGGCCACTGCTCTGCTCCTCGAGCTGGCGAAGCAGGCAGAATATAATAATAATAATAACAACAATAATAATTTTTTATTTATACCCCGCCCATCTGGCTGAGTCTCCCCAGCCACTCTGGGCGGCTCCCAATCAAATGTAGAATAATGTAGAATAATGCATGAATCCTGCCCACAGCCATTCCCGGGTGGGCTCGAACCACCAGCCTTCTGGTTAACAGCCAGACACATTGACCCATTGTGCCAAAGGAGGGAACAGATGCTTCCGGCAAACTCCCAAACCGGGCACCTGGGCCAGAGCGGGGCAGAAGGTCGGCAGTTCGAATCCCCGCGACGGGGTGAGCTCCCGTTGCTCAGTCTCTGCTCCTGCCAACCTAGCGCTTCAAAAGCACGTCAAAGTGCAAGTAGATAAATAGGTACCACTCCAGCGGGAAGGTAAATGGCGTTTCCGTGCGCTGCTCTGGTTCGCCAGAAGTGGCTCAGTCGTGCTGGCCACATGACCCGGAAGCTGTACGCCGGCTACCTCAGCCAATAAAGCGAGATGAGCGCCACAACCTCAGAGTCGTCTGCGACTGGACCTAATGGTCAGCGGTCCCTTTACCTTTACATTTTATCCCAGCTATATAGAAGGCAGGTGTTTGGGCACATACGGTACGTGCCAAACAGTCTCTTTCCTCCGAACCACAGTTTTGATCAACCTCTGTTGCGTCCCTTTGCATCATTCCCTCCCCGCAAAAATGCACCCTTTCCAGGATTATTGGGGGCAAGAAGAAAAGGACTGGGAAGATTCCTGCAGACAAAGATTCCTGGATTCTGGCATTCGCCAGTACAGGTGTTAGACTACAAGGATGAAATCCAGAGTTGGCTGGCCTTCTTGGGAGGGGGACCCATTCAGCCACAGCTCACCTGCCGCATATCAGCAGTGGGCGTGCCCCAAAGTGGGCGTGGCCTCCCTCTCACACAGGACACGCCCCTCCCATAACTAAGGGGCCGTCACTGAATTCCGTTTTTACGCAAGGCCTGCCTGTCCTCGTTCTTCTCCGCTTTCCTCGCTGCCCCACACCCCTGGGCATCCCGGCTGACCATTCAAACTACCTCATCCCCTGAGGAAGCCTGAAGCATCTCCTGGAAAGTGGTGCTGAACTCGCCGATGTAGTCATGCTTTCCGCTGGAGTCGTGGTCATAGATGATGCACTAGGAGGAGAAAGCAGGTGAGAGGATGAGAATAGGAACCAGGCCTGGGGATACCTGCTCCTGGGGTTTGTCTGCCCCCACAAAAAAATTAAAAAATTAAAAAATGCAACAAACAAGTTCAAGTCCCATCAGTATTGTGGGAAATCCCGATGTGAGACCCAGAATGATTGAAATTGTCTGTTCTAATTGCCTGTGGCTTCTAATCCCAGAAGAAAAGGTTTCCGCAATACAGTTGTACCTCGGGTTACAGACGCTTCAGGTTACAGACTCTGCTAACCCAGAAATAGTACCTCAGGTTAAGAACTTTGCTTCAGGATGAGAACAGAAATCGTGTGGCGGCAGCGGGAGGCCCCATTAGCTAAAGTGGTGCTTCAGGTTAAGAACAGTTTCAGGTTAAGAACGGACCTCCGGAACGAATTAAGTTCTTAAGCCGAGGTACCACTGTACTGACAGAATGCGAACATGTTAATTAAATTTCAATTTTAATTGAATGCTCTTTGCTCAGCCAAGTTTATGCAAACGTTCCTAAGCATATGGACTTAAGTGCAACGGGTTCTAATCCCCTGGGGAAGTGTGCTTAAGATGGAAGAAGAAGAAGAAGAAGAAGAAGAAGAAGAAGAAGAAGAGGAAGAAGAATTTTATTTATACCTGTCCCAACACCTGAAATCATGAATGCGACACACAGAAACATGCACACACAGAGAAAGTCGGGCCATTATTTATTATTATTATAACAACTTATTATTATTTATTAAATTTATATGCTTCACTTCATCAAAATATCCCAGGGTGGTATACAACGCCATGCCACCTTATAGCCTAGGCTTGCCATAAATCAGGAAAACTCCTGACAAGTCCTGGTTTTCGGGCATAAAACTGGAGGAATTGGCAAAATGTCAGGGGAAACCCAAATGCATGGTTTCCCAAAAAAAGCTCAACAGGTGTCAGGAATTTTACTTTTTGAAATATGCCACCCCTATTACATCCCTATATATATGTAATAAAAATAAAAATAACATTAGTTTTACCCTGGGTGTCTGGGTCCCAATGTGCCCCTCTTTCCCCGTAGGTCCTTGACCCCCTGCCCTAACCCCCGCCCCCACCCCTTTGACTCACCCGGATGCTTTTCCCCGGATCGCAGCTGCACAGGGACTGCAGGGAGACACGGAAAGGTTGCCATCGGGGACTCAGGTTGTTCTTCACCACCTGGTGCATGATGGGAAGGGAAATGCACAAAAATAGATCCACAAACTGAAACCAAAGATGTTCCCGCCCTCCTGTCACCCACATTGCACAACTTCCTCTCCCCAAAATGGATCTCTACTCTCCTGTCCAGGCCAGCATAAAGCGACGGGGACTTGTTGGTGGCTGCACCGAAATTCCAGGATACCCTTCACAGAGAGTTCTGTCGAGCTAGCCTTGCCAGGATGTTTTGGTTTGGACCTTGAGACTCTTATCTTACATGAAGCAGCTTGTTTAAGCACTGGATCTGCCGCCTTCTCATCTTGCTGAGTGATTGTCATGAACATTTTGAGCGTACCAAATTGCTTCTAGTTCTTATTGTTGTACACCGTATCTGCAAAACTGGCACTATTACGAGCCCCCCAAATACCATATTTATTTACTCAAATGTAATGCACACCTTTTTTTTTTTTGGCCAAATTGCAATGCATAAATTAAGGTGTACATTAGATTCGATGCCACATTTGCGTTCGCCAGCAAATACTTTTTTGGTTTCAAGGTTCTGAAAATTGAGACGTGCATTAGATGCAATGGCGCCTTAGACTCGAGTAAATAAGGTGCTTGTTCTGCAGTTGCAAGAAATCAACCTTTGCGTGTGCTGGAATGAGCACCATGGAACGCAATGCTTTTTGATATCAAGCAGGAGCCTTAACTGTATTTTTTAGAAACATTTTTGCCTAGGCAAGCCTAACCAGACACATAGATGTTAAGTTTCAATCCCTTTTGGTTGTTCATTTATTTTGTATACTGCCCTTTACCCGTAGATCTCAGAGCTGTTTGCAGCATTAAAAAAAATTAAAATTAAAACACCGTTTGCTGCTCATTTTAAATTATCTCTCTATGTGCTGTTAACTGTTTTTGATCGAAACCTTTAATATTTCTTGTAAACTGCTTAAGAGGTTTGTGTACAATCAAGAGGCACATGGATTTTGTTAAGTAAAAGAAAATAAATGCTTGGGTGAAAATCCTTGTGGGGAAACCGTGGAACAAACTGAGATAATATACCATATTTCCCGCTCTTTAAGACGCACCAGACCACAAGACGCGCCTAGTTTTTGGAGGAGGAAAACAAGAAAAAAAATATTCTGAATCTCAGAAGCCAGAACAGCAGGAGGGATTGCTGCGCAGTGAAAGCAGCAATCCCTCTTGCTGTTCTGGCTTCTGGGATAGCTGCGCAGCCTGAATTCGCTCCATAAGACGCACACACATTTCCCCTTACTTTTTAGGAGGGGAAAAGTGAGTCTTATAGAGCAAAAAATACGGTGAACCAGCACCACCAGTAACAACAACCTTAGCCGTGTTGCTGCTGCTGCTATTGTTTTGCAAATGTTTGCCAACTTACTTAAGAAGGCTGCTATCAGTCAGGGTAAACTACACTGAACTAGATGGACCAAAAGGGTCTGGTTTAGGGTGGGGCAACTTCCTATGTCCCTAATCTTATATATTCCTATACTTAAAAGGGGAAGGAGGCAAAGCTATGTGTGGATCAGCTCAGTGGCTGTGTCTCCACGGCAGATTGGATGGGAACATAAATTGTGATTCAGAGGTTGTCTGGCAGCTGCCGTCTTTGGCAAAGATTCTGTTTATGCCAACGCAACTGGTTAATATGGATTCATTAGCCTTCAATGGTTTGACCACCCAAACATCCAAACATCTTTTCCCGCTGCCTGAAAGCATCTCCTCCTCATGGGCCTATCACACACACCCTGCCTTCGAGTCATCCTTCTCCACCTCCCTCCCTCAGCAATCTTCACGGAGCTCTGGCCCAATGGATGCCAGTGGCTTGAATTAATTAATTTTATAATGAATGATTTTAGAGTGTTGTTTGTGCTGTACTTTTGTACTGTTTTATTGTTGTTAGCTGCCCTGAGCCCGGCTTCGGCTGGGGAGGGCGGGATATAAATAAAATTTATTATTATTATTATTATTATTATTATTATTATTATTATTATTATTATCATGTGCAATTTCATCTTCCCAGCCCATGGATGAATCGGAAGATGATGATTGCAGTATTATAGAGTTGACATACATCCAGATATTTTTGGATTGTCCAGGATTCAAGTGGTGGAATTGGGGGGGGGGGTTGGTTCAAATATATCGGGTTTTTTGCCAACAGAACCAGGAAGTGCCTTTTGGGGAGTTATTAAAAAAACGAAGCTCAACAACTTCTTTGTGTTCAGATTTCTACTTCTTGAAATACACACACACACACACACACACACACACACACACACACACACACACACACACGGTAAAGGTAAAGGACCCCTGGACGGTTAAGTCCAGTCAAAGGCGACTATGGGTTTGTGGCGCTCATCTCACTTTCAGACCGAGGGGTCCAGCATTTGTCCACAGACAGTTTTCCGGGTCATGTAGCCAGCAGGACTAAACTGCTACTGGTGCATGGAGGACCTTGATGAGTGCCAGAGTGCATGGAAACGCCGTTTACCTTCCCGCCACAGTGGTACCTATTTATCTACTTGCACTGGCATGCTTTCGAACTGCTAGGCTGGCAGGAGCTGGGGCAGAGCAATGGGAGCTCACCCTGTCGTGGGGATTCGAACTGCCAGCCTTCAGATCGGCAAGCCCAAGAGGTTCAGTGGCTTAGACTATAGCACCACCCGCGTCCCTATATATATAAACACACACACCCCGTGCCTTTTCCCCTGACAGGAACTCAAGGCAGCTTAAAGATAAAACAAGAACAGCTAAAGATATGGGGGGGGATTAAAAAATGATTAAGCATTAATAGAATTAAAACTGCATATACAGCACAGAACCAGCCCCCTCATTAAAAGCAGCCAGTTCCTAAAACTCCCCCTTAGTCCTCTGCCGCTAAGCACGCCATGCAGCCCATAATAGCTCACCTCTGTCCTCCAGACCAGGTGTTCTTTCTCGTTGCTGTTGACCTTATAGATCTCCAGGAAAGGATCGGATTTGCTGAAGAAATCCTACAAGGATCAGGGAGAGGGTTCAGTTGTCTGAATGCTATGGGGCAGGGCAGAGCTGAGGTTCGGCTAGGGATGGGGGGCTTAATCAGTCAATTTCTGTTTCTATCAGCTTCTCATTTTCCCAGTCTTACATTCATTTCTCCAGATTTCCACATCAGCTTTCTTTCTTTCTTTTTGAAGTCTTTATTAAAAATTTTTTTTGAAAGTACAAACGAAAAATGAAATGAAGGAAAGCGGATATAGAGGCTGAGTCATTAACATAACCAGCTTAAGACAGCTCAGTAACGAGGCATACTGATAATCTTAACTATTTCTTTCTCCTTTATGTTTTCTTTACAGTTTCAAGAATTAGCTCAAAAGATCCATGGTCTAGCATACATCAAGGGCGGCAGGCAATATCCTTTATGCTTATTTAAATCAGTAAACACATCAGTTCAGTTTGTGATTTTTTAAAAAGTGTCCTCGCGAACATTCATCAGGATTTTAGTGTGACTTTATGCAAATATACCTAACAGACGACCAAATCTCCCCCTTTCTCCACTTCCATATCTAGAAATGTATGATTGATGAGATAATCCTGTCTATTGGACCAACCCCAAACATCTCAAAAATGTCACCAGTTTTTGGGTTCCACAGAGCTCTGCTCTGTGTGATCTGCCTTATAGCTCCAGTCAGCCATTTCAGCTCAGCGGTGATTTCAGCTTGTGGAAGCTAGCCAGGGCTGCATACCTAGCCTAGCATCCCATCCTCGTCGCCAGTGAAGTCTAGGCGGGTTCCCACGAGGCAAGACACAGTGATAACAGCAAGAACCTTTATTGAACTACATACTGGGAAACAGAGGCAAAGCAACTGCCTATATACATTCCTGAAAACCTGGGCCACTCCCACTCCCAACGGGACTGGCTGTCTAAACTTCCACACTGCGAATCATAACAATCACAAGTTGAAGGGCCAATGGCAGAGGCCCAAATCCTGAAATGTTCTGCGATTGGACGTCATGTATCCAATCAGAACACGGGAGCTCAGAATCTTTAGTCCAGACTCAAGCTCAGGCAAACACAGACCACTGAATACATTCCTCAAAGCGAAGAAGAGTTCTGTGGAACTCGAAAAACCACTTTTCCCCCCCTGCAAGGCTGGCACTTTGCTTTTTACCTACCTTGTCGTCTAGCTCCTGCCCATGAAATTCCAGTTGCACAAACTCGTTGGTTCTGGAGACCTCCTCTGCTTCAATCTGCGGCGATACAAGTCCCAGGTGGATAAACATCTCAAAGCCTTCATTCTGTTTTCTTGAACACAGGCCTTCTGACTACCATAAAACAAACTTGCAGCGTGCCAAATGCCCCCCCCCCAAAAAAAACCCCTGGCACTTGCCCTGTTCCCCCTCCCCATAGACTGTGCTTAAATATAGGAGAGTCGCCGTATACCCATGTTCAGAACTCAGCGACTGACCTTTAATCGGTCATTATCTCTCAGCTAACCCACCTTGCAGGGGTGTTGTAAAGGAGGGAAATGAGGGGGCGGAGCCATGATCTCCTTGGGGAAAGGCAGGCTATCAGCGTAATGCAAAACAAACAAGCACACCATGAGCAGGCTAGCTTGGCTCTGGAAATCAGAGCAGGTGATTCCAGAAGCCTCGTGTAAGTAAGCCAAACTGCAGAGGTGGGTGGAAATTGAAGTTATGGCCAGGCAGCCAGGGCAAAAACTCCTTCGGACTTCAAGGCACCAGAGTCACCCAACTCATTTATATTCCTATATTCCATTCCTGCCCATATTGACAAACGACAGCTGAATTAATGTGCACGCCACTTAATGCCAAGACAGGTGAACAGTTTAAAAACCAATCTGACAAGCATTCAACGCCCAGGATTTATTTTATGTTGTGGGGAGGCAGGACACCCCCCTGTCATTATCCTCTGTCCAGCTCCATCTAGCAGATTTGGAACGAAATGTCTCAACAACAGTTCTTTTAAATCACTTTCTTTTGCTCTCAAGCGCTCTGAAGAATCTGTCAAAATCTTTCTGCAATTTCTACTTTTAGTTGAGTGTTTTTATTTACTTACTTGATCTAGGGGGCCAGCTGCCCTCCTGCCCCCTGACTACGCCCACCCCTGACCATTAGGTCCAGTCGTGGCCGACTCTGGGGTTGCAGTGCTCATCTCGCTTTATTGGCCGAGGGAGCCGGCGTACAGCTTCCGGGTCATGTGGCCAGCAGGACTAAGCCGCTTCTGGCGAACCAGAACAGCGCACAGAAACGCCGTTTACCTTCCCGCCAGAGTGGTACCTCTTTATCTACTTGCACTTGACGTGCTTTCGAACTGCTATGTTGGCAGGAGCAGGGACCGAGCAACGGGAGCTCACCCTGTCTCAGGTATTCGAACCACCGACCTTCTGATCAGCAAGTCCTAGGCTCTGTGGTTTAACCCACAGCACCACCTGCGTCCCTCTGACTACGCCTGGGACACCCATAATTAAAATACGCAGTAAAGAAAACCCATCGAAACATTAAAATATAATGTGCAATAGATAAACTGGGGGGATTTGCACCGGTGAAGCTGGTGTCTGAGGGGACGAGAGGCGATGCAAATGTTCTGCCTGGCGACTGCAGATGTGCTGGCCAGACCCACAGTAGGAAGCGCAACCCTCCCGGTGCGCTGGAACAAGGACGTTTAGCTCCCTGGGCCTCCTGAGGGGAGAGAAACTGCTGTAGCTAAAGGGCAGAACCTGTGCCGTGAATGCAGGGGGTCCCGGGTTCGGAAACCAACAGCATCGGCAGGCAGGGCTGGGACAGACTCCTGCCAAAAATCCTGCTGTCAAGTCAGTGTGTCCAACATTGAGCTAAATGGTCTGGTTCAGGATAAAGCAGGTTCCTGCGTTGGCTGGGAACTGCCCAGTTTCTTGACAGGAGGGTGCAGGATGCTGCAGCGAGGCTCCTCACGGGGTCCCTGCCATGGGAGCATATTCACCCAGTGCTTTTCCAGTTGCACTGGCTCCCGGTGGAGTATCGGGTCAGGTTTAAGGTGCTGGGTTTGACCTTTAAAGCCCTTTGTGGCTTAGGGCCCTCGTATTTACGGGACTGCCTCTCCTGGTCTGCCCTGCAGAGGACCTTAAGGTCCATGAATAATCATAGTTTAGAGGTCCGGGGCCCTAAGGAAGTCAGATTATCCTCCACCAGGGCCAGGGCCTTTTCAGTGATGGCTCCGACCTGGTGGAACGCTCTGTCCCACGAGACCAGGGCCCTGCAGGATTTAACTTCCTTCCGCAGGGCCTGTATGACAGAGCTATTCCGCCTGGCTTTCAATTTGAACTTAGACTGATCTTTTATTCCCCTTCCTTCCCTGCCCCTTCCCTTTTTATGAAGATTACCCGCTCTGGGATCCCACAACTAATTCTCCCCTGGTCTCCTCCCTGGCCCAAATAGGACTACCGTATTTTTCGCTCTATAAGACGCACCAGACCACAAGACGCACTTAGTTTTTGGAGGAGGAAAACAAGAAAAAAAATATTCTGAATTCTAGAAGCCAGAACAGCAAGAGGGATCGCTGTGCAGGGAAAGCAGCAGTCCCTCTTGCTGTTCTGGCTTCTGGGATAGCTGCGCAGCCTGCATTCACTCCATAAGACGCACACACATTTCCCGTTACTTTTTTGGGAAGGAAAAAGTGAGTCTTATAGAGCAAAAAATAGGGTAATTTAGCCAGCTAGCCCTGGTGATCATCTTATGTTTATTGGATGGATTTCCCCCCTAAATTGATTTTTGAATTCTGAGTTTATTGTTACTTACGTTTTATACTGTATTTTATGCTGTTTTTTGTTGCATCAATTAAGTGTTTTAAATTTGTTGTTAGCCACCCTGAGCCTGGTCTTTTTGAACTGGGAAGGGCGGGGTATAAATAAAAAAATAATTTTTTTAAAAAAAAAACAGGTCCTTGGGAAAGCAACGGCAAGGCATTCATCATTCGGCATTTCCCGAGTGTTCTGGTCCAATCTCCTTCGCAACACCCCTGCAAGGATGGCCAGCCTGGTAAACAAACGTCACCCCTTAAGTGAAGCCCTGCCCCTTTCTGACAGCAAGAGCTGATTGACAGTGGAACGGTCTCTCTCGGGAGGTTGTGGGCTCTGTTGCCTTAGAGGTTTTTAAGCAGGGGTTGGGTGGCCGTCTTGTGATCCCTGCACTCTTGTGATCCCAGCATTGCAACGGATTGGACTAGATGAATCTTGAGATCACTTCGAACTCTACAAACCTGTGATTCTATCATTCTAACCCCAGTAGACTCCAGGTAGCCAATTGCACTCTGTGCATGCTCAGGAGCACTCTTGCGACCCACAGATTCCGAGGCTGACTTTTAACCACCGAAAAGAGGCTCCCTCCTGGCTCTTTGTCTCCTGCCTGCCCTTTGAGTGTCTTCGTCCTTCCTTGTCCCTCAACAGGCTCTCCCATCCTCCTCCTCCCCTCCCATCCACACCCCTGGACCGACCGATTTGTGTACCGTGATGGTTGAATTCTCCACAATCTCTCCACTTGTCAGCTGCAACTGCTTTGTGACCTTGGTGTGGGAGACAATCTGGGGAGCCGGCAGTTGAGTCACAGGCAGGCAGGCAGGCAGGCGAGGAAGGAGGGAAGAAGGGCAGAGAATTAACTGTGCTTCAGGGGAAGGAAGAAAGGGACATGTTTATTTGCCGATTTGCTTGTTTAAAATGTATACACTGCTTGGCTAAAGCGGTTTACGACAAAAGATAAAAACCATACAATCAGGAAATATTCATAATGCGTTAAAACATCGAAGTTAAAAACACTAAACAAATTAAAATCCACATCAGCTGATGAAGAGAAGGGGAAAAAGAGAGAGGGAAGGAAGGACGGTAGAAGGAAGGAGAGAAAGAGAAAGAGAAAGCGAGAGAGAGGGGGGGGGAGGAAGGAAGGAAGGAAGGAAGGAAGGAGACGAGAAAGGAAAGGAAAGGAGGGAGAATAAAGAATGAAAAGGGAGGTGGAAAGAGTCTTCGTGTCCCAAATTACAGGGGTTTCCAGACTGTTGCTGTTTTCAGGTGAGACACGGATTGTATACCAACAAATTCAGCTTGTAGAATTAATATTGGTTAATATTAATATTAATATCCCACCGTCGGACTTCTTGCAGTAACGAAAGTGATGGGAAATGCATTGGAAACTGTGGGATTAATGAATAGCTGGCATCATCTGACGTTCCTGCAAATATCGTACAAGCAAATCTGGATGAACGCTCAATAAACAGGTCCACAAACGAGCCCATGCATATGGCAAGAGTACTTGCCCAGGGTTCAAAACCTAGCATACGATTTAGCTCCCTGGAAATTTCCACTTTCCTTTTTAAAAAGTCGTCCAACAAGTTTCTAGTCTTCGTGAGTGACTAGCCAACTGCACTTCATCCGGGGCCTAAGGGCAATTGTTATTATTGTTATTTATTAAATCTGTACGTCGCCCATCATCCGCAGATATCAGGGCGGTTCATAAAAATACAAGCCACATTCCCAAGAAGAGTTTAAATATGCAGAGAGCTTTCTGGGTTTACTCTAGGAAATTAGCTGGACATTACATTAGCTGCCCGCCCCCCCCCCCCATGTTTAAACTATTTAGAAGGAAGTCAGCAAGATCAAGCTTTAGGCATCATAAATCCAGCAGGAATCCTTTATCCAAAGGCTTGGGGAGACCAGAAGCCTAATAGATCAGATTTTAGTAAGGGAAGTATTGGAAAACTTAAATATTGTTCGGCTAACAGCCGAGGGAGGGAGAGGAGTTTAGTATAAGTAAGTAGAACTAGTAACTGATTATACAGAAAGGGAATTGGGAATTTCAGAACAGGAAATGGATTATCTGTGTTTAGCAACCGAAGGAAAAGCGGAAAGCTTTAAACAAAACAGAAAACAAGTCAAACACCTGTTGAAGCCTCTGCTCCAACATATCAAACACTATTTCGATCATTCATTCTAGCTCCAAAATAGTGAAATGAGTAAATTTTACACACGTTTTGAAAACCAGCTCTTTAACTATTGGCGTTCTCAAAACCTCGGGCACGTAGATTGTGCCTCGGCTGCACGAAACTACGCTGCCTATTTAAAAGTGAAACGAGCAAACCACGCCGCGAAACTTGAAAGCCTCGTTATCGCCGCATTTGGTTGCCGGAGCCAGCAAAGCCCACGAGTTTCCCGGGTGCCGCCCTCCCTCCGGCAGATGACATCGCTGGTCCTGCTGTGCTTTCCCCACCCGCCCACAACCCTTTGGAGCAATCCTAATAAATTGACGTTTGGGCCTCTATTTCCCAAAAATACAGCGAGAGAAAGGTTTACCCCCCACAGGGGGTCAAACCAGCCTTACCTGGCCTAAGGTGCACTCAATGGTGCCCAGAAGGACCCCTGTTTCGGACCCCACGTCTTCGGCGCTCTCTCCATCGGCGTCGAAGACGTCGAACCTCAGGATCTGCATCTCTTCAAAGAAGTAGTCCAGTGCAAATACATGACCAAAGACAGGGTTTTTGGAGCCACGGAGGACCTCGGAGCGACCCACCTGGGAGGAGAGGCAGAAAGGGGGAAGGAGGGAGTTTCGGGAGGAGGTTTTGCTGCGGGTTGGACTAGATGAGCTCTGGGGGTGCCCTTCCAACTCTGCCTTTCTATGCTCCTTTGATTCTACGAGGCTGAGCACTAAAGGAAGCTGGTTTCTTATAAAATGGACCTTCAGACCAGGCTCCTGCCAATCCGGGGCCTTTCCAATGTGTTGGACTACAAATCCCATCAGCCTCAGATTGGCAGAGGCTGACATAGGGCTTATCCCCCTCTTTCCTTTTGTCCCGCTGACGCTTCGTGTCCGAGTGTGGGGTTTTCTGCAGGTTTTCGCAGGGGAAGGTCTAGAGCAGGGGTCAGCAAACTTTTTCAGCAGGGGGCCAGCGCACTGTCCCTCAGACCTTGTGGGGGGCCGGACTATATTTTGGAGAAAAAAATTAATTTCTATGCCCCACAAATAACCCAGAGATGCATTTTCAATAAAAGCAAACACTCTACTCAAGTAAAAACACCAGGCAGGCCCCACAGATAACCCAGAGATGCATTTTAAATAAAAGGGCACATTCTACTCAGGTAAAAACAAACAGATTCCTGGACCGTCCACAGACCAGATTTAGGAGTCGATTGGGCCGGATCCAGCCCCCGGGCCTTAGTATGCCTACCCATGGTCTAGAGTTCAAAAAGAGGGGTGCTTGGGCAGAGAGCTTTAAATCACTGATCGTCCTGGAAAGAGTGGAGGGAGGGTTAGTCTGGATAAGCTCTTAGCTAGAAACGGAAAGCCATTTAAAAAGAAATCTGTAGCTAGTTGTTGTTGTTGTTAAATTAATATTTTATTAGAAGAATTCCATTCGTAAAACGAAAGAGTGATAAAAAAGGAAAAAGGGAAAAAGCGAATGAAAATAGAAACAAAAGGAAAACAGTCACATTTCCGTACATTCGTATACAGATGTGTCTGGTCTTATTATCCTCGTACAGATATATTTATCAGTAACCTAATATATTCTGTGGACAGTCATTCCAAATATCACTATATTTTTCCAAAGAAAGTCTGCGTCTATATATTGCGTTCATATATTGCCAAGATTGTCATATTGTCAAGCCGTTGATTAAGGGAATCATATCTCTATTCTTCCAGTTTTCAGTAGCCAGTTAACATGTGATTCGGCTGCCGTTTTGAACTGATTTAACTTCTTTTTATTCCCTGTTTGTGTCATCTTTCCTGCAAGGAGTTCAAGGCAGCTTTTTTTAAAAAAAAAACTTTTATTCAAAATTAAAACAAAACATATTATCCAGAATCAAGGTAGCTTTTAAAAGCAATAAAATAATAAAATTGCTATAAGAGTTAACTATCTATTACCTCTCCCCAGTACTAAAATTTCCGCTTAAATACTCATCCATGGGTACATTTTATCCCAATAGCTAATCAACTTCCTCCCAATGCTCTTCTTGAAAATGGCCATGTTAGCATTTTTAAAATCGCTGATATTACAGATATAATCATAATGAGTGAAAAAGGAGCAAAAGGGATATTTACAAATCAATTCCTGCTTTCAGACGGCAACGTTTTAAATCTGTACTTTGTGTTGTTGTGGTTTTCTTTCTGATGAAATCTGCTCCAAGTGCTTTATAAGCAGAAGGTCAAGATGATGCCGATATTATTATTATTTTTTATTAATTACATAATATTTATACACTGCTTGATCGTTGAAAAAACACACACCTCAAAGCAGTTTACGAATATAACAAACCTCTCTGCGAAAACAGTTTAAAACTATTTAAAACCTTTAAAAAAGTTAAAATCAGATTAAAACACACATCGGCATTCTAAATATCTGGGTAGGCTTGCTGAAACAAAAATGTTTTTAGCAGGTGCCGAAGAGAGAACAGGGAAGGCACCTGCGGGATATCAAGTGGCAAGGAGTTCCCAAGTACAGGTGCTGCCACACTAAAATCTGACAGGTGCAAAACAGGTCTGATGTTTCACCTGTAATCTCAGGGGTTTTATATCCTAAAAGTAATCCTTTGAACTTGGCCAAGTAGCAAATCGGCTACCAGTGGCCGATCTCTGAGCACAGGTGCTGTTTGCTGACAAGGCCTCACTCCTGTCAGCAATTGTGCTGCAGCATTCTGCATCAGCTGCAGCTTCCAAATCAATACTATTGGTACTCGTGGCGTTCCTGCAGCCACGGAATAAATGTTTTGTGGGGTTTGCAAAAGTGCCTGATCTACAGATCGGAGCAGTCGAGTGGACGTGCGTGGAGTTTATACGTAGGCAAACGGAAACATCAGCCACGCACAGGCGAGGAACCGTAAATCATAGAATTGCAGAGATGGAAGGGAACCCCGGGGGTCATCTAGTCTGACCCGCTGCAACGCAGGAATCTCAGCGAAAGCATCACACTCTGGGATAGCTCAGTCTGTAGATCATGAGACTCTTAACCTCAGGGTCGTGGCTTCGAGCCCCATGTTGGGCAAAAAGGATTCCTGCGTTGCAGAGGGTCAGACTAGATGTCCATTGGGGTACCTTCCCACTGTATGATTCTATGACCAATGGCCAGAATCGGGAGTCTGGAGGAAACCCCACAACGTTTGCAGATAATATTAAGGGGGAGGGAAAGCTTAAGCACAGAGAGACGTCTAAACAGGAAGCCCTGCGCACTGCAACCAAGTGTTACAGTTCCCACTCATCACATACATTTCTCTGACGAAAAGAGGGACGTCCCCTTCCATCATGATGATTTTACTATTTATACCCCACACGTCTTACTGGCTTGCCCCAGCCAGCTTCTGGGCAGCTCCCAATATATATAAAAACATAATAAAACATTAAACATTTCAAAGAACCTTCTCTAGTTTGCCTTCCGACGGCTCAGGGGTCAGATAGCGCCAAACCCTCCAAAGAAAATAGGGACATCCTAAGGGAAAGCGGGACATCCCAGGATCAAATCAGAAACCGGGACGGCTTCTCTAAATCAGGGATGTCCCTGGAAAATAGGGACCCTCGATCAGCCTCTGGAATACAGATTCTTTACACTGCAATATTGCAAACGGTTTTGCCCAACAATTTAACGTGGAAGGTACTGGTTCATTAAAGCTCAAACGGAAGGTTTGGACAATTAATGATTGGGAGTTGCTGCACCATTAAACTTCAGATAACAGACTTGGACAACATCCCGGATTGGAATGGAGTCAGAGGTAGCTGCGCTGGTAAAAAGGCAGTTGGAAAAATATGTATATACAAATAAAGCTGTATTTGACGGATGAAAGGATATATGATGTTTGACAGGATTGAGAATCATGGAACCAGGGACGGAGAATTTTAAAGCGTTAAAATCGAGATGCCCAAAATATGGGAGAGACAGAACTGAGATGTGGAAATATGCTTCAGAGGTCCAGACTGTGGGGAGCTCCAAAAAAATCAATAATTATAATTTGGATTATAATTTGGTCCTTTTTTTAATCTTAGTTTTTTTATTTTAATTGGATTATTATGATTGGATATATTAACGGGATGTTTTTTAATCAATAAAAATGATTTTTAAAAAGAAAAGAAAATAGGGACCCTCAGAGGTCATCAGCCCGGTCGAAAGCGGTGGTCTTACCTCACTCCATTGTCCAGTGCTGAGCTGGTGAAGAACCAGGCAAGGGTCGGGTTTGGTGGCATCTTCTCGCT
The DNA here is from genome assembly GCF_964188305.1 of Podarcis bocagei. NCBI lineage: Eukaryota > Metazoa > Chordata > Lepidosauria > Squamata > Lacertidae > Podarcis > Podarcis bocagei. The sequence goes on along the minus strand of NC_138138.1, from coordinate 51,565,554 downwards.
CCGACAGGCTCCAGCAGGAAACCCTAAGCTCCACTCGGCTGGCTCCCAGGGCCACGGGTTGAGAGTCGACCCCTTCCGACATGGTGGGTCCTGAGTGGGGTCAAGGGGTCGGAGGAAGAAGGGCAGGAGGGGAAGAGATTGGCGGGCGGAAACAAACAGAAGGATATTGCTTAACGGAACAGGGAGCTGGCTGGGTGGGGAATGGATGGAACTGGGAGAGGTCCGAGCGAAGGAATAGGACAACAAGAAAGGAGAGGAATGGAAAATATTGAAGGTGCTTTTTTTCACCTTTGGTGGACGTGCCCAAGGATTAAGGCTTTCTGGGAAATGATATATAATGAAATGAAAAAGGTATTTAAATATACCTTCCCTAAGAAACCAGAGGCCTTTCTCCTGGGCATTGTCGGCCAGTCGGTGCAAAAGAAAGACAGAACATTTTTTATGTATGCTACAACAGCGGCAAGAATACTCATCGCAAAGTATTGGAAGACACAGGATCTACCCACCTTGGAAGAATGGCAGATGAAGGTGATAGACTATATGGGACTAGCAGAAATGACTGGCAGAATCCGAGACCGGGGAAAAGAGATGGCGGAAGAAGATTGGAAGAAATTTAAGAATTACCTTAAGAAATACTGTAAAATTTATGAATTTTAGAATAATGTGGCTTTTAAAATTAAATGGAGTACAGCTGTAAAGATTGAGTGAAAGGAAAGTAAGGATGATAATTAGATAAAATCAAGGGTGAGGACTTGCTGAATTAAATTTTTGAAATGGGAATGCAGAAAGGGGAGGTATGAGGAGGTGGGTGAAATACGTTTTAAGAAAATAAGGTATTGAAATTATACTTGTTCTTTTTTGTGTTATTTTTGTCTCTGTGTGTGTGTATTGTTATGTTTGTTATAAATTGTAAAACCTTAATAAATATTTATAAAAAAAAGGAGTGGGAAATGTCCACATTCTCATGGGAGAGCCGAACGGTCAATTTCACACACCGAAAATGGCAGAGCTCAATTCCTGGAATCTAGCGAAAAAGGGGGGCTCGTGTCAATCTGGAAATATCTTCCCCCTAATCTGTCCCCCAAAATATATTCCTGGCTTGTGGGGTGGGTGGGGAAACTCTGCAATTCCTCCCCAGGGAGAGAAACGGGCTCTTCACCTGCTCGGTCAGAAAGGCCTTTCCACTTCTGTTCGAATCCTTCCCCCCCCACAGCTGAGCTTTCGAGGCAGAAAACAGATGCCTTCGGGAACCCCAGCCCATAGCAAAAAAACAACAACAAACCGAGGTAAAAGCTCAGAGAAAGGATTTTTCGTCCAAGTGCCTCAAAATTCTGTTTCGGGCAGTGCCAGGGCTCTTCAGAGGTGTGGGCAATCAAAAAATTGTGTTTTTTTGCCAAAAAAGGAGGGTTAAAGTTGCATATGAGAGTCTCTGAGGGGGACGGAGGTCCAATCTGAGGGGGTGCTAAAAGGAGGGGGTGCTGTGAGTCAAACATAGGTGATGGCCTGTGGGGGTGAGAATCAAATAATTTCTCCTGAGGCGGATTTGGCAACGCCGATGGCGCTCTGTGCATGCTCAGAAGTCTGAGCAGAAAAATGGCACTGAAAAGAAGCTTCTAGGTTTTCAAGTCGGGGTGTGGGGGGGGTGTTATGGAGATTCCCACCCCGTTCCCCCACTCTGCCCCCCTCCCTTCATCATCCGCCCTGCTTCCAGCTCTGGATGCAGAATTTTGGGAGGAAAATATATATTGACACGTTCCAAACTGGCAGGGGAGCTTCTGGGCCCAAAGGGTGCTGACTCAGCTCCAGCCCTGATTTATTACACTGCGGCCTGGACGGCTGGTTTGGCTCCCACTAGGGACCTGAGGCAGGTCAAAAGCGAGAGGCTCCAGCCTGTGTGGGGAGGAGCAGAGAGCCACGGGGGGGGGGGGGGCGAGAGGGACATCTGAGCAGATGCCGTGGGTCTAGTTTCAAGGGCCGCCGTAGACCTTTGCATTTGTAAAAGCAACACACACACATTCATAACAACACGAAGACTCGGTGGCTAGTGGGACAGCTGGTCAGAGGGAAGCCCCATGTTTAGAAGCATTCTATCCCTGAACGGTGCAGAACAGCAGAGGGGTGCCGTCGCCTCCCTGTCATGCTCGGCTGTCCGCTGTGGGGAACAGGATGCTGAACCAAGCAGGCCTTGGGTCTGATCCAGCAAAGCTTGCTCGGAGCCTGCACTGAGGCACCGCAGCCAGGCTCAGCAGAAAAGAAAGAAGGGGGAATTGTGCCCACTGAGTATTTCCTGGAAAAGGTTTTACGGACGCTGCGAGGTGCATTAATGCGCCGGGGACCAGCGCTTTGCTCCAGCGCTCAGGTTCTGTGATAAGGGAACCTCGGCTGCACGAAAAAATGTAATTTCCTGGCTTGCTGCCTCTTCTTCCTGCTCAGCTCCTCCTCCCCGTGTCCTGCTTTTCCAAATACATGAAGATTTTGGTGTCTGTGTATTTTGGGGTGTGTGTGTGTGTGCTGTACCACATGGCTGACTGCACACCGATTTGGTGTACAAGAGAGAGATCTCCGCCCAGTTCAAAAACCCCTTCCTAGAACAACAGTGGCTGGCGAAGGATTTAAACAGAAAGTATCACGGCACTCTCGGATTATTGTTATAATTTATTGCACTGATATCCCACCTTTTTCTCAAGGCGGTGTGCATCGTTCTCCTCATTTGACCCCCCCCCCACAACAGCCCTGCGAGGTAGGTGAGACTGAGAAGAAGGGAATGGCCAAGGTCACCCAGCGAGTTTCACGGCAGAGTGCAGCTCTGAACCCTGGTCTCCCGAGTCGTAGTTCAACGCTCTAACCATTACACCAAACGACACTATGGTTCATCCACACTGGCTCTCTCGACTTATTTTAGGTCTCAGTGAATTTTGGGTGCATTTGTGCAGCAGTGTGCATAGCAGTTAGAGCATTGACCAGGCCCTCAGAGACCAGGAGTTCGGATGCTTGCTCCAAACTCAGATACCCCAAGGAAGTAGAGCTGGGACCGGTGCATAACCCCACTTCATTCTGTAAAGTGTGTGAGGGGGAAAACAGAGGAGGACCTCTGTCCTCTTCTGCATGAGTCCCTGTTCTGGCACGACTCCTCGGGGTGAAGAGGAAACTGTCGTGTCTCTGAACGATCCGAGCACACAGCCAGAACTGCTTCCCAGTCCCCACCTCCTTAAGCAATGTCAATTTCCCTCTGAGCAAAGGTTACAACATTTGGGTGGGGTTTTTTATATAGTTTTTTGGGGGCGAATGGCAAGCAAGGGATATGAGATGTTCAAACTTCTTCGCAGTGTGGAGAAAGCGAATGAGAAGAGCTTTTTCTCCCTCTTCCACAAGAGTAGAAACCCGTGGGCGTCCTCAAAGGAAGCTGAGCAGGACCAGAACCCAGGCAACAAAAGGAATTCCTTCTTCACACAGAGCATAAGCGGTGGAACCCACTGCCACATGAAGCAGCAACGGCCGCCATATTGGATTGCTTTAAAAGAGGATTAGACAAATTCCTGGAGGAGAAGTCTCTGAATGTCAGTTGCTGGAAAAGGCAGGAGGGGAGGTGGCTGTTGGGCTCACGGGTTTTCCATATAGACTTCAAGCCAGCCACTGTCAGAAAAGGGTTCTGGGATAGATGGGCCTTTGGCCTGACCCAACTGCAGAACTCAGCCTATGCTCTGTTGACCGAACAGAGGCAGGATCAGAGCAGTTTCTCAGCGAGAGACACAACACAATTGCAGTTTCTGAGAATCAGCATGTCTGGAATAAAAAGACTTGTTTGGGGGCAGTTTCAGTGCTGTGGCAATTCCACAATCTGCTACTCTTAGAGGCTGTGCTGGTGTGGAACATGTGGATTCTCAGTCGCCTTTGGAACTTGGGCCGCTTTTGGCTTTGAAGGTTCTGCCTAACTCAACAACACCAGGGAGGTTTTTTGGGGAAACCTAACAGGAACAGGGCAGCCCCAGCCCATGCAGAGAGGAGAGTCTGGCAACCCACCAAGTTTGTTGCAAGGAGGCAAATGTTCTCAAGACACATCCAAATGGCATCGCGTCTAAAGAGTTCAAGGACCAGGAGATGAGGCGTGTAGCACAGCAGGCTAAAAGCAGGTCAATTGTAGCTGCAATTGGAACTGTTTCAGTTAGGGTCTGGGTATGCAAGCTTCGGAGGGCCACAGAACGCTTTGTCAGGCTGAGATCATGAGAATGGAAAGGCTCCTCCAGATTGGTCCAGAGGCCTGTCACGTGTTGCTGGGCAGCTCATGAGCCTGGCCTGACAGAGGGAGACGGCCTATAATTGTCCACCACAGCTGCCCCCCCAATGCGTAACGATCTCTTAGCCGTCCCGGCTAATTTCCGTTGATGCAATCATTGGAAAAATCCCATTTCCAAGGCCAGCACAACAGCTTGCAGCAGTCAATCCCATCAGTAAATCTCAGCGTTGCATGGAGAATCATTTCCCTACCCCAGAATCCCCTTGCCAAAGAGCTCTGTGGAACCCCGAAGCTTGCACACACGCAAGCTATGAAATCTAGGTTAATGCCATGAAACGTCATTTGACTTACTTTGTACACTTTGTAGACCAAGGAACTCCCATTTGCTGGTATAGTACACACAGCCTGGGGCGAGCAAAGATTACACAGCGAAGTGTGTTAGCTAGATAGGAAACTGCTTTATCCTGAGTCAGACCATTGCTCCATCTAGCTCCATGCTGTCTACACTGATTTCCAGCAGCTCTCTGGGATTTCGGGCAGGGAACGTCTCCCAAATCTTCCTGGAGGGGCCAGGGATTGAACCTGCGACCTTCTGCTCTGGAACTGAGCTACTGCCTTTCCCCAAAGGACATTGTAGATTGAGGGTATGTGACAACCCCACCAGCGCTGTTGAGGAACACACAAGGTGACTGACAACTGATGGCCTGAAGGAGGCGATGTCTAAGGTGCTGGGACTGCACAATTCGCAGTCCAGGCACACGCTACGCAGAGGCACCAAGAGGACTAGGGACTTGAGGGTAACACAAGCTGAGGATCAACTGGGAGAATAACTATGGCCAAGCCACACACCTCAGCATGTGGAGAGATGCAGTGAAATTCAGCAGCCCACACGGAAGAAAAGTACACACACACACACGTGTATAAGACCAACACCTGTGCAAAACTGGACGGCAGTTTGACAGAGTGCATCAAGGGCTGAACCGGGTCCAGAAAGACTCAGGTTCAAATCCTCGTTCACTGGAGCGGATGCCGCCTCTCAGCTTGGATTGTTGTGCGGCTGAAAAGGCAAGGATTGGACGAAACCGTGGGAGACGCGTCCACAGGAAGCAGTTGGAATAAGGGGCGGTATGTCTCCGAGAAGCAGAGGGAGGCCACGGTGGGAGGTGGGGAGAAGCCACGTGGCCACGGGGAAGGGGGCAGCGCAGGTGTGGTCAGCGGAGACCCCCAAAACCACAAGGACCCACATCAGAAAGGAGGAACGACATAAAGCGCGCATACACAAGAGGAAGAGACCTGACAAAATATGAAACAGACACCCCTTGTAGCTGTGTAGTGTTGTCACAAAGCACACCAACATGCACTCAAGGAATACACAAAAATGGAACCCCTTTTCTGATCCTGCTGAAGGGACACACCCCAGGTGCTCCCAAGCAAGCCAGAAAGGTGGCAATAACCCCCTGCATTTTGTTGTTGTCTGTCTCTAGAGCTCTACTGCGACTGAATGTGGAGGCTCCATTTTTTTCACTCTTCCAGGAGAAGGATTATGAACCCTCCCAGAATCTGTCTAATACTTTTCATATACTAATATAATTTTTGCAAAACCCGGCCTGAGTTCAGGCCATTGTCCAAGTTAAATAAAGTTTTGCCTGCAAACTCCTGCTTTCGAATCTCTGGGGGATCCTGAAAGGTTTGCCTGGAGACCGAGAAGAACTAAGTGCAGTTCCACGCAGCACCGAAAGAGACCGGGACACAGGGAGGGAGGAGAGGGGAGGGGCTGTTTTCATAATCTTTCCGTGGGCAAGGAGAGAGGCGAAGAAGAGGGGCGAGCAAGCCTAGCCAGGGCTCAGTTCTGCCACACCCAGGGCAGCAACACAGCTGAGCCCTGCCCTGCAAGGCGAGAGGGCACGCGTAACGCACATGGTTAGGATCTCCTAAAGATGGACAGGATCGCAGTGCCAGACACACGCATGACAGGGACGGGCTCTCGCAACACCAACACAGAGGGAAAGGTGCACAAACATGCCAAGGGCGGTGCTCAAGTTTGTGACATGCGTCACTGGCCCCAGGCGGGCGCACGAGACACGGGGGTGCAAGGCAGCTGCGCGACGCATGACCTGACTCGTGGCTGGAGGCGTGGGGCAGGGAAGGCGCCACGATCCCGGCAGACGAGCCCAGATAACCAGGCACAGCCCCGCGTGAAAAGAGACACGCAGCCACAGGGACTCCTACGTGGGAAGGGGTTCCTCCCCACCCGAGGGGCACCCCTTCCTGGGGGAGGGGTCCCGGGACACGCGCAACATCCCACAACTCTGCCAAACGCGTCGCAGCAGCAGCAGCAGCAGCAGCACCCGCACAGACAGGGCAGTGCGCTGCGGAGCATCCTTTCAGCACCAGGACAGCTCCCGGAGCATCCCTCGTGGGCGGGGGAAATGGCTTTCCTTGGGTACCACTGCAGGGCTGGCTGAGACAGAAGGAGGCGAGGCAGCTGTTACCTTGGCAGAAGGCTGCGGAGGATGGAAGGTCCTCTGGGCTGCTCTCTTCCTTTCCTTCCTCTCCTGCTGAGCGGCTCTTTTTCTCCCCGGCAAGTCCTTGTTGTGGCTCTGTCGTTTTCCCCTCCACCTCCTCGCTCCTCCTGCCGTCTCGTGCGCGCGCTCTCTCTCTTTTTCTGCTGCTGTCACGTTCCCTCCATCCCATGTCTTTCGCTGGCTCCTCCCCCTTCCTAGACTCCGCAGTGTAAGGGAGGGGGAGGTCACACACTCGCTCAGAGCCATGCCTGGCGGTGGCAGCGGCGATGGGACACATCTGGCTCCGCAAGGCGGGCGAAAAGATCAGAGGCGCTTCTGGGCGGAAAATATCTGGGCTTGGGACGCTCCGCGCAGTCTTGGTGGTTCCCGCGTGGAAAAAACAAAACACACAAAATTGTTCTAGAGATGCAGGGGAAATAGATATATATAAGGGGAGAGAAAAATGATCGAGGAGTTGAGTCACTTTCTGTGCAAGAGAAAATGCAGTGAGACATTTGTGTGGTTTTAGGCGCCGGACATCACAGAATTGATGTGCGTCTGTGCGTCTAAGGTGATATCGCTTGACTCGCATCCAGGGAGGGAGTTCATCTGCCAATTTTGGGCTCGTCCTCAGCTTTTCCTCCCCCCCCCCCCATTTCCCCAATCGTAAATTCAGTTCTTCACGTTTCCACATCCGGATTTCTGGCTTTGTTTGTTTGTTGTTGTTGTTTAAGTCCTTGTGAAAAACTCAGCATCTTTGTGCAAATGTTTCCCAATTCTATTATGCAATTTTGCCCGTTATATACTTTTTTTTCCCTTTTGCATAGCATTCCCCTTCCCAAATGGGATGCATCTCGATTATGTTATTTTCACTAACGCCTGCATTTTTTTAAAAAATGAATGCTTTACCCTAATAAATGCACTTTTGTGCACATTTACCGGGCTGGATGGAGAACAGCGTTGCAAAACCCAGAGGGGCGCCAATTCTGAAGGACAACTGTACATATTCGGTCTGTGTGTTGTTCGGGGAAGCGGGATTGGGTTTAGGGTTGCCTTTAAATGCTAATTGAATCCAGTTCCCCCCCCCTCCCCACCCCCCCACCCCTCCTTATATCACAATATGGCAGGACAGCTGCCCTGCTGTGTTGGGGGGCGCTTCTGCTCATTCTGCTGAGTGGGACTGCAGATTTATTCCCAAAAGTCCTTACCCTGACGGCACCCGCTGGAGATCCGTAACGCTGTGCAGGGAACGGACATAAAGAGGAGAGGCAGTGTGGTGTAGTGGTTAGAGTGTCAGACAAGGAACCTGGGGGAGCAGCGTTCAAATCCCCACTTTGCCCTAAGTGACCTTGGACAGGAAGGATATAATAATAATAATAATAATAATAATAATAATAATTTTTCTCCCTCTAATAGTAGATCATTAGGTCATCCCATGAGTAAATTTAGGACAGACAAAAGGGACAAAAGACTTTTTAACAGCACACATATTTTTTTCTGGAATGGAGAACACTTCAATCTCCCAGGACATTCTATACAAGATCTCAAAGTAGCTGTTTTACTACAAAGGAATTTCAGAAATAGACTGGAAAGAGAAGCTGCTGAATTGCAACTCATTACTCAAAACCATGGAGAGACCTGGTATGAACAAAGACATTGGATTCTTATCTCATTATACATGACTAAGCCATTTTTCACCTTCTCACCCCTTGCCTTTTCCTGTAAGACCTATTACAGTCGTTAAGAGTCGTCAACAGGCTCATCTCAGCTATCTGCCAATCTCCCATTCCCACCACCCTTCTGAGTAATACCCCTCCCCACCTTCTCACTATATAGAAGGGTCTGGCAACTTCTGTTTCAGTGTATCTGAAGAAGTGTGCATGCACACGAAAGCTCATACCAAGAACTAACTTAGTTGGTCTTTAAGGTGCTACTGGAAGGAATTTTTTTATTTTTTCTGGAATGGGATTTGCGTTTCCATATATCTGAGGCGATCCCACACAAAAAAGCTGCGCTGAGCTAATAAAGTTGCTTTCACTACAAAGTCTCCGCTCAGCTGGCAGGCTGAGCATTAATCTAACTTTGGAGAACAGACCTCCCCGCCGTGCTGTGCTGATAAATTGCTGCCAGGATAGCAGGGGATAGCAATGGAAACAGCAGGGGGAAGATTCCTCCACGCAGGTTGGAGCGATGGGTCCTCTTCTGACAGCTAATCGAATTCAGAACATAATACATCTCGCAGGAAAATTCAATTATGTCCCTTAGCAAATACTCCTGAGCAAACCTTGAATTCGTGGGGTAAAAGAAGAAGCTAAATTGCGGATCAGTAATTTGTTAAGCAGCAGGAAGCAGAGGGAGCAGGAATAAATGGAGTTTTTTTTCCCCCACGGACGGACGTAGAAAGCAGCGGCTTCCCCAAGGATAGGAAATGGGGCCTGTGTTTTTTAATTTGTTCATAAATAATCCAGAGCCAGGGGTGAGCTGCGAGGGAGCCAAGTTTGCAGACAATACCTAATTGTTCAGGAGGGTTAAGGCAAAAAGGGGTAGCGAGGAATTCCACAAGGAGCGACCCCAGACTGGGGGGGGGCAGGCATGAAAACTGGCAATTGGTGTGAAGAAGTGGCATGTTGGGGAGAGAAGAGGAAGAAGAAGAGGAAGAAGAGGAAGAGGAAGAAGAAGAAAAGGAAGAAGAAGAAAAAGAAAGAAAGAAAGAAAGAAAGAAGAAGAAGAAGAAGAACCGCATATATGTGGGGTATATGGGGTGTTAGGGGAGGGGTTAGTCCCTGTAGTAAGGGACACGGGTGGCGCTGTGGGTTAAACCACAGAGCCTAGGACTTGCTGATCAGAAGTTTGGCGGTTCGAATCCCCGCGATGGGGTGAGCTCCCATTGCTCGGTCCCTGATCCTGCCCACCTAGCAGTTCAAAAGCACGTCAAAGTGCAAGTAGATAAATAGGTACCACTCCAGCAGGAAGGTAAACAGCGTTTCCGTGCGCTGCTCTGGTTCACCAGAAGCGGCTTAGTCATGCTGGCCACATGACCTGGAAGCTGTACGCCAGCTCCCTCGGCCAGTAAAGCGAGATGAGTGCCGCACCCCCAGAGTTGGCCACGACTGGACCTAATGGTCAGGGATCCCTTTACCTTTACCTAGTCCGGGGGTCGGCAACCTGCGGCTCCAGAGCCGCATGCGGCTCTTTAAAGCCTTTGCTGCGGCTCCGGGGCGGTGGCGAGGGGAGGAGGCGAGGGGCGGAGGCGAGGGGCGGAGGTGAGCAGCCTGCCGCCCGGCGGGCGGGGCGCCCTGAAGCAGAGCGCCCCCCTCGCCAGGCAGACATCCGCAGCGTGGGGAGCCTTGCCGGACTTCCCAGCAAGGCTCCCCACGCTGCGGATAGCAGCCTGCCGCCCGGCGGGCGGGGCGCCCTGAAGCAGAGCGCCCCCCTCGCCAGGCAGACATCCGCAGCATGGGGAGCCTTGCCGGACTTCCCGGCAAGGCTCCCCACGCTGCGGATAGCAGCCTGCCGCCCGGTATTTTTATAATGACGAATGCCTCATTATTAATTATTATTTACATCAGGCACTGATTATGATTTATGGTACACTGGGGCCCTGATTAATTTTCTATGGCATTTTGGGGCATTGATTATTGGGCATAGCAAGTCGCGGTCGCGTGGAATTTGTGCTTTGTGACCGTTTGAAGTGGGGTTTTTTTCTTGGGAGGCTGGGCGGCGCGAAGAGAGGGATTATTTTTATAATGATGAGGATGACATTGGGCCCTCATTATTAATTATTATTTACATCAGGCACTGATTATGATTTATGGTTCACTGGGGCCCTGGTTAATTTTCTTTGGCATTTTGTGGCATTGATTATGCAGTCGCGGTCGCGTGGAATTCCACGTGGAGTTAGTTGCCTGAAGCCCCTTTTTAGTTGCTTGAAGCCCCTTTTTAAACTTAAGCAGGGGAAAGTTTGGTGAAAGTTTGGTGAATTGCTGCCAAGGAGTGTGGTGGAGTCTCCTTCTTTGGAGGTCTTTAAGCAGAGGCTTGACAACCATATCTCAGGAGTGCTCTGATGGTGTTTCCTGCTTGGCAGGGGGTTGGACTCGATGGCCCTTGTGGTCTCTTCCACATATGTATGTGAGCAGGTCTTCTCCAACATAAACTATATTAAAAACAAACACCGATCACGCCTCACAGATGACAGCTTGCAAGCCTGTGTGAAAATGAAGGTGACGTCTTACAGCCCTGATGTGCAGACACTGAGCACTGAGGTTCAGGAGCAAAAGTCCCATTAACCTGGTTACCTGGTTGTAAATTAAATATTTTAATTAGCTATTAATTTGTCCTTTTTTCTTGAGATTGACAGCTGACTGCACGATCCTGTATATATAGCATTAAGGCCAGAAACAATATATGCAGGGTTATATTTGTTTTAAATGTTGCAATGTTTTTGTGGCTCCCAGTTGTTGTTGTTTTTTCGGAAACGGGTCCAAGTGGCTTTTTTTGTCTTAAAGGTTGCAGACCCCTGACCTAGTCCCTGTAGTGGGGGACATGTCATGCTTGTTCTGGGGGGGGGGTGCCTGCCTTTGGTCCCCACTCAGCTCTCACCTGTGGTTTCTAAAAGCTGCCAGCATGTGACAGTGGCCACACCCTGGGAAACAGCTTCAACCGGCCAGCTAAGCCAGGTGAGGGCAGCCGATGGGTCTCAAAGCCTCATTGAGCGTCCCCACCCCCATTGTTCTGAGGTCCAGCTCCGAGGGCCTTCTGGTGGTTTCCTCCCTGCGAGAAGTGAACTTACAGGGAACCAGGCAGAGGGCCTTCTTGGTGGTGGCGCCCGCCCTGTGGAACACTCTCCCATCAGATGTCAAGGAAATAAACAACTAGCTGACTTTTAGAAGACATCTGAAGGCAGCCCTGTTTAGGGAAGTTTTTAATGCTGTGACATCACATTGGTGGGGAAGGGGAGAAGGGAGGACTCGAACCCAGGACCCTGAGATGAAGAGTCTCCCGTCCTACACCAGTCACTGCATGTGAAAAAGTGCTTTCTTTTATTTGTCCCAAACCTTCTGACGCTCAGCTTCATTCGGTGACCCGGGTTCAAGTGCTGTGAGACAAGGTCTCTGGCATCCATGCACGCACATGATTCCTTAAGGCACCATGAGGTGTGCAGCTCCTTCTCTCCCACCCTGCAGCTGCCAAGGCAGATTGTGAACGGTTGAGAACCTCTTGCAGGACAACATATGGTTTCCTGAGCATATCTGCTATGGGAGCATCTTCACCCAGTGCTTTTCCAGCTGCACTGGCTCCCGGTGGAGTACAGGGTCAGATTTAAGGGGCTGGTTTTGACCTTTAAAGCCCTTCACGGCCTAGGACCCTCGTACCTACGGGACCGCCTCTCCCGGTATGCCCCATGGAGAGCCTCAAGGTCCATAAATAGCAACACCCTAGAGGTCCCGGGCCCTAAGGAAGTCAGATTAGCCTCAACCAGAGCCAGGGCCTTTTCAACACTGGCTCCAGCTCTGTCTCATGAGACCAGTGCCTTGCAGGATCTGATGTCTTTCCGCAGGGCCTGTAAGACAGAGTTGTTCCACCTGGCCTTTGGCTTGGAATCAGTTTGATTCCCTCCCCCTCTTTCTTTTTCCATTCTCCTCCTATGAAGAGGCTGCATCCATTTTAATGTTGTATCTTAATCTTTTAAATTGTATTTTAATCAACTTGTTTTTATTATTGGTTGTTAGCCGCCCTGAGCCCGGTCTTGGCTGTGGAGGGCGGGGTATAAATAAAAATATATTATTAATTATTATTATTATTATTATTATTATTATTATTGGGAGATGGGAAAAGTTTCTCTCAATATTTTATTGTGTTGCTCTCATATATTATCTACACATAGCAAATTCCTGCACTCTGCTAGGAGGGTCAAAAACAGCCCAAAATTGCAGTTGCTTGCAAAAGCCTAAACCAGCTACTTGAAACTGCTGATGCTAGCTACAGGTCAGAAGGTCGCTTCCTGCCTAGCCAGAAACTGCTGTTAACCGAAAAACCACTAGCAAGATGTTTCCTGCTTTACTTCTGCTTAGTAATGCCCAGCCAGAAACTGCTGTTAACCGAAAAACCACTAGCAAGATGTTTCCTGCTTTACTTCTGCTTTTAAGAAGAGATACGAAGGGAAAGCTTAGCTAGCAAAAGAAGACACGTGTACAAGGAGGTGGGAGGGAGTGCTTGACTTAGCAGAAAGACAGGAATGTCTAGCAAGCAATAAAAATGTGTTTAGCAAGCAAGTCTGCGGGTATAAGAAATTCTGCTGAAATGTCTTGCTTTACAGCCAGTATATTTTAGGAATTATCCAGCAGGCTGTCTCTGAGTACAGACCTTGACTCTGTGCTCAGATCTCAATAAACTCTTTTTCTCCAAAGAAGATTTTGCTTTCCTGGTACTTTTGTTCCCTCCGAGGTCCAGGGGATGGCGTGGCTAATGGATCCCTAGGTAAATAAGGCTTCATCTCTCATAACACCCTGCTCTTGGTTTTGAAGCTGGCAGGAGACAGGGCAAGCAGAAGGGAAACGAGAGCATTGTGTTCAGAGTCTTCCTTTGCACCTCTACAAAATCAAATTCAGATGCTTCTGAATCACAGCTGCTGAAAACCTCAGGAGGGGACATGGTTCCTGTCAGGGCCAGATTTGGGTTTGATGAGGCCCTAAACTACTGAAGGTAATGGGGCCCTTTATATGTCCAGCTGTCCTTTGTCAACAACAAATTGCCACTGTTTTTTTGTGTTGATTATATGCTATATGGTCATTTATGGACCTAACACGTATCTAAACCCATTTGCACATAACAAAATATGTATTTTATCAAAGTAATTGTCGAACTGAAATACAATGAAGAAGAAGTATATTAATAGTGAAAAACAATTAAGAGGAAGTATATTAATAGTGAAATAATTATTAAGCTCTAACTTAAAATGATTTTTTATTCATAACAAACTTAATAATGCAAAAGCATTGGCATTTGGCAATACAGTGGTACCTCAGGTTAAGTACTTAATTCGTTCCGGAGGTCTGTTCTTAATCTGAAACTGTTCTTAACCTGAAGCACCACTTTAGTTAATGGGGCCTCCTGCTGCCGCCGCGCCGCCAGAGCACGATTTCTGTTCTCATCCTGAAGCAAAGTTCTTAACCTGAAGCACTATTTCTGGGTTAGCGGAATCTGTAACCTGAAGCGTATGTAACCCGAGGTACCACTGTAACTTTCTAGGGGAAAGCACACCTTGGTTTTGGAACGCTTTGGTTTTGGAACAGACTTCCAAAACGGATTAAGTTTGAGAAGCAAGTTAACACTGTGTATAGAAATGAGCAAACCAGTGATATTTTAGGGAGCAGGCTAGCAGGCGGGGCCCATGACTTACATCACAGGAGCCTGCACAACACAAAACACTGTTGCTGTAGGTAGGTTTTATTTTGTTTGTTTTTTTAATCTTATATTTTGGAAATGTACATCCAGATTTTTTCCTTTAATTTTTTTTGGGGGCCCCCAAGAGAGTGGGGCCCTAAGCTATAGCTTGGTTGGCTTATATGTAAATCCGGCACTGGTTCCTGTGGTCGGATCCTGCTGGCGACTTTCCCGCTGGAATATCCAGCTGCCTACCGCAAGAACAGGATGGTGGACTAGATGGGTCGTTGGCCTGATCCAGCACGCTCATCGTACGCTCTCGTGTTGTTCCACCTCCAGTTTCAGAAGCGTCTTGAAAAATTCAAAAGCTCGCTCGCGGCTGTGGCCTGGCCCAAACAAATGACCTATTTATTGAGCGTTCGCCCTGATCTGCTTGCTGAATTATATCACAGAGGCTGCATTATAGCTGTACATTTGTTCCGATTTGTTCGTAGGGACTGTTATACAGCAGTGACCAAGCCCTCAATCGTCCCAAATTTGCCAGGACCACCACAAAAAGCCCTTAAGCCGCCAAAGCTACTTCCTGTGCCATAAGGTAAAGGTTAAGGAGACCCCTGACCATTAGGTCCAGTCGTAGCCGACTCTAGGGTTGCGGCGCTCATCTCGCTTTACTGGCCAAGGGAGCCGGCGTACAGCTTCCTGGTCATGTGGCCAGCAGGACTAAGCCGCTTCTGGCAAACCAGAGCAGCACACGGTAACGCCGTTTACCTTCCCGCCAGAGTGGTACCTATTTATCTACCTGCACTTTGATGTGCTTTCAAACTGCTAGGTTGGCAGGAGCAGGGACTGAGCAACGGGAGCTCACCCCGTCGCGGGGATTCGAACCGCCCACCTTCTGATCGGCAAGTCCTAGGCTCTGTGGTTTAACCCACAGCGCCACACGCATCCCTTTTCCTGTGCCATAGGGTGTCCCAAATTAAGCTGCTCTTAAAGGGGCCATGGGCAAACTTGCAGCTGGCTTACAGTTTCAGCATGTTGTTGTTGAGTTGTTTAGTCGTGTCTGACTCTTCGTGACCTCCTGGACCAGAGCATGCCAGGCACTCCTGTCTTCCACTGCATCCCGCAATTTGGTCAAACTCATGTTCGTAGCTTCGAGAACACTTTGGCCACGTGAAAAAATGGTCAGGGACGTTGTGAAGCTGGATTGGTGAGGGGGCAGGGCCTGAGGAGAGAGGCTACAGGGTGGGGAGAGTCCAAAGACCCAAATGGAGAGTTTTGGGGGCTCAGATTTTGCCCCTGAGCCTAGGAAATCTGGCAGGAATGATATATATGTTGATTTTTTAGGGCCGTCTCTATGAGTGAGGCAGCCACCCCAGGCAGATGGTTTGGGGCCTCTGAAAGCAAAAGGCAGCAAATTGCTAATTATTGCTGTATTTGTATTTTCCCCCCACCTGGGAGTGAGACAGGCACTTGGGGGAATGACTGGCGTCCCAGTGCCAAAATAACTTGGCCTGCCTTAGATATTATGCAACTTGAATTTGTGCTGGAGAGGGAGGGGGGTCACTCTGCTCCAGCGGCAAAATATCTGCCTATCTGGGGGGAAAAGTACCTAGATAGTTGAGGTTGGTGATTGGGAAGGGATTGTTGCAAGAGTGTCCCATTTCAATCAGGATAGCCTAACTTCTTTGTGCATGCAACAACAGCTTCTAGGATTCTCAATGCACAAAAAATCGAAGGAAGAATAGGTGCCCAAGAAAGAAGAACAGAAAAGTCAGGTGCTGGACTCTGCAAAATGGCTGAAGTTAACAGCTAAAATAAGAGAATCGAACAATGATTGCTTTGTGGAGGAATGGCAGACCTTTTTGGACTATTTAAGGAAATGCTATAGATCATGGGTAGGCAAACTAAGGCCCGGGGGCCGGATCTGGTCCAATTGCCTTCCCAATCCGGCCCACGGATGGTCTGGAAATCAGCATGTTTTTACATGAGTAGAATGTGTCCTTTTATTTAAAATGCATCTCTGGGTTATTTGTGGGGCATAGAAATTCGTTCATTTTTTCCCTTCAAAATATAGTCCGGCGCCCCACAAGGTCTGAGGGACAGTGGACCGGCCCCCTGCTGAAAACGTTCGCTGACCCCTGCTATAGCGTGATGGACTTGAGAGCAGGATTTGAAATATGAGCAACGGAAGGAATTAGAAAATACAGTATTGATGTGTCGGGATAAGGAAAATAAGGCATTGTGTAGCAGAGTGGGGAATTAAAACACTGGAAAATGGGGTAGGAACTCGCAAATTTATTATGTATTAAACTATATATGTTAATTTTTTGAAAATTCAATAAAAAATTACGTTATAACAAAGGATAGTCTAATGTCTGTCACCTAGGTTCTGGTAACCTCTAGGTTAGATGACTGAAATGTGTTATACAAAGTGCTGCCTCCGAAGGAGGTTTGGAAACTTCAGCTGGTGCGAAATTTTGCAACTCACCGGAGCAAGACAGTTTGAGCATTTTACACCAATCCTGGTCAGACCACACTGGCTGCCAGTTAGTTTCCAGGGCCAATTCAAAGTGCTGGTTTTGACCTATAAAGCCTTAAATGGCTCAGGACCACAATACCTCAAGGGTCTTTCCATATGAACCAACCGGGACTCTGCGATTATCTTCTGAGGCCCTTCTTTGTGTGTCTCCTCCACAGGAAGTTTGCCTTTAAAGCCAAATTGACCCAATTTGTGCTCTCCAAAACAACATAAGAACCAAAACTCAGCCTTCCTTTGAAATTCGCACTTATCCAAAAATTGCTGTGCCGTTCTCCAGCCAACAAGGGTTTACAAAAATGAATGTATTAGAGGGAATGAAAGCATAAAATAATGAACGCACTGAAGAAAATGACATAGAAAAATATGCACCCCGTTAGGAGAAATTGCCTGTACATTGTGTACCTTAGTCAAAGCTGCATACGAAAAAAAAGGTTACCAGAAGAAATCTGCACATAAAGGCTGAAGAATTTTTGTGAGGAGTTTTTAGAAGAGAATTTGTAAATTGCCGCAATAATGTGGAGAAATGGGCTTAATGCTGGAACCAAGAGACACGGAGAGAACGGAAACTGTCCCTCTGGACACCTCCTGTTCAAAGAATCAGTTTGCAGGTAGATTTGGAGAGAGTGACTGCCGGCCAGAGTATGCAATACGGGCCTGTATCGAGATCGCCTGAGGCCGTTTTCTCTGCTCCGTGATGGCCTGAGGGTCCCATGAGAGAACATGTTTAAGAGTAAGTGGAGCAGAAGGAGAGAGAGAAAGAAAAAAGAGGGAAAGAGGAGATTTCAAAGAGAGAGAGGGAGAGAAAAAAACTGAAAGGAAGAATGCAGAACAAATTCTATGCCTTCCTTTTAACAATACCGCTCCTGCCACCTGCTGGCCATTTGGTGGCACTGCAGCCATGTTGTTTATCTCTCAACCAGCCTTCCCAAGCGCAGGGTCTTCCAGATGTTTGGCGCTGGAAGGAGCTGCAACCACAGTAATCTCAAGGGCACCAGATTGGGGAAGGGTGCTCTTCTTTGGGGCCTGTTAGCTGCACTGACCCATGCACTCAGCAATGGGCACCGTGATGTTTAATCAAATGCCAAATTTGGGGGGAGGGGTTGGTCTCTGGGTTCCTGCTAAATTAGGTATGAATTAAGTGACGTGGGTGGTGCTTAAGAGCCTAGGGCTTGCCGATCAGAAGGTCGGTGGTTCGAATCCCCGCGATGGGGTGAGCTCCCGTTGCTCGGTCCCTGCTCCTGCCAACCTAGCAGTTCAAAAGCACGTCAAAGTGCAAGTAGATAAATAGGTACCGCTCCGGCGGGAAAGTAAACGGTGTTTCCGTGCGCTGCTCTGGTTCGCCAGAAGCGGCTTAGTCCTGCTGGCCACATGACCCGGAAGCTGTACGCCGGCTCCCTCGGCCAATAATGCGAGATGAGCGCTGCAACCCCAGAGTCGCTCACGACTGGACCTAACGGTCAGGGGTCCCTTTACCTTTACAATATGTAGGCGATAGAAGCTGTGATATATTTCTGAGGGGGGGAGGAGAAGAGGAGAGGAAAGCAAGTCTTCAACCACCAGTTATGTCTAGGTCTCATCCAGAAAGTATAGCCAAAAACATTTTGGCAAATATATACACACACACACACACACACACACACACACACACACACACACACACACATATACAAACACACACACACACACACAAACACAAACACACACAGTGGTGCCTCGCAAGACGAAATTAATCCGTTCAGCGAGTCTCTTCGTCTTGCGGTTTTTCGTCTTGCGAAGCACGGCTATTAGCGGCTTAGCGGCTATTAGCGGCTTAGCGGCTATTAGCGGCTTAGCAGCTTTTAACGGCTTAGGGGCTTTAAGAAAAAGGAAACAAACTCGCAAGATGTTTCGTCTTGCGAAGCAAGCCCATAGGGAAATTCGTCTTGCGCAATGACTCAAAAAACGGAAAACTCTTTCGTCTAGCGAGTTTTTCGTCTTGCGAGGCATTCGTCTTGCGGGGCACCACTGTATATAGATAGATAGATAGATAGATAGATAGATAGATAGATAGATGATAGATATAACCCACCCAGAAAGAAATTTAGCCTGGAAAAGAAGACCTGTCCTGGAAAAAGAGGACACATGGCAACCCTAGACCTACAGAGTTAGGGGCAGTTTACAACTTCCGAAAGTAGGCAGCATGACCTCCAACCTATCCCAGGGGACAGTGGCATTACTGGGGGGGGGGAGTGCTAGGAGTCCAGGGAGCAGAAGGGGGCCTCTGGATGTGAGTCCCTCCCAGTGCATCAATCTCTTCCAGATGTAGAGCCTAGACCACGGTTTCCCAGCCTTTGGTCTCAAACTGTTGTTGGACTACAATTCCCATCATCCCTAGCTAGCGGGACCATCGGCCTAGAGGGAAAAACCACTTTCCTCCCTTTGTATTACCACCCTTTTCGTTTTCAAAGCTATTTCCTCTGGTCACATTGTTACAGGAATTTTTATAATGATGGGGGGGGGGTTGCCCCTCCAGCACGCAGTGTGTACCCCAACCCCTTTGTTCACACACGATGTCTCCTCAAAGCACCACATAACACATGACACCACACAATCTCCAGCAGTTGTTCGACTCAGAGAAAAGATGGCTACCGAAGGGGGGACTTGGGGAACTGGAAAAAGCCATAATCCCTGAAACCTAGAATCATGTACACAGCAGCCTCTTGCATAAGACAGGGGTCTGCAACCTTTAAGACAAAAAGAGCCACTTGGACCCATTTCCGAAGAAAAAACAAACTGGGAGCCGCAAAACCATTGCGACATTTAAAACAAATATATCTCCAGAGCCGCGATCTGACAGCGGGCGGGAAGGTGACGTCGGGACAGTGCGTGACTAATGCACGCACCGCCCCCATGCGACGTCACAGCCAGTACAGCGCCCGCCACAGTGGGGAGTGTCGGGGCGCACAATGTGCCTCCTCCCCTCGCTAGTATCCGCCCCGCAGCTGCGGCAAAGGTGTAAAAGAGCCACATGCGGCTCCGGAGCCGCGGGTTGCAGACCCCTGGCATAAGAGATAATCACTGGCATCCTGGCAAATGGGTGCCAGACAGATATAATCCTGTGGACAATAGCAAACCATCCAGGAATGCATTAGGTTCTTGGTCAGGACAAAGAGGTGTGATTAACCTGGCCTGGGAAACCAGGAACTTGCAAATATTTTTTTGTCTTACTTGATGGGTGTGAGGTGGATTCAGCTGCCATGATAGCACAGTCAAGAAAGCAATTTTCTCGTAGTCCTTTGGGCTGGACTGTAAGAGGCCCACACTATCCAGAAAAGCTGTGCTGGACGGCACAAGAAGGAATCAATGGAGGCAGCAAAATATGCCTTATTTTCTGCCTTCGCTGCCACTAAGGAGGCTTAGGGATAAGCCCTCACCAGTGTCCAATTGCTTTCGGCTGGAGTTTTCCTCCACGTTTTAGTCTGGAGAATAGGCGAGCAAGCAGCGACATGATAGAACTTTATAAAATTATTCACAGACGAAAGAAAGCGTTTCTCCTCTCGTAAACACAAGGACTCGCACTCAGAGCCAGAGATGCTTCTGAATGCCAGTGGCTGGAAACCAGAGGAGGAGAGCGCGGTCTTGTGTTCGAATCCTGATTGCAGGTTTCCCACTAGATGGGCCACAGGCCCCGATCTAGCAGGGCTCTTCTTATGCTGGAAAAAGGAAAGTGGGGTAGGCAGAAATTTTCAGTGCAGGCTCCTGTGATAGGAATTTTGAGGTCTTAGATATATGGTAATGTTCATAACCACACGTACATAGATCAGCACAGGAAGACCAACCTGGAACCATTTTGATTCCTAAACTGACCAAATGTTTTCTCTGCAAGGTCAAAATGGGAAACCTCCCCATTGTCTCTTTCCTCACAAATCCTGTCTTAAGGACACATTTAAGATATGAATAGGGTGTGAGCCTGTGACCTGGCCCAAGAAATAAATATTTATCACTACAAAAGAATGGCTGGGCTCCCCAGGCAATCCAATCAAGTAACCTGCCAGACAGGAGATAAACAACAGGAGAAAAACAATATTCAAATTTCTGTTTAGACCGCCTTTTCTGTGATGTATCTGGGGGTGGTCTTAGGTTACACCCCTTCTGTGATGTATGTATGATGTTTCTGGGGGTGGTCTTGATCTACAGGATGGGAATTTCAAATGTCTTTATAAGGCCTTGCATGCCATTTTTCTGGGTCCCTCCTCCTTTCCTGTGGGTGAGGGGAGCACCCTGTTGCAACAGATCAATAAAGATCAGGCTTACTAGCTGCTTTGCTTCTCAATATTCTCTGGTTGGCCTCTGTTATTCTCTCCTACCAATAGGGAACCTATGTAAGGACTCTATATGGGCTCTTGGATACCCCGTAAGGGAAAAGGGCAATTTTTGTTTACAACAGCTCCTCACCCTCAAGTTAGCTCAATAGCCATTTAATCAGCGGTCAGCCACAGACCTTGCTCAAAAGTAGAGGCCTTTGATTCAGTTCGCATCTCGAGGACACCAGAGCAATGTGCGAAACGACACACAGGGAACCTTTGAAATTCGCACCTGTCCGAATTTTGCAACGCCGGTCTCTGGCCAAGCGAGGCGTACAAAAATGTGTGCGCACAAGGGCAAAAAGTGCGCCTGTCAATACGCAGCTTCATGGAAACAACAGACAAAAAGGCAACGTATCAGGGCGAATCGCCTTGCAAAA
Organism: Podarcis bocagei; assembly: GCF_964188305.1. NCBI lineage: Eukaryota > Metazoa > Chordata > Lepidosauria > Squamata > Lacertidae > Podarcis > Podarcis bocagei. The sequence goes on along the minus strand of NC_138138.1, from coordinate 51,544,171 downwards.
ACGCCAAGTTTGCACAGTAGGAGAAATTTACACAAAAAGGCTGAGGGCGTGAGAATTTTTTAAAGTGTATAAATTGCAAACAGGTGCAAAAATGTGGGGAGCTGAAAAATGTGAAACTGAGAGAACCTGTGAAGGCGGTAGACTGGAGGTTTTTAGAGAGAGGTTGGATAGTCACCGGCCAGGAACGACTCGGCTGTGACTCCTGCATTTTAGGGGGTTGGACTAGATGACCCTGGGACCCTTTCCAACTCGACAATTCCATGAGAAACTGCAATTGGCATAGTGACCCACCCCTGCTCAAAAGGAAGGAAACTCAAATTATCAACCTGCCCGCTGGACTTCCGAATGCCTCTGTAGGTGACAAGGGGGCAGGGATATTAAACTCGGACTCGTGGCCCCACGTTGCGTGAACGATTCCTCATGGTCCCTTTCCAGCGCTACAATTCTAGGGAGGGTCTTTTTCCTTCCCGGTGCGTTCCCAAAAGCAGGCAGGACCCCCCCCAGCAACACCCGACAAGCGTCTCGCTTTTATTTATTTCCATATATAATTTATTATGATTCTCTTTCTCTTTCCCTTTTGTACAAGCTTAAAATAGAACGGTAAGAATGTAGGGGAGGAGGGGAGGAGGCGCGAAATGCGAGGGGCCGGCAGATTATGGAGAGGACTTTGGAGGGGGGGCAGCAAAGGCGGCTGGGCAGGGGGCAGGGGAGAATGGTGCATATTTCACCCGAGTCTCGACAACACCCCAAGTATTACGGGCGAAAGGGAGCAGGAGGTGTGGGGGGGCTCATTGTGGCTTTTCTCTCTCTAACACCCCCCCCCCCGATTTTCAAAAGGGGTGGCGGCGGTGTCCCTAGTCCCTCTGGGGCACGAGGGTCGGGGGGTGGCTCCGACCCAGAAGCGAGGGAAGGATACAGGCACAAACGGAGGAGGGCGGGGAAGGAGGAAGGGTGGTTGGGGTCGGGGGATCAGCAGCACTGGAGACCCAACAGGTCCCGACGGACAGTTTCTCTAGGGCGGGAGGTCAGCCCCTCTTCTGAGGGAGGGGGAGAGCTGAGGGCAGCGGGAGGAGGACTCCCCAAACCTCTGCCCGCCTCTCTCATGTTTCTTCACTCGTTCCACCAGGAGATGAAAGGGCATCGCAGCTTCCGGCGGCGGCGGCGACGTCAAGGGATCTCCTGTCCATCATTCTGTCCCAGATTCGGGAGTTCCTGAAGAAAGAGGGAGCTGTAAAGTTGCCGGGGGGAGAAGGGGGGAAGAGGAGTGGGGCGGGGGAAAGAAAAAACCGAGCGTGAATCGTTTTCCTCGGCCCCCACGCTACGGGGCAAAGGAAGACGCTGGAATCTTACCGGCGGTCCGGTCCGGAGGAAGGAGAGGGTGGGAAACAGCGGGGCGGGAGTTCCAGCTGTGCAGGCCGCATTCAGGGGGGGCGGGAGGGGGGTCAGGCAGGGGTGTGTCGCTGGCACCTGGTGGTGGGGGAGGAAGGTAGTGAAGGAGGATGGGGAGAAAGGGAGAGACGAGAGGAAGTTAGCCACGGGGACCAAGCGTTCTGCGCGTGAGCAGAGGAGGTTTTCGGGTAGCGTGGTCAGATGGGCTGTGCTGCGGGGGTGCCACGGCCATTCTGTGGAATGGAGTGCGAGAGGTGGGGTGTTTTATACTGTATTGTTTTACTTCCTTGCTGTTTTATACTGTATTGTTTTAATTAGTGTTTTTATAGTTGATTTGATTTTGTGTGGAGTGCCCTACCTGGGTGGATGGAGCAGCCAAGTAATTTCGTTGTCCCCGAGAGGGGGCAATGACAATAAAGATATTATTATTATTATTATTTAGCGTTGCAGAGGGCACCACCGATATGGGAGAGCCCAAAGTCCACCACTGGCACGTGATATACCGCGACACTTTAAAAATAATTTAAAGTGTCCTCAAGTGAGGATTCATGCAAGCTAGGGAGGAATAATAATAATAATAATAATAATAATAATAATAATAATAATAATAATAAATGATATAGATCTATACAGTGGTACCTCTGGTTGCGAACGGGATCCGTTCCGGAGGCCCGTTCGCAACATGAAAAGAACGCAACCCACAGCGGCGCGTCTGCGCACGCACGGGTTGCGATTCGCCACTTATGCGCATGCGTGTGACGTCATTTTGCGCTTCTGCGCATGCACGAGCAGAGAAACGCGGAAGTAACCCTTTCCGGTACTTCCGGGTCACCGCAGGACGTAACCTTGAAGAACGTAACATGAAGCTGACGTAACATGAGGTATGACTGTATAGGGAAGTTTTTAATATTTGGTGTTTTACGGTGTTTTAGTATTTTGCTGGAAGCCGCCCAGAGTGGCTGGGGAAACCCAGTTGGATGGGCAGCACATTAATTAATAAAATCATCATTATTATTAATATCCCACCTTTCATCCAAGGAGTGGCAGCCTGTATTGTTCTCTTCCTTCCCATTTTATTGCCACAACAACCCCGCGAGATTAGTTTGAGAGTAGCGATTTGAACCCTGCTCTCTCCCAGGCCTCGGTCCAGCACTCTAACCACTGCACCACGCTGCCCTGCTCCCCAATGACTAGCCCATGGACATACCGGGTGCCCTCCCACTGTACCCACCCACCCCCAATTTGACTCCTGCCACTCTGGGCTTGCGGGGGGGGCAGCCCTGCTGTTGCGCTTGGGCCCTGTTGGTCGCCTTCCCATTGGGGGTGCCCATTTGGCCCCCGTGAGAAGTGGGCAAGTTTGGACCCCGCTTTGGCCTGCATCCGACCCCTTCTCCCGCTCCTGCCTCGGGGCTTCAAATGGGTACGTTGTGAGCAGAGTACAGAGGGAAACAAAAAGGCCTCTCCGCAACTACCCTGGCACCGAAATGGAGCCTCCAGCTTCCAAGGCATTGTATCTGGCAAGGGCTGCTTTGGGAAAGCAAGCCGGCGAGAGTCTTCTTGCTTTCCTTCTCTCGGTGGAAGGGCCTCAATCTCCGACGGCCTCTGCCGGATAATTGGGGGGCGAAGAGTCATGCTCTAAATGTCCTTTAAGCACCTGGTACATTTGCAGCCCAGCAGAAGCAGCAGGCAGCGGGGGAATGTGCAGCCCCCTCCCACTTTAGCGCCCCGCCCCCCGCTCCCCTTCCAGGTCCCATGTCAGGAAGCAGGAACCGTGTGTGTAGGAAGAAGGGCGTCACCTCCAGAGCCTGGGTTTCGGCCCCGATCCGACTCCAGCTTGTCGCACGACTGCGCCCGGCGCGTCCTCTTTGGTTTGAGGGGGGCTGCCTTCCTTCCCACCTCAGGGTCCCCTGGAAGGGAAAAAAATGGGAGTTTCAGCAAGCCTTGCGTCTCCTGTCTCCCATCTCTGCCGCTCTTTCCAGAACCGCAAGGTGGGAATTGGGCCAGCTTACAGCATTTAAAGGCCGACCCCCTCTCTGGGACAGACCCCCGGAGGAGAATTAGGAGATGTACTGATGGCGAACGTTACCCTTAATTTATTGGCTCATCGCATTTGCAAGAAATAAGCACACCAAGAACTCAGCCCAACGTACGTTTCAGGAGTGGGCGTGGTCCCTACTCACAAGTCAATAGTCAATGATAACAAAAACTAATCCATTCAAAAGTATGCATTCTGACAAGAACTACAAATAGAAATTACAAATTCTAACAAAGATTACAAACTCTAACTCATAAAGATATGTATAACACAATAATCCATTACAAAGGTTTTCTCTTTTTCGCTCTACAATATCCTTATATTTTATCAGCTTGCAGATGGAGACTCCGTTTCAATCACAGAACAGAAGCCAATTATGGATTAGAAGCCAGTAACGAATTATTGTGTTGTGAGTAGGGACCACTCCCACTACTGAAACTGACATGGGCCCGAGTTCTTGGTGTGCTTATTTCTTGGTATATTTAATAACATGAACTCCAACTTATTTATCATTGTACTTGCAGCCTCCCTTTTCTGCCCAAGAGCTCAGTGTGGCGGGCGACATTCTCCTTCTCCCCTTATTAATCCCAATAGCAACCTGCGAGGCAGCTCAGGCCGAGAGAGGCAGAGACCACCCCAAGGTTGGCTAAGCGAGCCTCAAGGCTGAGAGAATCAGAGAAAGGCAGAGTTGGAAGGGACCCCGAGGGTCATCTATTCCAACCCTCTGCAACGCAGGAATCTTTTTACCCAACGTGAGACTCGAACCCACAACCCAAAGGTTCAGAGCCTCATGCTCCACCGACTGAGCAAGGAGAAGGGATTTGAGCCCTGGTGTAGTGTGGTGTAGTGGTTAAGAGCGGTAGTCTCGTAATCTGGGGAACCGGGTTCGCGTCTCCGCTCCTCCACCTGCAGCTGCTGGGTGACCTTGGGCCAGTCACACTTCTTTGAAGTCTCTCAGCCCCACTCACCCCACAGAGTGTTTGTTGTGGGGGAGGAAGGGAAAGGAGAATGTTAGCCGCTTTGAGACTCCTTAAAGGGAGTGAAAGGCAGGATATCAAATCCAAACTCTTCTTCTTCTTCTTCTTCTCCAAAGTCCTAACCTGACACTCTAACCCGGTTTTTCTCTGGGCCATGCCTTTCAGGATAAAACTTTGCTTGCGCCACATTGAACTTTGTAATTGATAAGCAACATACTGGAAAGCAAAAAAATAACAACATACAACGCAGCTGGTATTGTCCTCCGTTATCACTCGGTACTCTCCTGCTCTCATTTGGAAAAAAGTATCCGTATTCTGCAGACAATAATAAAAAAAAATTTTGATGCTAAAGGTAAAGGGGCCCCTGACCATTAGGTCCAGTCGTGGCCGACTCTGGGGTTGCGGCGCTCATCTTGCTTTATTGGCCAAGGGAGCCGGCGTACAGCTTCCGGGTCATGTGGCCAGCATGACTGAGCCACTTCTGGCAAACCAGAGCAGTGCATGGAAACACTGTTTACCGTATTTTTCGCTCTATAGGACACACTTTTTCCCCTTAAAAAATGAAGGGGAAATGTGTGTGCATCCTATGGAGCGAAGAAGCCATAGCCCCGCGACCCTCTCCCGGCTGGAGAGGTGACGCGCGGCTATGGCAGCAGCCTCTTCGCCGTGCGCCTTTCCGCTGCTCCCCACCTGCTCTTTGGGGCTGGTGGTGGGCTTCCGCCTGCCAGCCCCAAAGAGCAGGTCAAAAGGAACTGCGCACTGACCCCTCTCGCTCTCCAGGCTTCTGAGGTAGCCACCTTGTTTTAGAGGGGGAAAACAAGAGGGGGGAAATTTTCCCCCTCTCTGCGCAGCGCCTCCTGCCGCTTCGCTGAAGGGGCGCTGGGCAGAGAGGGGGAGAGTTTTTTTCCCTTGTTCTCCCCCCTCTAAAACAAGGTGCGTCCTATTGTCTGATGCGTCCTATCATGCAAAAAATACGGTACCTTCCCGCCGGAGCTGTACCTATTTATCTACTTGCACTTTGACGTGCTTTTGAACTGCTAGGTTGGCAGGAGCAGGGACAGAGCAACGGGAGCTCACCCCGTCACGGGGATTCGAACCACGGACCTCCTGATCGGCAAGTCCTAGGTTCTGTGGTTTAACCCACAGCGCCACCCGCGTCCTACAGCATGCTGAAATGTTTACATGATTGTCCTTGAATCTTTCTGCCACACTCGCCGTCCTCTCCGGCGCCACACCCTTTGAGAACCACTGCTCTAACCACTGCCCCACACTGCTGCTCCAAAAGCTTTCGGGAAAGGGCTGCAGCTCGGTGGCTGCTTTTCAGGAAGAAGCCCCCAGACCCAGTCCCTGACGGCACTTCCAGGTAGGGCTGAGAGAGACGGCCTGCCTGAAAAACCCTGGAGAGATGTTCGCAAGAGCCCACTTTATGGCAGGGAGGGAAACAGCCACGGACCAAGCAGAATCTGTGGCCCCCAGAAGGAGTTCCTTCCGCCAGACACTCCCAGGGGGAGAGAAGGAGGCCCAGTCGGGTCCTGCCGCCCCAGTCTCACATCACCTTCGTTCTCCCGCTCCTTGGTTCTGCGTCGGGGTTGGGCAATTGGGGGGGACGTACGTGTTTCCTCCGGGACTGCCCCTCCTCCTGCGCCGCCTGCTTCCTCGTTGCTGCGGCTCCTCTCGGGCTGGCTGGGGGGCTTCCGGCCCCGGGGGAGGGCGACGGGCTTGGGAGGCCGAGGGGCGGTAGGGGGATCCCTGAATTGCTGCCAAAAAAAGAGGAGAATCGTAGAGTCAAACAGATCTTATTGTCAGAAGTGTATTTTGCAGAAGAGTTCTGTGAAATGCAGAAGCCTGCAGGGAATTCTGCCAATCTCAGCAGGGTCAATGTAAGGAACTATTATTATTATTATTATCATCATCATCATCATTATTATTGCTTTTTTTCCTTTAAAAATGTTTAGGGGTACTCTCATTTTGACTCAAGAAAATCACCATTTTATAGTTCAAATTGGGGGGAAATGAATACAGTAAATGGACAAAAGTACAAAGGTTCACAAAATGTTTAGCGGTATGCGTACCCCTGTGTACCACCGGGGGGGAGGCACTGATTGTTATTATTATTATTACTGTTATTGTTATTTGTTATTATTATTATTCTGCCCTCTACCTGTATATCTCAGGGCAGTTCACAACATAAAAATTACAATACAGTGGTACCTATGGTTGCGAACAGGATCCGTTCCGGAGCCCCGTTCACAACATGAGCAGAACACAACCGGCATCTGTGCATGTGCAGGTCACGATTCGCCGCTTCTGCGCATGCACGTGGTGTCATTTTGAGCATCTGCGCATGCGCAAGCGGCGAAACTCGGAAGTAACCCTTTCCGGTACTTCCAGGCCGCCCCGGGACGCAGAAAACGCTCAACCTGAAGCAAACGCAACACGAGGTATGACCGTATAAAAAAACCCATAGAATACGTAACGAAAACAAAGACAACTCAATAATCTTGCCAACACATTTAAAAGGGCATCGGCCAAAGGCCTGCTTAAATTTGTGAGGTGTTCCTGGCAGCCTCCTAAGCGGGGCTGGTGAAATCTGTGCCCCTGCAGTTGTTATTTTAGCCCCAGCAGCCCACATGGCCAATGGTCAGGGGATGATGGGAGTTGTAGTCCAACATCTGGCAGGCCGGGACCAGCTTCGGTTGGGTGAATTTTGCTGACATATGTCTTGCTAATAACTTTTTTGGATGCTTCTAGGGAACCAGTTTGCTGAGTGTGGATGTTGATTGATCTGATGGGAAATTAGATGGGCTGTTTAAAGGGCGTTTGTTGTAATTCCTTCATGGGGAGGTGAGAAGGACTTGCTTTGGCGTGCCACGCTTTTGCCCTGCGCTTCCCCTGTTACTTTCCTCATAGCAAAAATAGAAGAAGCCCAATTTCTTGAGTTCGTTGTGCAACAGCTCCCAGTCAACCCTCATGATGCAACCTGAGTCAGCCGATATGTGACTGAATCCGTCCCGAAAATAGCAATGGTCTTTGTGGAAGGAAGGCATTGATTTTACTGCATGCAGTGCACTTAAAGAAAATGTTATGAAAATGATGTATAGATGGTATTTAACACCAGCTACACTTGCTAAAATGTACAAGACAAGAAGCAATGAGTGTCGGAAATGTAAAGAAAGGGAAGGTATCTTCTACCACATGTAGTGGACTTGCAAAGAGGTAAAGACTTTCTGGGAAATGGTGTATAACGAGCTAAAGAAAATATTTAAAAATACTTTTGTTAAAAAAACCAGAAGCCTTTTTATTGGGTATAGCGGGTGAAGAGATACCAAGGGAAGATAAAAGACTGTTTACGTATGCAACAACTGCGGCAAGAATTATTTTAGCCCCAAAATGGAAACAAGAAGAAGGACCAACGAAAGAAGAGTAGAAGATGAAGATGATGGACTTTGCAGAACTCGCGAAGCTGACAGGAAAAATCCGAAACCAGCAAGATCGAGTAGTCCAAAAGGACTGGGGTAAATTTATACGATATCTGAAAGATTATTGTAAGCAATTAACATCACTAGCAGGGTTATCCGAAGACTTGTAAGGAGAAGTTTTCTACCTTTCTATATTTATTTAAATTTTGAGTTACAGTGGTACCTCGGGTTACAGACACTTCAGGTTACAGACTCCACTAACCCAGAAATAGTAGCTCAGGTTAAGAACTTTGCTTCAGGATGAGAACAGAAATTGCGCAGTGGCAGCGGGAGGCCCCATTAGCTAAAGTGGTGCTTCAGGTTAAGAACAGTTTCAGTTTAGAAGGGACCTCCAGAATGAATTAAGTTCTTAACCCGAGGTACCACTGTATTAAGCAATGAGTGCAATCAGAATTGGGAAACGTACAAAAAGGCAATGACATAAAGGTTAATTTTGAAAGCCATGAGGCGAGAGGGAAGGAAGTTGATAGGCTCTAAAGAGTCAGGGAGGTAAAGTGCATAAAAGAAAATAGTGATGGTGCGGAAACACCATCCGCACCAGGCAGAAGAGTCAACTTTCGCCCGTAACCCCCCTCACAAGGGAGGTGTGCTTAAATGTAGAGTGCAATGTGGCTTGAGATGAGAACAAAGAAATTTGAGATTGGTAAAGAGGAATTAAAGAACCTCTTAATGAGGGTGAAAGAGGAGAGCGCAAAATATGGTCTGAAGCTCAACATCAAAAAAACGAAGATCATAGCCACTGGACCCGTCACCTCCTGGCAAATAGAAGGGGATGAAATGGAGGCAGTGAGAGATTTTACTTTCTTGGGCTCCATGATCATTGCCGATGGTGACAGCAGCCACGAAATTAAAAGATGTCTGCTTCTTGGGAGTAAAGCAATGACAAACCTAGACAGCATATTAAAAAGCAGAGACATCACCTTGCCAACAAAAGTCCATATAGTTAAAGCTACGGTTTTCCCAGTAGTGATGTATGGAAGTGAGAGCTGGACCATAAAGAAGGCTGATCGCCAAAGAATTGATGCTTTTGAATTCTGGTGCTGGAGGAGACTCTTGAGAGTCCCATGGACTGCAAGAAGAACAAACCTCTCCATTCTGAAGGAAATCAGCCCTGAGTGCTCACTGGAAGGACAGATCCTGAAGCTGAGGCTCCAAGACTTTGGCCACCTCATGAGAAGAGAAGACTCCCTGGAAAAGACCCTGATGTTGGGAAAGTTGGAGGGCACAAGGAGAAGGGGACGACAGAGGACGAGATGGTTGGACAGTGTTCTCGAAGCTACCGGCATGAGTTTGACCAAACTGCGGGAGGCAGTGGAAGACAGGAGTGCCTGGCGTGCTCTGGTCCAGGGGGTCACAAAGAGGCGGACACGACTAAATGACTAAACAACAACAAGGGGGAAAGGAGGGAAGCCAACAGTAGATGGCGCCAAACTAGCGGCACAGCCAACTCATTCTCGCTTGGTCCCTGTCCTCCCGCTGCTGAGTTCTATGACGGCAAAACACCCAACTGAATGGGGGGGGCAAGGAGAGAAAATTAGTACTACAGGCCCCCTCCCAAGGCGACCCCAGCTCCTCTCTCCCCTTCTGCCCTGTTCGCCTGCAGTTTTCACTCTCCCTGGAGGGACTGTTTTCAACTGTTTTCATATGGTTGTCAGGCATTCTTGCTGTTAATGTTGTGCTGTGTCTTTAATTTCCCTTACAGGATATTAGTTTCACCTGTGGCTAACTAGATTATGTTTTTTACAATTTGTTACTAGCATCTGACTACAGTGTCATATGAGCACTGATCCACAGCATATTTTCCACAGCGTTTGTATTTGCTTACATGTAAGATTAGGTATGTATTTTAGTTGTACATATAGTATTATGCATTTTATTTTATTCAGACGCAGGTTTCATCGCATGTAAATTGCAATCTCAGGTTGTTAATAATAATAATAACAACAACAACAATAACAACAACAACAACAATAATAACAATAAAAATTATTATTATTATTATTATTATTATTATTATTATTATTATTATTATTATTATTTTATACCCCGCCCTCCCCGGCCAGAGCAGGGCTCAGGGCGGCTAACACCAGTATAATTACAGTAAAAACATAATGGGGGGGGGGACTACCCAATTTAAAATACAGGTTAAAATGCAATTTAAAATGCAGCCTCATTTTAAAAGTAGCCCATAGATCAAAACCATAAGGGGAGGGAAACATAAGGGTCAGACTGAGTCCAAACCAAATTGAACTGCAACCTTCTCATATTAATTCTTACAAGTCTGGCTGACGAAGAATTGATCAAGACTGGCTGAAGCATTGAACGAAACAGATTGGTTATCCGGAAACTCTGTTTCGGCGATATTTGGTGACAGATTTGTTGAATGGTTTCTTTAAATGTAAAGGTTCATCATTGTTCCACTCCATGTGTATGTCTTTAAGGGGCCAGAGCAAGGGCCAGAGCAAGATAACGAGACCCAGCTTTACAGCTGTGAAACATAGCAGGTGCTGCTGAGTTGTATTTGATTAAGGCGTGTCAGCATTTGGGTAGAGTATATAAGGAGCAGCACCTAGCTCTCCCATTACCCTGGGGGATGGGTTGGTGGTTGGGTCTGGTTTGTTGATGTATTTAGTGTTAATGGAGTTTTTGTTTTTCTTATTAAAACCTTTAAGTACTTTTTGAGTCCTTTCTTTTTAATGCATGATCTCCCCAGCAAGCTCTCTGCAGCGTCACTATACTGCAAAAAGCCAACATCTTTGGTTATGGGCCCAGCTGCTGAGTGGATGACTGCATATTTTTGGACTCTGAGAAAGGTTTGAAAACTCCTTCTCCTGTTAGCGTAGTTTTTGTGGGTCTGGAAGATATCCAGAATGGTTGACCGGGTTCCTGAAGCTGAGAAGGCTCTGGTCTTCCCACAGCTAACAGATGAGAACTATAGTTTATGGTCTTTTCGGGTGGAGGCGCTTTTGACCTCTAGAGAAGTATGGACCTATATAACTGATGACCCTCCTGACCCTGTAACTAATGCTTGGTCAAAAGGAGATGCAAAAGCCAGGGCAATAATTAATTTGGCAGTCAGCAACCAGCAAGTAGTCTATATAAGAAATAAGAAAACTGCCAAAGAAATGTGGGACAGTCTTGCAGCAGTGCATGTTAGAAAAGAGTCAGCGTCTGCATTGACGTTTTTCAAGCAGTTGTACCAGACGAAGTTGCAGCCTGGTGGTGATTTGGCAGCACACTTGAGACGTCTGGAGGCAATACGCGGCGAATTAATTCGAAGGGACATGGAGATACCTGATATTCAGTATGTTTTTAATCATCCTTTGTTCCCTTAATGAGGACTTTGATGGTATAGCTAGCCAGATATCTGCCGTTCCACCAGCACAATTAACTGTGGAAGGGGTAACGGCAAGATTAATGGGCGAGTTGGATAGAAGGGAGGCTTGTGCCATAAGCACTCCTGTTTCCAGAAAGAATGAGGAACGCCATATGCAAACCTGTGGTGATACAACTGCATTTAAAGCTGCAAAGCGTTGTTGGTTCTGCAATAAGCAAGGACATTTTGCAAGGGACTGCAGATCCAAAAGAAAGCAAAGTACTCCCAAGCCTGTTTCTGTTCGTCAAAACGAGCCGCGAGCTTTTCACGCTCGGACTAAAGATCGTAAAAGAATTAAAGATGCCAAGTGGAAGTCTTTTGTTATCGACTCAGGAGCATCGCAGCACGTTTGCAATGATCGAAGCTTGTTTATTTCTTTCGAAGAGGAAATTGGTAATGTACATTTAGCCAATTCACAAGTCCTGCAGTCGTTTGGCAGGGGTACCGTTAAACTTGACTCTTTAAACATTACAATAGCGAACTGCATTTACTGCCCGTCAATGGACAATTTATTGTCAGTAAGGTGCTTTGCCCGTCAAGGCATAACTGTGCGTTTCTTAAAGTCTATGTGTGAGTTTTTCGAGGGGAACAAACGTCTATTGTATGCCCGGGAATCTGATGGTTTATATAGACTGTATTTTCGCACCTACTCCCAATCGCCGATAAACTGCACAGCAGCACAGTTAAGCCAGGGGTTGAGGAATGTAAGGCCACATTCTGGGTGTGTCCACATGGCGCACAGAATTCTGGGACACCTGAATTTTGCTGATGTAATTAAGACACAGAATATTGTCAATGGCCTCAACTTAAAACCATGCAAATTCTTTATGCAGTGTCTATCCTGTTGCAAGAATAAGATTAAGGTTGCACGCAAGGGTAGGTGCTCAGATAGGAAAGTAACTGAGCCATTTGAGCGTGTACATTGTGATTTAGTTGGGCCACTCCCACCATCATTAGGAGGTTCAAAGTACTGGCTTACTCTGATAGACCAGTATAGTAGATATTGTTGGACTTATGCAATAGCTGAGAAGTCCCAAGCATTTGAGAAGTACAAGGTTTTTTGCAACTGGGTAAAAACACACTTTAACAAACCAATTAAGAACCTGTTTTCTGACCGGGGTGGGGAATTTGTTTCTGAAGATTTTGAGAAATTCCTGGAAGCGCAGGGGACTACTCATGAGTTGTCTTGCCCCCGAAGTCCCTGGCAAAATGGGCTTGTTGAAGTTGTGCAGCGTGACCTGCAGGCAGGGGTTAAAACTTATCTGCACGATGCTAATCTGCCCAAAGACTTTTGGGCTGAAGCGCTCCATGCCTTTTGTTATGTTAGAAATCGCAGTTATCATTCTGGTTTAGATGTCACCCCCTATGAGAAGCTGTTTAAAAAACGCCCTAATCTGAAATACCTACGCATTTGGGGTTCAGATGTAATTATGCATTATCCTGCTAAGCAGAAATTGGGTGAGCGTAGTGTCCAGGGAAAATTAATGGGCTACCAGCAGGGGGCGTACAGAATTTACATACCAGCAACTGGCAAATTTCATATTACCAGAAGCATGATACAAACTGTAAATTGGAATGGAGTTGCTGTTTTCCAAGATACTGATGGTATAAATGATACTGAGGAAGAAGAGGGAGAAGCAGCAGCAGCAGGAGAAAATGGTGCTTCTGAATTAATGGGGAAAGACAAAAAGCCTGTTGAATCTAATTTGTTTGAGGACTTAAAGTCACAGGCACCCGAGGGGAGGTTAGATTCTCTTGAGTTTTCTGACCGTGAGCTTAGCCTACAGGCACCTCTTCAGTCTGACAATGATGATTTACAACCTGAAACTAGTAGTTCACTTAGTCCCATTAAGTCTGAGGAGTCTGACTCTCCTTCCGGACTGAGACGTTCAGATAGAAAGAGGCAGAAGCCACAACGTTTTGCAGATGAACATTTTAATACTGTGTATGCCAATAAGGTGGTTTTTGAGCCAAAAAGCTACAATGATGTTCAGAATTTACCTAAGCACCAAGCTGTAAATTGGTATAAAGCTATGAACTCCGAGATAGCTTCTTTAAAAGAGCATAACACTTGGTCTCTTGTACCACAAACCCCAGATATGAGACTTATTGATTCAAAATGGGTTTATAGAGTTAAAATGAATGACAAAAATGAAGTTGTAAGGTACAAGGCAAGACTAGTTGCTAGAGGTTTTCAACAAATTCCAGGCGAAGATTATGATTTGTGCTATTCACCAAGTGTAAAATATGAAACAGTTAAGCTTTTGTTAAAAGATGCATCACAACGTGGACATTCTGTTTATCACCTAGATATAAAAACCGCATATTTGTTTGCAGATTTAAAAGAACAAATTTTTATGCGTGTCCCTGAAGGCATAGACGCTGCTGAAGGTTTGGTATGCAAATTAAATAAATCCCTTTATGGTCTGCACCAAAGTGGAAGGAATTGGCACCAAACTTTAGCAAAAGAATTGCTAGATATTGGTTTTTCACAAGGAAAGGCAGACAATTGTGTGTTTATAAAGGAAAGGGCAAACTCTGTAACAAAAATATGTGTGTATGTAGATGACGTGTTAATTTCTACAAAAACCAAACAGGAATATGAACAGGTAGTTTCACAGTTACAGAAGAAATTTGATGTGGTGGAATTAGGCATAGCTAAAAATTACTTATCCATGCAAATTGAGAAAGGCAAAAATGGATCTTTTCTGGTTCATCAAACTGCAAAAATTGATGACCTAGTTGAAATGCTACGTTTAGAAAATGCAAATGGGAAGGAAACGCCTATGGTGTGTGGTTTCACCTTTACAGGTGAAGATAAGCCATTTCCTAACAAAACTTTGTATCGTTCTGCTATAGGCAAGCTAAACTTCATTCAAAGAATCTCAAGACCAGATATAACTTATGCCTTTCACTTTCTGGCAAAATTTGTGGAAAAGCCCACTACACAATGTTTCTCTGCTCTTAAGAGAGTGGTAATGTACCTTAAACATACCAAACATTATAGGTTGCAGTTTACACCCAGTATTGATAAAGGTTTTGAAATTTTCTGCGATGCATCTCATGCAGTGGAACAAAATAATTGCAGGGGTGTGTCTGGTATGGTGTTTTGTTATAACGGTTGTCCATTTGAATGGAAGTCCCAGACACAAACCATTATTTGTCTCTCTACAACAGAGAGTGAATTATGTGCATGCGTTCAAGCCACTCGTGATGTAGAATGGTATCTGCAAGTATTTGCAGACCTACAGATGCAAGTAACACTACCAGTAAAAGTTTACCTTGATTCCCAGAGTGGACTTGCTATCCTGTGTTCAGAGACCAATACGCAGCGCACTAGAGTCTTAAGATTACGTTTAGAATTTGTAAAGAAACTAATTGCTGATGAAATGGTTGTATTTAAATATGTTCCAGGTGACAATCAAATTGCGGACATTTTTACTAAAGCTCTTCCAAAGGTTACACATGAAAAACATGTACAAAGTATGCTTTATGTTTTTGTTCCACAATGATGAACCGCAGGGGAAATGTTGAATGGTTTCTTTAAATGTAAAGGTTCATCATTGTTCCACTCCATGTGTATGTCTTTAAGGGGCCAGAGCAAGGGCCAGAGCAAGATAACGAGACCCAGCTTTACAGCTGTGAAACATAGCAGGTGCTGCTGAGTTGTATTTGATTAAGGCGTGTCAGCATTTGGGTAGAGTATATAAGGAGCAGCACCTAGCTCTCCCATTACCCTGGGGGATGGGTTGGTGGTTGGGTCTGGTTTGTTGATGTATTTAGTGTTAATGGAGTTTTTGTTTTTCTTATTAAAACCTTTAAGTACTTTTTGAGTCCTTTCTTTTTAATGCATGATCTCCCCAGCAAGCTCTCTGCAGCGTCACTATACTGCAAAAAGCCAACAAGATTATGTATATATCAAACTTTTGAATTATTCTACCAGGAGACTGGTGAAGAAGATGGAGACCTTGGCTGTATTTCTGATCATTTCTATTAGTCTATAAATAGCATTTAGCGCCATTGTTATTGGCCATCGTGTTGTGTTATATTGTTCAGCAGGGCTGCTTGCCTTGGCTGGCGGCGTCGGTCGGTCCTTTTCGGAGGTCGGTGTTGCCACGGCAACGGCCCTTTCGTCCGTTTCTTCTGGGGGGGTGTCTCTGAGGGGTTCCTGTCCTCTGCTCTCCCTCGGCGAGCTTTCTTCAGCTGTTGGCGACCAGGAGTAGGAAAATGAGAATCATGTGGCAAATCCTTTTAAAAAAAATATTTCCTTCTACCTAGTAGAAGCGTAAAGGGATATCTGGGGGGGGGGGGGAGAATCTGGTGGCAGGAGCTGCCCTGCCTTGTTGATTCCTGCTTTGCAGAGAGTTGAGCTAAATGACCCTCAGAGGTCCCTTCCAACTCTACAACTTATGATTCCATGAATTCTGATTCAGGGCTGCCAGTTTTGCTCCTAGGAAATGGAGGAACTGCTTTTCATCAAGGGGTAAGATAGCTGCTGGCACTGGCTAACTAAATTGGCTGAAACTTAAGGATTTGTGCTTCGGCTTGCTTTTTCCTCCTCCCTCTGCACCCGCCTTTCCTCGCATGCTGTGTCTTTTTTAGAGACTGTGCACCTGAGGGAAGGGGCTGCCTTAGAGCCGCTCTGAGAGTCTTTTTAGCTAAAGAACGGGGAATTAATGCTGTAAATATACAGGTGAAACTTGGAAAATTAGAATATCGTGGGAAAGTTCATTTATTTCAGTAATTCAACTTAAAAGGTGAAACTAATATATGAGATAGACTCATGACATGCAAAGCGAGATATGTCAAGCCTTTATTTGTTATAATTGTGATGATTATGGGGTACAGCTGATGAAAACCCCAAACTAACAATCTCGGAAAATTAGAATATTAAATGAAATGAGCAAAACAAGGATTGCAAATAGAGCAATATTGGACCGCTGAGAAGTAGAAGCATGCAGCTGATGACATGGCCCCCCAAATCTCTTTTCTAATGAGAGCAGCTTTTGCATCTCATTTGGAAACCAAGGACCCAGAGTCTGGAGGAAGAATGGGGAGGCACACAATGCCCGATGCTTGAAGTCCAGTGTGAAGTTTCCACAGTCTGTGCTGATTTGGGGAGCCATGTCATCAGCTAGTGTTGGTCCACTGTGCTTCATTAAGTCCAGGGTCAACGCATCCATCCACCAGGAGATTTTGGAGAATTCATGCTTCCTTCCGCAGATGAGCTTTATGAGGATGCTGACTTCATTTTCCAGCAGGACTTTGGCAGCTGCCCACACTGCCAAAAGTACCAAAACCTGGTTCAATGCCCATGGGATTACTCAAAATAAAAAAATTCCTTCCAGTAGCACCTTAAAGACCAACTAAGTTAGTTCTTGGTATGAGCTTTCGTGTGCATGCACACTTCTTCAGATACACTGAAACAGAAGTTGCCAGATCCTTCTATATAGTGAGAAGGTGGGGAGGGGTATTACTCAGAAGGGTGGTGGGAATGGGAGATTGGCAGATAGCGGAGATGAGCCTGTTGACGACTCTTAACGACTGTAATAGGTCTTACAGGAAAAGGCAAGGGGTGAGAAGGTGAGAAATGGCTTAGTCATGTATAATGAGATAAGAATCCAATGTCTTTGTTCAGACCAGGTCTCTCCATGGTTTTGAGTTTGGTAATGAGTTGCAATTCAGCAGCTTCTCTTTCCAGTCTATTTCTGAAATTCCTTTGTAGTAAAACAGCTACTTTGAGATCTTGTATAGAATGTCCTGGGAGATTGAAGTGTTCTCCTACTGGTTTCTCTGTTTTGTGATTCTTGATGTCAGATTGATGGGATTACTGTGCTTGATTGGCCTGAAAGGCTTGACATATCTCGCTTTGCATGTCATGAGTCTATCTCACATATTAGTTTCACCTTTTAAGTTGAATTACTGAAATAAATGAACTTTTCCATGATATTCTAATTTTCCGAGTTTCACCTGTAGATAAAAACACAACACAGGAGACCTGGGCTAAGGTGGTTCTGGACGAGGGAGCTGCTTGTTTTAGGGGACAGGGTGATGGCGGCTCCCCAAAACAAGAACCAAGCATCACATTGAAGAGCGTCACATCTGAGCCGTCGGCAGTGATCTTACCCAGGAAACTCACAAAACCTCACATGCCCACCTATGTCCCAGCTGGCTTCTGCCCGGCGAATGGTGGCAAAGCTTGGCTTGGTGCTCTGCAGTGGGGGGTGAGGCCTCCTCCCCGCTTGCCCTGTGGGGTTCAGAAAGCAGAAAAGTCCATCTTTCTATCTCAGCCAGAGCTGCAGTCCTGCACGCACACACTTAAAGCAGGGGGCCAAAATCGCAGTTGTAGGTACCGTATTTTTCGCCCTATAGGACGCACTTTTCCCCCTCCAAAAATGAAGGGGAAATGTGTGTGCGTCCTATGGGGCGAATGCAGGCTTTCGCTGAAGCCTGGAGAGCGAGAGGGGTCGGTGCGCACCAACCCCTCTCGCTCTCCAGGCTTCAGGAGAGCCCCAGCGTCAGCCCCACAAGGTCGGGGGACAGAGGGAGGCAGAACGCCTCCATCCCGCTGTCTCCCGAAGTGGTTTGGAGGCTGGCGGCGGGGAGACCCCGCCGCCAGCCCCGCAAGCTCCGGGGACAGTGGGGAGGCGCAGCGCATCTTCCCGCTGTCCCCGGACCTGATCTGAAGGCGGGCGGCGGGGAGAAGAGCGCTTCTCCCCGCTGCCGGCCTCGCAAGCTCCGGGGACAGCTGGGAGGCGCAGCGCGTCTCCCCGCTGTCCCCAGACCTGATCTGAAGGCGGGCTGCGCTTTTCCCCGCTGCCGGCCCCACAAGCGCCTGGGGGGGGGGGAATAAAAAAAATTTCCTTCATTTCCCCCCAAAAAAACTTGATGCGTCCTATGGGCCGGTGTGTCCTATGGGGCGAAAAATACGGTATTCTAGATCCAAATACCGTATTTTTTGCTCTATAAGACACACTTTTCCCCTCCTAATAAGTAAGGGGAAATGTGTGTGCATCTTATGGCTGCACAGCTATCCCAGAAGCCAGAGCAGCGAGAGGGATCACTCCGCTCCCTCTTGCTGCTCTAGCTTCTGGCTTAGCCACGCTCTGTCCCTTCCCCCACCTCCCGGAAAAGCCCCCAAGAGCATGTGTGCGGCTCTTGGGGGCTTTTCCCCGAGGAGGGAGAAGGGCTACCCATTAGTGACGGGCTGTGAAAGGGAGTGCTGAGCAGAGCCTGGGATGCATACAGGCTCTGCTCAGCGCTCCCCTTAAATATTTCCCCCCCCCTTGCATTCCCCCTCTAAAAACTAGGTGCGTCTTATGGTCAGCTGCGTCTTATGGAGCGAAAAATACGGTGCATCCCCTCCCCAGTTCTTCAAGTTGTTCAAAGAATTCCACAACCACCACCCCGTGCAAAATACAGTGGTGCCCCGCAAGACGAATGCCTCGCAAGACGGAAAACTCGCTAGACGAAAGAGTTTTCCGTTTTGGAGGTACTTCACAAAACGAATTTCCTATGGGCTTGCTTCGCAAGACGACAATGTCTTGCGAGTTCTTGCTGGTTCCCCCCCCCTTTTTCTAAGCCGCTAAGCCGCTTATCAGCTGATCCGATCAGCAGATAAGCCGCTAAAAGCCGCTAATAGTGCTAATCCGCTAATCCCTCAATGGGCTTGCTTCGCAAGACGAAAAAACCGCTAGACGAAGAGAATCACAGAACGGATTCTTTTCGCCTTGCGAGGCACCACTGTAATAATAATAAACCAGATCATTCTAAAACCTGTGGTTTTGATCGTTTTTGGGGGGAAGGGTACAGACATTTATTTATTTTGCAAGCAAGACTAAAATTCTTGGGGCACAATTCAGCCTAGTTTGCGCACCTTTGAGTCCCCATGGGCTGCTCAGCTCCCTCACTGAGCTCGGTAGGACCCCAGAGGAATTAATTTTGGCAGGATCGTGCCCCTGGGATTTAAAGTGCCCCGAGAAAACTGAACTGGAGGGGGGGGGGTTAATATTGAAAGAAGGCAAATTTCAAGATGCATGAAACGTCCCGACTGATGCAGAAGGAAGCGTCTTCTGCTCAGTCCAGTTCATGGCATCTTATTAAGAGTTTTGCTTGGGGGGGGGCAGTGGGAGGGGGGCGAGAAAGGAGCGAAGATCGATGGAGAAGGGTTGTTGGGTTGTGGGATGCTGACCTGAGTCGTCCGAAGAGCGCCTTCTCTGCTGCTCCCTCAGGCTGCCTCCTCGCCCCAGGTCCACGCTCTAGAACCGGAAGAGGAAGCAGGCAGGTTAAGAACGTCGGAGGAGGCTGGTTGCTGGATCAGGCCCAAGGGGAAGGGGAGGGGTCATCTAAGTCCAGCAACCCTGTTCTCACAGCGGCCAAACAGTTCGCAAGCAGAACTTCAGGGCAACAGCGAAACTCTCCCTTTTTGCATACTACTACTTATTATTATTAAAGCCTTTTTGAGACAGACACATTTAAAAGGGGGAAATGATAAAAAAGAGAAGTGATGAGAAAGAAAGAAAGAAAGAAAGAAAGAAAGAAAACAGAAGAAAAGAAAAAGGGCTTCCAATTCTGTCTGTTGCATAAAATGAATTATTCAAAACATTTTCTCCACAACAACGACAACATCCAACTACTCCACTTTCTGTAGAACGTTTTATTAATCTTTTCATACGCTTTCACAATATCAAATTATTACATTGTTCCGCAAGATGACTTCCCGTACCCATCTCCACAGTGTTTTTCCTCAAACCTTTCCTTCCTAAACCTTTATATCTTTATCCATTACAAAAACTTTCTCTGTTATAGTTATTTTATCATTTTCCTTCTGCTGCTTTCATCTCGAATCCTGCCCGCGACCTCATTTGACTCTAATACTATTCCACTTCCCATAGACCGGTATTTTCCCAGTCATCAAACGCAACTATCACATGCTGATCTCCCATTTTCACACAAAAAATTCCCCAAAAGGGGTTTCAATTGATGATATTGATAGAAACAGCGACACTCTCCCTCTCCTGGGGACTGGGCATTCAGAGGCAAACAGCCTCAGGTTGCTAAAGTGTCCGGCAGCCACTGACAACTCGAATTTGCCTAGCCCCGCCTCCTCCCCAGTAAGCCACCAATTACCTCCAGCTTGGCATCCAGGCTCCACCCCTTAGCACGTCCCATTCCGGGCAGGGCCACGCCTTGGACCCGCGACGGCTGCAGGAGCTCCGCCCCTTTGGAGTCTGGCTCCGCCCTCCCCGTGTCAGGATTGGAGCTCTTTTTGCGGCGTGGGCGGGGAGAGAAGAGAGCAAAGCGAATGAAATGCAAGACCTCCTTTGACAGCCCCCTGCTTTCTACCCTCCCGCCATTCCCGGGAACAGAGACTTCCTTTACCTGCTTAGCCCTGCTGGGCAGACCCTTCACCCCATTTCTGGGGCCGAGGACCCCCATTCCCGGAAGGGGCACAGCCGCCCCCAGGCCATCCTGCCCCAGCCGCCTCTCCTCCTCTTGGCTGCCCGAGGGGCGCAGGGGGGGCTTCTGGTCGTCCCCACCCGTGGGGGGCGGGGGAGGGCTGGGGGGCAATTCCTCGGGGTCTCGCTCCCCCTTGATGCTGCGATGCTTGCGGAAGTGGAAAAGGCCCCTCCTCCTCTTCTTCTGGAGGGGCGGGAGGGGGTCGGAGGGTCCCGGCCGCACCCCACAGCCCTTGGGCGTCCGAGGGTACCTGTGAGAGGGAAAAGGCGGAGGAACTGAGGGAGGGGAATCTCAGCTGCAATTCCAGCGTTGCAGGGGGGTTGGTCTGGATGACCCTTGGGGTCCCATCCAGTTCTGTGATTCTTGAGCGCAGCAGTGGCTGCGGAGGGGAGAGCCACGGGGCCTCCTGGACTAGCACTTTTTCAAAATTCTCCATCGTGGAGGCGCAATAAAAAGGACATCTGGGGGGTCTAGACTGCAAATTCTGATACGATACGATAATCTTTATTGTCATTGTCCCATACAGAACGAAGAAATTGAAAAAATCTACATCGGACATTCAAAAACCAACAAGCCTGCTATCCCAGCTATCCCAGCCTGGTTAACCCCCCTAAAAACTCTGATACCTCGTAATTAAATACAATATATTCCCATAGAGACTACCTTAAGTTAAAGGGACCCCTGACCATTAGGTCCAGTCGTGGCCGACTCTGGGGTTGTGGCGCTCATCTCACTTTATTGGCCAAGGGATCCAATACAGCTTCTGGTTCATGTGGCCAGCAAGACTAAGCCGCTTCTGGCGAACCAGAGTGGCACATGGAAACACCGTTTACCTTCCCGTCGGAGCGGTACCTATTTATCTACTTGCACTTTGACGTGCTTTTGAGCTGCTAGGTTGGCAGGAGCAGGGACTGAGCAACGAGAGCTCACCCAGTTGCGGGGATTCGAACCGCCGACCTTCTGATCGGCAAGCCCTAGGCTCTGTGGTTTAACCCACAGCGCCACTGGCGTCCCCCCAGAGACTACCTTACACTGCGTATAAAACCAAAGTTGCCTTTGCATAGAAACTGTTTCTCAAGCGGCTAGTCCTAGTCTTTATAACCCTGTCCCTTCTTCCAGAAGGCAGAAGCTGAAAGAGATCATTTCCGGGGTGCGCACTATCTCTGCAGCTTTCTTGTGACACCTGGAAGCATAGATTCCAGGGGGTGGGGAAGGGGGCGATGCCTAACTACTGTTGTCTATGCTCTTGTAATGGGAATTGGGGTTGCTTGTGCGTAAACTGCAAACTGCTCCAAGCTAGTCGTATAGCTAAAACTTTCCCCAGTTGACAGCCCTTGAAACACGACTGTCTTAGTCACTGGCAGAATCCGTCAGTGGGCAGGACCTAAATTTCTTCCAATATAAAAGTTGCTTGACTCCAAGTCTCCTCCTAGATTCTCTGCGTGGAAGCCTTCTGCGCAGCGTGGGCGTGCCAAGCGGAGGTCCTGTGCTCTCTCCGCTGATTTCACTGGAAGAGTCTCGGAGCCTCCCCTCCGCCGTACTCTCAGCTTCCCCTTTCTCCCTGGTGTCCCCTGGATTTCCTTCCCCCGAGGAAGCTCTCTCTCTCTCCTTGCTAGTTCCCTCCCCTGCATCACTGGAGCGTCTTACCTCTCCTCTTCCCTCTGATGGCAGTTCCCTGACAGCTCTGGTAACCTCAAGGTTAGATTACTGCAGTGCGCAGGGCTGCCTCTGAAGACGGTTCGGAAACTTCAGCTGGTGCAAAATTCAGCAGCCAGGTTGCTCACCGGGGCAAGATGGTTTGAGGATATTGCACTGATCCTGGTCCGACTGCACTGGCTACCGATGAGTTTCTGGGCCCAATTCAAAGTGCTGGTTTTGACCTATAAAGCCTTAAACGGCTCAGGACTGCAATACCTCAAGGACCACCTCTCGCCTAATGTACCATCCTGGATCCTGAGATCATCTTCCGAGGCCCTCCTTCGTGTGCCTCCTTCTCGAGAGGTCCGGAGGGTGGCAACACGAGAACGGGGCCTTCTCTGCAGTGGCTCCCTATCCGTGGAATGCTCTCCCCAGGGAAGTTCACCTGGTGCCTTCATTATACACCTTTAGGCGCCAGGCAAAAACATTCCTTTTTAACCAGGACTTTGGTTGATGTGATTGACATCCTACGCATTTTAAAATGTGTTTTTCTGAGGGTGGGGCTATAAGGTTGTTGTTTTTATTTTTATTCGGTATTTTGTAGTTTTATATCTTGATTTTATTCTGTGAACCGACCTGAGACCTCCAGATAATAATAATAATAATAATAATAATAATAATAATAATAATAATACATTTTAATTATACCCCGCCCTCCCCGGCCAGAGCCAGGCTGAGGGTGGCTAACACCAGTAAAATTACAATAAAAACATAATAGCGGGGGGGAAAGAAGAAGAAAAAACCAATTTAAAATACAGGTTAAAATACAATTTCCAATGCAGCCTTATTTTAATAGGAGCCCATAAATCAAAACCATAAGGGGAGGGAAACATAAGCGTCAGACTGAGTCCAAACCAAAGGCCAGGCGGAACAGCTCCGTCTTGCAGGCCCTGCGGAAATATGTCAAGTCCCGCAGGGCCCTGGTCTCTTGTGACACAGCATTCCACCAAGTCGGGGCCAGTACTGAAAAGGCCCTGGCCCTAGTCAAGATATAGGGCGGTATATAAATTAAATTAATTAAATAAATAAAAACTAATAATAATGAGGCTCACCCAGTGTTGTCGGTAAGGACCCTCCTGTTAAAAAATTCATCGAGACCCTCGTCCAGTCGGGGCACCGACCCGTTCTCCTGTTCTCGGGACTCTATAGAGCCCACGATTCGGTTCTGAAATGGGGAAGGACGATGAATGCCTTGTTATCTTGCACCGCCTAGTTCACAAGGAACATCTCCTCCTTATTCATATGTCTAAAGGAAAAGAGGAAGTCCCACCTTTGGTGGACGAGACTTCCTGTCTAGGAAGGTTTGAAAAAGGTACATCCGATTTGTATTGTTCTAGAGTTCGGTTTGGTTCAAAGGGTGAACGGACCGAAAGTTGGGAAATGGGAATGAATGAGGAAGAGGAAAGAAGTGTATGGATTTGTTAAAAAGAACACATAGAATGGGAGAATAAAGGTAAAAAGAGAGGAACCTACAAATGGGCAAATGAATATAAAATGGGAATTTGTTGTTGTTGTTTAGTAGTTTAGTCGTGTCCGACTCTTCGTGACCCCCTGGACCAGAGCATGCCAGGCACTTCTGTCTTCACTGCCTCCCACAGCTTGGTCAAACTCACGCTGATAGCTTTGAGAACACTGTCCCACCATCTCGTCCTCTGTCGTCCCCTTCTCCTTGTGCCCTCCGTCTTTCCCAACATCAGGGTCTTTTCCAGGGAGTCTTCTCTTCTCATGAGGTGGCCCAAGTCTTGGAGCCTCAGCTTCAGGATCTGTCCTTCCAGTGAGCACTCAGGGCTGATTTCCTTCAGAATGGAGAGGTTTGATCTTCTTGCAGTCCATGGGACTCTCAAGAGTCTCCTCCAGCACCATAAGGCAGAGGAAATAAATGAGGTGGTGGTCTTGTGTGATAGTCTTGTAATAAGATTAAAGCTTACTGGGAAATGATATATAATTGAAAAGGATGTTCAAAATAACCTTTGTAAAAACAAGCAAAAAAAAAAAAAAACCACACCCAGAAGCTTTTCTTTTGGGAATTATTGGGACAGAACTACCTAAATTGTATAGAAATTTATTCATGTATGCTACTACAGCGGCACGAATGCTACTTGCCCCAAAATGGAAAGAAGCAGATGTCCCAGCAAAGGAAGAAGGGATACAGAAACTTATGGAATATGCAGACGGTGAAACTTACCGGAAGAATAAGAAATCAAGATAACAAACTTTTTTAAACAAATGAATGGAAATGGTTTATGGAATATTCACAGATAAATAGTTGACAGATAAAAAAACACTGGCAGGATTATTGTAATAACCTGCAGTTTCAGAAGAGTATATATTTAAATTAGATCATTAAATGAGCAAATTAAATGAATTTGGATATGCGGAAGGTATTAAAAAATAAATTTAAGGAGCCGCAGAAAGAGGGGAAGGAAAGGTTAAAATGAATGTAAAATTAACAAAATGTATAAACTCGAAAAAAGTATAAATAAAAACTTTTTTAAGAAATGAGGAAGCTAAGTGGAAGGAAGAAATGAGGGAACTAAGTGAGTGGAAAGTGGGGTGAATTCAACCGGTTGTGGACAGGAAACGAGGGAGGTGACAAACAGAGAAATTGAGAGACCTTTGCGTCAGGCTGGTGTGTGTGGATGGGGCAGAGATGCCCCTCTGCGGGGACCCTTCTGCCGGCCGAATCCAGCAGAAAGCCCCCAAATGCGGGCTTCAGAGGGTGGGAAGGAGGGGCTGAGCTGGGATTTGAGCCACCACATGAATTGAATTTTATTATTTCGGTCACAGACCAGTTCCATCCACATAAAATATCAAGAAAGTCATAAAACACGATAGGGATACATTTGAATTTGCAGTTAGGTATAACAAGGCCAATACAGATATAGCAACAGTTAAAAAATATATAAATTAAAAGTTGGTCACTAACATATACCGTATTTTTTGCTCTATAAGCCTCACTTTTTCCCTCCTAAAAAGTAAGGGGAAATGTGTGTGTGTGTTTTATGGATTGAATGCAGGCTGTGTAGCTATCCCAGAAGCCAGAACAGCAAGAGGGATCGCTGCTTTCGCTGCGCAGCGATCCCTCTTGTTGTTCTGGCTTCTGAGATGCAGAATATTTTTTTTCTTGTTTTCCTCCTCCCAAAACTAGGTGCGTCTTATAGAGCGGAAAATACGGTAACCTAAACTTATCATTTAAAAACCTTGATCGTTATGATAGCACAGCTTGTTCCCTAAGTTTTATGGCAATCGCACAGAATTTGGCTACCCTTAACGTGATCTCGGGATCCTTGTCCTCTACCAGGGATTTTAGACACTGAAGTTCGCCACCACATGATAGCATTAGGCACGAGATCAGCCAAGTTGCAAAAGGCCTTAAGGAATTGTGCAGCCCCACCTCTCACACCAAGAGGCCAAATTTGCGCCCAGCAAGGATGGAAAAGCAATGGGGGGAGAAGCTTAGCGGCGGAACGGAAAGGCGGACAGGAGAGCCGAAAGCCGCAGGGGCTCGTGTGCAGGATACTCACATTGGGCCGGAACCTGCCCTGCGGGGTGGCACGGGGCGGCCGGGGGCGGCTGCGCGTGCGGTGTTCCAGCCGGGCCCCTTCCGTCGGCAGCTCAGAGAGTGCTTCGAAGGACGTGCTGCGGGAATGCAAATATTGGCTGCTGCTGGCCAGCGAGATCCAGCCCAGCGGGGAGTCCATCCTGGGCACAACCAAGTCGCCGTCCTGCTCAGAACCACCTGCAAAAAGAGGATGGGGGTCTGTCTGGTTGGAAAGACTATACCACTTAGAGGGGAGGGACGGGGGGGAAGCGTGCCTTGCAACAGGGTGGGCATTTTCAGATGCAATGGAAGAAACAGTGATGGGCTTCGGCTGCAGCAGCAGTTCTCAAAGTGGGGGGTAGTGGAATTACCTAGGGGGCATGCTGGAGGTTGGAAGCTGCCCAGAGTGGCTGGAGAAACCCAGCCAGATGGGCGGGGTATAATAATAATAATGATAATGATAATAATAATAATAAATTTTATTTATATCCCGCCCTCCCCAGCTGAAGCCGGGCTCAGGGCAGCTAACAACAATAAAATAGTACAACATACCAAAATCATTCATTATAAAATTAACTCAAATCAAACTGATGGTATAAATAATAAATTATTAATTATTTATTATTATTATTATTATTATTATTATTATTATTATTATTATTATTATTTGACTATCGGGTATCAAAGAGCTGGAATGACCACATCAAGTTCATTAGCTTTGGTGAATTCGTTAAAGATTTTCAATTGGATTTCGGGGGGAAAAGAACGTGCAATTAAATGTTTGTTCTGAATTTTATTGTGTTGTTATATTCCACAGTGGGAATATATATTTGGTCAATGGAGAGTTATTGATGAGGTGGAGGAATAAAAAGATATGATCCCCTTTAATCAATGGATTGATGACAAGACAACACTCACAACACATGAGCGGACTGCTTATAGATGCAGACTTGGTTGGGGGGGGAATATATAGACATTTGGAGCGGGTTCAACCTTGGGTTCCGTGATGTTGCTTGGACTACAACGACCATCGTCCACGGACCGCTTAGCCAATGGACATGGATGATGGGAGTTGTAGTCCAGTGACTGGGAATCTGGGGGTACACCAGGGGTAGCCAATGCTCCAGATGTTGGGAGCCAGATCTCCATCAGCCCCTACCAGCACGGCGAACAGTCAGGATGCAAGATGGAGCCCCCTATCTTCCAGAGGGCACTGTGTTGGCTACCCCTGGCCCACATTGGCCAGGGTTTTCCAGCCCCAGCTGGCATCACTGGGAACTGAGACTGCATGCAAAAGAGACACTCAACCACTGAGCTACGGCCCGTCCCCAGAGGCGAAATGTATGGTTGGGAGGGTGGCGTTTGGGGCAGGCAGCTCTCGCACTCACTAATGAAGGCAGAAGCGGGCCGGATCCTGCGACAGTTCTTCCGCCTCTTGATGGCCATGGTGTCCTGGGGCGAGACGAGAGAGTGGTCAGGCGAACCCCTTCCAGGGCTAGATGGGAGCCTGGGGCCTCCCCAGAGTTCACCCACTTACAATGCTGGAGCCCAGCTCGTCGTCCGTGGTCTCCTCGTGGTCGTGGAGACGGGGTTTCCCAACCTGCTCCAGGAGGGCGCCGTTGTCTTGGCCCTCGGAAAGCCGGCGGAGGTGGCTGATGTGCTGGGCCTGAGGTTGGGGAGGAGATTGGGGAGGCATTACGGGCTGAGAGAGGAGAGGGAGGCCTCCCTGATGCAAGAGAGAGGAAGGCCTGCAGGTGAGCGTCAGCATATGCCTGAAGGCACGTCTCCACTCCCATCGCTCTGCCCGGACGCTGAGGTCCAGCGCTGAGGGCCTTCTGGCGGTTCCCTCATTGCGAGAAGCAAAGCTACAGGCAACCAGGCAGAGGGCCTTCTCGGTGGTGGCGCCCGCCCTGTGGAACGCCCTCCCATCAGATTTCAAAGAGATAAACAACTACCTGACATTTAGAAGACATCTGAAGGCAGCCCTGTTCAGGGAAGTTTTTAATGTGTGACATTTTAATGTATTTTTAATCTTTGTCGCCTGGCGAGACCCAGCCAGATGGGCTGGCTACAAATAATAAATTATTATTATATTATATATAGGTGGCATCTGAAGTTATTTTCAACTGCTCTTTTCACACACTGAATGGCTTTTGATAATGCCAAGGTCGCGGGTTCGATTCCTGCTGCATATCCGTGTTTGAAGGGGGTGGGACTAGGTGACCCTCCCTTCCAAGTCTATGATTCTACAGAGAAATCGCTTGAGATACTTTTAGGGGAAGAGACTTGTAAGTGGAATCGATTGAACCCATACATATAGGACACAATTACAGCGGGTTTTGCGGTACACTTGCCTGAATTCGTTCCCTCTCCTGATAAGATAGTGAAAGGGGCATTCTCCCTGCTAATTCCGGGGCGGGGGGAGGCGTTGGCTTAGCGCTAGTGGCCAAGCACTCTGCACATGCCCTGGGGGGAGTTGGTTAGGTAGCAATTTGCAGAGGTCAGGGCTGAGGCCTGGTCCAATGCCCCCTCAGCACTGTTTCTAGCATTGAGCCCTGGATTAAATGAACCCCGGGGGGGTGTAATTAGGGGCGGAATGGGGCTCACCAGACTCTTGTGAGCGTAGTACAACTCCTGCAGCAGCTCCTCCACAATGGTGTTGGTCAGGTACGTCACCACCGACAGCTTGACCTCGCTGGGCGTGGGATCAGAGATAGAGAGGGTCAGAGAGCTTCGCATACCCCCCTTCCAAACCCCTGTGCCAATCCCAGTGACAGATTTACATATAAGCTAAACAAGCTATAGCTTAGGGGCCCCAAAAAAATTAAAGGGAAAAAAACCTGGATGTACACTTCCAAAATATAAGACAAAAAGCAAATAAAACAAAACCTACAGTGTTTTGTGTTGTGTAGGCTCCTACGATGTAAGTAATGGGCCCCGCCCATTAGTTGACTACTATGGTGACATTGATATTATATAAAAA
The DNA here is from genome assembly GCF_964188305.1 of Podarcis bocagei. NCBI lineage: Eukaryota > Metazoa > Chordata > Lepidosauria > Squamata > Lacertidae > Podarcis > Podarcis bocagei. The sequence goes on along the minus strand of NC_138138.1, from coordinate 51,515,234 downwards.
ATGCATTGTATTAACTACAATTGCATTGTACAAGTTATAACACACTTCATTTCATATTAATAAAGCTAATTATAATTATTACTAGTTTGCATCATATATTTGCACCTATTATTATTTCACGTTGCAGCAAGTTTCTAGAGACTAGATGATGAGACTTTGTAAATTGTGTTTCTAAAGGAACTTTTGTTATTGCCAAATGCCAATGTGTTTGCATTATTAAGTTTGTTATGAATAAAATATCATTTTAAGTTAGAGCTTAATAAATATTTCACTATTAATATACGTAAAGGTAAAGGGACCCCTGACCGTTAGGTCTAGTCGCGGACGACTCTGGGGTTGCGGCGCTCATCTTGCTTTATTGGCCGAAGGAGCCGGCGTACAGCTTCTGGGTCATGTGGCCAGCAGGACTAAGCCGCTTCTGGTGAACCACAGCAGCGCACGGAAACGCCGTTGTCCTTCCCGCCGGAGTGGTACCTATTGATCTACTTGCACTTTGACGTGCTTTCAAACTGCTAGGTTGGCAGGAGCAGGGACCGAGCAACGGGAGCTCACCCCATCGCGGGGATTCAAACTGCCAAGCTTCTGATCGGCAAGCCCTAGGCTCTGTGGTTTAACCCACAGCGCCACCCACGTCCCTACTATTAATATTTCTCCTTAATTGTACAGTGGAACCTCTACTCATGTACAGAATCTGTGCCGGAGGTCCGTTCGTGAGTCGATCCGGGTCGCTGGGAGAAGTGCCGTTCTACACGTGCGCAAATCGTGGCACACCCGGTATTTACTTCCAGGTTTGCCGCAGTCACGAGTCGGATTGTTCGAGAGTAGGGGGGGTGGTTAAGTCGAGGTTCTACTGTATTTCACTATTAATATACTTCTTCTTAATTGTATTTTAATTCAACAATTACTTTGATACAATACATATTTTGTTATGTGCAAATGGCTTTGGGTACCTATTAGGTCCATAAATTACCATATATTCAGCACAAAAAACAGCGGCAATTTGTGGTTGACAAAGGACAGCTGGACATATAAAGGGCCCCATTGCCTCCAGTAGCTGAGGGCCTCATCAAACCTAAATCCGGCCCTGGCCAGGCCCCACTTCGGATAGCATGACTGCCTTCCCCCCACCCCCCAAGCTTGTGGGGCGGTAACTCAGTGGCAGAGAACCCGCTTTGTCTATGAAAAGCGCCATTCTCAGTCCCCGCATGGCATTCCCTCTGCACCCTCCTGCTCCTCACTTGAGCTTGTTCTGAATGTCCTGGCCAGCTTGCTCCAGCAGAGCCCCCCGGATGAAGTTTCGGGGCACGGTGACGCGCTCCGAAACGGCCGCCAGCATCTTGTTGTGCTCTTCCGCCACCTGGACGGCGTGTGGGCACAGCTCCTGGGTGAGGGAAACCATGGACTCCAGGATCACCTGCAGAGGGGAGAGAAGAAGCAGGTGGGATGGCCTGGGAGTCGGGCTCAGTGTGATGGCCTGGGATTCTGAGTCTGAGAGTGAACCGGAGGAATCCCAGCCGGCACAGGAGTCCCCGCCTCCAGGGCCGGCTGAACTGGGGCAAGGCCTAGATGCTGAGGAGCCTGCACCTGTGCCAGATCCTCTGGGGCAGGCACCAGGTGAGACCATTCTGGCCCCAGAGGTGCTGGAGGACTCAGTGGCTACAGGTGAGCCTCCCCCGGGGCCCAGTAACCCTTCGGCCTCTCCTGAACTGCAGAGGCTTAGGGCAGAGAGGCGAAGGGAACTGGTCTCTCCCAGGAGGAGTGCTCGCCTTAAGGCCAGGAGAGGCGGGGCTCCTGGGGGCCGGGACCGCCCCCGGCCTTAGAAGAAGATAAAGGTCAGGCAGCCCGGTCCCAGGTTGCGGGAGCAACGTCGTTGTGGAGTACCTGCTTTTACCCAGACCTAGATCTGCACTCCCGGTGTGCCTGTTCCACGCCCGGCTTCCTGCTCCTGACTCTCCGGTGTTCCTGTTCCTCGCCCGGCTGCCCGCTGCTGACCTACCCGTGTTCCTGTTCCCCGCCTGGCTTCCTGCTGCTGCCCTACCAGCGTTCCTGTTCCCCTGCCCGGCTCCCTGTTTCGGACCTCGCATCTCATCTAGTGTTCGTCTACCCTGCTAGTGACTCTGGACTGAACTTCGGCTACGGTATCAGTACCTCCTCCCCCCCCCCCGGGACCAGCACACTCAGACTCGGAACCAGAGGAGTCTCAGTCCACACCGGATCCTTTGCCCCAGGCAGCATCTGAACCAAGTCTGGGGCTTTTTCTGAAGAGTCCCAGTCTGCACAGGTTCCCCTGAGACAAGCATCAGCTGGGTGGAGTCAGGGGCCTGAGCCTGCCCTGGCTCCAGATGCGGGGATGACCTCGTTGCCTTCAGCTGGGCCATCACTTACAGCTGCTCCACTACCGGTTGGGTCAGGAGAGGCTTAGGCAGCCCCTGGGTCTAGTAACCCACCAACGTCTCCCGAGCTGCAGAGACTAAGGTCTGAGAGAAGGAGAGACCTGAGTACTCGCAGGAGAGTGCTCGCCTTCGGGTGAAACAGGGAGGTGAGTCGCCAGGGGATCAGGACCGACCGCTAACCCGACGAAGGTAAAAGGCTGTCGGACCCCGCCCCAGGTTGCGGGAGGAACATTGCTGTTTGCCAGAACCTGCCTGAGATCTTGGCCTTGCCTGGTTTTCTGCCTTGTGTCCTGCCGTGGCCCTGTCGGACTGACCTCTCGCGGAACCCTTGGATTTGGGACTGGACCTGGACTGCGTCACTCGTGTTACCCCCGGGCCCAGCACAGTAGGGCAGCGGCTGGGCAAGAGAAGAGCATTTGGGATGCCCTGATGCCAACCGCACGGCGGGTGTCTTTCTCAAGAATCAAACCCGCCCTTTCGCACAAGGCGGCGGGTGTTCCTGCAGAGGGCTGACCGGTTCCCGAAGGCCCAAGGGGCCTTCTCCTCCATTTATTTGGTCACCATGGCAACCACTGGCTTCTTCAAGCCTCTTGGTGTGTTGAACCAATGGTGAACCGTTCCAAAAGCTCTGCAAACACCATCTTGGTCAGGCATAGGCAAACCCGGCCCTCCAGATGTTTTGGGGCTACAATTCCCATCATCCCTGACCACTAGTCCTGTTATCTAGGGGTGATGGGAGTTGTAGTCCCAAAAACATTGGGAGGGCCGAGTTTGCCTATGCCTGATCTTGGTAGTCAAGAGAACCCCACAATTAATTGGTAGCGGTTGCAGCAATGAGCTCATAAATGTTCATATTCCCTTGCTTCAATATGTTCTGGTTATCTCCCGGCTTAGACTACTGCAATGCACTCTACGTGGGGCTACCTTTGAAGGTGACTCGGAAACTACAATTAATCCAGATTGCGGCAGCCAGACTGGTGAGTGAAAGCGGCCACCAAGACCATATAACACCTGAAAGACCTACATTGGCTCCCAGGATGTTTCCGGGCACAATTCAAAGTGTTGGTGCTGACCTTGAAAGCCCTAAACGGCATCGGCCCAGGATACCTGAAGGAGCGTCTCCACCCCTATCGTTCAGCCCAGACAGGGAGGTCCAGCTCCGAGGGCTTTCTGGCAGTTCCCTCCCTGCGAAAAGTGAGGTTACAGGAAACCAGGCAGAGGGCCTTCTTGGTAGTGGCGCCCGCCCTGTAGAACACCCTCCCCTCAGATGTCAAGGAAACAAACAAAGGCACCTGAAGGCAGCACTGTTTAGAGAAGTTTTTAATGTTTGATGTTTTATCGTGTTTTTATTATTTCTGAAGGCAGCCCTCTTTAGGGAAGTTTTTAATGTTTGAAGCTGTACTGTTTTTAATATTCAGTTGGAAGCCGCCCAGAGTGGCTGGGGAAACCCAGCCAGATGGGCGGAGTATTAATAATAATAATAATAATAATAATAATAATAATAATAATAATAAATATTCTATTGGAAGCCTGGATCAGAGGGTTGGATTAGGACTGGCTTCCTCAAACTCCCGATGTTTTGAGACTACAATTCCCATCATCCCTGACCACTGGAGGGCCGAGTTTGAGGAAGCCTAGATTAGGACCTGGGTTCAGATCATGGGGCGCTCGCTGGGTGACCTTGGGCCATGCACAACTGCTCAGCCCAACCAACCTCACAGGGGTGTTGTGGAGATAAAACAAGGAGCGGGGAGAACAACGTATGCCGCCCTTGAGCTCTTTTAGAAGAAAAGTGGGGTTTTTAAATGCAGTAAATGAAGAACAGAAAAGCAAAATGAAAACAGGACCGTGCCCTCGCAATACCTGCAGTTCCTTGTCGACTGCTTTTGAGACCTCGTTAGCCACTGATTCTAGCCTGTGCCGGACTGGACCGTCGCTGGCCAAAATGTGCCCAAGCTCATACAGGCTGGGGAAGAGCTAAGAGAGAAAAAGAGAAAGGATGCTTCGCGGGTGCTCTTCTCTCTGTGTTTGTTTTTTATTCAATAAACTGCAATAAAAATATAATCATTAAAAAGCACACAAGGAACACACCTACATAGACCCTTCTGCAGTTTGGGTTTGGATCCAGATTTTCACAGAGAACGTTTGGGAGAGAAATTCAGTACACTACAAATCTCTATTACGGTCATAGGTAAAGGTAAAGGAGACCCCTGACCATTAGGTCCAGTCGTGACTGACTCTGGGGTTGCAGTGCTCATCTCGCTTTATTGGCCGAGGGAGCCGGCGTACAGCTTCCGGGTCATGTGGCCAGCAGGACTAAGCCGCTTCTGGCGAACCAGAGCAGCGCACAGAAACGCCGTTTACCTTCCCACTGGAGCAGTACCTATTTATCTACTTGCTCTGGTGTGCTTTCGAGCTGCTAGGTTGGCAGGAGCAGGGACTGAGCAATGGGAGCTCAACCTGTCGCGGGGATTCGAACCTCCGACCTTCTGATCGGCAAGTCCTAGGCTCTGTGGTTTAGCCCACAGTGCCACCCGCGTCCCTTTAAATAAATAAATAGCTGACAAGGCGAAGAAAGGGTGGTGAATACAGCACAAGATATTACGGGCTGTCCCGTGAATCCGCTGGATGAAATAGCGGAAGAATGTTGCCTCAGGAGAGTGAGGAAAATTCTCAGGGATGATTCACACCCTGGCCGGCACTTTCTTGATCTCCTGCCCTCGGGCAGAAGATATAGAAGCGTGATTAGTCGCACCAACAGGGTAAAGAACAGCTTCTATCCATGGGCTGTTAGGCTGCTGAATGAAAAGATAACAACAGGGCAACTGACTTTCGGGTTTGGTGGGTGTGCGTCAGTAAAAGGTAAAGGTAAAGGGACCCCTGACCATTAGGTCCAGTTGTGACTGACTCTGGGGTTGCGGTGCTCGTCTTGCTTTATTGGCCGAGGGAGCCGGCATACATCTTCTGGGTCATGTGGCCAGCATGACTAAGCCACTTCTGGCGAACCAGAGCAGCGCACGGAAACACCGTTTACCTTCCCGCCGGAGCGGTACCTATTTATCTACTTGTACTTTGACGTGCTTTTGAACTGCTAGGTTGGCAGGAGCAGGGACTGAGCAATGGAAGCTCACCCCGTCGCGGGGATTCGAACCACCGACCTTCTGATCGGCAAGTCCTAGGCTCTGTGGTTTAACCGACAGCGCCACCTGCGTCCCTTGTGCGTCAGTAAATGTGGGGAATTAAGACTAAGAGAGCTGAGTGGGGAGCGCTCGTGCAATCTCACTGTGTACAAGTTGTACAAGTGACTATAAAGTATTTCAATTCAATTCAATTTCAATATGAAGTTATATCAGCCACAGAGCTCCCCGGGGTGACTTTCGTCCTCTCACTGCCTCTCAGTCTAACCTACCTCACAGGGCTGTCGTGAGCATTAAATGAGGAGGGGGAAATGAACCACGTGCGCAACGCCTTCAGATCCTCGGAGGAAATGTGGGGCCAGGACTGTAAATAAACAGATGAAGCTCACCGCCCGTGAGTTCTTGGCTTCCTTCATGAGTTCCCGGGCGTAGAGCACTTCCTCCTGGATCGTGTCGGCGGAGCAGGTCCGCAGCAACTGCACCTCTTCCTGGACCCTGACACAGAGGCGGCTCATCATCTAGGGAGGGGGCAAGACAGGGGGCCATTAGCTCCTGCCCCTCGCCAAGGCGCCAAGTCCCGAACCCGCTGGCCAGCCAATCACAGCAGCCCCTCCGGGCATGGGGCGGACAGGCCCCGCTCGTTCCCCACGGGAATTGGCGGGAAGGGGTGGCAAGTGTGTGCCGAACAGGGAGATGGGAACGTTTACTTGCTCGGCGCTATTGGTGACGATTCCCTGGTGGAGACGGAAGGCTTGGTCCTGGGGGAACTTCTGTGAGTGGTTGTTCCTAAGGAGACACCACTGGATCTGAAGGGGAGAGAGGAAGGGGGGAAAGAGACAGGGGAGGAAGCATGCCAAAGCTGGGATTTGGCGACACTCCTGCGCGTCAGAGGTCCAAATCTATTCGTTTCAAGTTTCTCCGCTACAACTGCCGCAGACGACGATTTCTAAAGAAATCTTCACAAAAACTCAATTTTCCTCTTGCCCTGAATTTCTGTATGCCGCTCCACCCAATACAGAGCATAGCTGTCAACTTTTCCCTTTTCTTGCGAGGAATCCTATTCGGAAAAAGGGAATTACCCTTTAAAAAAGGAAAATGTTGATAGCTATGATACGGTGGTACCTCGGTTCTCGAATGTCTCCGTTGGCGGACGTTTCAGAACTCAAACCCAGAAGTAAATGCTCCCGTTTTCGAACGCACCTCAGAAGTCGAATGGCTTCCGCTGAGGCAATGCTGTATTTTTCTCAATTTTCTCTGTAAATTTGCAGAGCGTCCTTTGCGCCTCGGTTTTCGAACGTTTCGTATGTCGAAAGGTCTTCCGGAACGGAACCACTTTATACGCATTTTCGCAAGCAATTCTCCCTCATAAAATGCCCCTTGTGTGTTATTTCCACATATAAAGACTTTTGTAGCCAGACTTTCTCCCCATATGTCCATTTTTACACACATTACTTGGTTGGGGGGCAGTGGCAAGTGTAAAATTCGCAGAAGTGCAAGTGCTTAAGAATCGTTCGAGAGGAACGAGTTGAGTAGTTTCTCGCTAAAATGCAAACGGGACCAAATTATTCCCCTTATCCCGAGGCCCGTAGGGAAGGGGCAGGGCTCACCTTTTGCCACACCTCGTCCGTCCTCTCAGGGGCGTTTCGGTAGGCCGCCGTGATGTCGCTCATGGGGAAGGACATGAACTTGAGGGTGTAGTTGCTGCAAAAGAGGCCGTTTTATTTATTTATTCGAAAGCATTTATAAACCATTTAACGTTTCAGAAACCTTTAAGCCACGTACTCTCTTTCTCTCGTGAAAATGTGAGCATGAGAAGCCATTTTTTTGTTGTTTTTGGGGGGATTTGATATCCCGCTTTATCACTACCCGAAGGAGTCTCAAAGCGGCTAACATTCTCCTTCCCCTTCCTCCCCCACAACAAACACTCTGTGGGGTGAGTGGGGCTGAGAGACTTCACAGAAGTGTGACTGGCCCAAGGTCACCCAGCAGCTGCAGGTGGAGGAGCGGGGAATTGAACCCGGTTCACCAGATTACAAATCTACCGCTCTTAACCACTACACCACACTGGCTTTTGACTCCCCCCGCCGCCTATTCCCTCGAGGAAAAGGAGTACAAAACCGCTCTAGTTACTCACTTCTCCAAGGCCCTGGCGATGTCCTGAAAGCCTTGTGCAGTTGTATTGTTCTTATCCCAGGAAATACTCCTTGAAAGCAAGAAAGGGGTGGGGGAACAGGTAGCGGTTGTGATCCCATCTCTTGTTTTGACTTATCAATTCCTGACCCGCATCAAGCAATTGAGTTCCTTCCCTCCTTGGCTGCCAAACAGCAGTTATGTGAAGCAGCCTCCGTTAGCAACTACTCTATTCCGAACTTTAAAAAAGGGAAGCGTAATGCTCATGGTCAACAAAAGAGGTTTAAAGACTCTCTCAAGGCAAATCTTAAAAAATGTAGTATATACACCGACAACTGGGAAACACTGGGCTGTGAGCGCTCCAGTTGGAGAACAGCCTTTACCAAAGGTGTTGTGGGCTTTGAATACACTCGAACTCAGGACGCAAGGGAGAAATGTGTTAAGAGGAAGGCACACTTGGCAAACCCTCACCATGATCAACTCCCACCCGGGAAACCAATGTCCCCACTGTGGAAGGACGTGTGGATCCAGAATTGGCCTCCACAGTCACTTATGGACTCACTGATAAAACTGTGTTTATGGAAGACAATCTTACTCGGCTACGAGTGATCGCCAAAGAAGATAGGAAGACACAGTACACCTGACCAGGAGCCCATTCTTAGAATACTCCATTACATGTTCCCTTCCCTGGTTTCCTATTTCATCCCCCACTTATAACCTCCAGGTTGTGGGATCGAGCCATACATTGGGCAAAAGATTCCTGCTTTGCAGCGGGTTGTACCAGATTACCCTTGCGGTCCCTTCCAACTCTATGATTATACAAACCTCCATACTATTGGGGATTTTTTGGGGGGGGGGTAGGGTTGCAGCCAACACAGCGCTACCTTAACTCAGCATCCCTCACCGCAAGGCTATTGCCATTGGACTTCCCCACCCCTTCTCCTCCTCCGCAAATTCACCCTCTAAATCTATTATAGGGGGTCCCCTCGATTTGCTAGTGCAGATCTGGGGAAGAGAAGTGATCCCAGCGTTAATCCTTGCACGGATCCCATTCTGCGAGCAGCAATCCTTGTGTTGATGGGGGGGAGTCAGAGAGTGCGCTGAGGTAAATTTCCTTCCCTCCCAAAAAAGCCCAGGCAGGCATTTTTGGGTCCGTGTGGCAAAATTCGGGGGGGGGGGCAAGTGTACCCCAGAGATCCAAAGGCTGGGAAAACCAACCGGGAAGTCCCCCCCCCCGCCTGACCGGCAAGTTTCCCACGCCCACCTCAGCGTGCTGTTGATCTGCAGGGCTTTCGACAGCATCTTGGCTCCGATGTCCTCCATGCAGTTCCCACTCAGGTCCACTTTGGTCAGGCAAGTGTTGCTGCCCAGGGCGTTGATCAAGATGCTGGTGCGGGTTTTGAGCCGGGAGTCGGCAACGGAAAAAGACTGCAGGGACTTTGGGGTAGCAGGCAGGACGGAGGGGAATAATAAGAAGAAGGGCAGAGTGAACGAGCATCTCATCGTGGCACAGGGCTTAAGAGTGCCAGATTAGGACTGGGGGTGGAGGGCGGCCGGGGTTCAAATCGCCACTCAGCTGCGATGCTCACAGGGTCAGCGTGAGCCAGTCACCGCCTCTCAGATTATCCTACCTCGCAGGGTTGTTGTGAGAATAAAAGGGGAAGGGAAAGAATTGCCTGCGCCATTGTGGTACCGATATATATTGATAGATAGCCTAAGATACACAGACAGTAAGAGAAAGTGTGAAGAAGATGTCGTGGCACCTTCATTATACAGTGGGACCTCAGTTTAAGAACAGTCCTGTTTACAGACCACCTCTCCTGTTCTGCCCCACAGAGGACCTTAAGGTCCATGAATAATCATAGTTTAGAGGTCCCGGGCCCTAAGGAATTCAGATTATCCTCTACCGGGGCCAGGGCCTTCTCAGTGATGGCTCCGACCTGGTGGAATGCTCTGTCCCATGAGACCAGGGCCCTGCAGGATTTAACTTCCTTCTGCAGGGCCTGTAAGACAGAGCTATTCCGCCTGGCTTTCAATTTGAACTTAGCCTGATCTTTTATTCCCCTTCCTCCCCCCCCCCTTTTGTGAAGATTACCCCCTCTGGGATCCCACAGCTAATTCTCCCCTGGTCTCCAAATAGAACTAATTTAGCCAGCTAGCCGTGGTGATCATCTAATGTTTATTGGATAGATTTCCCCCCTAAACTGATTGATTTTTGAATTCTGTATTTATTGTCATTCACGTTTTATACTGTATTTTATGCTGTTTTTTGCTGCATTAATTGTTTTAAATTTGTTGTTAGCCCCCCAGAGCCTGGTTTTATGAACCAGGAAGGGCGGGGTATAAATAAAAATTTGTTGTTGTTGTTACAAACAATTCAGTTTATGAACTCCACAAAACCAGAAGTAGTATCCTGGTTTGCAAACTTTACCTCGGTCTAAGAACGGAAGCTGAATGGTGGAAGGGCACCAGTGGCGGGAGGCCTCATTAGGGAAAGTGCGCCTCAGTTTAAGAACGGTTTCAGTTTAAGAACGGACTTCCGGAACAGATTAAATTTGTAAACCGAGGTACCACTGTATACTTTTAGGAGCCAGACGAAAATGTTCCTCTTTAACCAGCCCTTTGGCTGACTGAAATCCGATGCCCTTTTAAAACGTGTTGCGGAAGGGTGGGGCGGATCACTGATTTGTTGTTGTTCTCATTTTTGTTATGTATTCTGTGTTTTTTATATCGTCATTTTATGTTGTGAACCGCTCTGAGGTCTGTGGATAAAGGGGGGTATACAAATTTAATAAATCAACGACAATAAATAAAGGTATGTTTGTTTTAGAAGCCAACCTCGTTTATCTTTAAAACCTATAAAATACAGGCCCCAGCATTCGTGGTGCCGAAGGGACTAACAGTGGATTTGTGTGTCTGTGTTGGGGGTCCATTTAGATCAGGAAAAAGCAGGGCGGTGGTTAAAATCTACTCTGTCCTCATCTCCATTTCCCTGTTCAAATGGGGGGGGGGGGACCCAAGCAAACTCCGCTAGTGGAAGTACGCAACCCAGTCACAGAGATACCCACACTGTCGCACTGATTCTCCCCACAGGTTGCAGTTTGCAACCCTCCACCTGCCCCACTCTTCAGTCTACAAACCACCACATCACTTTCGCACAGCAAAGGACTTACACCATGGGTAGGCAAACTAAGGCCCGGGGACCGGATCTGGCCCAATCACCTTCTCAATCCAGCCCGCGGATGGTCCGGGAATCAGCGTGTTTTTACATGAGTAGAATGTGTGCTTTTATTTAAAATGCATCTCTGGGTTATTTTGGGGGCACAGGAATTCGTTCTTTTTTCTTTCTTTTTTTTCAAAATACAGTCCGGCTCCCCACAAGGTCTGAGGGACAGTGGACCGGCCTCCTGCTGAAAAGGTTTGCTGACCCCTGACTTACACACTCCTCTTCCTGGATCATCTGCACAATCTTCTGAAGGATCTCCTCCAAGGTCCTACAGAGAGACAACAGGGGGAACGTCAGACTGAGGAACAAGAGCAACGTGGGCATGTCAGGGCAGTTTGTTTATTTGATTCCATTTACGAATTGCTCCCTGTAAGGCACTGTATTTTTCACTCTATAAGACGCACCTAGTTTTTAGAGGAGGAAAACAAGAAAAAAAATATTCTGAACGCAACAGTGGATGTATGTTTTTTGTGGTTCGTGCTGTGGCTACAGACATGTGATTTGACGGTGAGTTTGGGGTAGCCCAATGCAAAAATCTTGAGAATCCAAGTGGATCCGTGCTTTGTAACCACATTTATGTGCCATTGCAGCCCTACGAAACAGTGGGTGCATGATTTTTTTGGTGCAGGCTGTAGCCATGGACGTGCTATGTGATCTGATGTGAATTTGGGGTGACCCAATGCAAAAGTCCTGAGGATCCATGTGGATCTGTGCCTTGTAACCACATTTTTGCACCATTGCGGCCCCACGAAACAGTGGATGCGTGATTTTTTTAGTATCTCTTGAAATGATTCCGCTGCAGAACTGCTCCATATGTTTGCATATATCACCAGGGGCTTGTCGGGCTTCTGATTCTTCATGAATAAACTTAATAAGATGGAACCAAGCTTGCCTTTTGACAAATCTCTCCAGAAAACGGAACCTCCTGTTTGTTTTCAGAGATCCGCTGGGTTTCCCGCTGTGCTTTAATGACCATCAACTTGTGAATATTTCTTTTTTTTAAATTGTGGATTTCATTATTTTTTTAAATGATATTTATTGAAATTTTACAGACAATAAAAGATTACAAAATTAAAAACAAGAAATAACAAAGAATAACAATAATAAAAGAAAAAGAAATACAAGAATACAAAGACAAAATACATAAAAAATAAAAAAGTTAAAAAGAAATCAATATTTTCATGTCTTATATTTCATTTACTTGTTTCCTGACCTCCTCACACACCCCTTTTTTGTATTCCAGTTCACATAGTTAATTCAGCAAATCCTTACCCTCTATCATTTATCTTTACTCAATATCTTAACCTATTATAATTATATATTTTCAACCATTATCAATCCGTATTTACAGATTCTTATTACTCTTTTTACCAATACCGCTTATTTAAAATTGTGGATTTCAGCCGCACTTTATCAACATCTTGTACATCGATCAGAGATCTCTATGGTCAAACGGTTCACAAACCTTCCAAACGAAGAAGCAACTTAAGTGCAGCGCCCCCTAGTGACTAAACTACAGCATGACACCATCGCCCTGGATGGTCCTAGATCGCCCAACCCAGGGGCGACATGGCCCAGGGGCGGAATTTGGGCTTTGAAATTTCAGTGGTGCCCTGTGTGACGCCAGCATTCAGCGCCCAAATGATTCTCGTCTTCTGTTGTTCGTCATTATTGCAGTATACCCTGCGGCTCCCTCTTGGCTCAGCGCCCAGTGTGGGCCAACCGTTTGTGCTCCCCTAAATCCACCTCTATGTAGCGCAGGTTTTGTGAAACACCCTGAGACCTCCAGGTATAGGGTGGTATTTAAATTCAGTAAATAAATAAACCCACCGGGATTTAACGTTGAAGTTCTTGCCCAGCCAGAGGTGCTTCAGAGACTTGTTCCTGCCTAGCGCCGGGACGAGAGTCAGCAAGTCGGCGTCGAAGCCTGGCATGAGAAGAAGGAGGGAGTGGCAGAATAGGTCAGGAATGTTAAGTACAATGCTTTAATTGACACAGAAATGAAAAATGGCTGGAGGTATATTGCAGAAGATTCAACATGGGGTTTTCCCCCACCATGGGGCTATATTAAAGCCAAGGAGAGCACTCTGAGCTTTTGCTAATGAATAACTGATTGTTGTTTCTCTGGTAGCTAACACATAAGGGTTGTAACCTTAGATCATATCGTGAGAGGTATTGGGTTGCAAATCTCCATTTTGAAGGGAGCTGCCTTTGTGAGTCTTTTCTCCCAAACTCAACGGGGTGAAGATGTAAAATGAAGCTCTCCTGAAGGGAGAGTAAATAGCCTGGAGGCTGGAATGCAAGCTGTGGAGAGAGAGAAACCTTTGCTTATAGGTCTGTTTGGATTATTTCATATTTTGCAAGATGCTGAGCCTGTGCTGGAGAGCACAAGGCATTGTATGGATATTTTGGACACATGATTTGCTTTATTCTGTTTTATTTTAAAGAGAAAAAGTTTGAATATTTTTTAAAAAGGGGTCTGGACAATGATTTATTCCAGAAGGAGTCAGTTCTTATGCTTCTAGTCACTTCAGACTGCACAATATCAGTATCTGCAACAAGGAAGGGCAAACACAATATTTTACTGTTGTTAGCCGCTCTGAGCCCAGTTTCGGCTGGGGAAGGCGGGATATAAATAAAATATTATTATTATTATTAAGGCAGGAGCAGCAGCTGGGGAGCATCATGGTCTCACCATTGTCAGAAAGATCTAGACTACTCAAGGCGCTGATTCCAGACAGCTGCTCTTGAAGGACGTGAGCTCCTGGGGAGCGCAACTAGGTAGGAAGGAAAGGAAGACGGAGAGAGAGAAAGAGAGAGAGAGGTTTAATGAGTGACTCAGAGAGGAAAGGGAGCTCAAGAGGCCTATCGTATCAAATGGATGCTGGGAAGCTCTGAGGTCAATCGCCTCACATGGAAGCAGCTCGGCCCCCAACGCCTCCTCTCTGAGAAAACGTCTGCACAAGAAGCCCACCCCATTCGCCCCACCCCGATTTACCTCACATCCACTCAGGTCCAGGTGGAGTTCGCTGAGGTGGGTGTTGGCTGACAGACCTTGGAAAAGAGACCTGAGCGAGGAAGGCAAGGACATGTTGTGGTTTGAACAAGTGAACTAGGGACATCTGAGTGAGCGAAATCCTGCTCTGCATGCAGAAAGTTCAACATCAACTCTTTCTGCTGGCGGTTCTCAGAAGCTGGTATTCTGTGGCCTACCGCGAACCAGAAGAGGCATGAAAGGGGAGGAGGAGAGGTTGGCTACATGCAGGCGCAGTCTCCGATTCCTTGGGGGAAAACCCTGAGGAGGCGGAGAGGACTTTCAATCTCAGCAAATGATTTTCACAGAGGAAGACAACCGGGAACGAGCAGCTATGCTCATGAGGCCTGACATTCAACCAAGTCTGTGGAGGTTGTATTTTTGCTGATGAAGAGTTAACGCCATCTTTGGACTGTCTGATTACTGACTGCTCCTTTGATGCAGAGGGAGAGAACAGCCATTGTTGTCACGGGCCAGGAATTTGCTTCACCTGCTGAGCAGCAGCCTGAAGGGGCAGGAAGCAGAGTGACTCCACCTGCCGCTGATCAGCCTTCTTGCTCCTGATGTGAACCAGCTGGTTCTTAAACAAGGTTTCCATCCTGAGTCAGTTGCTGGAAATGACTTTTGTCATTCCAGGCCAGACCTTGCTGCTTCTTGCAACTTTCTTGACCCCCGGATCTTCTGACTAAGTGAACTGAGATACTCCTGACCTTAGGACTGGACTGGACCTTGTATATAGACTCTGCCTCCAGCCAAGTACACCCCCCCAAGACTTGGCTGCTTGGCTGACCTCTCCTGCCACTGAGCTCTGTGCAAGCGATGACAACCATTGTCACCAGTGACCGCTGAGAGCCTTGTTCTGCGTGAATTTGTCTAACCCTCATTTGTGTTTCTATACACACAGTATAATAAAGCATTGTGCAGCAATATATATACAGTGGTACCTCGGGTTACATACGCTTCAGGTTACATACACTTCAGGTTACAGACTCCGCTAACCCAGAAATAGTACCTCGGGTTAAGAACTTTGCTTCAGGATGAGAACAGCAGCGCGGCAGCAGCAGGAGGCCCCATTAGCTAAAGTGATGCTTCAGGTTAAGAACAGTTTCAGGTTAAGAACAGACCTCCGGAACGAATTAAGTACTTAACCCGAGGTACCACTGTACACAGTAAAAATCTAACAACATAAAAAACAGTACAAAGTTTACAGCTTTCCGAGGTGTTGGCTATCACTCAAATAGCCGGGGCCTCCCTCCAGCAGAGGGCAGCAGAGCCCATGGACGTGGCACTGGAAGCTTGAACCAGTCTTAGGTTTGTCATGGCAATCATGTGAGAATGTTGCGGGAAACTGTAGTTTCTCTGAAGTCCTGGGAGCTAGCTAGCCTGTTACCCTACACCAGCCACCCTCACTCTGGCGATGTCCACGTGTTGAAGGTCCCATCCGCACTATGCATTTAAAGCAGTATCATACCGCTTTAAACAGAAATGGCTTCCCCAAGAGAATCCTGGGAAGTGTAGTTAAAGGTGCTGAGAGTTATGAAGAAGCCGCTATTCCCTTCCCAGAGCAACAGGCAAGGCACAGAAATGCTCTCATCCTCCAAGGTCTTTGTGTCTCTTCTTCGTTCAGCCCGGACACTGAGGTCCAGCTCCGAGGGCCTTCTGGCAGTTCCCTCACTGCAAGAAGTGAAGTTACAGGGAACCAGGCAGAGGGCCTTCTTGGTAGTGGCACCCGCCCTATGGAACGCCCTCCCATCAAGGAAATAAACAACTACCTGACTTTCAGAAGACATCTGAAGGCAGCCCTAAACAGGGATGTTTTTAATGTCAGGTGTATGTCTTACTGTGTTTTTATATTTTGTTGGACGCTGGCCAGAGTGGCTTGGGCAAACCAGTCAGCTAAGCAGGGTACAGAAATAATAATAATGATGATGATGATGATGATTATGATGATGATGATGTCATTGTCCTTACTACTGGACCACATTCCATGTATTAGGGTTTTGCCCCATGACATCATGAGGTCCCCCTTGGCCTGAGGTCACTACACCCCATCTCATGAGTCTCAAAGACACCTCAGGGATAGAGCTTTGCACGCAGACAAGTTCCAGGAGCTGGGAACATCCCCTGTCTGAAACCCTGGGCGCCTGTTGCCAGTCAGTGTATGAAATGCTGAGATAGACAGACCAAAAGGTCCGACTCAAAAAAGAAGCTCATTCTTGTTTGAATCCTATAATACGTTTTCCTTCTTGCTTCACTCATAAAATCAAAGAGATCTTGTTCAGTGTTGCAAAATCCTCCATTTTGATTTGCCATATTTAATATTCTATATCATTTTAATGAATGTTGAATGTTATTTCACTTGCATATTATATATTGTATTTTATGCATATTGTCTGATTTTTATTATGTTAGCTGCTCTGAGCCCGGCTTTGGCCGGGGAGGGCAGGATACAAAGAAAATTATTGCTATTGTCAACCTTAAGGGGTCTTTCTGTGTTCCAGAGACCCGGCAACCCGCTCAAAGTGGCCAGCTGGAAAACCTAACAGCGTAATAGTGTCTTAATGTGCACATGCACAGTGTTTTTGGAGCAACAGGGTGCAGGGGGGGCGAGTGGCGGGTGCTCACCTTAATGCCTCCACGGGCATTTTGATGCCTGACAGGTTCACATAGGTGAGGGAATAGGCACTGCAGAAAAACTGCTTGAGAGATGGCTGCAGTCCCTTTCCTTTCCTGCAGAGGGAGACAGAGGAATAATAATAATAATAATAATAATAATAATAATAATAATAATAATAATAATAAATTTTATTTATATCCCGCCCTCCCCAGCCAAGACTGAGCTCAGGGCGGCTAACACCCGATATAAAAACAATTGATTGAAATACAACTTAAAAACAAGATTAAAAGACAACATTGAAACATTAAAACACAGCCTCATTTCAGTGGAAACTCCAATCAAAAACTTTTTGGGGGATGAAAATGTCAAGTCTTCACCAAAGCTAACTATCCAGACTGGTCCTACGTGGGACAGAAAAAAGCCAGGGAAGTCCCCAAATAGGAGTTCTATCACTGAAGGGGAAAGGAAGAAAGAAAGAGGGGGAGGGAATCAAATTAATTCCAAGTCAAAGGCCAT
This sequence comes from Podarcis bocagei, assembly GCF_964188305.1. NCBI lineage: Eukaryota > Metazoa > Chordata > Lepidosauria > Squamata > Lacertidae > Podarcis > Podarcis bocagei. Next base: position 51,498,181 of record NC_138138.1, on the reverse strand, counting down.
CAGAGAAGCCATTTACCCTACCCCCACCCCGCCACCGCCGCTCTGAGCATCCAGAAGTTGATCCGACCGGAGGGTCTCCCGGAAAGAGGGTAGAGAGACGAAGGGAGTTCCTTACCTGTGGGAGAAGGTGTTCCGTGCCAGGTTGAGGTAGCTAAGCCGTGGGCAGCAGCCGTGCAACAGCGCCCCAAAGAGCTATGGGGACAGATAGACAACAAGAAGAAGAAGAGTTTGGATTTGATATCCCGCTTTATCACTACCCGCAGGAGTCTCAAAGCGGCTAATATTCTCCTTTCCCTTCCTCCCCCACAACAAACACTCTGTGAGTGGGGCTGAGAGACTACAGAGAAGTGTGACTAGCCCAAGGTCACCCAGCAGCTGCAGGTGGAGGAGTGGGGAATCGAACCCGGTTCACCAGATTACGAGTCCACCGCTCTTAACCACTACACCACGTTGGCTCTCTGACAAGATAGACAGACACCCAAACAGACACTGACTGACAAGACACTGACAAGACAGACACTGACAAGATAGACAGACACCCAAAAGGAGGAAGCATTTTTACTCGGCATTGTAGGAGATGATAAATAGACAGGATTGTAAGCTGTTTTTATGTGCAATGACGGAAGCAAGAATATTATTGGCACAAAAATGGAAACAAGAAGAATTACCGACGAAAGAAGAATGGAGAATGAAACTGATGGACTATGCAGAGTTAGATAAATTAACAGGAAGGATTCGAAACCTGCGGGACCAGAGATTCTTAGAAGACCGGAGTAAATATACAAACTATTTGAAAAGTAATGGTAATGAACAGACTACGCCAGTAGGATTGCAAGAAGTTTTGTAAGGAGGATTCTTTGAAATATTGCAAGAAGGACTATGAGGAGAATTATTAGTTAATGATATTTAAGAGTAATAGAGAAATTAAGAAATGCAGAACAAGTGATAAAAACGGAAAACCATCAGAGGAGTTGACGGAAGTCAAAAATATTGTATAAGATAAGAAATTATGTTATATGAATGTTGGAAATGATATGTTAAAAAAACTAATTTTTTTTTTTAAGGACACCCAAGAGGAGGAGGAGTGAGTAATTATCCCGGTCGCCAAATGGCTGGGGCTATCCCTCTTTCCCGCATCGGCACCTCGTAACCCGGCAGGCTTTCCACGTCACCCTTGCCCCCGCCCCCCCCCCGCCCCCGGAGTCTGCGGCTCTCTTAAAACCTTACGGCATCCACGGCGCAGTCTGTGGACGAGAGGTCCAGGTGAACCAGTGCGTTGGGCTGGGCCAGGAAGGAATAGAAGCCCTAAAAAAGAGGGGAAAGGAAAGGGGTGAGAGGGGACGAAGCACGTGGAGCGGTGGTGACACCAGGCAGAACAACCATGTCAAACCCGGAAGTGTGTGTCCCTTTTTTTGGATTACAATCCATTTTTTTGGATTACAACCCCCCCCCTTTTTTTTGGAGGCCCCATTGGCGAAAACGCGCCTTGGGTTACAACCTGTTTTGGTTTACAACTGGACCTCTGGAACAGATTATGGTTGTAAACCAAGGTACCACTGTATTTTGTATAGCCAGCCATCTAGCTATATCGGTATTTTGCTGTATTTGATTCCTTTGCTATGGCTTGCGGCTGACGCAAACAAAGATTTTTATCTATCAATCTTTCTTCCCCCAAAGCATCCCGGAAGCTGTAGTTTAAGGGGGCCAAGAGTTGTGAGGAAATGCCTATTCCCCTCGCAGAGTTACAATTCTCAGAGCGTCTTAACAGTCGCTCTCTTCCCAGGGAACTCTGGGAATCGTAGTACTGTGAGGGGAATAGATGTCTCCAAACAACTCTCAGCCCCTTCACTGGACTACAGCTCCCAGAATGCTTTGGGGGACACCTAGGACTGCTTAAAGCAGTATCATAGCGCACTAAATGTATCGTGCAAATGTAGCCAGGGTGATAACACTGAGGAAACAACTGGGAAAGCAGAGCTATGTGTGGCCGTCCAATACAAATGCACCACAATTGCGTCACCGCAAAAGTTGCAAGCCGGAGTCACTCACATTCGCCTCCTCCGTCCCCAGTAACCCTGGGTTTTTGCTCAGGTCAAGATGGCGGAGGGAGCTGGTGAAGGCTGGGTTGGCTCCAAAGGTCTGGCACAGAATGGCGAGTCCTGGGAAAGGAAAACAGGCCCACAAACTGTCACTGCCGTTCAATTTATGTAGCTCTTTGGACACTTCCCCCATTCACAACTCGTGAGGGAAGTGGTTCGCGATTATTACTTAAAAAAAAATAAACCTTATCAACATTCCTCAGTATTTGAGTCTGAATTTCTCCTTATAAACCTGTTCCTTGTACACAATTTTGCCTAATACACCCCATATAAATGCTATCTTCACAATATATGCATTTTTGTGATCATTTTACCTCATGTCTATGCATATATTTTTTGGGTACAAATTATTCGGCCAAAGAGCTCCACTGCAAAATTCAGAGATAAGCCAATTTTTGAAGGATGGCTAAATTTCGGTTTGCATATTATTTCGCAAAGTGCAAATTAGGTTTATCCTTAAATAAGAAATGAGTTTAATTTGTCCCCCACCCCTAATTGTGAGTCAGTCTTATTGGGGAATTCAGTGCAGCTTACTTATGAGTAAACATTCCTGGGACTGCACAGCCCTAGGCCTCTGGGCCTCCAGATGTTACAGGACTACAACTCCCATCATGCCTCATTCCAAGGGCCATGTTGACTGAGGTGCCTGTGCTCTAGGTCCCTGGCTCAGTTTGCCTCACATTGCCTCTGCCTGCCAGCTGCATGACAGGCAGAAAACCAACTGGTGAAGCCTCTCCCCAGGTCAGATAAATCTTCTTTGGTTTTTTTTTGGTCATGAGGCAGCTGGTAAATGTCAAAAACATAATAGAACAAATACACAAACAAATTAATTTTGACTTAATGCGTCAATCTACTAAATACTGCAGCTAATAATAATATAGGAACCGCCTGAGGCGGCCTTTAAATGCAAACTGGACCAAAAGTGCTGTGAACGCTCCTTTTTTCCTGTGCCCACTCTGCCCACTGAGCTTGCCACATTTCAAAAAGTGAAAATCCAGGCACACAAGCTTTTGAGCCATTTTTTAGGAAGTTCCCCCCAAAAAACCCAGTTCTTCCAACAAAGGTTGCCATATGTCCGTGTTTTCCCAGACATCTTCACCGATTTTGTAATTTCTGCAATTTCTGACAGATGAATCCCAGATATTGTGGGATGCGATCCATGAGAGGCAGTCAAGTACAACATTCCTTGAATCATAGAATAGAATCATAGAATCATAGAATCCTAGAGTTGGAAGAGACCACAAGGGCCATCGAGTCCAACCCCCTGCCAAGCAGGAAACCCCATCAGAGCACTCCTGACATATGGTTGTCAAGCCTCTGCTTAAAGACCTCCAAAGTAGGAGACTCCACCACACTCCTTGGCAGCAAATTCCACTGTCAAACAGCTCTTACTGTCAGGAAGTTCTTCCTAATGTTTAGGTGGAATCTTCTTTCTTGTAGTTTGGATCCATTGCTCCGTGTCCGCTTCTCTGTTGCAGCAGAAAACAACCTTTCTCCCTCCTCTATGTGACATCCTTTTATATATTTGAACATGGCTATCATATCACCCCTTAACCTCCTCTTCTCCAGGCTAAACATGCCCAGCTCCCTTAGCCGTTCCTCATAAGGCATCGTTTCCAGGCCTTTGACCATTTTGGTTGCCCTCCTCTGGACACGTAATGCTAGAGGAGACATGCGAGGGAAAGTTTGGTTCGGCCAGTCGAAACTTCCTGCTCCTCCTGGCTGGAACATCCTTCCTTTTGCATGTGATAGAAGGTGGCCATGGCCTAACCTGTCCAGGTAACAAAAGGACGAGTCACGCAGCAACGTTTGCCTTTTTTGACTTCCTTCTTCATTTGACCAGCTTTTAGCTAGGACTGCTTTGCTAGCAGAAGCACTGGGATTATTCCCCCATATGGGGTAGATCCACATGTACATATTTGTAACTAAGTCTGCCTTCAGGAATCCAACTGTGAACTCATGTAAGTAAACTTCTTTTATTGACTTTGCATAAGATTGTGGCGTCGTTATTCTTTTAAGAGGGATTCAAGGCAACTTGCCAGGAACGTACAACTCAATCTGAGACGGACTGAATTGTATAATAGCGAGAGGCTTGTACGAGCCTGCAACCAGCTATCTGCTGTGCATGTAAAAAGGGGGAATGTAACTCTGCTAAGTAAAGGAACATGCTAGCGCACGTTAGGAAGGATATTAATAAACAATATATCCTCTCCTGCCACCCTGAACATTCCCACAGATATGTATGGGAAATTCTGGATGTATGGACTCTCTAGCTTGCCCATGGCTGTCAACTTACAGATTTGAAAATAAGGGACCAGCAGCCTTAAAAAAAAGGGATCAGCAGCCAAAATAAGGGATTTTCTGGGCACAGGTATGTTCAACTTCTGAGCCCTCCGAGCCAAAGGAGGAAACCCCAGCCAGCAGCCAAACAAAGCCTCAAGCGGTGGTTCCCACAGCGCAGCAACCCGGCAAAGGGGATGCAGCAAGGGAAACCACCGTCACCTCTCCGCTGGGAAGCGCTGAGCAAAGGCGAGTCCCCAGGCAATGCAGCCGATTTGATCGGCACAAGGCATGCGAGCTCCACCCCCCAGTCGTTCTCAGACTCCTTATTGGGTGAGCAACACAGCCAAGCAACACAGTTGGAGCCTCCCTCCTCCCTGGCCGGCAGGGAGGGAGGGAGAGGAGCTGCTTCCTTTGAAACCCGGGAAATTTAAGGGACATCATCAGTAAGGGACAGCAGCGGGACACAGCGCTGGGATAAGGGACTTTCCCGCCAAATAAGGGACGGTTGACAACTATGAGCTTGCCCACCCCTGCCAAGCGTACCTTTAGCAGTGATGCTGGTCTTGGAAAGGCAAAGTTTGCTGAGGCCTTTGGGGAAACACAGAAGTTGCTGGCTCAAGGCGCTGAGACCTGTTCAAGGGGGACGAGAAGCAAAGTGGGGCAAAGATGAGCAACGAGCAGAGAAGCTTTTTTTTTTACCCCCAAAGGCCTTGTTGGTTTAGGATCCCTCCTCACCTTTGTCCTCCAAGGGGTTGTGGGAGAGGGTGAGGGCATGGAGGACGGCGTTTGGGTTCTCCGCCAGGACGCAGGCCAGTTTCAGGGCGAAATCTCTGCAAATGCACCCAGAGAGATGAAAACAAGTGAGAGGAAAGCTCCCCAGTAGGGAAGTCACAGGGGAAGCTGGAATGAATCAAGGGTCGCAGGGCCAAGATGGGACAGGAGTGAGATCTCCTTTCATAATTAAGATGGTTGCATTTGTTCATACACACCCTTGTGCAAATTAATTGAAACAAAGCATGTTTTCTATCTTACTCATAATCCTGTACAGTGGTACCTCGGGTTACATACGCTTCAGGTTACATACACTTCAGGTTACAGACTCTGCTAACCCAGAAATATTACCTCGGGTTAAGAACTTTGCTTGAGGATGAGAACAGAAATCGTGCTCCGGCGGCACGGCAGCAGCAGGAGGCCCCATTAGCTAAAGTGGTGCTTCAGGTTAAGAACAGTTTCAGGTTAAGAACGGCCCTCCGGAACGAATTAAGTATGTAACCAGAGGTACCACTGTACTCAAAACAAACACAAAATGTCAGTTGATCATTATGGTGTCGGAAGCTGGCAGCCGCAAGAAGGAATGATGCGCTCGCCACAATATACTTCAATGATATATAATGAATTGAAAAATATGCTTAAAATAACATTTGTAAAAAAGAAGCTTTCCTTTTGGGAATTATAGGGACAAAACTACCCAAACTGTATAGAATTGGCGAAAAATACCAGAAATCAAGATAACAAACTTTTTATAAAAGAATGGAAATGGTTTATCGAATATTTACAAACAAATGGTATACAGATAAGAACATTGGCAGGATTATTGCAATAACATACCATTTTATATGTGTATATATTTAAAGTAGAATGTTTTTTTCTCTTCTAAAAACTAGGTGCGTCTTATGGTCAGGTGAGTCTTATGGAGCGAAAAATACGGTAAGTTAATTTGGAATATGCAGAAAATATTAAAAAAAAATAATTTAAGGAACCGCAGAAAGAAAGGGAAGGAAGTCAAGTTTCAAAATGTTAAAATGATTGCAAAATTATTGAAATGCATAAAAATGAAAATAATAAATAAAATTTGAATTGCTGCCTTCAGGCTTTAAAAAAAAAAAAAAGCTCTCTTGCCATATTATTTCACAGCAGCCCGGGGGAATCAACTGACACTCACAGCCACATGTGGAAGATGCGCTTGAATCTCAGCATGTTTAGAAGGGAGTCACACATAGAATCAGAACCATAGAACTGCAGAGCTGGAAGGGACCCAAGGGGTCATCTAGTCCAACCCCCTGCAATGCAGAAATCTTTTGCCCCATGTGAGGCTCAAACCCATGACCCTGAGGTACAGCTGGGTGTGTGTGTGTGTGTGTGTGTGTGTGTGTGTGTGTGTGTGTGTGTATCAGGCATAGGCAAACTTGGCCCTCTCAATGTTTTGGGACTACAACTCCCATCATCCCTAGCTAACAGGACCAGTGGTCACGGATGATGGGAGTTGTAGTCCCAAACATCTGGAGGGCCGGAGTTTGCCTATGCCTGGTGTGGATGGATGGATGGATGGATGGATGGATGGATAGATAGATAGATAGATAGATAGATAGATAGATAGATAGACAGATGATAGTGGAAGTCTTAAGTCAGGTGAATATCACCCTTCCACAAGGTCTCAGTACTGTTTTCTTTTTTTTCAAAAAGAAAGAAATCACTATCTCCCCTCGCAAGGAAACCAGAATAAACTTCAATTTTGCCCATTCCAAACCATGGTAAACAAGGCTGCTAGTATATGCGCTTGTATACTCAACTGATATTCATTTTACAGGTTGTTTTTTCCCCTTAAACCCATCTTTTAGGGTGTACACACCTTTGCAAGGTGGTATGTTTTTATTGCGGCAATGCAGCGAAACCCCAGAGTATTCAAAGAATTGTGGGATTGCAGAGTTGGAAGGGACCCTGAGGATCATTTAGTCCAACTCGCTGTGCTGCGGGAATACGCAGCTGCCCCATATTGGGAGAAAAACCTGCAACCTTAAAATGACATTACTGGGATTTATGAATATTTCTTTGAAAAGGTGTGCATGCGCAGGTACAGAAAGACCTGCATTACGTGCCCAGAACAGGAAACGTCAGGGGATACCATCCACAAGCCCCTCCCATTCCACCAAGCCCCTCCCATTCCACCAAGCCACTCCCATTCCACTAAGCCACTCCCATTCCACCAAGCCCCTCCCATTCCACTAAGCCCCTCCCATTCCACCAAGCCCCTCCCACTGGTGCAGACTGCAAGCAATGAAATAACAATATAAATAGCAATAGGCTCTCTGCGACTGAAAGTACAGCAATGTGCAGAAAGTCCAGTGCTGAAGGTGCACACCGCAAAAATTGGACCCGAACTTGGCTTGGCCCCGGCCGAAAGGAACCTACGGAAACCGGAAGACTCTCTCTCCCCCGCCCCCAATCCGCATGCAGCGGCGCAAAGGTGAATCTAGCAATGCCTCACGTTTTTAACCCCGCATTGTCCAGCACCAGCTCCTCTAGGTGGTGGGATTTGCTCACCGTGTGAAGAACCTGTTCAGCGACCTCGGAGCCCTAGGGAGGAAAGAAGAGGTGTGGGTGCCAGGGAAGGTTTTGGTGGGTGCTTTGAACGGGGTGGGAAGGGAGTAAACGGCGGGAGGGCAAACCTGGACCGAGCATCGCTGCTGCCTTCTGTTGTAAGCCGCCCAGGGTGGTGGCAGAAACTCAGCTAGATGGGCAGGTACACATACAGTGGTACCTCGGGTTACATACGCTTCAGGTTACAGACTCCGCTAACCCAGAAATAGTGCTTCAGGTTAAGAACTTTGCTTCAGGATGAGAACAGAAATCGTGCTCCGGTGGCGCGGCGGCAGCAGGAGGCCCCATTAGCTAAAGTGGTGCTTCAGGTTAAGAACAGTTTCAGGTTAAGAACGGACCTCCGGAACGAATTAAATACTTAACCCAAGGTACCACTGTATCAAATTATTATTATTATTACTATTATTCTTATTCCTTATTATTATAAGGGAGTTAACGGTGGGAGGCGACGCTAAGGGCAAACCTAGACCGAGCATCGCTGATGCCTTCTGTTGGAAGTCGCCCAGAGTGGCGGCAGAAACCCGGCTAGATGGGCAGGTACACATATTAAATTATTATTATTACTATTGTTATTGCCAAAGCTGGCAGCCATTCCTCTGAACCGGCACCTGTGCCTCTAAGACTGGCGGAGGAGCAAAAATCCCAGGTGTGGGTTATTCTAAGATTGAAGGAAATTCTTTGTTCCGCGCACCCACTTGGATCATTCTTTTTAAAATTTATTTTTATTTTACTGCATTTTACCCCACCTTTCTCCCTCCAAGGAGCTCAAAGTGGTGTACACAAGTTCTCCCTGCTCATTTAAATTCCCACAACAGCCTTTCAAGGTAGGCTAGGCTGAGAGGCAGGGACGCGGGTGGCGCTGTGGGTTAAACCACAGAGCCTAGGGCTTGCCAATCAGAAGGTCAGCAGTTCGAATCCCCGCAACCGGGTGAGCTCCCATTGCTCTGTCCCTGCTCCTGCCAACCTAGCAGTTCAAAAGCACGTCAAAGTGCAAGTAGATCAATAGGTACTGCTCCGGCGGGAAGGTAAACGGCATTTCCGTGTGCTGCTCTGGTTCGCCAGAAGCGGCTTAGTCATGCTGGCCACATGACCCAGAAGCTGTACGCCGGCTCCCTCAGCCAGTAAAGCGAGATGAGCGCCACAACCTCAGAGTTGGCCACGATTGGACCTAATGGTCAGGGGTCACTTTACCTTTACCTTAGGCTGAGAGGCAGTGAGAGTGACCCAGTAGTGAGCTTCATGGGCCGAGCGGGAAATTGAACCCTGGTCTCTCCCAGATCCTAGTCTGGCACGCTAACCACTACACTGCGCTGCTGTCGGCCAGCCCCCGACTTGCCTTCCTGCTTAAAAACCAGTCCAGGGGTTGTCACTGGCTGTCAGAATTCCTCCTCCTTCGTCTCAAGAGTGGCCTTTGCAGGACTCGGCAGAGAGGAGGACCAAACTTGAATTACTTGGCTCTGCCGGTCGTGGGCTCTGGTGCCACCTAATGGTAGCCTCCTTGCCTCCAGACCCAATCAGCACCCAGCCGCCTGCCCGCAGTTTGGGAGACCTACCAGCCGCAAGTCCTTGCAGTAGAGTTTGGTGAACCACTGGTTGTATGCCAAAGCAGCCACGATCAGAGCCAAGTCCCTGCGAGGAGAAGCAGAAAGGGGGGAGAGGGAAATGGGATTAGGGGAGGGAGTGGCAAATCCTTGCCTGGACTGACTCCAGCTGCAAAAAGCTAAGGCTGCTGAGCCAATCTTGGCTGCCTCTCAGTGCAGACTCAAGTCGCGGGGCCTGAGCTTCTGCAGCCGTTTCTGCCCACCATGAACCACCATCGGCGACGGCAGCAGATACCTTCTCTTCTGATTTTATTCTCTTGCTAATTGTGCCGTTTGAAATGCGTGTTTTATATCCGACTTCCCTTAGCAATGTTTTGTTTCGACCTCTGTAATATTTCAGTGCCCTGTTAATTATGTTGGCCCAACAGGGCCGGATTTAGGTTTGATGAGGCCCTCAGCTACTGAAGGTAATGGGTCCCTTTATATGTCCAGTTGTCCTTTGTCGACAACAAATTGTTGCTGTTGTTTGTGTTGAATATATGCTATACTTATGGACCTAATAGGTATCTAAAGCCATTTTACAGTGGTGCCTCGCAAGATGAAAAGAATCCGTTCTGTGATTCTCTTCGTCTAGCGGTTTTTTCGTCTTGCGAAGCAAGCCCATTGATGGATTAGCGCTATTAGCGGCTTATCGGCTTATCAGATCAGCTTAGCGGCTTAGAAAAAGGGGGGAGGGGGAAAAAACCGCAGGAACTCGCAAAACATTTTCGTCTTGCGAAGCAAGCCCATAGGAGATTCGTTTTGGGAAGCACCTCCAAAACGGAAAACTCTTTCGTCTAGCGAGTTTTCCGTCTTGCGAGGCATTCGTCTTGCGGGGCACCACTGTATTTGTGTTTTATCTTGTATTTTGGAAATGTAGATCCAGGGTTTTTTTCCTTTTAATTTTTTGGGGGCCCTCAAGAGAGGGGGGCCCCTAAGCTATAGTTTGTTTAGCTTATACATAAATCCGGCACTGGCTGTACACTTAACGCACATCGCTTCCCCTCAGGGGAAGCCTGGGAACTGCAGTTTGCCCCTGGCCCAAGCTACAATTCCCAGCACCCTCCACAAACCAGAGCTCCCAGAATTCTCTGGGGGAAGCCGTGTACTTTAAATGTATGGTGTGGGTGACCTGGGTGCTTCACAAGGAAATCTTCACAACAGCCTTCCAAGGTAGGCCGGCACTATTAGACCCATACTGCAGATAGAAGGGGGAGAGACTGAGGCACTTGCCTAAGGTCACCTAGTGAGCGCATAGCAGTTTGAGGATGGATTTGAGGTCTGTGGGGTTACATGGAGAGTGGACCAGGGTAGGGTAGGGGGAAGCGAGTTTTTAATGTTCAAAGCCGCCCAGAGTGGCTGAGGAAACCCAACCAGATGGACGGGGTAGAAATAATATATTATTATTATTATTATTATTATTATTATTATTATTATTATTAACAGAGATGGTTTTACGTGGCTTCTCCTCACCGGCTTTCCAGGTGACAGAAATCGAGGAGGTTGAATTCCCGGTTGTCTTCGGAATGGTAAATTGTGTCAACGTCCTACAGCGCGAGGGATAAGAAGGTAGCCAGAAAGAAAAGAAATCAGTTGATGATTAATATAGTTTCCCTTAAGGAGCTCGGGGCAACATAAGAAGGTTTTCTCCTCCTGTCCTGTCCCCCCACAACAATCCTGTGAGGTAAGGCTCAGTGAGTTTCAGAGTTTTGAATGGAGGAAGAGGTAAACCCACCACAAAAACCAAGATAATATATCCATCTTCATACACCCACAAAACACACATGAAACCATTCTGCTGCCAGATCTTCTCCACCCCCCAGGTTCTCTATTTCCAGCCCAAACTTCCCGCTACAACCCCCCCCCAAAAAAACCCACACACATATTTTCCCAAGGCTGCCATCATCACTGACTGTTGTTTCTGAGCAGAAGAGCAGGAAACGAGGGTTTCGGAAACCGAGCGAAGGTGCCTCAATTTGCACCAAACCCCTGGGCGAGGCGGAAGGGGTGGGGACCGCCACCCCCTGCGAGTTGCTCCACCTAAAAGGCCTTGTGGCGAGCAAGGAGGTGAGAAAGCCGCAAAGCAGCCACATCCTGAGCAATTGCTACTTTCCTGGCGGTTTCTTTTTCAGGATACAATCGCTAACCCCCTTGCTCTGGCGAAGGGGGTCTCTCTGCTCAAGGTTATCCGAGAGGGCACCTCCGAATCGGGTCCACCGACTTACCCACTGCACCTCCTCGCGGCAAGAGTGTCCATTGTAGTCGCAGAGAGCCGCGTAGGTTTCCGAAAAGCCTCCTGAGGAAAAGCAAAAGGGCGCATATGATCGCTCAGGATCCTCCATACGAAGGCCTCGTTCTTGTAAACATTCTCATCTTTCAGCTAACTGTTACTCCAAGTAGACCTACTGGAATTCACAGGCCTGAATTCACCACGGCTGTTCACTCTGGTGGGTGTGCTCTGAGGAAAAGCCAGTGGAATACAACCCGAACGTCTGGCGTAAGTCCTACTCAGAGAAGACCCACAGAAATGAATCGACACGGCCAACTTGTTTGTATCTTGCATTCCCATTTCACCTTTTTTCTCCAAGGAGCAAAAAAAGGTGGCGTACATGGTTCTCCCCTCCTGGTGAGGAAAACTTGAATCCAACCCAATGTTTTCCTTTCCCTTTATTTTTTTAAAAATATGAAAATCATTGTCGTTGTAAAATGATAATAATGATTAAAGCCACTACAATAAAAGCCGATGGGTAATAGGAATATTTCATCCATCGTGCTTTAAATTTGTACATTAATATCAGCAGTCTAAAGAGATGTCTAAGCGAAACAGACAAGTGTAAGCAGGTCAGATTTTCATCCAACCAGGATTGCCTTTCCAATCTTGCAGCATAAGTCTCTTAACTGGTTTTTATGTCCATCTGTTAAGTCCTATGAAGCTGTTGCAGAGACTGAAGCTTCCCACAGCTGCCTAAGTCCCCTTCTCTCCAAAGTTTCCCCCAAGAAATCTGAGACTGTGCCTGCGGGACACTACTTTCTCCTTCGCCCTCTTCATGCCTCTCTTGGTTCTTCCTCCCTGCAAAATGCATTTCTTTAGCCAAGGTGTGTGGGAAATTGCAGTCAACCATAACTAGGCACGAGTGCTAGTTAATGCGTGAAGGGGTTAAGACCACAGAGGCCGATTCCTAGACTCAGCTAGGTCACACCCCCTTTTCTCCAGTGAGGGGAAGTGAAGCCTTCTCTTCCTGTTCCTTCCTTTCTGTGCCATGTCACCCACCAGGGAGGACGTTTTCTCCAAGGTCGGAGCATGTGTTTGAAGATATCTTTCTGTATTTTCAGCCCAAGAATATTCTGCCTGTGTTCTCCTTGCTACTGCTTGGATAAATGCACAAATCTGACTTTTGGAACATTTAGTAAGTAAAGCATTTTAAGTTTACTAAACTGGTATAGTCTGATCAATGCTTGGAGGGGTAGAAAATGGGGAGCGCTGTATGCAACTAAACGGGATATGAAAGGGGTTAAAGAGGCTGCGTTCTCCACGATACTGCTGCTTAATGTTGTGAGTTTAAATTCTGCTGCTGGGGCTCCTCTTCTGCTAAAGAGTGTGTAAAGCCCAGCATTTTGAATCTAGACACCCACCGATTCTTTGGTTATTCACCCCACACGTGTGGGTCACAGGATCATATATCCCCCTACCCACCCACCCAATATCGACTGCTGTTAAATAGCTGGTGTGCTATCTTTATCTTGGTCGGCTGCAAGCATGCTGGTTTGCGCAGGAGATGCAAAAGGAAGCCTTGCCCCATGTAAAACAGAATGTGGAACTCAAAGCCACAAGACGCAGCGGCAAAGGCTGGCTCGGAAGAGCTTTGAAAATCTATCAGACTAGAGCCTCCCAAGCTGTGGTCTGTGGACCACCAGCAATCCACAAACTTCATTCAGGTGGTTTGTGGATTTGGTGTTTGGAGACGGGAGCGGCACACCCGTCGCATTCAAGGCTCCTATTGATTTGCAATTGGATCTTTATCACTCACATTTGGTTTTATTGTATTGCAATTTGGAATCTGTGGGATTGAAATCGCAATACAATAAAATGAAGGGTGTGAGAAATAAAAGGAGTGATAAAAACAAGATTAAGAAGCATTAATTCCCTAGCACAGTACATTACAAATGCTACCACAGGTAGAAAAACAATTTAAGTGGTCCGTCAAGACCCTTAGAATTTTTGAAGTCATCCGTTGGGGGGGGGATTTGGGAGTCACTGTCAAATTTAATCCAAACCTCCCCCAAACCCCTATTTGTCACAGGCAGCGAGAAAATGGAATCTCTTAGGCCAGAGGTCAGCAAACGTTTTCAGCAGGAGGCCGGTCCACTGTCCCTCAGACCTTGTGGGGGGCCGGACTATATTGGGGGGCGGGGCGGTGGAATGAATGAATTCCTATGCCCCACAAATAACCCAGAGATGCATTTTAAATAAAAGCACACATTCTACTCATGTAAAAACTTACATGGAGCTTCCCTGTCTTCAATCGTTCTCAACCAGTGTGCTGTGACACCCTGGGGTGCCTTGAATGATAGTCAAGGGTGCCGCAGGCAATACCAGCCTCTGTCCCTCTTATAATAATAATTATAATAATTTATTATTTATACCCCACCCATCTGACTGGGTCTCCCCAGCCACTCTGGGCAGCTTCCAACCAAATATCAAAAACAATACAGCGTCAAACATAAAAACTTCCCTAAACAGGGAACAGATGTCTTTTAAAAGTCAGATAGTTGTTTATTTCCTTGACATCTGGTGGGAGGGCGTTCCACAGGGCGGGCGCCACCACTGAGAAGGCCCTCTGCCTGGTTCCCTGTAACATCACTTCTCGCAGTGAGTGAACTGCCAGAAGGCCCTCGGTGCTGGACCTCAGTGTCTGTGTTGGATGATGGGGGTGGAGACGCTCCTTCAGGTATAATGGGCCTTTGAGGCCGTTTAGGGCTTTCAAGGTCAGCACCAACACTTTGAATTGTGCCCGGAAACGTCCTGGGAGCCAATGCAGGTCTTTCAGGTGTTATATGGTCTTGGTGGCCACTTCCCATCACCAGTCTGGCTGCCACATTCTGGATTAATTTTTAAATTTCTTTCCTTCCTTCCATCCTCTGACGCCCTCTCATGTCTCTGCCCCCCAAAGGCTTGCACAGCTGTTTGCTACTGCAGCCCTGGCTACAAGCTCTGCAGGCAAATGGTGCTGAGGCGGCCTCAGAGTAAGCAGGCAAGTGGGTGAGGGAGTCCGGCCAGTCAGTCTGCCAGCGCTTGCTGTTGGGAATGGACAGATAGGTGGGAAGCTGGGCAGGCAGGCAGGCAGACAGGCACTGTGCTGGCCTTTCATGTGCTTGCTGTGCGCAATGCCTGCCTGGGAGCTGAGTGCCCAGTGCTGAGGGGGCGCCTTTCCACCATGCAGGCCTCGCAGGGCCCACTGCTGCCTCCCAAAGTGAGTAAGGTGCTGGCCTCAGCCCTTGCTGTTAATAATAATAATTTTTTTAAAAAAAATATTTATACCCTGCCCTCCCTGGCAGAGCCGGGCTCAGGGCGGCTAACACCCAATAAAATTACAATAAAACGCAATAGAAAAAGAGAAAAAACAGTTCATTAAAATACGGGTTAAAATATGAGTTAAAATACAATTTAAGCCTCATTTTAGTAGTAGCCCTTTCTCCTCCTGTGATGAGGCTGCATTTTAATGTTTCAATGTCCTAATGTTGTCTTTTAATCTTGTTTTTAAGTTGTATTCATTCAACTTGTTTTTATTATTGCTTGTAAGCCGCCCTGAGCCCGGCCTTGGCTGGGGAGGGCGGGATATAAATATTATTATTATTATTATTATTATTATTATTATTATTATTATTATTATCATCATCATCATTATCATTAATCAAAACCATAAGGGGAGGGAAGACATAAGGGTCAGACTGAGTCCAAACCAAAGGCCAGGCGGAACAGCTCTGTCTTGTGACAGAGCGTTCCACCAAGTCGGGGCCAGTACTGAAAAGGCCCTGGCCCTAGTTGAGACCAATCTAACCACCTTGCGACCTGGGACCTCCAAAGTGTTGTCATTTGTGGACCTTACGGTCCTCCGCGGGGCATACCAGGAGAGGCGGTCCCGTAGGTATGTGGGTCCCAGGTCGCATACGACCCACATTGGGAGTAGACAGGCAAGTCCCAGGCCCCTGTGGGACAGTGTGAAGAAGCACCTATCTATGGGTCATGGGAGGCAGCTCAGAGACCAGGAGCAGCTGCCCAGAGGACTCCCAAGGCGGGGAATCCGAGAGAAGGGCGTTTGAAAAGGGGTGAGAGGCTGCCAGCTCTGCAGGCAAGGGGTAACATAACTGGGCTCCTGAGCCCCACAGAGGTGCCGCAGAAAGAATGCAGTTGATCAAGGGAGCCGTGGACTCAGAAAGGCTGGAAACCTCTGCCTGCCTTGATGCAATATACCTTTGATTACCCGTTGTTAAGAGGCAGGCTTGAGAAGATGCCTCTGACCGCCGAGCCCGGGTTGTGGGCCTCCGAGGCCCATTTGGCTGCTAGCCCTGGAGACAGAAGGCTGGGCTAAATGCACTTTTCTGCCCGATCCAGGAAAGCAATTTGTGTTTTCTTCAGGACACCCCTTCCGGGATTCGGGTCAGTGGGTTAAGTGCATAATGCAGCGGCTGTAATTAAAATTTCATATAATTTCCTGTGAATGAAGATCGCACCACCTGCCTCTCTGGGCGCTGGGAAGCGGGAGGGAAACCCTGGCAGGTTCCGGAACATTCCACACACCCAATGGCCGCCACCCCACCCCCCTCGCCTCTCCATCTTCCCCCCTCACCGCAAATGCTGTGCGTCGTGGAGCTGGAGCTTTCAGAGTTGGGGGACATGTCCCGCGGCGTCTCTGGGGTCTCCACGGTCCCATGGCGTATGAGGCAGCTGCGACAAGGGGAGGAGAAGGAAGGCATTGCCTGAGTTATTTTGTTATCGTTTATTCGATTTATATACTGCCCTTTATCAAAAGATCTCAGTGTAACGGTGTACGACATTAAACACACATTTTACGGAGCATAGTACAGTGGTACCTCGGTTCTCGAACGTAATACGTTCCAGATGACCGTCCGACTTCCAAAATGTTTGAAAACCGAGGCGCAAAGGGCTGGCTGCAAGTTCAATTGGAAAAATTGAAAAACATGCAGTGGAAAAACATGTTCGATTTCCAAGGCACGTTCGAAAATGGAAGCAATTACTTCCGGGTTTTCGGTGTTCGAAAACCAAAACGTTCGGCTTCCGAGACGCTCAAAAACCGAGGTACCACTATAATAAAAAAGCACAACAATGGATAGCATAACAATAAAATAATCATAGTAACAGTCCCACCGCCACCAATCTTTAACTGATCTGATAGTCTTGTCTAAATACTGCATCACAAGAGCACGACAAGTTATTGATCGATTGATCCACACATGCATTCTCCAAGGAGCTTAAAGTGGTATCCATGGTTTCCCCCCTTTAATCCTCACAAATATCCACACCTTTCAACATTCCTCCGATGAAAATAGGGACATCCTAACCCGGTGAGATAAGTTAGGCTGGGAAACTGTGACTGTCCCAGGGTCACCCAGTAAAGATTCATAGCTGAGCAGAGATTTGAACTCCTAGGCCTACTCTCCATAAACCACTCTGCCACACTGTTGCACTGAAAGTGCGAGGGACATGCGCACACCCCTGAAAATTTGAGGGTCGCCTCTTCCCTAACGCAGCGGTGGGGGACCCTTTTTGGTCCCTCCGGGTGTTGCCAAACTACAACTCCCATGAGTGCCGGCAAGCACTGCCAATGGCCAGCGATGACGGCAGCTGTAGTTCAGCAATGTCCGGAGGGCCAAACGTCTGCCCGCCCCGACCTAACAGCTTGTCACCTGTTTGCCTGCCTCCTCCTTCCACTCTTTCAAAAAGGGGTTTTTTTAACCCCCCTGCGAGAGAACTCAGCTGTCTGGGTCAGGAAATGGAGCCCTACAAGTTGCTGGGGATCGCAAGCAGGGAGAGAGCTTTGCCACTGTTTCACGCTGGTCCTGTTTTTGGGCTTCGCGCTGCGGCCTCTGTGATAACAGGATACTGGACTAGGTTTTCCCCACCACCACTCTTGAAATAATAGAATTGAGAAGTTGGAAGGGACCCCAAGGGTCATCTAGTCCAACCCCCCTAAAATGCAGGCATCCTGCCCACAGCTGCCCCTGGTGGGCTCGAACAACCAACCTTCGGGTCAACAGCAAGATGCATTGCCCATTGCGCCACAGGGTCCTTTGACCTGTTCCAGCAGAGCTCTGCTTATGAGACACCAGCGATGGGGGGGGGGGGGAGGGCACCAGAACAACCATAGAGTCAGGCTTTCTGGGATTAAGGGTGAGGCATGACAAAATAATAATAATAATAAATAATAATAAATAATAATAAATTTTATTTATATCCCGCCCTCCCCAGCCGAAGCCGGGCTCAGGGCGGCTAACAACAATAAAATAGTACAACATTCTAAAATCATTTCCTTATAAAATTAATTCAACTCAAATTGATGGCAACCATTGGGCTAGAGTTCTATGAGGATTACAGAAGGAGACAGGGGGTCAGACTGTGCCCTGGCCAAAGGCCTGGTGGAACATCTCTGTCTTGCAGGCCCTGCGGAAAGATGTCAAGTCCTTCAGGGCCCTAGTCTCTTGTGAAAGAGCGTTCCACCAGATCGGGGCCACGGCCGAAAAAGCCCTGGCTCTGGTTGAGGCCAGCCTAACCTCTCTGTGGCCCGGGACCTCCAAGGTGTTTTTGTTTGAAGACCGTAAGTTCCTCTGTGGGACATACCAGGAGAGGCGGTCCCATAGGTACGAGGGGGGTGGTGGCTTTGGGGGCCAAGCCATCTCCGCCACTGCAAGGATGTTGTTAATCCCAGAAGATAGAAATCAATTAGTGTGAAAACAATTTGGGGGGTGGGGGAGAAACCCCACTGTCAAAAGCTATATTTCTCAGCAGGCACAGGGTGGTCTCTCTCTGTGCCAACCTCTTCTAACCTCCAAATCAAGTTGAACTACAACTCCCAGAGCCCCTGGCGCCTGGCTGGAACGAACAGGAGTTGTGGGGCACACAAGAGGGAGTCAAGTGCATTTCGGGAGTTTGGAGATTCGCAGATATAAAGTGGTCTGAAGCACTCTCACGCCCTAGCATTTTTTAAAAAATCCACTTTAAAAAAGAGAAAGACTTTTTGTGGCTTGGAGAATGATGGGCTATGGATTGCTAATGGGGAGACGTCTAAAAGCATGAGAAGAGACTGGCAGCAGGATCAGGCCAGGGGCCAATCTAGTCCAGCAGCCTGTTCTCGCAGTGGCCAAGCAAGGAAAACCCGCAAGCAAGACCTGAGGGCAACAGAAACACGGCACTCCCCCCTCCTGCCGCTTCCAGCAACTGGTTTTCAGAAGCACCCAGCCTCCAGCCATGGAGCTATTGCGTAAACACTCTGCAAACAAATCAGAATTAATGCTGGGTGCACAATGAAAGCTATGCACAAGCAGATCAGGATGAAAGCTCAAGAAATTGGATGTCTGAAGGGTACCGGGTGCGAGGGAAGGCTGCTAGTCTAGCCTTTAGCATCTCTGTGGTGAAAATCCTATACATTCCACATTAGAATTTACCGTATTTTTTGCCCTATAGGACGCACTTTTCCCCCTCCAAAAATGAAGGGGAAATGTGTGTGCGTCCTATGGGGCGAATGCAGGCTTTCGCTGAAGCCTGGAGAGCGAGAGGGGTCGGTGCGCACCAACCCCTCTCTGTCTCCAGGCTTCGCGGACCTCTCCGCAAGCAGCGGGAGCCAGCGCTGGCCTCCCACGGCTTGCAGAGAGCTGCCTGTTTGGGGGCTGGGGTCGGGGGAAGCTTGGGCCTCCCCCGCCCCAGCCCCGCGCCTGGGGGGGAAATAAACTTTTTCCCTTTATTTCCCCCCCAAAAAACTAGGTGCGCCTTATGGGACGGTGCGTCCTATAGGGCGTAAAATACGGTAGAAAGGGAAGTCAGTTCCACACAGACAAGAAATTAATAATAATAATAATAATAATAATAATAATAATAATAATAATAATAATATATTATTTGTACCCCGCCCATCTGGCTGGGTTTCCCCAGGCACTCTGGGCGGCTTCCAACAAAGATTAAAAATACATTAAAATGTCACACATTAAAAACTTCCCTGAACAGGGTCTGCCTTCAGATGTCTTCTAAATGTCAGGTAGTTGTTTATCTCTTTGGCATCTGATGGGAGGGTGTTCCACAGGGTGGGAGCCACTACCGAGAAGGCCCTCTGCCTGGTTCTCTTTAGCTTTGCTTCTTGCAATGAGGGAACCACCAGAAGGCCCTCGGAGCTGGACCTCAGCGTCCGGGCAGAACGATGGGGGTGGAGACGCTCCTTCGGGTATACTGGGCCTTTGAGGCCGTTTAGGGCTTTAAAAGTCCACACCAACACTTTGAATTGTGCTGTGCGATTCTGGCCTTTTCTATACAGTGGTACCTCGGCTTAAGTACTTAATTCGTTCTGGAGGTCCATTCTTAACCTGAAACTGTTCTTAACCTGAAGCACCACTTTAGCTAATGGGGCTTCCTGCTCCTGCCGCGCTGCCGGAGCACGATTTCTGTTCTCATCCTGAAGCAAAGTTCTTAATCCGAGGTACTATTTCTGGGTTAGCGGAGTCTGTAACCTGAAGCGTATGTAACCTGAGGTACCACTGTAGTTTATCATCATCATCATCATCGTCGCCTCCATGTTTTCCGCAACACGGAAGCACACCTTGGTCCTCTGCTCACGCCCACACACAAAGGTTGTCGTGAAAGGCGCCGTTACAGCGAACGGCTGAGAATTTGGCAACCCCGCCACCCGCAGCCAATGTTCTCCCTGCCCTACGGCTTCTTCATACTCACACAGAGGCTGGGCTAGGGAAGATTTTGGCTAAGGAAGTGTTGACGTGCCTCGTGACCTGGTCAGCGCTTTCCGGGGTGGGGAATTTCAAGCTGTAGTTGGCCTTCTCCGTCTCCACCAGGATCTGAATGTGGAAGGAAGGCAAAATGTCGTCAGCACCCGACAGACACCAGTGTCATCATCATGTGTGGTTTGGGAGCTGCACGGTCAGGGAAAAGACAATGCTGTCCAGGGTTGTTAAGACTGCGGAGAGAATAATTAGGTGCACTCTTCCCACCTTGGATCAAATCTATGCTTCCAGGTGTCATAAGAAAGCTGCAGAGATGGCGCAGGATAGTGCGCACCCCGGAAATGATCTCTTTCAGCTTCTGCCTTCTGGAAGAAGGTACAAGGTTATAAAGACTAGGACTAGCCGCCTGAGAAACAGTTTCTACCCAAATGCGATTTTGGTTTTAAATGCAGTGTAAGGTAGTCTCCGTGGGAGTACATTGTATTTAATTATTGGGTATCAGAGTTTTTAGGGACGCGGGTGGCGCTGTGGGTTAAACCACAGAGCCTAGGACTTGCCGATCAGAAGGTCAGCGGTTTGAATCCCCACGACGGGGCGAGCTCCCGTTGCTCTGTCCCTGCTCCTGCCAACCTAGCAGTTCAAAAGCACATCAAAGTGCAAGGAGATCAATAGGTACAACTCCGGCGGGAAGGTAAACGGCGTTTCCATGCGCTACTCTGGTTCGCCAGAAGCGGCTTAGTCATGCTGGCCACATGACCCGGAAGCTGTACGCCGGCTCCCTCGGCCAATAAAGCGAGATGAGCGCTGCAGCCCCAGAGTCGGTCACAACTGGACCTAATGGTCAGGGGTCCCTTTACCTTATCAGAGTTTCTGGGGGGCTAACCAGGCTGGGATAGCTGGGATAGCAGGCTTGTTGGTTTTTGAATGTCTGGTGTAGATTTTTTCAATTTCGTTGTTCCGTATGGGACAATGACAACAAAGATTATCGTATCGTAAGAGCACCCCTTTGCGGGAGATGCCCCCTGCTCCTACCTGGTTGTGATGTAGGGCGTTTAAGGCTCGGATCTCCAGGACATTGAACGAGCATTCGAGCTGCGAGGGAGGGGAAAAAAGAGTCACTTGTTGCGACGCAACAGAAGCGAATGTCACATCCACGGCACACGTTCAAAGCGCATAACCTCCCCTAAAGAATCCTGGGAACGGGAGTTTTAAGAATGCTGTGAATCGTAGCTCTCTGAGGGATAAACAACCGCCTCTCAGGGTTGCTGTAAGGACAAAATATGGAGGAGGAGAGCCAGAAGCCTAGAGATCCTTGGAAGATAAAGGTGGCTATATAAATGTAATAACAAATAAATAAACTACAGTTCCCGGGATTTTCTGGAGGAAGCTATGACTGTTAGGCTGCATACGCATCATACTGCTATAGGTTTGGGGAAGGTCTGTAGGAATCCAAATATCCAGAGTGTGGGGTCAGGTGGGATTACTATGAGGAATTATAAAATATGCATCAAGCCATTGTGTCCACGATGAATGCATTGTGTTGACTGGGTTTAATTCATTGACAATAATTTCTGATCAAATCCCACAACCCTCTGTATCTCTGGCCATTTTCTCTCCTGCCCACTTCTCTTTCTTGACCAATCACGTATGCAGCCCAGTTGCTTCCAGTTGCTTGCCAGGAAGGCATCCTGGGCCATAAAGATAGTGGGCAAGTTTTGTTGATGTAGCTTTTCCGATATGTTAATCTTAGGATGTTAATCTTAGGGCCAGGAAATAGATCTCACCTGAAGGTGATAATGATCGCTGTCTTCCTGGCCATCCTTCTTATCATGTGTATTGCTTGTTTATGACCTCAGGGGTTGCCAAATGCACTCCTTTGTACAGTGGTGCCTCGCAAGACGAAAAGAATCCGTTCGGTGATTCTCTTCGTCTAGTGGTTTTTTTGTCTCGCGAAGCAAGCCCATTGACGGATTAGCGGATTTGCGCTATTAGCGCTATTAGCGTCTTATCTGCTGATCGGATCAGCTGATAAGCGGCTTAGAAAAAGGGGGGGGACCCCCGCAGGAACTCGCAAGGCATTGTCGTCTTGCAAAGCAAGCCCATAGGAAATTCGTTTTGCGAAGCACCTCCAAAACGGAAAACTCTTTCGTCTAGCGAGTTTTCCGTCTTGCGAGGCATTCGTCTTGCGGGGCACCACTGTAGTTCTGTTTTGTTTACCCCAGAAATATGTATGCTTACCGTATTTTTCGCCCTATAGGACGCACTTTTCCCCCTCCAAAAATGAAGGGGAAATGTGTGTGCGTCCTATGGGGCGAATGCAGGCTTTCGCTGAAGCCTGGAGAGTGAGAGCGGTCGGTGCGCACTGACCCCTCTCGCTCTCCAGGCTTCAGCAAGCTATCCGCAAGCAGCGGGAGTGCTCCCGCTGCTTGCGGAGAGTTGCCTGCATGCCGAAGCCTGCGTGCGCTGAGATCAGCACATCCAGGCTTCGCGGACCTCTCCGCAAGCAGCGGGAGCCAGCGCTGGGCTCCCACGGCTTGCAGAGAGCCGCCTGTTTGGGGGCTGGGGTCGGGGGAAGCTCGGGCCGCCCCAGCCCCGCGCCTCGGGGGGAAATAATTTTTTCCCCTTTATTTCCCCCCCAAAAAACTAGGTGCGCCTTATGGGACGGTGAGTCCTATAGGGCGAAAAATACGGTAATTAGTTTTGGTAGTTTAACTTTGTCCCCACATGGGGTTTGTTGAAATGCTCAGAAGAAATCTGATTGGCTCTTACGAAGACTCTGTAAAAAGTTCTTTTGTGAATAAAACGACCTGGGCCGGAGGGTGGAGACAGAGATGATTATACGCGCCCTTCCCAGAGTCTTGCTGGTTCAAGCCTCTGTGTGTATTCTTATTAATCAGAGTTCAATCTTTCCTTTACTTTGGGAACGCCTCAAGGGGTCCCTTCTAAGCCTGTGATCCTGTACCCGTGAGGTTAGAATGGATAAGAAGAAACCCAAGCCAGTTCCTTTGTGAAGGTAACGGCTTTAGCTGGCAAGTTAAGTACCGCCATTTACATGTCCAAAGCGGTTGCCCTGTTGCCATGGAGACAGGCCTTCTCCCACCTCACCCGATAGAGAACAATAGGCCAAGGTGTACGTTTTTTTGGCTGACACTGGAAGCCGGAGACCCAAAGGCTTCTCTTGCTCTGTGCTGGATCCCAAAGTGATCTGTTTGGGGCTTCCCTAATAACCTAATGGGGAAGCAAGATCTCTGGGAGTGAGCCAGGTTATATATGGAAATAAAACCGTTTATCTTAAAAACACCATTGTCTCTATGGACCTTCGTCCCAAGGAAACCGAAATCTCTGGTAAGCACTGGGACCCAAGGAGC
Source organism: Podarcis bocagei (assembly GCF_964188305.1). Classification (NCBI taxonomy): domain Eukaryota; kingdom Metazoa; phylum Chordata; class Lepidosauria; order Squamata; family Lacertidae; genus Podarcis; species Podarcis bocagei. The sequence goes on along the minus strand of NC_138138.1, from coordinate 51,474,511 downwards.
CTCTCACTGCTCAGAGATAGGATTGTACACAATGATACATTTAAAGCACTTTATTTCCCAAAAAGAATTGTGGGAACTGTAGTTTATCCATCACAGAGTTACAATTCCCAAACAAAAACTATACTTTGTTGTGCTTTAAATGTACGGTGTGTAAAGAGGTATAAATGTATTTTAAATCACACACACACACAAAATCTCTCATTTGTTCTTCCACTCACCTTGGCTGGTACCTTTAGCCCAAAGAGATAGATTCGCCAAGTGGTGAGCACCTGTGGGAAAAAGAGCGAAGCACAGAAGACGTGAACGACAGCACAATCCTTTTCTGTTTCCCTTTAAGACACAATCCTCATATGGATATTGCGTTGCTTTTTCTGCCTTCTGCTATGTGTGTCTCTCCAGACCTGAATTGGCACTACCTCTCTCCAAACATTTCTCCCCAACCTGGATCTTCTAGAATACTGATGAGCGTTGAACTTGTTTATTTTGGAAGACATTTTGCCTCTGACGCAACATTCTGGCAGGGAAGCGTTCCATTTCCCCAAGTCTGCCATTTGGCCTTTTAACAATTAGTGTCATTATTACCTGCCCTCCAACCTGCGGGTCCCAGGGTGCGTGGCGAAAATTTTTGAAAATTCAGAATTAAAATATTACCATGTGCAGTGGTGGTGAAATGAAGGTGGTGGACTCTCGTTCATTAGATGTTTTTAAATGGAGGTTGGATGGCTGTCTGTCCTGGAGATTCCTGCATAGCAGGGTTTTGGACTAGATGACCGACAGGGTTCCTTCCAATGCTACAGTTCTATTATCCTGTTTATTACAGCGCATGAGCTCTCGACAGCTTCACGAGTAAGTTGCGCAAGAGCTGCTAACTTAGAGAAACCTTTAGCAAGCTAAAAATAATGCTAGTTGCTGGAAATCACATTTGCAATGTTGGGAAGTGAATTGCTGATTTCCCAGCCTGCCAAGTCTTTCTCGCTCTCCTCCTCCATCTCTAAGCCATGATGGTAAGATCCGCACTCAGGGCACTCCAGAAATCAGGGGGTCACAGCAAGGAAACAAATGTGTAACTGTGCCAATAGGAAAAAACAGAATGCGTATGTGCCAGAACATGGGTAGGCAAACTAAGGCCCGGGGGCCGGATGCGGCCCAATCGCCTTCTAAATCTGGCCTGCGGATGGTCCAGGAATGTGTGTTTTTAACATGAGCAGAATGTGTCCTTTTATTTAAAATGCATCTCTGGGTTATTTGTGGGGCATAGGAATTTGTTCATTTTCCCCCCCCATATAGTCCAGCCCCCCACAAGGTCTGAGGGACAGTGGACCGGCCCCCTGCTGAAAAAGTTTGCTGACCCCTGTGCTAGAACTTAACTAGGGGGAAAACTCACACTGGCTCCACTCGCTCTCCAGACCCGTAAATGGAGTCGCCACATTTTGCCTTAAATCACAATGTGGGGCAGAAGGTGGAAATTCAGCAGGTGCAGCGTTTCAACCCCGTGGCTTCACCTGTTGAATACTGGCCTGTAGCGAACCTTTCAAAGGCATGGATTTCCGGTGTTCCTGGCACCCACCTGGGGGCGGGAAGGTGGTAGCTTTTTGGCGGGGAGTCCTCTGATGCAGTGATTGGAAGATCACCCTGTTGCCCCTTGGCTGAGGGGGGTGTCCTGTCCCCTTTTGCCCTAGAGGTTAACTGCTCCTGATGCCCCCTTAAATTCAACCCACAGCCTTCCCCCACCCCCACCAAACCTCTTCATCGCTTGGCCACCCGCAAACCAGCTCCCTCCCACCCTGGGAGATCCTTTGGCCTTTATTCTGTATCATTCAATCACAACAACCTTGCGAGGCGGACTCTGGCCTGGCAAATTCACACACAGGCTCAAGACACCGTTGCAGGGAGTTTGGCCCAGACCCCATTTTTGCCAAGACCTCCCCTCTTCCGAATCCTTGGGGGGGGGACGGGGTGGCGGGAAACTATAGGCTCTTTTTGCATCAGCCGACGCAAAGTCCCCCCCCTCCTTTCCGCCAGCCCCCTCCCCTGTCTGCTCCTGCCTGCGACCTCCACTTTTGCTGCCGGCAGCAGATTTGCAAACCCTGACCTAATTTGCGAGGACAGGATTCGAGAGCTGGAGAGTTTGAGAGAAGAGAAGAAATGATGGGCTGGGGGGAGGAATAGGGAAGAAGGGCCGTGAGTCGCTCCCCGAGGCCATACCACTGGGAGGAAGGACAGGGGCCAGTGTGAGTGGCCCCCAGAACGATTTCAGAAACTTCCCACTTTGTTTAGAGGGTCTTTTACCCTTTCCGTCTCTGTTCCTCTGGTTTGCTTAAGGGACCAGGAACCAGCGGTCAGAGGGAGCTGAAATAGCGCCTGGTGTCACCATATTATTTAAAGCGCAGGACTTCCCCCAAAGCATCCGGGGAACTGTAGTTTGCCCCTCACAGAGCTACAGTTCCCTGCACCGTTCCCCAGACACTTAAATGCCTGGGGTGTATGTAGCCCAAGACCAGGAATTTGGAGAGGCCTGGGTTCAAATCCTTACACCAGTCACTCTTCCAGCCCACTCTACCTGACAGGGTTGTCATGCAGATGAAATTTGATTTCTGTTTGACATCCTATGTCCTTTTTGCAGGGGGTCTATTGGGTTGTTGTTTTTATTTTTATTGTGTATTTTGTTGTTTTATATCTTGATTTTTTTCTATGACCCGCCCTGAGACTCCCGGTATATAAGATGATCTATAAATTCAATTAATAATAGTAATAATTTTATACCGCTCTTTCTTTCTTTGTTTGTTTCTATAAACTCCTTTGTTCACCACATAGATATTATTTACAATCAGTGGTGTAAAGATAAATAAAACGGGGAGGAAGATGCACGTATGAAATTAAATAAACTACGTATTTGGGAGTATATATGAGAAGGCGGGAATTATCTCTGGGCTGGGGGGTGTGAGGTGAGTGAGATGTGGAGTTGACCTACGATTTGTGGCCCAGGGTCCCTCCCTTATTTATTTCCCCCACTTCAGAACAAAAGATATCAGTGTGATAAATAAATAAGTATAACAGAGAATCTTAAAACTGTAGAACTGGAAGGGACCACGAGGGTCATGTAGTCCAACCCTCTGCAATGCAGGAATATTTTTGCCCAGTGTGGGACTCGAAACCACGTCTCGTGCTTTACCAACTGAGCTATCCCACCATGGGAATTATCAGTAATTTTTTTCTGGGGGATACGCGGGGGTACGCATACCCCTAAACATTTTGTGAATCTTTTTACTTTTGTCCATTTACTGTATTTATTTTTCCCGATATGAACTACAAAATGGTGATTTTTCTTGAGTCGAAATGAGAATACCTCTAAACTTTTTTTTTTTTTTTGTAAAAAAGCACTGGGAATTATAATAAAAGAAAAGAAAATGAATTAAAATAAAATAAAACAATAGAATAAAAACATTAAAGTAAGATAAAAGAAAAACATAAAAAGTAAAATGAAATAAAAACTTATAAAATACAAACATGACATAACATAATAACAACAGCAGCTTCTCCTCCTGAGCCGCCCCCCCCATCACCTCGCCCAGAGCAAGTGGCAGGTAGTTCCAAAGGTGAAAAGGAGGAAGCGGGTCCAAAGACTACTGAGCTGGGTTGGGTGGGGGGGGAGGCCCAGGGCAAACCAACAGCTTGCAAAGCAGTCCAGCCACCACCGGGATTACCGTATTTTCCCAAGTATAACACAACCCCATGTATAAGAGGACCCCTATTTTGGGGGAGCCCTCAGCAGTTGTTGAGCTTCTTTAGTAAGTTCGCCGAGCTGTTGAGCAGCTTCTCCACGATCCCCCCACCCCGCTCTGGCTGACGGAACTGGTGCCGTAATACACCGCATACCGGCACTCATGAAAAACTTTTCCTAAACCGGGAAGAGTGGGTAAGCAGCCTCCCCTCCAACATTTCCCTGCTACCACCGCAGCACCAGCCGTCACTTTTGTTGTTTAGTCATGTCCGACTCTTCGTGACCCCCTGGACCAGAGCACGCCAGGCACTCCTGTCTTCCACTGCCTCCCGCAGTTTGGTCAAACTCATGCCAGTAGCTTCGAGAACACTGTCCCACCATCTCGTCCTCTGCCGTCCCCTTCTCCTTGTGCCCTCCATCTTTCCCAACATCAGGGTCTTTTCCAGGGAGTCTTCTCTTCTCATGAGGGGGCCAAAGTCTTGGAGCCTCAGCTTCAGGATCTGTCCTTCCAGTGAGCTCTCAGGGCTGATTTCCTTCAGAATGGAGAGGTTTGATCTTCTTGCAGTCCATGGGACTCCCAAGAGTCTCCTCCAGCACCAGAATTCAAAAGCAGCCTTCTTGATGGTCCAGCTCTCACTTCCATACATCACTACTGGGAAAACCATGGCTTTGACTATACAGACCTTTGTTGGAAAAGTGATGTCTCTGCTTTTTAAGATGCTGTCTAGGTTTGTCATTGCTTTTCTCCCAAGAAGCAGGCGTCTTTTAATTTCGTGGCTGCTGTCACCATCTGCAGTGATCTTAGCATATTAACCCGTGTATGACGGCGACCCTCAATTTATCACCCCAAAAAAAATTCAGGAAAAAAAGGTTGTCTTATACATGGAAAAATACGGTATTTCCCCACCACCACCACCTGGTCCCCAAACCCCCCGGGAGTCTCTCACCAGCACCCTGTCTTCGCTTTTCTTCGGCTTGGTTTCTAGCTTCACCCTCACCAGCAGGTGGATGGGAGGCCGGTTCAGGAACTTCCGGATGCTGTCTGGAAAGGAAGCGTAGCAGGTTAGGATCTGGAGGCTGGGACTCAATGGGGCTGGTTGGGCAGAATGCAAGGAGGCAGCCAGTAGGGGGAGCCAGAGCCTATAAGCCTCCGCTGTCCAGTGTCAGGAAGGAAGGACAGTCGCTGAGTTGCCCTGTCTGCCCTTCCCTTAGTGAAATTCAGGTCAGCTTTCCAAAGAAAAGCAAGGGTCTGGGATTTTGGGAACGAATAAATGAGAAAGGTGCCACTGAGCTCGTGCAGAGTGCCTTTCCCTCCCCCACCAAGGTAACTGCTGCCTCTAAACGTATTTTTTCATGTCTGCAAAAAGAACTAAGAGACTGATCCGTTCTCCTAGTTTAGAGTTTTCAGAGTTGCCTGTGAGGAATCCTGGGGTATTCCCGGAAAATGTTTACGCAACTGCTTAAAGCATTTAAGCTTTTCAAAGATTGAGTCCTGAAGCAAAATATGAAAATCACTTTCTTTAAAAAAAAAAAACCCACACACGTTAGATTCTGCAGATTTTGCAACATTTCCAGAACATACAAATGCCCCACTGGATATAAAGTTATAATCATGATTTCAGCCTCTACACACCAGGGGTAAACGAAATGTGACTGAGAATCTGGAGAGATTATGAACTCCCCCCAAAAAATTACATCCTTTTAGCCCTTTCCTAACCCAAATTCAAATAGCCACACAGCTATGACACTGACTAGATGACATTAAACCAGCCACTTTCTTAAGCCCAACCCACAACACAGGGTTGTTGTGAAGATAAAACAGGAGGGGGAATAAGAAAATCTGGATAAAAATGTACGGTAAATAAAATAATAGTGGTCTCTTTCTTATCAGGCTTTCAAGCATTCTGGGCCCCTGCCTTTGTAGCAAAAACTTTAAAAGTAAGAGATTCTAGGGTTAATTATAATAAATAAATAAATAAATAAATAAATAAATAAATATTCTTTATTACGGCACAGAGACCCTAATAATAATAATAATAATTTATTTATACCCCGCCCATCTGGCTGGGTTTCCCCAGCCACTCTGGGCAGCTCCCAACCGAATATTAAAAACCACAATACAGTATTAAACATTAAAAACAGGGCTGCCTTCAGATGTTGCACTCTTGATCAAATTAAACCCTACACATAGTTTCTAAAGGAAGAGGTCCTGGGGGGCTCAAGGACTCCTGCAAATTACGTTCCCCGATCCGGGGGTCCCAAATGTGTTAAGGAGCGACGTGGAATACAGCAAGGCGCTCTGCACATGCCCGGAGGAATTCTCTTCATGGCATTGCTCCATCGCGTTGTCCTGGGAGCTGAAGGGAGGACTTTTCAGGAGCTCGGATCGACCCGCCAGAGGCGGGCAGTCGCCATTCAATCAATGGCTTCGCTCCGGGTAGCTTCTCCGCTTCAGCCAAGCAAAAGCGTACAGGAGGATGAAGCCGTCCCCCACTACCGCTTCTTTCCGACTCACAACGCCTCGGGGTAAACTGAGGCCACCGGCCGCCTCTGTCTGGTGTGAGCTGAGAGAAAAAGAATGAGTGTGCGTTTGTTTGTGTGTGTGTGTGTGTTTTGTGTGTGTGGTGTCCTCGGCTGGGTGTGCAGGGAACTGGGGCGAAGCATTGGAGGCGACAGGCCTGGCGGCCGAGACAAATTGGTCCTGACAGCTGAGGAAGGGAGGACCCAGTTCCTCTGGAGAAGGGAAAGAGGCTTCGAGGCCTCCCTGAGGTTTTCCCTACCACCACCACCTCTCACACACAGGCGTTGTGAGGCCCACAAAGCTCCCAGGTCGGATATATCTTTCTGAGATGATCAGGGCCGGCTGAAGCCCCCTCAGTCGTGTCCGAATGCAGGTCTGCAATTCATACGCCATATTAGCTCCCCTACCTGATCGGCCCAAACCAAAAGGAAGAAAACATGGTGGAAGGGAGCAAATAACTACAGGCGACTCGTGCCATCGAGCCAGGCTGCATGATGCATGGCATGGCGGTTAGTGTTGGACGAGAGCTTGCAAAGGTAAAGGTAAAGGGACCCCTGTCCGTTAGGTCCAGTCATGGCCAACTCTGGGTTCATCTCGCTTTATTGGCCGAGGGAGCCGGCATACAGCTTCTGGGTCATGTGGCCAGCAGGACTAAGCCGCTTCTGGCGAACCAGAGCAGCGCACGGAAACACCGTTTACCTTCCCGCTGGAGCGGTACCTATTGATCTACTTGCACTTTGGTGTGCTTTCGAACTGCTAGGTGGGCAGGAGCAGGGACCGAGCAACGGGAGCTCACCCCGTCGTGGGGATTCGAACCGCCAACCTTCTGGTCGGCAAGCCCTAGGCTCTGTGGTTTAACCCACAGCGCCACCTGCCTCCCGAGCTTGCAAAGACCCGGGTTCAAATCCACACCCTGCCATGAAGTCCATGGCTGTGTTTCAGATGGCCTCTTGTTTTGGAAAGAATAAATTAGGTAGGGTTGCATTTAATAAATAATAATATTTTATTTTATTTTACCCCGCCCTCCCCGGCCAGAACTGGGCTCAGGGCGGCTAACATAAATAAAATTACAATAAAACATAATAGGCGGGGGGGGGGGAGAAACAAGAGAGAAACGAAACAAATCTGTGCCCCACATCCCTGCTAGTGAGTCAGTCGGGCTTACTAATGGGCCTTATTTAAGATTGCCCTGCCCTGAACTACAACTCCCATAATGCCTTACTCCAATGGTCATGCTGCCTTGGGCGGACAAGAGTCCAACAAGTGGCTCAGTCTGCTTCATGTTACCTCTACGTAGCAGCTGCACGCCAGGCAGAAATCCCACTGGTGAATCTTCTCCCCTTACAACATTTCCACACTGGGTGGGGTTCGCCTCCCCCAGGGTGAAAACGACAAAAAGAGAATGAGCGGATTCCGACTCAAACTAAAGCTTGATTGATTAATCCGCTCAATACTGAGAATAATAATGATAGCTAAATACCACGACCGACAATGGAACAATATAAGATCATGGAAAGCTACCTTACGCTAGCTCTAGTTTAGTACTGTCTGCACTGACTGGCAGCCGCTATTGGAGGTTTCAGGCATGGGTCTCTCAGTTCTATCAGGGACTGAACCTGAAACCTTCTGATTGCAAAACCGATGTTCCATGCACTGAGCTAAAAGCCCTCCCCCATAGGGAATGAATGAATGAGTTAGTAATAATAATAATAATAATAATAATAATAATAATAATAATAATGACAATGATAATATGCCTCTGAGCAAATGCAGAGTTCTCCCCTTCCCCGCAGAGCAACGACTGTTTGCCATCTGTTTTAGAGATGACATTAAGATCGGAGAATAGACCTTCTGCTAAGAAATTAGCCTGCGATATTACTACAGTCTGATTCCTCAGCTTGTTATTTTGGGACAAGATCCAAGCCAGTGTGGTGGAAAAACTAATGTTACCCGAGACGGCTTCTTACGCTCCAGCAATATCAAACCTGCTTCCCCCCTGGGTGGTTTCCCCATCTTAGGGGAAAGGAAACCAATATTGCTGCTGGCGAGGCCTAGATGGGAAATCAAATTTGGCTGAAGACCATTAGGGAGAGTGTTGGCAAGATCAAGGAATATAAAAGGCAAGTAGCAGCACTAGGAGTTGCCATGCCACTTGGAGGCCATTTTCCACACGGCTTTTCAAACTGGCCTAAGTGTCGTGGCTTCCACCAATAGACCAGGCCCCCAGCATAGGAGTGCGCAGCTTCAAGGAAACCAGCAGGGTCCCCTCCGGACGCTGTTGAACTACAGTTTCCACTCTCCCTGACCATTGGGGATGCTGACTGGAGCTGGTGGAGGGCATGACAGACTGTTTGAAGGAGCAGAAGAACCCGGAGGAGACATCTGCACAGCTTGAATTGAGAACTAAGATTCCTGTATTGCAGGGGGTTGGACTAGATGACTAGATGAGTTGTTCCAACTCAACAATTCTATGAAGCCCCAAGATCTTGGGCAGGATGGGAATGTGGCCCTCCAGCTCTCTCTATCAGGCCTTCGGGAGCCTCCCTGGGTGTATGACAACACCTCTTGCTTGCCTGGATGAAGAATGGGAGAGATAAGCGTAGGGGTTGTAGGAACCGCTGGCCTTTTCATGGCTGCACAGTCACCAACTACACGAAAGAAATAGATGCCTCTGTCATTCTGCCCACTTTCTGCCTCTGGCCTTGCCCACAACCCGAGGGCTGCTCGTCATGGAACACAGTCCTCAGACTGAAAGAGGTTCTCTGCACCCTCCAACCGCTGGTCAAAGAGGAAGGCAGCAGCTCTTTACTTGGCCCGACGCAACTCTCAGGGGGCAGAGCCTCAGGCAATAAATGCATAGCTCAAGGCCTCTGCCAGTTGCTCTGCTGAGACAACATGTATGTCCTACCTCTGCTGCAGGATAGCTGGCCGTGGTCCTGAAACTCACACCTAGATCGCTCTCCAAGGTGCTGATCCCTGCCTTCGCTTGCCTTCTAGTCTGCCTGGGATTCCCGACCTCCTTCCTCTTGCCTGGGCAGTCACTGCTCTGTAGTTATGAGCATCCCCATAGATTCGGATCAGTGCCTTCCTTTAGTACACCCTTTCTCAACCTGTGGGTCCCCATATGTTGTTGAACTACAACTCCCATCACCCCTAGCTAGCAAGGCCAGAGCTCAGGGATGATGGGAGTTGTAGTCCAGCAACATCTGGGGACCCACAGGTTGAGAACCGCTGCTTTAGCACAAGATCATACTCATGGGTTGGCAAACTAAGGTCCGCGGGCCGGATCAGGCCCAATTGCCTTCTAGATCCAGCCCACGGACGGTCCGGGAATCCAGGCAGCCGGCATAACGTGTGCGCGCCATGGTTTTTGCAACTCAGCCAGGCTTGGGGGTCAAAAGTGAGGAGGACGGCTGCTTGAGACAGGCACCTTCTCCGTCCGTCGCACTCGCACAGCAATCTTTTCTTCCAGGGTGGGGAAGAGGGGAAAGGAGCCACAGTTCGGATTTCCACCATGGAGCTGTGGGCGACTGACCTCAGGAAGGGCAGCTGCGGCAACAGGGGCTCGGAGGCGCCTCGGGAGCAACGCCCGCTGGTGTCTGTGGCGGTGGTGCTCCCCGCCAAAGGAAGCGGGGAGCGCCTGGGCAGCTGAACTCTCAAGCACTTATGCGCTCTGCTGGGGGGGGGCGCTTGTTAGCTACACGGTGTGAGCCATGGAAAGGTAAATAGCCGCCGCCGCCTCGTCTTCTCTCACGCGGGGAAAAGAACGTTTTTGCTTGAGCGGCGCCGGCCTGACTTAGCGTGGCCAACGGCTTTTCCCTTCACCCACACATGCACCCACACTTTCCAGGGCTGACGGGAATGGCACACTCACCTCAGCCCCCCACCCCGCCTTACGAGAGAAATAATAACAACTGTCAATGCATAAAACGCAAAGGAAGCAGCGTGGGTGTATGAGGGAACACCCCCCACCCCAAAAAAATCACATTTGGGCAACGTTGGGGTTGGTCCCAGTAAGTGTTTTTGCCAAAAATGTGGGTCATAATCGTGGCAACATATAGTCCGGCCCCCCACAAGGTCTGAGGGACAGTGGACTGGCCCCCTGCTGAAAAAGGTTTGCTGACCCCGATCATATTTTTGTACTGAGAGCTCAAGACAAGCACCTAGCGCCATTCTCACAACTGTTCATCTGAAGAATCCCTCATTCCATCCGGCCGTAAGTAGCCAAGCAACCCAGGATTCGTCTCCTGAGCACACACACCGAGCGGACGGCAAAAAGAGTGCCTCTGAGTGTACACAGCATGCCCTTCCCTCAACAGGGGGACGGGACATAGCTCTGCAATAGGACACTGGGCTTCGCACGACAAGTGTCTAGGGCCTGAGGCACAACCCCTCCAGTATATCTAGGTCAGGGGTCTGCAACCTTTAAGACAAAAAGAGCCACTTGGACCTGTTTCCGAAGGGGAAAAAACTGGGAGCCGCAAAACTCGTCATTATAAAAATAACTTTTTTGTCACTTTTATTATTATTTCTTTGTTTGACCCCTCAGAATTACTCCTCCTCATGGAAATAAACGTTAAATTAACAAGTTACCTTTTTGTGTGTGTGTGTGTGTGTGTGTGTGTGTGTTCTTCACTCCCCTTCAAAACAGTGACCAGCGTACATGCCCCCTTTAAATGCAGTGACCAGCGTACGTGCCCCTTACAATGTAGCGGGCGGGCGGGAAGGTGACGTCGGGACGGTGTGTGACTAACGCATGCACCGCCCACATGCGACATCACAGCCAGTACAGTGCCCGCCACAGTGGGGAGTGTCGGGGCGCACAATGCACCTCCTCCCCTCGCTAGTATCCGCCCCGCAGCCGCGGCAAAGGTGTAAAAGAGCCACATGCGGCTCCGGAGCCGCGGGTTGCCGACCCCTGATCTAGGTGTAAGAACGTGAGAATAAATTTCTCTGATCCTCTTTTTGCCCGGTCAAAGCTGATGTCATCACCACACCATGTGGGAGCCAATTCCATAGCTCAGTGTTTCCCAACCGGTGTTCCCCGGCACACGAGTGTGCCGTGAGACACCGGCTGGTGTGCCGCGAGATGCCTGGAGGGAGGCGGGCGAGTCGGGCGGCGAGAGGCGGGGCGGGGGCGGCGAGGAGAGGCCGCGCCTCCTGCTGCTGCCTGGCGCTCCTCCTCGCAGCCGGCAGCGCTGCCTGGGCGCCTCCGCGCGACTCTGCCTCGCTGGGTTTGGTCTCCCAGCAGAGACGGGTCACACGCGCCCCTCCCTCCCTCCCTCAGCCTGCGCGGAGGCAGATTGAGCGCAGCTGAGAGGAGCTGCCGAGGGGAAAAACGTTCACTTTTGTGCGTCCCTCCCGGCGTGACGCTGCGCGCTGACGTCACGGGGCGGGGCTTTAATGGTGGTGTGCCGCGAGATTTTTTTTTAGTACACAGGTGTGCCGTTGCCCAAAAACGTTTGGGAAACACTGCCATAGCTGAACTATGCGCTGGGTGATCTTTGGCTTGCGTGCTTGGCATCTGTCTGTCTCCAGAGACAATGAAGTGTACCTCCAGGGGTGAAGTCACAAACAGCCGCACTAGCAGCACAAAAGTGACCTCCCTGGCGCACAAGCCTGGCCAGGGTGTCTGGAGGTCCTGGGCTGCCCAGACGACAAGACCCCCTGCCAGTCTCACTGATGTGGTCCATAGGAAAGCAGAACAAGGCGTTGGGCACCAACTCAACTGCAGGAGGTCAACAAGGCGCCATCCAACTGTCTTAAGGACTCCGGATTTGTGTATGGTTTACTGAAGGAGCGTCTCCACCCCCATCGTTGAGCCTGGACACTGAGGTCCAGCGCCAAGGGCCTTCTGGCTGTTCCCTCACTGCGAGAAGCCAAGTTACAGGGAACCAGGCAGAGGGCCTTCTCAGTGGTGGCACCCACCCTGTGGAACACCCTCCCACCAGATGTCAAAGAGAAAAACAAGTACCAGATTTTTAGAAGACCAGATGTCTTCTAAAAATCAAGGCAGCTGTGTTTACGGAAACTTTTAAGGTTTAATAGGTTATTGTATTTTGATATTCCATTGGAAGCCGCCCAGAGTGGCTGGATAAACCCAGCCAGTTAGGCAGTGTATAAATAAATTATTATTATTATTATTATTATTATTATTATTATTATTATTATTATTATTATTATTATTATTACTCCTGAGACTTTTCTTCTCCCACAAGGCAGCAGAGGTCTCCCGCATCAACTGCTGTTCAGAAGCATCTTGCTTCTGATCGCTGATGTTTTGAATCACCTGGTTTAGCTGTTAGCCAACGATAGCCCATCTCTGCCATCAATCTCTCGAATCACCAGCTACTTCCCAAACTGTGTAATGGGTATTACGGGCACCAAACACCCGTCCCCAGGGGAAGATGGCTGCTGAATCTGTGTGATTCATCGGTCTGACTCGGCCTCTTTCAATACCCAGAGCTGCTCACATTCATTCTCTCAGCCCAGCCTGAGGCGTGGGCATAGGCGCCGACTCCATGGGGCCTGAGGGGGCTCGAGCCCCCTCAAAAAATTTTTTGGGGGGGCTCAGCCCCCCCAATAATCTCGGGCGCCCTTCCAGCAGAGCGCCGCCGCCGTCCCCCGCCTCCTCCCCACCTGCTCCCTCGCCAGCCAGCCAGCCAGCCGCGCGCCCTAGTCGGAGAGCCCCGGCCGTCCCCCGCGAGATTAGGGAATCCCCGGGGGCGGGGGCTCCTGCCTCGCTGCTTCGCAGCACCACCGCCACTGCCAAGGCACTGCCGGGGGGAATTTCCTTCCTCCTGGCGGTTCCAGCCCCCGCGAGAACGACCGGGTACCAATCGGCTGGCTGGGGGGGGTGTGGCTTGCCCTATTTAGGGCCGGAGCGGAGGGGGCTCGCCCTCTCTTCTCCGGCTAGCCCCACGTTTCCTGCATATCAGCTGTTCCGGAGCTGATTAATAGGCGCAGCACGCTCGCTCACGAGGAGGCGGCAGTAACCGCAATATTTTATAACCCCCAATATTTTTTATAAGTCCGCGTCCCTGGGCGTGGGGCACCATGCCCTTTCCCCATAGCTCCTTGGAGGCAGGGCCAAGCTCCAGAAAGTGGTATGGTGAGACTATTGCCAGGGTCTGCCACCCTAAGGGTGCAACAATTTCCACTTTCCACAGAGAATCAGCGCGTGGCCTACTAGGTGCCAGCTCTCCCAAAATAGGAATTGAGGGGATGGATGCTCATCAAATTTGCAGATGGCACCAAACTGGGTGGGGTAGCCAACACCACAGGAGACAGAATCAGGATTCGAGGTGGCCTTAATAGGTTGGAGAACTGGAGCCCAAACGAACAAAACGAATTTCAGTAGGGACAAATGTCAGGTGGTTCTGCACTCAGGCAGGAAGAACCAGGTGCACAAATATAAGATGGGGGACACCTGGCTTGCCAGCGGTACATGTGAAAAGGATTCTAGGGGTCTTGGTGGACCGCAAGCTAAACATGAGTCAACAGTGTGATCCATCACCAAAATAGCTAATGCTATTCCAGGCTGCATCAGCAGAAGTATAGCGTCCGGATAAAGAGAAGTACAGTGGTGCCTCGCAAGACGAAAAGAATCCGTTCTGTGATTCTCTTCGTCTAGCGGTTTCTTCGTCTTGCGAAGCAAGCCCATTGAAGGATTAGCGGATTAGCGCTATTAGCGGCTTTTAGCGGCTTATCTGCTGATCGGATCAGCTGATAAGCGGCTTAGCGGCTTAGAAAAAGGGGGGGAAAGGGGGGGAAAAACAGCAGGAACTCGCAAGACATTTTCGTCTTGCGAAGCAAGCCCATAGGAAATTCGTTTTGCGAAGCACCTCCAAAACAGAAAACTCTTTCGTCTAGCGGGTTTTCCGTCTTGCGAGGCATTCGTCTTGCGGGGCACCACTGTAATAGCACCACCCAAATTCTGCCTTGCTCAAGACCACAGCTGGAACACTGTGCCCAGTTCTGGGTGCCAGGATTGAAGCTGGAATGTGTGTGCAGAGGAGGGCAGCCGAGATGATGAAGGGTCTGGAAACCAAGCCTGATGAGGAACGGTTGAAGGAGCTGGGTACCTTTAGCCTGGAAAAGAGGAGACTGAGAGGAGATACGACAGCCATCCTCAAATATCTGAAGGGCTGTCATGTGGAAGGTGGGGCAAGCTTGTTTTCTCCTGCTCTGCAGGGTAGGACTCGAACCCATGGCTCAAGTTACAAGAAAAGAGATTCCAACGAAACATCAAAAAGAACTTTCCGGCAGTAAGGAGCTGGCCTCCCTCGGGAGGTGGCGAACTCTCCTTCCTTGGAGGTTTTTAAGCAGAGGTTGGGAGGCCATCTCTCGTGAATGCTTTAGTTGAGATTCCTGCGTTACAGAGGGTTGGTCTAGATGTCCCTTGGGGTCCCTTCCAAGCCTATGGTTCTATGAGTCTATGATTCTATACCCCATCAGAGGGTGCCAAGCCCCCTCCCCAAATCCTGGCCCCAGTGCTTCTCAGCGCGAAGGCGGGACAAATAGATCGCAACAGCAGCAACCCTCACAGTGTCCTTTTTTGGGAAGAAGAAGCAGCATCTAGGATTGGGGTGCTGTGACCTAATTTCTCTCGTGAGCAATTATGCTCCGGGAAAAGGGGAAACGGTGTTCATTTTTAGATTTCCATGTCTTGGCTTCTTCCTGTCTGAACTGTGCTGTGTCTCAAGAAAAGGGGTGGGGGGGGGAAGCAAGCCATCCGACTCCCCCACACAAAAACACCCAGAGAGGCTCTTGGGCAACAAAACCTCAAGACGGGAGGAAGTTTTGCCAATGCATATCGTAAGGCTTGAGGCAGGCAACAAACGCCCCTTTGCTTCACACCGAAAGCCCTGGCAGATGCCTGCAGCCTTTTAATAAAAAAATATACACACAGCAACACCAACCTGCGGCGTGTCCTTTTAGTGATTTGGTAGGGTCACCTTTGCAATTTTGTTTTGAGCCGGATTAGGGGATTTAAATGGGCGCTTAGAGCTGGTGTGCTTTGGTTAAAAGCAGCATTAGCGCTGTGCATGTGAGACGGGGGTGGGGGGATGATTTGAGATGGATTCCTATTTGCTCTGCGCCGCACACATCTGCATTTTCCTGAACGCTCTTTAAGAGCCAGTCCCAGCAGAGAGGTCCGTGTTTTGGATTACTGATGGCATCTTTATAAATTATTCCTGCGTGCTGGCGCATCAAGGAGCAGCGTGGGCTGAGACATTTTGCAGGTCTTGGGATTTCAGATGTGAAGCTGTAAGAGCCTCGACTCTTCTGGCGGTGATAGCGATCTGGTTTCAGGGGCAATCCTCTCTGCACGCCAAACCATGGTTTCACAAGCAGGAATGTGGCAGAAGCTTGCATGCTCCCCTTTCCTCTTCCCACCTAACATGCAAATTCCCCCTTCTCCCTTCCATAGTTTGCTATAACCGCAGTGTACTGTTGCATCTGCACTGAGACTAGCCGGCCTAGATGCCTTGAGACCCCGGTTGGTTCGCAAACCACGGTTTCCTGGTTCGCTTTAGGAAATCCTCAAAGCGAAAGAGAATTTGGCATGTCAGAGGAGGAGTGAGGAACACATCGAGCACAATTCAAAGTGTTGGTGCTAACCTTTAAAGCCCTAAACGGCCTCGGTCCAGTATATCTGAAGGAGCGTCTCCACCCCCATCATTCTGCCTGGACACTGAGGTCCAGCGCCGAGGGCCTTCTGGCGGTTCCCTCACTGCAAGAAGCCAAGTTACAGGGAACCAGGCAGAGGGCCTTCTCAGTGGTGGCGCCCGCCCTGTGGAACGCCCTCCTGTCAGATGTCAAAGAGAACAACAACTACCAGACTTTTAGAAGACATCTGAAGGCAGCCCTGTTTAGGGAAGCTTTTAATGTTTGATGCATTACTGTATTTTAATATTTTGCTGGAAGCTGCCTAGAGTGGCTGGAAAAGCCCAGCCAGATGGGCGGGGTATAAATAATAAATTTAGTAGTAGTAGTAGTAGTAGTATTAAGCAACTGCGGCCGGCTGCCCTACTTTAGACAGGCGCTCCTCTATTTGAAAGGCTGTCCAGTACAAAACCCTAAGAAGGGAGAGCAAAATTGCCCATCAACAGTTAGCACTTCAACAACAAACATAGCTTCCCCCACTATGACAAGATGTATCACACTTCTATCTAAATTACAGCAATTCTTTCTAAATTTGCATAGGAATCAGAATATACAGATTTTACGCAGATCTGAACCCTCTTTTATCCTGTTTTCGGACAGTGTGTAAGTTGTCTCTCCAGCATCAGTCCGTCACAGACACAACATCCATTTAGAGCACTCTTGTACCACTTTGTCACAGTTTCTCTACGTCCCGCAAAGACTCCTGGGGACTGTAGTTTGTGGATGGTTGCTGACCTCACAGAGCTACAATTCCCAGCAAGGTTAACAAACTACACTTCCCAGGATTCCCCAGGACTGCTATGACAGGGTTTTTGGCTCACGGTGCAAGCATGACCTAAATTACCTCTTACACCTACTGTGTGTAGGAATACTGAATCGGAAATAATTTGAGCCCTGGGGAGGCACAATTCCACAATCCCCCAACCAGAAATCTAAGGGTGATCTTGAGATGGAGAAGGAAACCAGAAATCCATCAAGATGAATGGAAGTAGTTAAAACTGCAGTTGCGGTATAAGGGATTGGTATTTTGACTGGAGTGTAATTGAAATTTATAAGGAATGCAGAAACAAAGAGAATAATCAAATCATCAATTCTAGCACAAGGGGGCCCACCTAAATTGTATAATTTGGCAATGATCGGCATTACTAATTGTATTATAATTTGGCATCGTTATAATGAGGATATTATTGGATTGTTGTAATTGAAAACTAATAAAAATTATTATCAAAAAAGGAATGCGTCAAGAGAAGGAAGTGTTATATTAATACGCTGCGTATGGCCCTGTGATCTTTGGATGAAGGGCGGTATAAAATTTTAATTAATAATAATAATTGAAGTAGCACCTAGAACCTGGTATGAGATGGGCATATCGTTGAACCGACTGGAAGCAGCAACCGGCAATGCAATTCAACACAAACGCAAGCAGACAACAGCCAGATATGATTCCAAGCACAGCCGCATTTGACTTCAAAAGAATAAACTTCTCCAAAATGAGGCAGGCAATAGAAAGAAAGCTGAAAGGGGAGATAAAGCGGGTAAAATCTCTCCAAACTGCACAGAGCTTATTTAAAACCACCCTAGTAGAAGCTTAAGCTAATTTTTAGTGTTTTTTTAATGCCGTCAAGTTGAAGCGGATGCCAATGTGGTTAACTAGCAGCGTCGAGGAAGCTATGAAAAGGGGAAGAAAGGCTTCTTTCAAAAAAACTGAAGGCTTGCCCAACTGCGGAGAACAGAAAAAGAA
Source organism: Podarcis bocagei (assembly GCF_964188305.1). Taxonomy (NCBI): domain Eukaryota; kingdom Metazoa; phylum Chordata; class Lepidosauria; order Squamata; family Lacertidae; genus Podarcis; species Podarcis bocagei. Next base: position 51,456,859 of record NC_138138.1, on the reverse strand, counting down.
GAAGCACAAAACCTGGAGAAGCAAATGTGACGTTGGCGAGCAAGGAAGTGAAGAGGAAATCTGGGAGGCATATTGATAAAGGCATTAAGGCCAACCAAAACAGTGTATTTAAACGCATCAGGGGCTGGGGGTGGCTGGACCACTAGGCAGCAAGGGAGAGAAAGGAGAGGAAAATGGAAGTTATAGAAAAGCAGGATGAATCTGTGTCTAACTTAAGATGATGTAGGACACACACACACGCCCATGCCTGAACCCATTTTTCTGTGGAGTGGGATCTGAAAAACTGATTTTGTGTAAGGTAAGCAGAGGTTGGGATGCGGGTGGCGCTGTGGGTTAAACCACAGAGCCTAGGACTTGCCGATCAGAAGGTCGGCGGTTCGAATCCCCGCGACAGGGTGAGCTCCCGTTGCTCGGTCCCTGCTCCTGCCCACCTAGCAGTTCAAAAGCACGTCAAAGTGCAAGTAGATAAATAGGTACCGCTCTGGCGGGAAGGTAAACGGCGTTTCCGTGCACTGCTCTGGTTCACCAGAAGCGGCTTAGTCCTGCTGGCCACATGACCTGGAAGCTGTACGCCGGCTCCCTCGGCCAATAAAGCGAGATGAGCGCCGCAACCCCAGAGTCGTCCGCGACTGGACCTAACGGTCAGGGGTCCCTTTCCCTTTCCCTTTAAGCAGAGGTTTGGCAAAATGAACAATTGACAAATCATTCCGTATAGATACATAGCATCCACCCAAGAACTTGAAAGCAAAACTGCTGATCCTCTAACAAAAATAGGTTAATTTGATCCTAGGTCGGTCTTCGTATCAGAGGACTGGAAAGTAGCCAATCTAACACTGATTTATTTTATTTTTTTAAAGGAGATCTAGGGAGCATCCGGGAAATTACAGACGAGTTAGCTCAATGCGGCGTTCCAGGTAAACTGGCAGAAGGCCTCAGATGATCAGGCACGAAGAAGAACAAGCCTTGCTGAAGAAAAAGCAGCATGGCTTCCGTAACAGGAAGTCCCGCCTCTCTAACATTTTGGGGATATTTGAGGATATCAATAAGCACGAGGAGAGTGTTGATTGGGTAGACATTGTGCACTTGGACTTTAAAAGAGTTTCCAACAAGTTCCAAAGGTTTTTTCGTAATCTTAGGAGCAACCGAGTGAGAGGATGAGTAGGGATGGAGAACTAGCTAAAGAACAGGAAGCACAGATCTGGACCAAATTCACAGTTCTCACAACCGAGGGAAGTAGGAAGTAGGTGTCCTCTAAGGATCTAAAGGGGGACTTGTGCTTTTGAACTTGCTCAGCTTAGGGGTCAGCAGTGAGGCGACCCACGTTTGCAGGTGACACCCCCCCAAAAGGATGGTAAAGGTAAAGGGACCCCTGACCGTTAGGTCCAGTCGTGACCAACTCTGGGGTTGCGGCGCTCATCTCGCTTTACTGGCCAAGGGAGCCGGTGTACAGCTTCTGGGTCATGTGGCCAGCATGACTAAGCCACTTCTGGTGAACCAGAGCAGCGCACGGAAACGCCGTTTACCTTCCCGCCAGAGCGGTACCTATTTATCTACTTGCACTTTGATGTGCTTTCGAACTGCTAGGTTGGCAGGAGCAGGAACCGAGCAACGGGAGCTCACCCTGTCGCGGGGATTCGAACCGCCGACCTTCTGATCGGCAAAGTCCTAGGCTCTGTATATGTTTATATTGATGCATTACTGTATTTTAATATTTTGTTGGAAGCTGCCTAGAGTGGCTGGAGATTCGAACGCCGACCTTCTGATCGGCAAGTCCTAGGCTCCGTGGTTTAACCCACAGCGCCACCCGCGTACCTAAAAGGATGGTAAAGGTAAAGGGACCCCTGACCGTTAGGTCCAGTCATGACCGACTCTGGGATTGCGGCGCTCATCTCGCTTTATTGGCCAAGGGAGCCCGCATACAGCTTCCGGGTCATCTGGCCAGCATCACTAAGCTGCTTCTGGTGAACCAGAGCAGCGCACGGAAACACCGTTTACCTTCCCGTCAGAGCGGTACCTATTTATCTACTTGCACTTTTAACGTGCTTTCGAACTGCTAGGTGGGCAGGAGCTGGGACCAAGTAACGGGAACTCAACCCGCCACGGGGATTCGAACCGCCGACCTTTCGATCGGCAAGCCCTAGGCGCTGAGGCTTTTACCCAAAAGGATGGTAAGATGCTCGAAAAGGATTTTTCCAAACCAGGGGAATGGGGGTTAAAATGGGAAAGGAAATACAATGTAAATGTAAAGGGATGTAAACCCCCCCCTCAAATATGCACTGACAGGGGCCTGGGCTGGTGGCGACTGCCCATGAAAGGGAAATCAGGGTCACGGTGGATAGCTGAATGAAAATGCCAACCCCGAGAGGGGCAGCTCTGAAAAAGATGGACTTCACACAGGGAAGCATTAGGGAAAGGGCCAGAAACGAACCTTTCAGTCTTTTCAGAGCTGCTGTACACCAGGTTGGCATTCTCTTTAGGTTGGGCCAGAGCCGGTCCTGTCATTAGGCAGAGGAGGCATGTGGGGTGGTTGAGGAACCCCCATCAGCCTCAGTCGTCATGGCTGATGGGACGACAGAAGGGGACTTGGCCCTGAGAGTTATGTGTTGGAAGGATAAGCACTGCCAACTATCACACAATGGTCTGAGGGCCTCAGCGCTTCGGCGACTTGTCTCATGTAGGCATCAAACTTGTTTGGATCCCTCTATGGCGCCTGGAGGGCTGATGTTCAATTTAAGATCCATGTCTGGATGGTTGCTGTGTCCGCAGGGCGATTTAAGAAAATAAGGAGGGCCTGCTGAAAGCCTGTGGGGAACCTGCAATCAGGATTTGAACACAAGATCCCTCTCCTCTCCTGTGGCATTCTGGCATTCAGAAGCATTCCTGCCTCTAACATTTTACTGCTGTAGTTAGTACTTTTTTTGCATATTATTAAGATTGCGTTCCCTTTCCCTTTTCTTTTTTAATTCACCTCGTTTCTTCGTTTTCTCTGTCCCTTGTTAAATGTGCAAGCGATAAATTAACAGTTAATTTCTTTTAAAGGAATGATGGGGAGGGCTCCCTTCCTGGTCTAGGTCTGATTCAGGAATATAGTAAGTTACCTTAAATAACATTTTTGCCGCTATGTGCCCCACAGCTCGGGGATGATGGGAGTTGTGGTCAAACATGCTGGGGGGGGGCACAGCCTCCCCACCAATGAGCCAGAGTGAGGCCACGGCTTCATGAAGCACCTTTTGGGTGTCATGGAACCTACTGGGTCCCCGGATGTTGTTAGACTACAACTCCCATCATCCATGACCACTCCCTAAGCTGGCTGTGGATGATGGGCTTTGTAGTCCAACAGCGTTTTTGGACCCAAGGTTGAAGAACGGTCGTGTAGACCTACTCAGCTAGGTAGACCAATGGCACCTTCCTGTGTGTTGGGGGGGGAATAGCACTGCGGCACCCCCTCTTTGCCAAGTGAAGTGATACAGTCTGCTCCGCCACTGCCTTGATTTCCACCCGCTCATTTTGAGGGGAGTTGAAAGCAGCCATTTAGACACAGCAGTCATGTGTGCCCGCCGCTTTAAATACAGGAGTCTCCATTCATTTTATTTACTATCTGGCAGGCTGTGTGTGTGTGTGTGTGAAAGTGTGTGAGAGAGAAATCCCAGGAAGTGGTGTGACATCGCCTTTGCACCTTCCAACTGTGTCATGCCCTACAGCATCCCTGCCTGGTTTTTATGAATGCAGAAGGCGAAAGCAGCAACACAGTGTTTACTTAACACCTGCTGCCGGGCTCTGTGCAGTGACTGCAAGGGGAGAGAATGCCTCTGAGCACGTGCAGAGAGCACCTTCCGCCTCGCCACGTGGCCGAGATGGGAAACTGGATTTCTGAAGTCGTAAGCATAAGCCCCGGAAGCTCTCCTTCTTGGAGCGAAGATGTGTTTTTTCGTTGTTGTTGTCGTGAAGCAAAGCGGTTGCATATTGTGTGTGTGTGTGAGTGTGAAGATGCCGAAGGCGCTCGCAGCTTCTCTTGCTATCATCTAGAACATTCATAAGCATCACATAAACACACACACACAGGTTTTTTCGCTCTCTCTTTTTTGCAACTGAAATTGACCAGAGAAAGCATTTTAAAAAAGAAAAAAAAGGATACGCTTCCTTCAATTTGTTTCCTTTCGCACACTCAAGAAACAGATGGGATTGGGGGCAAACTGAGGCCTGTTCATTTCAATGGGTCTCCTCTGAGTAGGACTAACATCGAAGCCCAGCCTTAAAAAGACAGGCTGGCAAACGGAAACAGAGATTGGGAAGGAGGGAGCCGACCCCTGTGAGTAAACTGTGGGTCGCTTGGTCAGGGCCAGGTTATGTGGATATATGGGTCACGGGGTGGGTGTTTGGAATGGCATTTGTGGGACTCAGATCTATTTGGGGAGGGGCCCATTTCAGGCCCCTCCGAAGGTTCAGATGCCAGGTAATGATGGGGGGGGCAGAAAGACCTCTCTCTCCCCGCCCCACCTGACACCCTGGAAAAGAGCTTTCAGCCAGAGTCTACAATCCTGGGCTGGAAGGGGGGGCAAGCAGGCTGAGCTGCTAGCTGCCAGCTTCTCCTATGACCCACCACCAGCCTAGCATGTAGGCAGATAAACAGATCAAAGTAGTAGATAGGCAGATGAAAAATTCACTTGAACTTTGGGTGTGTCAATGGTGTTTTTCAGTTTCAAGTGGCGGGGGCAGAATTGTGTGCATGATTTTGCGTGCTCCTCTCTGACTCCTGGGGAGATCCTTGGTGTGTGTGTGTGCGTGCGCATGCATGCACACAAAAGGGATGTTTGAAAACACACACACACAAACAAACACACCATCCCAGTTGTGTCTCGACACCTTCTCTTCCTCCCTGTTCCCAGATACCCAAGCAGGGACATGCCAGGAGTGACAACAGCAGGAAGTGTGTGTGTGTGTGTGTGTGTAGAGAGAGAGGCACACCAGAGCCTATACAGCCTCAAGAGACAACCCATTAACCCACAGGCAGCCTTCAGCAATAAATCCACTATTATAGCAAGCAGAAGGTGTGAGCAGATACAGAGAAACAGCTCCCTTTTCCAGCGCGGAAACCCAGGAGTCCTGGATCAGGGGAGGGGCCCATTTCAGGCCCCTCCGAAGGTTCAGATGCCAGGTAATGATGTGGGGGGGCAGAAAGATCTCTCCCCCCCCCGCCCCACCTGACACCCTGGAAGCTCCTGCAAGCTCTCATCCAAGGGGAATGCCCCCCCCCGCCCCTTACCTCCCACCCCCACTCTACTCTACCCCTGGAAAGAACCCAGGAGTTCTGGCCCTTCCTCCGCCCCCTCCCCCCCATCCCCAGGGGAGACCCAGCTATCTCCTGAAGAGCCATTAAGTGATACAGCCTGCAAGATTGAATGTTATGTGTGTGAGAGAGAGATGGGAAGGGGCTTAAGTACCAGGGAAGGGGGTGGGCAGGGGAAAATCCAGGCCCCTGAACAGGGAATTGTGCAGGGGGGGGGGCGTTTGCAGAGAAATGAATTGCAATGGCCATAAAAGCAATGCAAACGGGGGGGGGCATTCCCCTTGGATGAGAGCTTGCAGGAGATTGGAGGGGGGGGAAGGTTTGGGGTTGAGGGAGACGATTTTTCAAGGGGGTGGGAAGAGAGAAGTGGGGTGATGGGGGGCAGGCAGGATTTACGCACTGATCCCCATGGACTTTTGGATTATCCCTGGAGCTGGAATGACAGGAAGGTGATAGGTAGGTTGGGAAGACTGTGGGATTTATTGGGGGGGGTGTTGAGAGAAGCACAGAGACAGCTTGGAGGTTCAGCTGGGGGGGGTGAGTACGTATATCTGTGGGGGGAGCCTGCATCACAGTAGTCACATCCTAGGAACTGGGTTGGGAGGCGACTGAAGGGGGACTCTAGGTGTAGAAAGGGAGGGGAGACCTTTTCCTTGCACTGAGGGAGGGGGGGCTCTTGACCTGGGTGGGGCAGCGGCTAGGAGCTTTGGAGTGTCCTTATTGGGGGGGGGGGAGAGAGAATGGAGCAGTGCCCCTCCATCCATGGGGGGCAGGAATAATAATAATAAGAGGAGCCAACATAGTTCCCTGTGATGGGGTTGAGTACCATGTGGAGGGGGGGGCGTTTCTGGGGCAGCAACCATTTGCTCGCCCTGAGAATTAGGGGGGGGTGCCTTGGGAAGAGCCAATTTACCTGTTGGAAGGAGGGGGAATGAGAGAGACGCAGGTAAAGGGGGGTATATTTCCAAACCCGGGGGGGGAGGGGAGAGATTTCCCCGGGGAGGGTGGGAACTGAGGAGGGTGGCCCTAAATTTTTATGGGGCGCTAGAATTGGGGGGGGAGGCAGCGTGCGGGAGGGGGACCCACAGGTGTTTTTAATGGGGGGTGGATTTAACCCTTTAGACCATTTCTCCCCGGGGTATTTGGGGGGTGAGGAGTGTTGCTGGAGGGATGGAGAGAGGAGGAGGGGGGTCGCCAAAGATTGTGCCCTGGATGGTGCCGGGGGCTGCGGCGATGAGGATGGATGGGGAGAGGGGAAGCCCTGCGGGGGGATCTCTCCACTCCATCCCACCCACCCCCCAAAACTGTAGGTCCCTACCTTGCAGCTCCCGGGCGACCTCCCCTCCGGCCTGGGCCATCACGGCTGCGGCAGAAGCCGGCACATGCCCGGCTAGGGCGGCGGTGGCAGCGAGCGCGTCTGCGCAGCCTCCCCGATCTCCCTCTCCGCCCGCCCCCCCTTCCTTCTCTCTCCCTCGGGGGACCAGCTGGGCGGGCTGGAGGCAGACTCCCTCCCGCCCCGCCCTGCTCCTCGGACGCCTGGGTCCCTTCCACCCCCACCCCAGTACCTGGCCAAGCGTCTTCTTCCCACCCCACCCGGAGCGAGAAGCGGGTTTTCCTGAGCAGGTAGCCGGGGAGGGGGGAAAATCTGTAGAAGCTGAGGAGGGACCCCCCAAAGGTCTTCTAGTCTGACCCCCGCAATCCCACCTTCTTATTTTCGTTTCTATGGGGATACACGCTCGGTATTTCTCACTCCTGTTATACAAAAATCTCCAAATGGGTCCGAACTCCAATGTCTAAAGCTCCTGGTAGAGGACAAGGATCTAGAGACCACGCTAAGGGTGGCCAAATTCTGTGCGACTGCCATAAAACTTAGGGAACAAGCTGTACTGCCAAAATGATAATTTTAGGTTATATTTTAGTGATCAAGATTTAATAATTTTTTTCACTGCTGCTATATCTGAATTGTCTCTGTTGTACCCAATTGCAATTCCATGTATTCCTGTTGTGTTTTATGAGTTTCCTGATATTGTACGTGACCCGGAACTGGTCTGTGACCGTAATAATAAAATTCTATTCGCCTTCTTCTTTTTAATTATGCATCGTGTGTGTGTGTTTAGGTTGGGAACCGCCATGAGTTCTATGGGTGGAGGGCAGTATACAAATTTTAGAAACAAGCAAGCAAGTAAGTAAGCAAACCAAGGATGGTTTCACTGGGATTTCTGCACCACAGGGGGTTGGACTAGATCAGTGTTTCCCAACCACTGTTCCGCGGCACACTAGTGTGCCGCGAGATGTTGCCTGGTGTGCCGCGAGATGTTGCCTGGAGGGAGGCGGGCGAGTCGGGCGGCGAGAGGCGGGGCGGCGGGGAGAGGCCGCCCAGCGCGGGGCTCTCGCCGTCTGCCTGCCTGGCTGCCTGTGAGCTCGGCGGGCAGCGCCTCCGTCCGCAGCGCCCACCTCGCGGCTCTCATTCCCTGCCCCTGCCAAAGCTCACCCAGCCAAGCTGCGCTCTCCTTCCTGCCTCGCTTTGCTGCCTCCTCCCCCCCCACCCCCAAAGCTTGGAGGTTCCCCAGCAAGGGGGAGGGGAAAAAATTGAAACTTACACTTTCGTGCGTCCCTCCCGGCGTGACGCTGCGCGCTGACGTCACGGGGCTGTAATGGTGGTGTGCCTCGAGATTTTTTTCATCAAACAAGTGTGCCTTTGCCCAAAAAACGTTGGGAAACACTGGACTAGATGACCCTTGGGGTCCCTTCTGACACTATAATTCCGTGAAACCTCTATTAGATAGCTGCATGTCTACACCTGTAGGTATTGAGCTGGTGCATTGGAACGGCAGGAGCTGCCATAAACCATGCCATGTCATTGAGGCCCAGCTAGCTCTTAAGGTCCACAAATGACAACACTTTGGAGGTCCCAGGTCGCAAGGTGGTTAGATTGGTCTCAACTAGGGCCAGGGCCTTCTCAGTACTGGCCCCGACTTGGTGGAACGCTCTGTCACAAGAGACCAGGGCCCTGCGGGATTTGACATCTTTCCTCAGGGCCTGCAAGACAGAGCTGTTCCGCCTGGCCTTTGGTTTGGACTCAGTCTGACCCTCATGTTTCCCTCCCCTTATGGTTTTGATCCATCGGCTACTTTTAAAATGAGGCTGCATTTTAAATTGCATGTTAACCTGTATTTTAAATTGGTTCCCCCCCCCATTATGTTTTTACTGTGATTTTATTGGTGTTAGCCGCCCTGAACCTGGCTCTGGCCGGGAGGGCGGTGTATAAATAAAATTTATTATTATTATTATTATTATTATTATTATTATTATTATTATTATTATTTTGTCTACATTGATTGGCAGCAGCTCTCCAAGGTTTCAGGATTTTCAGCAAGAAGTTACAGGACAGGCACCGATCAGAAGCAACGCAGAGTGAACGTCTCCAAAACTGTTGCAGGTGCAAACAGTAATAAAAGGATTGTGTGTAACTACCCTGAGTGCGAATCATCACCAACGTAGAGTTTAAAAGAAGGGTGGTTGGGAGGGCCTTCATTCTGCCTAATGGTGAGGTGGTTGTGTGGTGTAGTGGTTAGAGCATTGGGCTAGGACCTGGGAAGCCAGGCTTCAAACCTGTACTCAGGGATTCAAATCCCCACTCAGCCAGGAAGCTCACTGGGTGAAATTTGGCCCAGTCACCATCTCTTAGCCTGAGCTACCTCACAGGGTTGTTGTGAGGATAAGACAGGAAGAAGGGGGACTATGTAGGATTCCTTGAGGAACCTGGAGGAAAGGTGGGATATATATGTAATAAATAAATAAAGCTGGGGCCAGTTCACAGCTCTCCACTTCCTCAGCCAGGCAGAACCGCTGAAAATCTCTCACTCAGGAACTTGCACCCAGCGTGTTAAAAACACACGCGGGTCTGTCCGATCAATGTATTTTCTTTTTAAAAAATCAGAGGTGATGCCATTTTGTTGTTTAGTCGTTAAGTCGTGTCCAACTCTTCGTGACCCCCTGGACCAGAGCACGCCAGGCACTTCTGTCTTCCACTGCCTCCCGCAGTTTGGTCAGACTCATGCTGGTAGCTTCGAGAACACTGTCCCACCATCTCGTCCTCTGCCGTCCCCTTCTCCTTGTGCCCTCCATCTTTCCCAACATCAGGGTCTTTTCCAGGGAGTCTTCTCTTCTCATGAGGTGGCCAAAGTCTTGGAGCCTCAGCTTCAGGATCTGTCCTTCCAGTGAGCACTCAGGGCTGATTTCCTTCAGAATGGATCGGTTTGATCTTCTTGCAGTCCATGGGACTCTCAAGAGTCTCCTCCAGCACCAGAATTCAAAAGCATCAATTCTTTGGCCATCAGCCTTCTTTATGGTCCAGCTCTCACTTCCATACATCACTACTGGGAAAACAAGAGCTTTAACTAAACGGACCTTTGTTGGCAAGGTGATGTCTCTGCTTTTTAAGATGCTGTCTAGGTTTGTCATTGCTTTTCTCCCCAGAAGCAGGCGAGGCAATGCAATAGCCATCTTCAAATATCTAAAAGGCCGCCATCTGGAAGATGGAGAAAGCTTGTTTTCTGCGGCTCCGGAGGGCAGGACCTGAACCGAAGGGAGATTTCGACTAGACATTAGGAAGAGCTTTTCTGAATGGTTCGGTAGTGGAATGGACTCCCTTGGAAGGTGGTAATCTCTCCTTTATTTCTGGGTTGTTGTTTTTTATAAAACATATATAGGATAGGGACGCGGGTGGCGCTGTGGGTTAAACCACAGAGCCTAGGGCTTGCCGATCAGAAGGTCAGCGGTTCGAATCCCTGCGACAGGGTGAGCTCGGTCCCTGCTCCTGCCAACCTAGCAGTTCGAAAGCACATCAAAGTGCAAGTAGATAAATAGGTACCACTCCGGTGGGAAGGTAAACGGCGTTTCCGTGCACTGCTCTGGTTCGCCAGAAGCGGCTTGGTCATGCTGGCCACATGACCCAGAAGCTGTACGCTGGCTCCCTCGGCCAGTAAAGCGAGATGAGCGCCGCAACCCCAGAGTCGTCCGCGACTGGACCTAAGGGTCAGGGGTCCCTTTACCTTTACCTGTCAGGGATTCTGTAGCTGTGATTCCTGCATTGCAGGGGGTTAGACTAGATGACTCTGGATCTCCCTTCCGATTCTACGATTCTATGAATTGCAGAGCTCAGCATGTTCGTGGATCGCTCACAGAGGGTGGGGCTCCTCTATGTACAGACACACTTTCATTGAGCTGACAACAACCCATCACAATTGCGCAGACACTTTCGAGACGGGCTTCCCTCCCTCAACTGGAGAAGAGGACGTTAAGGGGTGATATGATAGGCATGTTCAAATATATAAAAGGATGTCACATAGAGGAGGGAGAAAGGTTGTTTTCTGCTGCTCCAGAGAAGCGGACACCAGTGGCGTAGCGTGGGTTGTCAGCACCCGGGGCAAGGCAAGTAATTTGCGCCCCCTAACCCGTGGAGCCAGGTAGGGGCAGAGAGCTGCGAGTGCGAGCGCGCCCCCCCAGATGTTGCGGCCGGTGCGGCCGCCCCCCCTGCACCCCCCACGCTACGCCACTGGCGGACACGGAGCAATGGATCCAAACTACAAGAAAGAAGATTCCACCTAAACATTAGGAAGACCTTCCTGACAGTAAGAGCTGTTTGGCAGTGGAATTTGCTGCCAAGGAGTGTGGTGGAGTCTCCTACTTTGGAGGTCTTTAAGCAGAGGCTTGACAACCATATGTCAGGAGTGCTCTGATGGGGTTTCCTGCTTGGCAGGGGGTTGGACACAATGGCCCTTGTGGTCTCTTCCAACTCTATGATTCTATTCTATGATTCTATGACTAATCTGTGCCTGGGATGGGGGAACCCCTTCAGAGATCATCAGGCCTATGACTCTCAAGCAATGCCACACATTTCCCTATTCTCTACACCAGGCATAGGCAAACTCAGCCCTCCAGATGTTTGGGGACTACAATTCCCATCATCCCAGACCACTGGTCCTGTTAGCTAGGGATGATGGGAGTTGTAGTCCCAAAACATCTGCGGGGCACAGAGTTTGCCTATGCCTGCTCTACACTCCATACCCCCCCTTGCTGCATATATACCCCTATGTTAACATTACAAACAGAAGTGAACTTGTTCAAAGGTTAATTTGCTGATGTGATCACCTAGTGGTTTTCTGTTGCATAGGAGGAAAGTCAGCCTCAGGTGTGGGGAGCACATCTGCAAATAAGGTAAAGGTAAAGGGACCCCTGACCATTAGGTCCAGTCGTGGCCGACCCTGGGGTTGCAGCGCTCATCTCGCTTTATTGGCCGAGGGAGCCAGCGTACAGTTTCCGGGTCATGTGGCCAGCATGACTAAGCCGCTTCTGGCGAACCAGAGCAGCGCACAGAAACGCTGTTTACCTTCCTGCTGGAGTGGTACCTATTTATCTACTTGCACTTTGACGTGCTTTTGAACTGCTAGATTGGCAGGAGCAGGGACTGAGCAACGGGAGCTCACCCCGTCACGGGGATTCGAACCGCCAACCTTCTGATCGGCAAGTCCTAGGCTCTGTGGTTTAACCCACAGCGCCACCCGCGTCCCATACATCTGCAAGAGAGACCCCCGAAAAGGTATACAGAAAGGTCCGGTCTGGATGCTTAAGAACAGCTGCCCTACACTTAAGATGCAGAGAGAGAAGGAGATGGTGTGTCCAGATGACCCCTAGTGGATGTTTCTTTTAAAATCCTGCTCTTGCAACGAATGGGAAGTACCGGTATTTATTGCATATCTATCAAAGCGTTGTATACAAGTTGATACATCAGCAGGATTCTTAAAAACATTTGCAATAGTCTAATGAAAGATAGAGTTGGATACAAATAGATGGAGAATACAATTTGGACATGCATGAACTACCGGTAATAATGAAATAACGGAACCATGGAGAGGGGAGAGGGAAGTCTAGGGATTTGAGAAATCCCACATTTGGATATTATATTAGTAGAATAAATAGCATGAAAAGTGTTACAGTTGTTTTTTATTTTAAAATTTTCTTTTCAATGTTTATTTTTATATGATGTTTGTTTTAATTAAAACTAATACAGTTTTTTAAAAATAAATAAATAAAATCCTGCTCTTGTTTGAGGATTTGCTAAAAAGTACTCTAAATCACCCTCTGCCATCCCGGTGCCTTGCAGATGTTTTGCACGGCAACCGAGGGGAGTTGCAATCCAGAAGCAGGGTGTGCTGGCGGCGGGGTGATGGGAATTGTAGTCCGAAACAGACCCAATAAAAAAAAGGGGGGAAGTGCTCTAAATCTGTTAAGGGCAGAGGGCCAACGAGACTTTCCCAAGGTTATGTCTTTATTGCCATTTGGAGGGGCAACTTCTGCACTGTAGTGGAGCAAAAGTGGGACAATTAAAACAAAAAACAAAAAACCCAGAATATTTGTGGTATGAAAAGGATTTCAGCAGGAAATTAGGGGGAATGCACGAATTGGAAACAAAGCAGTACGTCTGCCCCAAAACCTTTGCAAGCACAAAAAGTATTGGAAGTAGGATGAGGTGAAATCACCCTTCTAACCATCATGAGCACAAATTGCCATTAATGAGCGGCGAAAAGGATGTCTGGAGTTCTCCTGGATCAGGCCAGTGGGCCTTTTATTTTATTTTATTTTAATTTTTATTGAATTTTACAAGAAAAGAAAAAGAAAGAGAAACAAAGAACAATACATAACACTGTAAACACATTTATATACATGTTTTCCAAAATGCAAATTAAAAAAAGACAAAAAATACCTTTCATAACCAATAATATTACCAAATTCATGCTTCAAACATTACAATATATAAATCCTAGTTAAAATATTATAAAAGACTTCCACCGCATTCACCGCACGTCTCTTAGTTATCTTGCTCGCTTTTACATCTGTTCTTCCATCATTTTCCTTCCTTAGGTTCTTTCATAATCCCTCAAATCTTTATGTTCTCTGTATTCTTCACAAGGTGAGTCTAAGCACAACCAAACTTTCGTATTTGAGCCCTGCTTGTATAAATATTCATTTAAGCATTCCCATCGTTTCTGTATGGCAGGGGCCCTTTCAGTCCAGAATTCTGCTCCCAAATTGGTCACCCTGGGGCCTCTAAGAAATTCCGGAGCACAAAAGACCCCTCTCACCCCTCCTGTGGTTTCCGACAACCATCCCCAACCTGAAGCTGGCTTCTGGAAGATTCAGGGCAGAGGATAGAAAGTCACTTGCACAAAGTGCATAGTTAAAAACTGTGGAACTCACTGCCACTTGAAGCATAGCTGTCAACCGTCCCTTATTTGGCGGGAAAGTCCCTTATCCCAGCGCCGTGTCCCGCTGCCGTCCCTTATTGATGATGTCCCTTAAATTTCCCGGGTTTCAAAGGAAGCAGCTCCTCTCCCTCCCTCCCTGCCGGCCAGGGAGGAGGGAGGCTCCAACTGTGTGGCTTGGCTGCATTGCTCACCCAATAAGGAGTCTGAGAACGACTGGGGGGTGGAGCTTGCATGCCTTGTGCCGATCAAATCGGCCGCCTTGCCTGGGGACTCGCCTTTGCTCAGCGCTTCCCAGCGGAGAGGGGACGGTGGTTTCCCTTGCTGCATCCCCTTTGCCGGGTTGCTGCGCTGTGGGAACCACCGCTTGAGGCTTCGTTTGGCTGCTGGCTGGGCTTTCTGCCTTTGGCTCGGAGGGGCTCAGAAGCTGAACATACCTGTGTCCAGAAAATCCCTTATTTTGGCTGCTGATCCCTTATTTTCGAGGCTGATGGTCCCTTATTTTCAAATCTGTAAGTTGACAGCTAAAATATACTCAGAGTCGCAAAGTGATTTCATACTCTTTATTCAGCTCATAGTGGTGAGGAGGAATGAATGTCCCCTCACAGTATCTGCTTTATATACATTATTTACACAATGGGCTGCACATGATTGGCTAATTCCGGAATTCTACTGTAAGCCAAACAGGTTGTGGATTCACTTCTATCTGGAGCAGGATTGGGTGGTTCCTGCCAACCAATCATACTGCTGCATTGTTCTAGGACCAATCAGACTGCTGCATTCTGGATCCTATTTTTCTAGGACCAATCAGACTGCTGCATTCTGGATCCTATTGTTCTAGGACCAATCAGACTGCTGCATTCTGAATCCTATTGTTCTAGAACCAATCAGACTGCTGCAGTTTGGATCCTATTCAACTCAGTACATAACAACAGCTATGACTTGAAGCAGTGATGGCCACCAACTTGCAGGGGGTGGGACAAATTCAGGGAGCGGTGGCCGCTGGCCGTGACGGCTACGCTCTGTCTCCACGGCTGGAGGCAGCGATGCTTGTGGAAACCACAGGAGAGGAGGGGTTCCTGCTGTGCTCAGGGCCCGCTTGAGAGTTTCCCACAGGTTGACCACTGTGAGAACAGGTTGCTGGGCCAGATTGGGCCGTTGGCCTGATTCAGACGGCTTTTATTTCTTTCTAAATAATTTTTATTGAATGGTTTTATGTTACAAAAAAAATACTACCATACTACCTGTCTGCCATACTACCACTAAATAGAATTAAGAAATAAAAATTACATACATCGATATTTAGTTTGTTATTTGTTATTTACCATCTTATTTCCTCCCAAACATTGCATACAACAACACACATATGTGCAGACACCCACAGAAAATGATAATAATGAAAGTAAATATTTCCCCCCTTTTATCTTCCAAAATCTTTTCTTCAGCTTTGACTTCCTGTCAAGTGCCTTTGCATATGTTTTATCTTATATTTGAATGTACACAAATCAATAAACCTTTCTATATAATTTTTCTAATACATTCTGAAAACATAATAAATCCTTAATTGTAGTCCACCTCCTTTTAGTTCCTTTATCACTCGAACGCTAGCACGGAGTCAAAACTATTGTTGTATTTTTGAACATATTTTTTTATAAACATCCCATTTTCCCGCTAATTTTTGGTTTGAGTTTCCTCTGAGTTTACTAGTCAGTAAACAGAATGCTTTTCTTAAGGTTTTGATGGCTTCAGAAGGGGATTAGTGGTGCGGGTGAAGGAGAGATGTAAGTGGAGCCTCCCTCACCAGGAGCAATATACCTTTGAATGGCATTTGCCAGACAAAGGGCAGCAGCAAGAGAGGGCTGCTCCAGCCCTGTATGTTAGGGCTGCCATAAATATGGGTTTTAATCGGACTGTCAAAATGGGCGGATTTCCACCAAATTAGCAAAATGGCTGGGAAAACCCAGATATATAGTTACAGTAATAGTTATTGCGTAATAACTAGTAATAACGTAGTAATAGCTATTGCGTAAACACCTTGCAAACAGATCAGAATTAATGCTGGGTGCGCAATTAAAGCTATGCACAAGCAGATCAGGATGAAAGCTCAAGAAATTGGGTGTCTGGAGGGTACCGGGTGCGAGGGAAGGATGCTAGTCTAGCCTTTAGCATCTCTGTGGTGAAAATCCTATACATTCGACGTTAGAATTTAGAAAGGGAAGTCAGTTCCACACAGACAAGAAATAATAATGATGATGATGATGATGATGATGATGATGATGATGATAATAATAATAATAATAATAATTTATTTATTTGTACCCTGCCCATCTGGCTGGGTTTCCCCAGCCACTCTGGGCGGCTTCCAACAAAGACTAAAAATACATCAAAATGTCACACATTAAAAACTTCCCTAAACAGGGCTGCCTTCAGATGTCTTCTAAATGTCAGGTAGTTGTTTATCTCTTTGACATCTGATGGGAGGGTGTTCCACAGGGCGGGCGCCACAACCAAGAAGGCCCTCTGCCTGGTTCCCTGTAGCTTTGCTTCTCGCAGTGAGGGAACCGCCAGAAGGCCCTCAGCGCTGGACCTCAGTGTCCGGGCAGAACGATGGGGGAGGAGACACTTCTTCAGGTATTCTGGGCCGAGGTCGTTTAGGGCTTTAAAGGTCAACACCAACAATTTGAATTGTGCTCAGAAACGTAGACGTATGGCAACTAGGGCGATTTTTTAGAAGAAAAATGCTTTGAAAATCCAGGAAAAAAGCTTATTTTTACAGTGGTACCTCAGGTTAAGTACTTAATTCGTTCCGGAGGTCCGTACTTAACCTGAAACTGTTCTTAACCTGAAGCACCACTTTAGCTAATGGGGACTCCCGCTGCTGCTGCGCCACCAGAGCACGATTTCTGTTCTCATCCTGAAGCAAAGTTCTTAACCTGAAGCACTATTTCTGGGTTAGCGGAGTCTGTAACCTGAAGCGTATGTAACCTGAAGCGTATGTAACCCGAGGTACCACTGTATTTGGGAGATGGTTCCCCACCCCCACCCCCCGCCGCCCAAAAAAGCTGAACAATTTTGTCCAGATTTTCACTTTTGGAAATATGGCAACCCTACTATATGTGGCTTTTCAATAAGCATCTCAGGTTGGTGGGATTAGATAGACTTTGGGTTCTTCTACCATTTTTATGTAAGAAAGAGTAAGAATTAGGAACAGGACTTCTCAGATAGAACCCGACACACCTGTTTTTCTCAGTGTGCTGATAATGGGGTTGTTCCACTGGACTAGAAGAACCAGAACAGCAACTCATTCAGAGATGCACAAGGCATCTTCCCCCTAAGAGGAAAGAAAAAGTGTGTTTTATCTCAGGTCTCAGCATCAAGACCCTCAAATAAGTATCTACTTAGATCTGCTCTTAATTATTATTACTTACTGTAACTGCTTAAGTGCCTTATTGACACTTTTTAAACTGCTCACTTTAGAAGCCAGATTTTAAGATTGCCGACACTCTGTGTTTCACAGCTGGTTTTGCACAGCACAATTATTTATTTAGCAGGGGGGGGGGGCAAATAAATGAGGTGGTTTTGTATGTTTCGTGGTACTTTATGCATTGTGACCTGCTGTTATTCTCATTGAGTATAGTTTAGCGATTCTATATTGTAAATGATAAGTGTAAACTGTTTAATTATTACTTGCTGATATTTACCTGTAATTTTTCTGTTTACTATTATTTTCTAATGGGTTATTAAACATTGCTTTATTTGCTGTAAGTTGTTTATTTTAAAGTTACTGTGACTTTTTTTTATTGGATCAGATTGCTGTTATGTGTGCTTTGCTATTACTTTGCTGTCTGTGTTGCTGTTTCTTCAGCTTGTAAAACCACCTTGTTTATAATAACATAGAAAGGTGGTATACAATTAAAATAATATTTATTTATTCATTCATTCATTCATTCATTCATACCCTGCCCATCTGGCTGGGCTTCCCCAGCCACTCTGGGTGGCTTCCAAAAAAATATTAAAATACTGTAATACATCAAACATTAAAAGCTTCCCTAAACAGGGCTGGCTTCCGATGTCTTCTAAAAGTCTGGTAGTTATTGCAGGATGCAAAAAAAATTCCCCTTCCCTTCCCGAATTACAGGGAAGCCGGCGTGAGCAGAGACTCTTTCAGAGACGCGCCGGGTACCCTCCTCCCGCTTCGGGGAGCCTCACCCGCTGAGTTATCGCGGTGCTAGGAAGGCCTCCTCTCGTTCGCCCCTCCCTCGCCGCTTCCCTCGGGCCCGGCCGCGGCTGTCGGCCGCCAGAGGGCGCTCGCGCGCGCTCCCCATTTAAAGCGAAAGTGCTTAAATAGGGATAAAACCCTCCCACTTCTTAGCCGCCCTCGGTTGCTTAACTGGGCGCTCCCCTTCCTGTTTCTCCCCACGCGGGTAGAGGATCTCAGGTGAGGAGTTGGGGGGCGGGGCGGCGATCCTTTGTTGCAAAGGAGCCGACGCACAGCCGGAAAGCGAGCAAAGGGCAGATTTGAGCCCTGATTTGGGCAAGAGCCCAAGGTTGCAATGCAATGCAAACGCAAAGGGTCTGTTGCAATGCAGGCGGTGCTAAGTTAGGGGAGGAGGAGAAGAGGCGAGGAGGCTGGATTTGGAGCCTCGCCACTTTGGACTTTTTGCAGGAGCCAGAGTCCACGGGAGGCGGGACCCACGCGAGGCCAGGATGTTGCGCGCCCTCGCCAGCTCCGCGCAGCCCAAGCAAGCGCTCGGTCGCCTCCTGAGGATGAATAGCACCGGGGCCAAGGCGCGGGGGACCCTCGCCGACAAGGTGGCCTTGGTGACCGCCTCCACCGAGGGGTAAGCTCCGATGGGGCTCGGCTCCTTTTCTGGAAGGAGTTGCTTTTTTTTTTTTTTGCAGGGGGGGATCTGGGTGCCCGCGAGGCAGAAGCACTCTGCGCGCTCTCAGTGGCACTCTTGCCCCGGCGCATCTTTCGCTGGCGGTGGAATTGAGGGAGGGGACGTCTTCACGGCTAATCTCCGAGTCGCGTTAAGCCCTCGGGATCGGTTTTGAAGAGGAGACAAAAAGAGCATTCTTGCCGCTCTGCTTAAGGGATAAGTGCGTGCCTGTGTGTGTGTGTGTGTGTGTGTGTGTGTGTGTGTGTGTGTGTGTATTGTTGCTGAACGGGAACCCACCCGAGTTTTAACGGAGATTTTTAAAACCCTCAAAGCATCCGATTGAAAGTCTTTAAGGTAGTGTTGCCTAAGAGCCGTATCCAGCTCTGCTTCTAAAGATCAGAACGCTTAGCGTTTTTGTTTTAATCGTGTGTTTTCAATGAACAAAGTTTTGCACCTTCCATTAAGAGTCCTTTCCTGAAAAGATGAGCAGTGGTTATTCCCCTGAAAAGTGCCTGGATCGGGTCTCTTAAGATCATGACTGCAAACGCATCATGCATTTTAGCTTGTGTGCATGCACACACCAAGAATCCCTTTGAGAACCGGCCCAGGCATTAGGCAGGTTGAGACCACTGCCTCAGGTGGCAGAGAAGCAGCGCTCATTTTGGGCACAATTGTATCAATTTTGGTCGAGACACACCACCCCTGATCCCTGAAACTGGTTTAAGGATGCTGGGAACTGTAGCTCTGTGAGTGGTAAACTGCAGTTCCCAGGATTTGGGGGGCGGGGGGGGGTTCAGGTCTATGGTGCATACACAGCCCATGGGTTGAAGGTTAAAGACCAAGCTGAGATTTGACCCAAGGCCTTCAGCAATTAACCAGTGATAAACCCTGTTGAATATAATGGAACTTCCTTCTGAGTAAACATTCACAGGATTAGGCTGTTGGCCACTAAATTACAACCAGCTCTCAATGATTAACTACGGTGATTAGAGGGAATATTTTTAAACCACTCCGTAAACTGTAGTTTTGTGTGGGGAGTTGGGGTCGCCTAAGCGATTGGCAAGGGATGCAGGTGGCGCTGTGGGATAAACCACAGAGCCTAGGACTTGCTGATCAGAAGGTCGGTGGTTCGAATCCCCGCAACGGGGCGAGCGCCCGTTGCTCGGTCCCTGCTCCTGCCAACCTAGCAGTTCGAAAGCACGTCAAAGTGCAAGTAGATAAATAGGTACCACTCCAGCAGGAAGGTAAATGGTGTTTCCGTGCGCTGCTCTGGTTCGCCAGAAGCGGCTTAATCATGCTGGCCACATGACCCGGAAGCTGTACACCGGCTCCCTCGGCCAATAAAGCGAGATGAGCGCCGCAACCCCAGAGTCAGCCACGACTGGACCTAATGGTCAGGGGTCCCTTTACCTTTAACATCGCTTGCCACCCTTAACAAACTACAGCTCCCAAGACTCATTGGAAGTTTAACATGGTATCACAGCGCATGGTGTGAACAGGCCTTAAGATAGAATCATAGTTGGAAGGGACCCCGACGATGGTGTAGTCCAACCCCCTGCATTGCAGGAATCTTGCCCAATGTGGGGTTCAAACCCACGACCGTGAAACTAAGGGTCTCATGCTCTGCCAACTGAGCTGTCTGTAAGATTCAGCTGCCAATCTAGCTGGCTTCTATACATGGAACAGAAGGGCGGGATATCTTGTCCTTTGCCTCAGTCACCATCTTGGACTGGCATTGCTTCTCTTCCCTTCCTATGAATTGCAGACACGCACACACACCATGTTGAACTATAGATTGTAATCTCCTCGGGGCAGGGACCTAGGCCGATTCTCCGAGTCTTGTGCACATCAATAGTACAGTGGTACCTTGGTTTGCAACCATTTTGGATTACAACCACATCAAACCCTGAAGTGTGTGTCCCTTTTTTTTAAATTACAACCCTTTTTATTATCATTACAACCCATTTTTTTTGGAGGCCCTAAAGCGCGCCTTGGGTTACAACCTGTTTTGGTTTACAACTGGACCTCTGGAACAGATTATGGTTGTAAACCAAGGTGGTGGTGTTGTTTAGTCGTGTCCGACTCTTTGTGACCCCCTGGACCAGAGCACGCCAGGCACTCCTGTCCTCCACTGCCTCCCGCAGTTTGATCAAACTCATGCTGGTAGCTTCGAGAACACTATCCAACGATCTCGTCCTCTGTCGCCCCCTTCTCCTTGTGCCCTCCATCTTTCCCAACATCAGGGTCTTTTCCAGGGAGTCTTCTCTTCTCATGAGGAGGCCATTGAGACTCAGCTTCAGGATCTGTCCTTCCAGTGAGCACTCAGGGCTGATTTCCTTCTGAATGGAGAGGTTTGATCTTCTTGCAGTCCATGGGACTCTCAAGAGTCTCCTCCAGCACCATAATTCAAAAGCATCAATTCTTCGGCGATCAGCCTTCTTTATACTCCAGCTTTCACTTCCATACATCACTTACTGGGAAAACCAGAGCTTTTACTATATGGACCTTTGTTGGCAAGGTGATGTCTCTACTTTTTAAGATGCTGTCTAGGTTTGTCCAACCAAGGTATCACTGTACTATATAAACAGCAGTAATAAATATATCCAGCTTTGTGCTGAAAACCAGGGTAGGCTTAGGTTCCCAGCTCCTTTTCTGGGGAGACAGTTCCCCCCCTGCCTCGTTTATTTCCTCAATAAACTTATGCATTCTTGACAGAATTGGCTTAGCAATTGCCCGCCGCCTGGCCCAAGATGGCGCCCACGTGGTTGTGAGCAGCCGCAAGCAAGCCAACGTCGACCGGGCCGTCGCTGAGCTACAGACGGAGAACCTGAGCGTCTCGGGGTTGGTGTGCCATGTGGGGAAGGCCGAAGACAGACAGCGCCTTATCAACGCGGTGAGAGCCAAGGCTGTCTTGAGGGGGGAGCATATTTAAACCACTGTATGATTTCCCCCCAAGGAATCCTGGGAACTGTAGTTCGTAGTGCTGAGCATTGTTCCCCTCAAGGAGCTACCCTGGTTTAGCAATTGTTTCCCTGGGAATTGTAGTTCTGTGAGGGGAATTGGGGTCTCTAAGCAATTCTCAGCACCTTTCATAAACTTCAGTTCCCAGGATTCTCTGGGGGAAGCCATGACTCTAGTATAAGAGTGATTTCAAATTATGGCATGGATGCGGCCTGTTTTCTTGTTTATGGTAGCCCACCTCAGAATGAGAATGGTGGATTTTGAACTGCCCTTCCTTGAAAGAGAGCTAGCCCACCACCCGTCTTCTCCTGCAACGTGCTGCCCCAATACTCTTGGGTGCCCTCCAGACGGGTGACGGCAAAGCTAACGGCTGCAAGCAGAGTAGGCAGCCTAGAAAACTCCCAGAATCCTCCAGGCAGCCATTTTGTAGGTCTCGCACAGAGGCAGCCTGACCATGTTGGCCCAGAGAAGCCGAGGCTTGCGCAGGAGAACGTTCTGGAAGATTGCACCTTGATTAGTCGAAAACTGTGTGGCATTACCCACCCACCCACCGACCTCGGGCACCAAAATCTCTTGGGCTGAGCCTGCCCTACACACTCCCTTTTCTGTTCCTCTTCTCCCCCGTTCCCCAACCAAAGAGGGTCAAGTTTATTTTAAGTTAATGTATTACGGTATTTTAATATTTTTTTGGAAGCCGTCCTGGGTGGCTGGGGAAGCCCAGCCAGATGGGCGGGGTATAAATAATAAATTATTATTATTATTATTATTATTATTATTGTTGATGTTGTTGTTGTTGTTATTATTATTATTTTATTTTATTTTATGCTATCCTCAAATTCTCTTCTGCTCTGATTTCAAGAGAGCAATTGGCCTTTCACTCCGCAGTGGGTAGAGCGCCTGCTTCGATCCCATCCAACTCTCAGGAGGAGTTGGACTATACAAGTCTCTCTTTAAAGTGGACTTGCTGACTCTTGTCTCCCAAGGAAAGTGGTACCTCAGGTTACATATGCTTCAGGTTACATGTGTTTCAGGTTACAGACTCCACTAACCTAGAAATAGTGCCTCGGGTTAAAAACTTTGCTTCAGGATAAGAACAGAAATTGCACAGCAGCTGTGCGGCGGCAGCGGGAGGCCACATTAGCTAAAGTGGTGTTTCAGGTTAAGAACAGTTTCAGGTTAAGAATGGACCTCCAGAACAAATTAAGTACTTAACCCGAGGTACCACTGTATGGGGAAACAGGAGACCTATAGATTCCCAGGAATGGGGTATCCCTGGTTTGGCTGGCACCAATAAAAGACTCCTTGGTTTCAGAATCGGGAGGAGCAGGGCGAGGTAGCTGTGCCCTATGGCAGCGTACGCATTGTACATTTAATAAAACACATTTGAAGCATGGGGCTTCTCCTAAAGAATACTGGGAACTGTAGTTTGTTGAGGGCGCTGGGAATTCTAGCGGTCTGGAGGTGGTAAACTACAGCTTCCAGGATATATTTTTTTGCCACATGCTTTTGTGCGCATGCCTTTTCCAACAGCTCCTATCCAAAGATATCTGTCGCTAGACCTGTTTTTCGGCTTCTGCTTGCTCCCAGGCAAGGAGAAATTTCATTGTGTTACAAAAGAGGCAGTTCTGTGTCAGATCTGCATCCCGTAGGATTGAAATGTTTGTCGAGGGGTGGGGTGCTGCGAAGCGGGATGTTGCGTGTATTATTAACATTGGTTTATTTACATGTATTCAGCTTATAGCCCACCTTTCCTCCTGAAGGAAACATATTCATAATAAAACAATTCTTTTCAAAAACAAAAATGAAAACACTTAAAACATCCTAAAAACTGCCACTTCAAGGTCTCTTTCAGACAACATCTGGTTGGCCACTGTGAAGACTGGGTGCATGGCAGGGGGTTAGGCTGGATGACCTTTGGGGGTCCCAACTCTATAATTGTATGGTTCTGTGACTAGAAGGCCTGAGCCCGGCGGCCAGGCTCTCCTGATGTTCTGTGAAGGGCTTGGTTTTTAAACAGAGATTCCCTGTTTGGGGAAGCTTTTAATGTTTAACAGGCTTTTGTATTTTAATATTCCATTGGAAGCCGCCCAGAGTGGCTGGAGAAACCCAGCCAGATGGGCGGGGTATAAATAATAAATTATTATTATTATTATTATTATTATTATTATTATTATTATTATTAATAATAATAATAATTTATTTATTGTATTCGTAGTGTGTTCGCCTTGCTCATTCTGTGCCTTGTGCTGCAGGCCCTGGAGCGCCACGGAGGAATCGACATACTGGTCTCCAACGCAGCAGTGAATCCCTTTTTTGGTTCCACTCTGGACGCCACAGAAGAAGTCTGGGACAAGGTAAGGGGTTCGGGGCGGGCGGAGGGAAAGGACTGAGGTGCTGAGGATGAGCCCCTCGGGGCAGGAAAGGGGCATGAGCTCGGCCAGTGGGGTGAAGCGGCACAGTTGGCATAGAGCAGAGGCTTCTGGGAAACACAGTGTTGCTCGAACCAAGGCTGGGATGCAGGAAGCTGCCTCATGTCTGGTCCCATCCATTCACACTCGCTCTCAGCTTAAGCTGATTTTGCAGAGCTGCTGTGAGGGTGAAATGGGGAGGAGAGCTATGTGCCTTGAGTTCTGTGGAGGGGAAAGCTGTGTGTAATAATAATAATAATAATAATAATAATAAAGGGACCCCTGACCATTAGGTCCAGTCCTGGCCGACTCTGGGGTTGCGGCGCTCATCTCGCTTTATTGGCCGAGGGAGCCGGCGTACAGCTTCCGGGTCATGTGGCCAGCATGACTAAGCCGCTTCTGGTGAACCAGAGCAGCGCACAGAAACACCGTTTACCTTCCCGCCGGAGCGGTATCTATTTATCTACTTACACTTTGACATGCTTTCGAACTGCTAGGTGGGCAGGAGCAGGGACCGAGCAACGGGAGCTCACCCCGTCGCGGGGATTCGAACCTCCAACCTTCTGATCGGCAAGTCCTAGGCTCTGTGGTTTAACCCACAGCGCCACCCACGTCCAATAATAATAAATAATAAATAAATCCTGGTACACCTTTGCCCTGCGGGGGACTGGATGGCCGGTTCACCCCTCCTGCTCAGGGAGAGAAGGCCTCTCTCAGCTCCTTGTTTCAGAGAGCAGGGTGGGTGGGTGTTTTTTTCTTGATTTTATTGCCTTTAGCTTCCTGTAAACCCGCTTTGAGGGTTTTTTTGTTTTGTTTTTTTACAGTCAAGCGATATATAAATTATACAAAAACAATGAAGGGGGAAAGTGATTAGGCAGTGGGTGGGAGAGATTTGCAAGCGACCGGTTTTTGAAAAGCCTTTTCCTCCTTTCTTTTATCTTCGATTAGATTTTCGACATCAACGTGAAGGCCGCAGCCCTGCTGATCAAACTGGTCGTACCTCACATGGAGAAAAGGGGGTGAGTTTTTGTACTTGTGTGTTGTGGAAGAGGCAACTTGGCGGTTGGGCAAGGGGTCTTCTGCGGCAGTGATAAAATTCTTGTCTATATTCTGGTCGCCAATCAAGCAGATAACCATGAAGATCTCCTTGCAAGTCCACCTGTTCTGTGGTGAGCTTCTGGCTCCTCGCCTAGGCTCCGTGTCACACTTCATGTCTGCTTCAAGTTTCTGGTCCTCATTGTGAAACTTCCCACTTCTGTAGCCCTTCCTGTGTCCACCCACCTTCTGTTGATGGGGAAAGGCCTCCGTTCTGTTGACCTGTGGGACTTGCGGAGAAGGTCACCTTTCATAAAGGCGGGCCAGAAGCTATTCAGTGGCTTGGCCACTGACATTTGGGGGGAACTATGGAGCACATCTGAGGAATTATTGGGAGGGACTCGGTAGCCCTTTATCTGGTACAGAGTTGAGGCCATGTTGCTAGACCTCATGGCCAACACCCTTGTTTGAGACTTTTTCAGTCCCTCTGGGGGTTCAGGGAACAGTAACCACCAACCATTTTCTCAGGTGATGTTGTTGTTGTTTAGTCATTTAGTCGTGTCCGACTCTTCGTGGCCCCATGGACCAGAGCACGCCAGGCACTCTTGTATTCCACTTCCTCCTGCAGTTTGGTCAAACTCATGTTGGTAGCTTCGAGAACACTGTCCAGCCATCTCGTCCTCTGTCGTCCCCTTCTCCTTGTGCCCTCCATCTTTCCCAACATCAGGGTCTTTTCCAGGGGGTCTTCTCTTCTCATGAGGTGGCCAAAGTCTTGGAGCCTCAGCTTCAGGATCTGTCCTTCCAGTGAGCACTCAGGGCTGATTTCCTTCAGAATGGATAGATTTGATTTCTCGGGTGATAATGGACCCCAAAGCACTCAGTGAGTTACATGGCGGAGTGGAGATTTGAACCCAAGACTCACTGATCCATGGCCAACACTTGAGCCACAAGCAACTTTTCTGAGGTGAACTCCACCCCTCTCCCTGGTCCTGACACCGTCACCCTTCCTCAGGGCTCACTTCTGCAGCCGAATTTTCCTTTCAGATGTCCGCCTCGCCTTACATGGTCCCCATCATGACTCCTCTCAGCCTCCATCCTCATTCGCTCTTGTTAACCTGCTTTTTTCTTACAGAGGCGGCTCCATCGTTATCGTCTCCTCCATCGCTGCTTATTCCCCGTTTCCGGTGAGTCAGCTGTTTTCCATTCCTCTGCCAGTGTTGCCCTTGTCCTTCTGTGTCTAGACCTTCCCCATCCCTTCCTGTAGTAAGAACATTAGGAGATCCCAGCTGCTGGATCAGGCCAGCGGCACATCTAATCCGGCGTCCTATTCTCACAGTGACTAACCAGATGCCCCAATAGGAAATAATAATAATAATAATAATAATAATAATAATAATAATAATAATAATAATAATATAATATCTATATTGTCATTGCCCCCTTCGGGGACAACGAAATTACTTGACTGCTCCATAAAAACACTAATTAAACAATACAGTATAATACAGCAAGGGAGATTAGATGACTTTCAAAGTCCGGGCTTCCCATTCAGGGCCGAGATCGCTCTGGAGAAGAAGCTGTTCTTAAGACGGCTCGTTCTTGTCTTCATCGTCCTGTATCTCCGTCCCGACGGCAAGAGCTCGAAGAGACAGTGACCAGGATGCGATGGATCTTTTACTATGTCCAGTGCCTTCCTATGGCACCTTGTGGCATAAATCTGCTCTAAGGTGGAGAGTGGGCAGCCAATAATGCTCTCTGCTGCCTTAACAACCCTGCACAACCCCATCCTGTCCTGGGTAGTACAGCTTCCGTACCACACACATAAGCCATAAGTGAGCACGCTCTCAATGGCACAGTGATAGAAGGCAAGCAGCAGTTTCTGCGGAAGATGGTTTTTCCTTAGTATTCTCAAAAAGTACAGTCTCTGCTGCGCCTTCTTCACAAGCCCCCTTGTGTTGACACTCCAGGACAGATCCTCTTGTAATTCAATGCCCAAAAATCTGAACGTTGTTACCCTCTCCACACAGACCCCATCAATCAAAAGTGGCTGGACGTTGCTCTTCTGTCTCCTGAAGTCCACCACAAGCTCCTTTGTCTTCCTTGTATTTATGAGCAAGTTGTTAGCTCTGCACCACTCTGTCAGCCGCTCCACCTCATCTCTATAATCCGTTTCACCCTCCCTTTCATGGATGAGCCCAATCACGGTTGTGTCATCTGCAAATTTGACAACCCTATTACTAGGGTGAGCAGTGACACAATCGTACGTGTAGAGAATATAAAGGAGCGGACTGAGTACGCATCCCTGTGGTGTTCCTGTGTTAGTCTTAAGCATATTAGAGGTATAAGGGCCCAACCGAACCCTCTGGGGGCGGTCTGACAAAAAGTCCAATATCCACCCACAAAGTGATAACGGAAGCCCCAGATCTTCCAGTTTAGACATCAGACGTTGTGGTAGAATGGTATTAAATGCCGAGCTGAAATCTAAAAAAAGCAGTCTGGCATAACCCCCCCGCTGCTCCAAATGTGCAAGGACGGCATGGAGGGCAATCGCCACAGCGTGCTCTGTCGATCTTTTCGTTTTATAAGCAAATTGGAATGTGTCCAGTCCCTTTGGTAGGCAAGCAATGACATAATTTCGTACCAGCTTTTCAAAGCACTTCATGATTATAGGTGTGAGTGCTACTGGACGAAAATCATTCAGATCTTCCGGGTTATATTTTTTTGCTATTGGAACGATAATAGAGGACTTTAGGCATAGAATCATAGAATCATAGAATCATAGAGTTGGAAGAGACCACAAGGGCCATCGAGTCCAACCCCCTGCCAAGCAGGAAACACCATCAGAGCACTCCTGACATATGGTTGTCAAGCCTCTGCTTAAAGACCTCCAAAGAAGGAGACTCCACCACACTCCTTGGCAGCAAATTCCACTGCCAAACAGCTCTTACTGTCAGGAAGGTCTTCCTAATGTTTAGGTGGAATCTTCTTTCTTGTAGTTTGGCTCCATTGCTCCGTGTCCGCTTCTCTGGAGCAGCAGAAAACAACCTTTCTCCCTCCTCTAGGTGACATCCTTTTATATATTTGAACATGGCTATCATATCACCCCTTAACCTCCTCTTCTCCAGGCTAAACATGCCCAGCTCCCTTAGCCGTTCCTCATAAGGCATCGTTTCTAGGCCTTTGACCATTTTGGTTGCCCTCCTCTGGACACGTTCCAGTTTGTCAGTGTCCTTCTTGAACTGTGGTGCCCAGAACTGGACACAGTACTCCAGGTGAGGTCTGACCAGAGCAGAATACAGTGGCACTATTACTTCCCTTGATCTAGATGCTATACTCCGATTGATGAGGCCCAGAATTGCATTGGCTTTTTTAGCTGCCGCGTCACACTGTTGGCTCATGTCAAGTTTGTGGTCAACCAAGACTCCTAGATCCTTTTCACATGTACTGCTCTCAAGCCAGGTGTTACCCATCTTGTATTTGTGCCTCTCATTTTTTTTGCCCAAGTGCAATACTTTACAGGCAGGATGGAACAATAGCCTGGGCTAGGGATCGATTTAAAATCCCAGTGAAAACTCCTGCTAGTTGATCTGCACAGTCTCTCAATACCCTTCCAGCTACCCCATCCGGCCCTGTGGCCTTCCTTGGGTTGATTCCCTTCAACACCTTCCTCATCTCTTCTTTTTCCACAGAGTCTACTATATTCATTTGTACTGATGATGGTAATGGTGGTGGTGATGGCAAAGCCTTCACAGGGAGTGGTGGTGGTGTTGGTAAAGCCTCAACAGGTGTTGCTGTAGATGTTACTTCAAAACGGGCAAAAAAGGCATTCAAATCCTCTGCGAGGGATGCCCCTCCCTCGTCTGCCAGGGAGTCCTTGGATTTATACCCTGTTAATTCTTGTACACCTTGCCACACCTGCCTGGTGTTGTGACCTTTGTAAATAGGTCACAATATAGATTTTAACCTCTGGGGAAAACTCTGGAAAAGTGACTTGAAGTTTACAGCATGTTCTTTGAAGGAGAACTACCTGAAAATTATTTACAGATGGTGTTGAACTCCGAGTAGGCTTGCTAAGATGTATAAGACTGAATCAGATAAGTGCTGGAGATGCAAAGAGGTGGAGGAAATGTTCTTTCATATGTGGTGGACTTGTAAAAGGGTAAAAGAGTACCGGGAAATGATCCATAACAAATTGAAAACAATGTTTATAAGTGCTTTCCCTCCCAAAAACCAGACTAGAGTCCTTTCTGTTGGGGATAATTCAGACTGAAATTCCCGGGTGTCACAAAAGGTTATTTATGTATGCCACTACTGTGGCCCGTGTTTTGTTAGCCCAAAAATGTAAAACGAGCGAGGTCCCAACTAAAGAAGAATGGCAACTTAAGTTGACAGAATATCCACAGCTTGCAGACTTAACATATAGAATAAGAGAACAAGAAGAACATATGTTTAGAGAAGATTGGAAAACGTTTATTGAATATACAGTGGTGCCCCGCAAGACGAATGTCCCGCAAGACGAAAAACTCGCTAGACGAAAGGGTTTTGCGTTTTTTGAGTTGTTCCGCAAGACGAATTTCCCTATGGGCTTGCTTCGCAAGACGAAACGTCTTGCGAGTTTGTTTCCTTTTTCTTAAAGCCGCTAAGCCGTTAATAGCCGCTAAGCCGCTAATAGCCGTGCTTCGCAAGACGAAAAAACCGCAAGACGAAGAGACTCGCGGAACGGATTAATTTCGTCTTGTGAGGCACCACTGTACGGGAAATAACTGTACAGCTGAAAACACCGGCAGCATTAAGATAAATTCAACAGTGTAAGTTAGTTATGATGGTTGTTATAATGGAAAACTGAAGTTTCTGTAAAATATGCAGGGATTTATGATATGTAAAATGAACCATGGAAAGAGAGGAAGGGAAGTCACTGGTATCTTAAGGGTGTATAAATGAATACTTTAAATTGTAAGACAGAAAATTTAATAAAAATTATATATTAAAAAATGCAAGCAGGACATGAGTTCACCAACGCCATCCACTCTTGCGATTCCCAGCAACTGGTTCCAACTCAGGAACGGCTCTGCCAAGTTGGAGCTATTGCTAGTAAACATTGATAGCCTTCTCCTCCCTGAATTTTGAAAGCCATCCACATTGATGGCCTGCATCCCTTCCCCAAGGAAGAGGACCGAAGTTGCGGTGCAACAACATCTGGGTGCCCATGGTTGAAGAATGCCGCCTTAGGGGAACGGTCTTGACAGCCTCCTGAAATCTCTTCCTCCTCTTAGGGATTGGGCCCCTACAATGTCAGCAAGACAGCACTCCTGGGCCTCACGCACACCCTCGCTTCCGAACTCGGCCCCAGAAACATCCGCATCAACGCACTGGCTCCCGGCCTGATCCGCACCAAGTTCAGCTCAGCTGTGAGTATCGGGGAAGCTGTGGACGTATGTGCCTCCTGTGTTTATTTACCGTATTTTTTGCTCTATAAGACTCACTTTTTCCCTCCTAAAAAGTAAGGGGAAATGTGTGTGCGTCTTATGGAGCGAATGCAGGCTGCGCAGCTACCCCAGAAACCAGAACAGCAAGAGGGATTGCTGCTTTCGCTGCGCAGCGATCCCTCTTGCTGTTCTGGCTTCTGGGATTCAGAATATTTCCCCCCCCCCCTCCAAAAACTAGGTGCGTCTTATGGTCTGGTGCGTCTTATAGAGCGAAAACTATGGCGTTTATCCCTTGCCTTTCTTCCGCCATCACAGAACCCATGCTGTAGTGTGCGTGCGTGCTTCTTGCGAGAGATCCTGCCCACCCTTTGCAATCTTTCACATGTCCCACCTTTACCTGAGGTACCCCTGGCTGGGGCATGGGGGGGGGCGGGGAGAGAGAGAGAGCCATCTCGTGTGTCAGTGACCAGTTTTTGGAACTCCCTGCCTGGAAAGATTATGTTTATAACCACATTTATTACCAGCTGTTCATCAACCGTTCCCAGGCTGGGTTGCAACAGTTAAAAATGTAAAGCAGTCAGAACAGATCACAATCGCAGGAATAGGGTGGGTTCTGAAAACGGATCGTTTCAAGTGTCAAAGACCGAGGTGAAGAGGTCTGTTCCACTTCATTCCACCTGACAAGATATTCCTGTTTCTTGGGGGTTTTAATGAGATTCTTTATCTGCCCCGTCTGTCTGTTTTAATTTTCTGGTTTTTTATTTATTTTATTCTATAATGTATTATTTTTTAAAGCGTTTCACTTGCACCCTACCCTCTGACGGCATAGATTTCAACGGGAGCGAGGTGTAACTAACTGCAGCTCTGATCTTATACACACTTAAAACTGGGAGCGAGCCTCGTTGAATTCGGGCTGGACTTGGACTCCCACGAAGACAGAAATGTTTAGAGCAGTGCTGTCTGTCTGAATCCAACCCAAAGTCAACAGAAGTTGAAATCTGTCATAATTGGGCTGGGTTTTTATTTTTATTTTTTTTATTTTTTATGTCTTCACCTACAGGCACAAATTCAGGGTATTGGTTTTATCATAGAGGCAAACTGACTGGGCATCTTCTCTTTCCAGCTCTGGCAGGACAAAACCGTGGGGGACAAATTGATGGAAACCATGAGGATACGGAGGTAACGTTCACTACACAAACACACACCCACTGGTCAGCAGGTCTGTGGGCCAGCTATGGGCCACAAACGGAATCTGAGGGGACTGTACCACATCACTTGAATTGGCTGCCGGGCCCTGAGGCCCCTTTAAAAGAAGCCCCTCGCCCACCCACTAATGTTGGGCACAAGCAACTCGTCTTGCGAAGCACGGTTTTAACGGTTTTAAGAAAAAGGAAACAAACTCGCAAGACGTTTTCGTCTTGCGAAGCAAGCCCATAGGGAAATTCGTCTTGCGAAGCAACTCAAAAAACGAAAAACTCATTCGTCTTGCGAGGTACCACTGTAGATAAATAGGCAGGAAAATAAATGACGTTTTCATGCGCTCTGGTTTCTGTCACGGTGTCCCATTGCGGCAGAAGCGGTTTAGTCATGCTGGCCACCCAACCCGGAAAGCTGTCTTTAGACAAATGCCAGCTGCCTCGGCCTGAAAGCGAGACCAGTGCTGCAACCCCATAGTCGCCTTTGACTGGACTTAACCATCCAGGGGTCTTTTTCCTTTACCCTTTACCTTTTTTTCCAGTGGAATACATCTGAGGAATGGGGCTTGGCTGTGTCAGAGGGGGTCTGATCTGTATGCAAAAAGTCTCAGTTCTGGTCTCTGGTGTCTCTCTAGGTTTATTTATTTATTGGGTTTATATACCACCTTTCATCAAAAGATCTTGGGGAGGTTCAGATGATTTTAAAAAACAAACCCAAGATAAAAGCACTAGTAAATAATCAAAAGCAACAAAACCCCACCTCCCACAAACTCATTTAAAAGCCTGTAGAATGTTAAACAGCCAAAGGCATGGCTGAAGAGGAATGGGGTTTTTTTGCCTGGCGCCTAAAGGTGTATAATGAAGGCACCAGGCGAATCTCCCTGGGGAGAGTTTCTCACAAGCGGGGGGCCACTGCAGAGAAGGCCTGTTCTGGTATTGCTGCCCTCTGGACCTCTCACGGAGGAGCCACATGAAGAAGGGCCTCGGAAGATGAACACGGGGTCTGGGTTGGTTTATAGGGGGAGAGGCGGTCCTTTGAGGTATTGCGGTCCTGAGCCATTTGACGTTTGTTAGGGGCAGAGTTGGGGAACCGTTCTCAAATTGAGAGCCACATTCTTTTGTGAAGAGCCTTTTGTGGAGAGCCCCAGCTGGCGCACTTGGGTGCACATAGCACACCGCTGCATGCAGAATGTGCTATACATCCAAAACCACCTCATCCTGAGTCAGACCTAGTTCAGTATTGTCAGCTCTGGCTGGCAGCCGCTCTCCTGGATTTCAGTCCGGGAACATTCATTCCCAGCCCTATCTGGAGGTTCGGTATGAAAGCGAGTGACAAAATGTTAATACATTGTGGGATCTTTATTATTATTATTTAACCAGCTTATGATAAGCCTAAAAACCTTGATTTGTGTTCTGGGGGGGGCGTGCTCTGCTGCCAAACTACAGCCCCTCCCCAGACGCACGGATTCACTCGCTTCCTGCCGCCGCCCCAAACCCACAGCAGTAAAGGCTGGGGAAAAGGCTATAAATGCATGGAAGTGGGTGGCGGGGATGATTTTCACGGAGACCACAGTTCGGCAGAGGAGGTTTAGCCCTTCCCTCCTTTCCCCAGCTGCACTCTCTGCAAGTATCGCGGAAACCCGCCTGCTGCAAACACGGAGCCATTAGGTTTTTTTGGAAAAGTCTCCTACAAAAACCATTTTTTTGCAAGCCTGATTGCAATGTGGAAATGGGGCGGGCAGTTACTGGTGTGTGTGGGGGGGTGTCACAGTGCATGGGGTGCGGAGGTTTAACCCTTTCCTCCGCAGCAATGAACTCCACCCTAGGTAAAGGTAAAGGGACCCCTGACCATTAGGTCCAGCCGTGGCTGACTCTGGGGTTGCGGCGCTCATCTCGCTTTATTGGCCGAGGGAGCCGGCGTACAGCTTCTGGGTCATGTGGCCAGCATGACTAAGCCGCTTCTGGCGAACCAGAGCAGCGCACGGAAACGCCATTTACCTTCCCGCCGGAGCGGTACCTATTTATCTACTTGCACTTTGATGTGCTTTCGAACTGCTAGGTTGGCAGGAGCAGGGACCGAGCAACAGGAGCTCACCCCGCTGCAGGGATTCGAACCGCCGACCTTCTGATTGGCAAGTCCTAGGCTCTGTGGTTTAACCCACAGTGCCACCCACGTCCATTTTTTCTGTAAGAAGTGCTTTTTATTTTTCCATTTCAAGAGGAATTGGGGTGTACCTGTGGGACCCCTGCATTACATAGGGTATTTCTTATCTTATTTTCTGGAGTCCATGGACTGATCTTGGTCTGACACAGCAGAGAGGTTGGGATTTTGGTGCAATGTTAGGATTTTGTGTGTGGATTCTACCATAAATCGGCTTTTTGCCCTAAACTCCTCCCTCCCTCTCTCCTGAGAGACACACAGCCCGCTCAATAATCCTGGTTTCTATCCCTAATGCTACTGTAAGCTCAGCTTCTGGGTCATGTGGCCAGCATGACTAAGCCGCTTCTGGCGAACCAGAGCAGCGCACGGAAACGCCGTTTACCTTCCCGCTGGAGTGGTACCTATTTATCTACTTGCACTTTTGATGTGCTTTCGAACTGCTTGGTTGGCAGGAGCAGGGACCGAGCAACGGGAGCTCACCCCGTTACGGGAATTCGAACTGCCGACCTTCTGATCGGCAAATCCTAGGCTCTGTGGTTTAACCCACAGCGCCACCTGCGGAACTCCACCCTATCCACCCACAAAAAGAACCCCAACACGCACACACTGCAATTATGCTTGAAGAGAGCCCCTGTTCCGGAGCACACAGTCTAGCCCTCTTGCCTAACCCCTCCTCCCAACCCTTGGAGAGCTGCTGCCGCCTAGAGTAGACAACACTGAGCAAGATGGATGTGGATTAAGGCCCCACGATGTCTTACCGGGTGGCTTAAGCAGCTCTAGCTAGGCCTGAGTCCTGGCACAACCTGCAGGCCATTTATTTATTAAATATCTATACCACCTGTCATCTGAGTATCAAAGAGCAGTTTACAATATAAAAACACAAAAAGTACATGACATAACAAGCAGCAGTTTTTTCAAACCCTGCAAGGTTTGAAAGGCCATAGATTGGCTATTTAAACAAAGATCTGGGAGAAAAGTCAAGGTATGTAAGGAAGGTGCCAGGCAGGCCTTTCTGGGGAGAGCACACGACAAGCAGGGAGCCACCGCGGAAAAAGCCCGTTCGCATGTTGCTGCCCTCCAGGGCTCTCACAGAGGAGGCACGCAAAGAAGGGCCTCGGAGGATAATTGCAGGGTCATATGGGGAGAGGTGCCCCTTCCTCGTATGGGCTCTCGGTGCTGGCAACTGTGGTGTGAGAGGCAGGAGTCGAGGGCCAGGGAATGGGGTTGCAGGTCAAGAGCCAGGAGTTTGACCCTATAGGTGGTCTGTTGCCCAGGCAAATTCATCTGGGAGCCGACGGCCACCTGGTGGACTCTAGAATGGGCAGACAGATTTGAGGCTGGTTGAAGAAGAGCAGGAGGAGATCTCTGTAGCTGGATCAGGCCAAGGGCCCACCTCGCCCCTGATTTCACAGTGGCCATCCTGATGCCCCTAGGGGAAACTTGCAAGCAGGACGTGAGTGCCGCGACAGTCTCCCCACTTGCAATTTTCAGCGATGGGCGTTATTGTAGAAGAGTTTGGATTTGATATCCTGGAGGCGGTTGGAGGATGGATGGCGGCTAACAGATTGAGGTTGAATCCTGACAAGACAGAAGTACTGTTTTGGGGGGACAGGAGGCGGGCGGGTGTGGGGGACTCCCTGGTCCTGACTGTGCCCCCTGAAGGACCAGGTGCGCAGCCTGGGAGTCATTTTGGACTCACTGCTGTCCATGGAGGCACAGGTCAAATCTGTATCCAGAGCAGCTGTTTACCAGCTCCATCTGGTACGTAGGCTGAGACCCTATCTGCCTGCAGACTGTCTCGCCAGAGTGGTGCATGCTCTGGTTATCTCCCGCTTGGACTATTGCAATGCGCTCTACGTGGGGCTACCTTTGAAAGTGACCGGGAAACTACAACTAATCCAGAATGTGGCAGCTAGACTGGTGAATGGGAGTGGCCGCCGAGACCACATAACACCGGTCTTGAAAGACCTACATTGGCTCCCAGTATGTTTCCGAGCACAATTCAAAATGTTGGTGCTGACCTTTAAAGCCCTAAACGGCCTCGGTCCAGTATATTTGAAGGAGCGTCTCCACCCCCATCGTTCAGCCCGGACACTGAGGTCCAGCACCGAGGGCCTTCTGGCGGTTCCCTCACTGCGAGAGGCCAAGTTACAGGGAACAGGCAGAGGGCCTTCTCGGTAGTGGCGCCCGCCCTGTGGAACGCCCTCCCATCAGATGTCAAAGCGATAAACAACTACCTGACATTCAGAAGACATCTGAAGGCAGCCCTGTTCAGGGAAGTTTTTAATATGTGACATTTTAGTGTATTTTTCATCTTTGTTGGAAGCCGCCCAGAGTGGCTGGGGAAACCCAGCCAGATGGGCGGGGTACAAATAATAAATTATTATTATTATTATTATTATTATTATTATTATTATTATTATTATTATTATTTATTATCCCGCTTTATCACTACCCTAGGGAGTCTCAAAGCGGCTAACATTCTCCTTTCCCTTCCTCCCTCACAACACTCTGTGAGGTGAGTGAGGCTGAGAGACTTCAGAGAAGTGTGACTGGCCCAAGGTCACCCAGCAGCTGCAGGTGGAGGAGCGGAGACGCGAACCCGGTTCCCCAGATTACGAGTCTACCACTCTTAACCACGTCACCACACTGGCTCTTTTTGCCTCCAAACGGGTGGTGGAGCATAGCCATTCTGGTTGGTAGCTGTTGATCGCCTTATTCTCCCCGTGAATTTGTCTCATTGTTGGCATCCATCTGTCTCGAAAGACAATGGAGTGTGCCTCCGTGGGCATAGTCGAACCACTGGAGAATCGCAACACCCGCTGCGGCTGCAGAGACCCGCAGCTTGTAACTGCTGCCTCCAGCATGCTTTCTGCTGCGTTAGCAGCAACCAAAATGGCCTCTGGGGCGCAGGCCTGGGTGGTGTGTCTGGGGGTCCTGGGCTGCCCAGACAACAAGACCCCCCTCTCAGCCTGGCTGAAGTGGTCCAAAATAAAGCAGAGCAATATGTTTGGCAGCAGCCTGGTTGCAGGAGTTGCCGGAAGGAGACTTACAAGGCGCCATCCAACCCCCTTAGGAACTTCATTCCAGATTTGTGTAGGGTTTACTCCTTAGCCTTTTCTTCTCCTGAAGATATCCCACAGGGCCGCGGGTAATGAATTTTGTCTAATCCTCTTTATTAGCTATTCAAATGGGTGGCCGTCGCCACCTCTTGCGGGCAGGGGGCAAAATTTCAAAGTTTAACTGTTCATTGTGTGAAAAAGTAATTCCTTTTGCCTGGCTGTGAAGCTAGCGATATTCAGCTACGTTGGATGATCGCGAATTCTAGTATTATGAGTGAGGGAGAAAAACATTTCTCTCTCCACTGTCTCCAAACCGTGCATAATTTTTATACACGTCTGTCATCTCTCCTCTCCACCACCCTGACATACCTTTAAACAAACTAAAAAGGCCCAAGTGCGGCCTCAGTTTCCCCCCTTGACTTGAACCCATGCAGGTCCAGGTGCGCAGTGGCGTAGCGTGGGGGTGCAGGGGGGGCCAGCCGCGCCGGGCGCAACATCTGGGGGTTAGGGTTAGGGGGTGCAAATCCACGGGTTAGGGCGCACGAATTACTTGCCTTGCCCCGGGTGCTGACAACCCACGCTACGCCACTGCAGGTGCGAAAGACATAACATTTTGAATTAAAGATCACAGCACCCTTAAAAACACCCTCAGCTTAGAGGTAACCAGGTCTGAACAGTTCTTTCTTCCAACAAAGTTCTCTCTCCTACTTAGTGTCTGACTAGCACCTGGGAGTTGTTGTTGCTTAGTCGTTTAGTTGTGGCCAGCTCTTCGTGACCCCATGGAGCAGAGCATGCCAGGCACTTCTGTCTTCCACTGCCTCCCGCAGTTTGGTCAAACTCATGCTGGTAGCTTCGAGAACACTGTCCAACCATCTCGTCCTCCTTCTCCTTGTGCCCTCCATCTTTCCCAACATCAGGGGCTTTTCCAGGGAGTCTTCTCTTCTCATGAGGTGGCCAAAGTCTTGGAGCCTCAGCTTCAGGATCTGTCCTTCCAGTGAGCACTCAGGGCTGATTTCCTTCAGAATGGAGAGGTTTGATCTCCTTGCAGTCCATGGGACTCTCAAGAGTCTCCTCCAGCACCAGAATTCAAAAGGATCCATTCTTCGGCCATCAGCCTTCTTTATGGTCCAGCTCTCACTTCCATACATCACTACTGGGAAAACCATAGCTTTTACTATACGGACCTTTGTCCGCAAGGTGTTGTCTCTACTTTTTAAGATGCTGTCTAGGTTTGTCATTGCTTTTCTCCCAAAAAGCAGGCATCTTTTAATTTCGTGGCTGCTGGTTCAAATAATTAAACTCACTGGGTGGCCTTAGGCCAGTTATTCCCTCTCAGCCTAACCTACCTCGCAGGGTTGTTGTGAGGATAAAATGGGGAGGGGGAGAAGAACCATGTATTCTGCCTTGAGCTTCTTGCGGGGTGGGGTGCAAATGTAATAAATAAATTAATTGGGAACCCCATGGGCTGGGATTACAAACTTCATTCCACTCACAACTGAAACGTCTCCTCAGGCCTTGAGGATTTAGAATAACCTGACTGTGTGCGTGGAGTACTTAGCAATCTTACTATGCTTTCATTTTTTAAATTTTATTTCTGTGTTCTGCTTGGCCCACTGCGCATGTGCACATGCGTGCTTCCTGCCCACCCCCAAATGCGCCCCAGCACATTTGCGCATTGGTTTAAACAGTGCACGAAAATCAAGCATCGTTATTGCATCATGGTTCTCAGGCGTTTTAGTTGCCTAATTGAAAAAAAAAAGAGGGGAGAGAGAAAAGAAGCAAACTGACAACTGCAGAAAATTGCACATGTGGCAATTGTGGAATTGCTTCTGGAAATTCTCCAGGTTACGCAGGAAGGCAGAGCAGAGCAGAGCAGTGGTGGTGATGCAGAAACTTACAGAATGATAATGAAATGGAACGAGGGACATCCAAGCATCCCAAGACTTTAGAGTGATCTGTCAGCTGCAGCCTCGGTCGTTCTGGGTTGAACAGCAATGAAATCCAGGCCTGGATTAGGGGTTGGTTATCCACAGGCCTTGCTGGCACCATCTTCTTCCTCTTACCTAGATTCACCTTTCTTCCTCCTGCCTCCAGTTCCTCGGCCTCATCTCCTTTCCCCACCAGGCTCTGCCCATAGCTGTCAAGTGTCCCTTATTTGGCGGGACAGTCCTTTATCCCAGCGCCACGTCCTGCTGCTGTCCCTTATTGATAATGTCCCTTAAATAAGCTACTGAAAGTAATGGGGCCCTTTCTATGTCCAGCTGTCCTTTGTCAACAACAAATTGTTGCTGTTTTTTTGTGTTGAATATATGCTATATGGTAATTTATGGACCTAATAGGTATCTAAAGCCATTTGCACGCAACAAAATATGCATTCTATCAAAGTAATTGTTGATCCCTTATTTTGGCTGCTGATCCCTTATTTTCGAGGCTGCTGGCCCCTTATTTTCAAATCTGTAAGTTGACAGCTATGGCTCTGCCCCCTCCTTTTCCCCGGCCCTGCCCTTGGGCAACAGCTATATTCTGCCTCCACTGTCAAGAGGCCTCAGAAAACCACTCGCTGGGGAATCTCATGTGAGCAGAGTGCTGTTGCGCTCAGGTCCAGCATGCAGGCATCCTAAAAGGCATCACGTTGGCTGCTGTGAGAACAGAATGCAGGACTCGATGGGCCATTGGCCTGATCCTGCGGGCTTGTTTCACGGCCCTACATCCTTTCTTTGCCTTGCTTCCACAAGGAATGCCCGCTAACCGGAGTGTTTCCCTTTCCTCCCTCTCTTCCTTAGGATGGGAGAGCCGACGGACTGCTCTGGCATAGTCTCCTTCCTCTGTTCCCCGGACGCCGACTACATCACAGGGGAGACCGTGGTGGTGGCTGGGGGGGCCCCATCCCGTCTCTAATGGGATGGGGGGGGTCCAGCCTGCCTTCCTACTCAACTATGTGAACGACCAGATGGATGGTTTCGCATTGCCCACTATGCACCCCAGGAATAAAGATGTGG
Source organism: Podarcis bocagei (assembly GCF_964188305.1). Taxonomy (NCBI): domain Eukaryota; kingdom Metazoa; phylum Chordata; class Lepidosauria; order Squamata; family Lacertidae; genus Podarcis; species Podarcis bocagei. The sequence goes on along the minus strand of NC_138138.1, from coordinate 51,417,180 downwards.
GGATGTTGAGTGAGGGGGGAGGGGGTGCTTGGCTACTGGAAGTGGGGGGCACAGTTGCTCCCCCAGAGGAGAGATGACAGGGTGAGACACAGACGTCCCTCCTAATAAATGGGAAGATGGCAAGGGGGAAATTGATCTCTGGGTCTCATTTGAGATCGTATGTGTTTTTTAAAAATACCGTATTTTTTTCTCTATAAGACTCACTTTTTCCCTCCTAAAAAGTAAGGGGAAATGTGTGTGCGTCTTATGGAGCGAATGCAGGCTGCGCAGCTAACCCAGAAGCCAGAACAGCAAGAGGGATTGCTGCTTTCGCTGCGCAGCGATCCCGCTTGTTCTGGCTTCTGAGATTCAGAATATTTTTTTTCTTGTTTTCCTCCTCCAAAAACAAGGTGCGTCTTGTGGTCTGGTGCGTCTTATAGAGCGAAAAATACGGTATGGTGGTGGTAATTATGATTGGTTTATTACCCTTCACCCTGAGGTCCCAGGGTGGGTCACAATGATTTAAATGAATTAAAACAAATTAAAGGGAGTTATAGGGACACAGTCCATCCCTGGTCCAGGTTTGTTGGGAGAAGTTTTGGTATCAGCTAGATCAGTGTTTCTCAAACTTGGGTCTCCAGGTGCTTTGGGGCTACAGTTCCCACCATCCCTGACCATTGTTCCTTCTAACTAGGGATGATGGGAGTTGTAGTCCAAAAACAGCTGGAGATCCTCTAATCTCTATGAAGTTCATCAGGTAGCACAGTTCCCATTGGGATGGGGAATGACCCAAAGAAGTCTTTTCCAATCTGGGCTCTCCAGATGTTTTTGGACTACAACTCCCATCAGCCTCTGCTGGCCGGGGCTGATGGGAGGTGTAGTCCAAAAGCATATGGAGGGGCCCAGGTTGGCAAAACCGGGCCTTACAGCCTACAAATGATTCCCTGTGTAACTGGGGGGCCCTTCTGGAAGAACAAAAACCTCGAGAACTGGGAGAGGTGTCTGTGTGCGTGTATTATGGATTTTAGTGGTCACTTTTGCAGAAAAGTATTGGGGCGCAGGAAGTCTTTTGCGAGGGGAGGGTCAGGTCTGTGGCGATTTTCCGCCTGTTCGTTTCCCAGTGTGCCTTATTTTTCTGTCGACTTTCACAATAAAGGTGTGTGTCTGACTAAATCCTTTTGTGGGCGCCTCTGTTTGTGTGGGGGAACCCTAGCCCCCCAAGGAAGGGGTTCTCAGCAAGGGTGGAGCCTGACTGAAGCACAGCCTCTCTCGCCCCCAAACTATACGCTGTGAAGTCACCCCTCACGTCGATCCCTCCTGAGGTGGGGGGCAGGCAGTGGAAACGATTTCTTGGTGCGAGGACTCCCCCTTTTAACAACACAGGACACCCCCATGCACTACCACCCCCACATCCCTCCATCCCCTTTTTTCGGGGGGAGGGTGGAGACTTACGCCCACGTTTTCTTGGGAGACTTCCCCCTCACCATCTGGATCCTTTCCCTACCCACCCCTCTCGCCATTTCTTCCTCTTACCACCCCCGCTGATCATTTCCCATCTGACAGTTCATCTCCCTTCTTGGCGGGGGGGGGGGAGAATTTCACATGTGCTCCTTTTAACATTGCCTTCTGTGGCTTCCCCCTCCCTCACCCCACCAGATATATAAATATATATACTACTACTATTCCTCCATTTTGGGGGAGGGGGGTTATATGGTCCACAGGCTGCCCTTCCCCCCCCCAATGTCTGGGTGAGGGTTCACCCGCCGCCAGCTCCCTTGCCTTGCATTTGTTCATCCTCTGACATTTCTCTGGCACCTGAGGTCCTCTCTGCCTTCTGCCATCTCCATTATCCTGGTTCCTTCTTCCTTCCTTCTCATGTTCCGTTCCAGCTGACATTTTCAGCCTCTCCTTTCCTGGATTTCCACTTGCTCTCCGCTCGCCTGCCTTCCTCTCCCTCCTTCCCACCCCCCATCCTCTATATTTCATACTATTCCCACCTGATCTCTCCATTTGGAGTCTACCTCTTTTTTTTTTTTGCCTCTGGCTGGGCTTTTCATTTCTCCCCCCCCCCTCCAACTCCTTCCACCAGCCTTTATGCTGACACATTTCAGCACTGCTGCTCCTACCGCCGCTTCTTTTTCTCTCTTTTATCCCTGCGGCTCATGTTTCCAGTGGCTATTTTTCTACACAAACCGTCTTCTCTGCCTTCCTGCTACGCTGGGCTGCATTACCTCTCCGACACGGCCAGGCGGTATTCCCAGCTGAGATTCCTTCCCTGTCTATGCGCCCGCTCAAGGCTTGGGTGTGTCTGTTATCTTATCTCGCTTTTCTAGAAGCGTGTGCCTATTTTCCTCCGCTGGCTCCAGAATAAACTCATGGTAAGTCTGGGAAGTGGCCCTGCAATGTTCTCCCCGCTCTCTTGTGTATATATCTAGGTAATCTAGCCTGTGCATCTGCAAGCTGTTGTTCCCAATTTCTTTTTCTGCATGCCGTAGTCGTGAAATAAATTTGAGACCTGTTCTTTCCGTTCCTGGGCGCTCGATGTTGTATTCCCAAATGTGCCGTTTCTCCTAGAGATTTCTTTCCGTTTGGCAGGGCTGTTTTCTTTGACATTTCATAGCCAAGGCTTGGTTTGTGCATGTTGTGCATAGATGGGAATCTGCTTTTTCCCCCTGCATCTTTTTGTGGGTCTCTTTTGTATGCTGTTTGTGTCCATCAGAAGAGTAGACAGTGTGTGTTCCTGTGTCTCCATATCTGCAGGCTACTAAATTATTATGCACATGTCTATGAGCAGCCAGCTAATAAGGAATGCTGGGGTGTGTGTACAACAAAAACCCCTCTTCTACCCCCCCCCCCGTGCTAAAACAATGTTTTGCGTGTCCACATTTCTGTATATGTGAGGTGTGTGCATGCGCACATAACGCTGACTTAGCGTGCAGTAGTGGTCCCTTCTGCCTCTCCTGCTTTATAGGTTTTGAGTGCCCTGCTTTTTTCCCTGAGATCTATTTGATCACCTGTGTGTACCTTCTGTGTCTGCGATTTTCCGCTTTTCTGCTAGAGTGATGTCAACTTGGCTTCTGCCGCGAATACGTTCTGCTCCTAACGGAACGGGCTTTCTGGTTCTTGTTTACAAAAATGACCCTACGGTATGTGGCCGGGGTGTGCATGCACACGGCGGTGCAAAGGAACGTACGTGTGTGTGTGTGTGTGTGTGTGTGTGTGTGATGCTTATGAGATTGATCCCAATACAGAGCACCAAAGTTAATTCATTGTACAAACCTTTACGTGCTAAAAGGCATCTCTCTAAGGCTGCCTGCCTGCCTGCCTCTCCCTCCCTGACAACTTCAGTTATGTTTGCCTAAAACCATGTGTCTCTTGGTGCAGGTTGTTCCCTATCCGCTGTACCATGTGGTCTCCTTCGGCAGCCCCGCTGCCTCTCCTCCGCCCTGGGAAGAGGCTCCCCGGTTCCTGTGAGCGCCTCGGTTTTCTCTGAACAGCCCCCAATGCGCCCAGCTGGGCACTAAGTAGGGAGGCCTGCAGCGTCGCCTGTTGCAGCCGATGCCTGTCGCCCGAGAACCCCAGCTTCTCCATTCACACGTGGCCTGATAACCACCGCCAAGAACCAGCCGAGCCCTCCAGAAGGCTCGCTGACCGACTCCAGTACCACTGCCTCTTCTCGTCCACCAGGTCCTGGGGAACACAATGTCAAAGCCGCCTGTCAGCTCCCAGACTGTCTACTCTCTATTATAAGATTCCAAGGAGTTCCATCGACTGCGATAACTCCGCAATTCCTAACCACCGTATATGCCTGTAAACCGAAGGCCTCGCGGCTCTCCCATGCCTGTAATGGCAAGAGGGCCCTTTTAAGCTCTCTTGTCCAAACTGTGACACCAGCTGTGGAAGGCCAGGAAACAGTCGATTTGAGTGCTTATCTCCTGTTGCCGAAGACCTCTAGGAAAACTGTCTCCGATGACAAGGGACCTCTAGGAACACTGGAATGTTTGGTGCTAGCCAAAGAAATCCTCTTGGTTTCAGAGCCCTCCTTCTATGACTGCAGTCCAAGAACAACTTGAAGACCCCATAGCTCTGTACAGTCAACACCAGCTCGGGTCTTTCGCTCCCAAAGCACAACGGACCACTAGCCGAAGAACGCTGGGTTTTGGTAGGTGTGACTTTTTGTATGCCTACAGCTGGAGATCTCTTGAAGTGCTGGTGTGCTTGTAGTCAGAAAGCTGTGGAACGGCTGTAGTTTTCTTGCATCTCTACCGGCAGAAACAGCAAGACCTCCACGCTTCTGTAATTAAAGACGACCCCCGGGTTCGCCTGCAGGTAAACCAAAGGCTTTGGGGACGCCTGTAGCACGAGGAGTGCTAACTTTTAATACAGGTGTTGCTCTACTGCATGCCTCATAACCACTAAACCTTGGCCTTTTCCTGCAGCCAGCCGCTCTCCTCTGTCCCAGCTAACGGAGAAGCCTCGTGAATCTCTGGTCAGGAAGCCTCCGCCTGCCGGTGGCTCCTTTACATGTCTGCAACCAAAAAAAGCCAGGCCTTGCCCACGCTCTGGCTGTAGCCCTGAAGGCGTAGCTCAGAAGAGAAGCAGGAAGGGCTTCCCCAATGCCTGACTGTGAGGAAGGAGGCGTGAAGGGCTGAGGTCTCTCTGTGTGGGGCAGCGCCATGTAGAGGCGCCCCGGAGGGGGAGCGGAGGAGATGCGCGCAGGGACTCGTGGGTAACTGGAGCCCGACAGGCCGGGGAGATACGTTACATGAATGTCCAACGGAGGCAGGTTCGAGTTTGACGATGGCGGCTGCTATGTGGGAGACTGGGAGGAGGGCCGGGCGCACGGCTATGGCGTATGCACTGGCCCCGGGGCCCAGGGGGAGTACAGCGGGCGCTGGAGCCGCGGCTTCGAATCCCTGGGCGTCTACACCTGGCCCAGCGGGAACACCTACCAAGGCCACTGGAGCCAAGGGAAGCGGAGCGGGCTGGGCGTGGAGCGCAAGAGCAAGTGGAGCTACAAAGGGGAGTGGAGTCATGGGCTAAAGGGGCGCTCCGGCGTCTGGGAGAGCCACTCGGGAGTCATCTATGAAGGAATGTGGCGCGAGGGCCTGCAGGATGGCTATGGCATGGAGACGTACGCTGACGGAGGTGAGAAGGCCGATAAAAAGTCTGAGGCAGGGTGGAGTCCTTTCCACGCCGCCCCTCATCATTTGTCCTAGTGTCAAGTTGGCAGTAGGCCCATTCCCCACTTCCCCCACCCACCAAAACACTGTTTTTCGCCATTTCTCCTCTTCCTTCATTGCTTGACCAACTCTTCCTTCTCCGGTTCCCTAAATCGCTCTGTCGCTCTTGCCACACGGACACCAATAGTTCTTCATCTCGCAGCTGTTCTCTTGGTTTCTCCCTCTGTCCATCCATCACAGAGGTGTTGGGGATAGACTGTGAACCCAGGAGTCAAGGGTTCAAATCCCTGCTTGGCCATGCAGTTTCATGAGTAGTCTGGGAAATGCCACTCCTCGCTTCAACCAAACCCACCATTTCACCCCTGAGGATGAAATATGCTAAATGGATGGGCTCCCCCAAAACCGAAATCAACTCGCTCCCACTTCTCCATCTTGTTTCTTTGTTTTCTCAGTCCTTTCTAGGTGGACGTTTCCTATAAGGCCCACCATTATTTTGCATCCTTATTCCTTATCCCTTCTCCACCTGCCACAAGAATAGTGTGGACCTCTGACCCATGTCCTGTACTCCTAAGAGACACTGGGTGGTCCTCTTGTAACTGGCAGGTTTGGGGGATCATTCCCCTCCTTTCCACTGGGTCAACTTTCTCTTCCTTTCCCTCACCCCTTGCTTCATGCGTCTCCTGCATTCCCCAACCTGTTCACCTGGCTAACCTCTCTCTTTCTCCACAGGGACCTACCAGGGCCAGTGGCAGTCTGGCAAGCGGCACGGCTACGGCGTTCGCCAGAGCGTCCCTTACCGCCAAGCCGCCCTGGTGCGCTCGCCGCGCCGCACCTCTCTGGAGTCGCTCCACAGCGAGACCGACCCCAATGCCCCTGCTCCACCCCTGCCGCCCCCTCCTCTGCCCCCTCCGCCGCTCCCCGGGGACAGTCCGGCCTCGGGGTCCAGGGGCGGCTTTGTCTTGGCCTTCCCCGGCGATCCGGACTTCCCCAAGGGCGCCAAGAAGAAATCGGGGGGCTTCTTCCGGCGTTCCCTGCTCCTGAGTGGGCTGCGGGTGCGCAGGGCCGAGTCGAAGGCCTCCTTGGGGAGCAAGCGAGGGTCCCTCAAGAGCGAGGCCGGGGTCAGCTCGGCCGGGAGCGAGGCCACCACGCTCAGCTACGCTGAGACGGAGCCCCCGGAGCTGCCATCGACGCTGACCATCGAGGGCTCTTCCACCGAGGTCTACGCCGGAGAGTGGCGCGTGGACCGCCGCAGCGGCTACGGGGTCAGCCGCCGCTCCAACGGGCTGCGGTACGAGGGCGAGTGGCTGGGCAACCGCAGGCACGGCTACGGCCGCACGACCTATCCCGACGGCTCCAAGGAAGAGGGCAAGTACAAGCTCAACCGCCTGGTGAGCGGGAAGGTGAAGAACCTCATCCCGCTTCGCCGCAGCAAGGTCAAGGAGAAGGTGGACCGGGCTGTGGAAGTGGCCAGGAGGGCGGTCAGTATGGCCCGGCAGAAGCAGGAAGTGGCCATCGCCAGGTGAGGGCAAAAAAGTTGCTTATGGGTGCGCAGGTGCCGGGAGGCTCATCCTGTGTAGTTTTATGGGGATGTGGCGCTGAGGTAACCAAGGTCACGCCAGCGAACTCTTTCAAACCGTGTTGGTCTTGAGAGAGAACTGTGGAACTCGCTGCTGCAGGAAGCAGTGATAGCTGACAGCCTAGATTGGCTCTAAAAGAGGATGAGACAAATTCAGGTGGCTCCTAGTCGCAATACAGTGGTGCCTCGCAAGACGAAAAGAATCCGTTCTGTGATTCTCTTCGTCTAGCGGTTTTTTCGTCTTGCGAAGCAAGCCCATTGACGGATTAGTGGATTAGCGCTATTAGCGGCTTTTATCGGTTTTTATCGGCTTATCGGATCAGCTGATAAGCGGCTTAGCGGCTTAGAAAAAGGGGGGGAGGGGAAAAAACCCGCAGGAACTCGCAAGTCGTCTTGCGAAGCAAGCCCATAGGAAATTCGTTTTGCGAAGCAGCTCCAAAACGGAAAACTCTTTCGTCTAGCGAGTTTTCCGTCTTGCGAGGCATTCGTCTTGCGGGGCACCACTGTAGCTATTCTCTGCCTCTACAGTGAAGAAATAAGGTAAATTTTAAAAGAAAAATTAATGTTATAATAATATGCAAAATGATATCAACAATAAGCAGTAGATTTTTGGATTACTTCTGAATACTAGTTGTTGTCAACTGCAGGTGTAGAGAGTGGTCTTGAGTACGAATTCTGCCTGTGGATTTTCCACAGGTGTCAGTCACTCTGAGGACAGGGTGCCGGGCTAGATTGGCTATTGGCCTAATTCAGCAGAGCTCTTCTTATGTTTGTATGTTTTTACAATGGGAGATGGATCACTTGAGGGGTCTTTGTGGGGCGGGGGGAGGATTATAAAAAAAAGTTGGGAAAGATAAGAGGGTGGAACGAGTTTTCCACGAAGTTAGAAAAGGGCTTATTTGAGCCCATTATGGAGATGCATGCAAATGCTTTTGTTGGCTAGCACTGAAACTGAAATTGTGGCAACAGTAACTTTGGAGAAAGGTGAATTGGTCTGTAGGGCATTATTGGGAAAACAGGGTGCTTGTTTACGACCGCGCTGGCGCATTGACATTTTTGAGATAGGTCTGAGGGACCCACACTAAATTTAATATTTGCTTGGGGTTAGGGGGCAAATTAAATCTCCGCCTTCGAAAGAAAACAAATTTATTTTGGATTCTAAAATTCACCACCTGGGGACGGCTGTTTTCCTCCCCCCCAACCCCCGGAAAGTGTGTCCATCTGATGATTCCTGGGCTCTTCTTCAGAAGTGTGGGCCTAAGCCTTTTTTCTGTCCTGTAGATCTGGACTTACGTAAATAGCCTGAGGCCGCCTGCCTGCCTGCCTGCCTAACTTTGCACCCTTCCCTCCAGTTTGGGAGTGCAGGATTATAACCCTGTCGCCCAGCTGAAGTTGGGAGTGCTGCTAGCTGGCTGTGCTTGACTCCTGGTGTTCAAGATAACCATCTTTCCCCCTCCCTCACCACAGAGGCAGCCATTTTAAAAGCAGGACTGGCAGAGCTTCCCTTAACCGGATCCCTGTCCCAGACGTGGACGGATACCTTTATAAACTCCTCCAAGCATGCCTCCCGGGCGGAAAATAAGCTATAAAAGTAATTAACCATAGGTGGGAGAAGACCGTAAAGCCTGTGTGTAGTAGTAGTTTGCTTTTCTTAAGCTGGCACTTGGAAGGTGAAAGGAATATCAACTCTTGAGGGGCTATGGACTGAGCGTCAGGACCATCTCTGGCCTTTAAAGCAAAGACATTTTGATGGCTCTTGATGCTTGCCCAGGGCTGCCGCCGCTCACTTTTATTTCCTCCTCTTTTTTATTTCTCCCCACCCTTTCACAATATATATATATTTCCCCCCATTTGACTCCATGTGTCTTTTAGATGTTCTTAGGCTGCCCTGCTCATCTGACACGCTTTCCTCATGGCTCAGTTCCTCCACTTTAACATCTATTCTTCCTTCCTCTCCCTCCTTTAACTTGCAAATCAGTTGATTTCCTGCTTTTCACACGCACACAAAGCTTCAGAAAAGTGTGTGTGGTGTGTATGGGTGGGGAGAGAAACGTAGCTGTCAACGTTTCCCTTTTTTAAGGGAAATTCCCTTACAGTGGTACCTCGGGTTAAGTACTTAATTCATTCCGGAGGTCCGTTCTTAACCTGAAACTGATTTCTGTTCTCATCCTGAAGCACTATTTCTGGGTTAGCGGAATCTGTAACCTGAAGCGTATATAACCCGAGGTACCACTGTATTCCGAACAGAAAGAAAAGGGAAAATTTGACAACTATGGAGAGAAAGAAGGGCCATATAGCTCGGTGGCAGAGCATCTCTCTTGCAAACAGATGGTCCCCACTTTCAAAACCCTGGTAAGGTTGTGAGAAGACTCCAGGTCTGAAAACCCTGGGGATCCATTGCTGTCAGTCATTGTGGACAATTCTGAGCTAGACGGACCAGTGATCTGACGTGGTGTGAGGCAGATTCCTGAGAGAGAGAGAGAGAAGGGAGGAAAAAGTGTGTGCCTTCTCAGGGCGGAGAACAGGGAGGTAGAGGCTCCGCCAAGGCCTAGCAGCCTGGTGTAGGCTGCCTGGTCTCCTAGGCAACTGGGCAATGGCAAGGTGATTGGCTAGTGGCTGCTATGGCAACAGCAAGCAGCAGCATCTGCTGGGCATGGACCAAGGCTGGGCTGGGATGGAGAGGGGTGGGAGGAGGGGTGGGAATGAGTTGGGCAGGTGTGATCTCCACTTGCCCGTGGTGGTAGGGGGAGACCATAGGGTACGTTCCCAGAGGGGAAAGGGTGGGGGAAGTTGGCTTGGAGGCGTAAAAGCCGTAGGACGAGATACAGGGTACGTGGAGGAGGGTGAGGGTGGGGGTGTTGGGTTGTTACGTTGTGCAGAAGCAGACTGTAAATGTAGGTGGCTCGCAGGTTGCTGCGTGGGTGATCAGAAACAAGGTGTTGTAAGGGTGGGCATGCAGACTGGTGCGTTCTGCAAGGAGCAGAGCAGGCTGAGGGTGGGAGAGGCACTGGCTGTCGAACGAAGCAGTCTTGGCAAAATTCACTCATATATATTTTTTGGTTAGCTTTGTGAAAATGGTTTTTGAAACGTACTGGGGACGTGCAGCTATTAAAACACCATGCTTAAATGCTGACTCTAAACACGCTCATGAGGAGCCAAGTCTCGCTGACGCCGACAGAATTTACCTCTGCTGCTTAGATGTGTTGAACGTGGTGTGTGTGTGTGTTTCTTTTGGGGTACGGCAAGGGATTGAGGGGTACCTGCCCCCTCCTAGATGTTTCTCATCCTTATCAACTTCTGGAAATTTGAAATGGTGGTACAATGCCCCTCTCTCAAAGACAGACAGCATGGGGGCAAAAAAGGAGGGGGGCTTCCTTTATAGGACTTACTATTTTAAAAAAATGAAGCAAAGCGATGCTTTAGCTCCCGGACTTCCTGTGAAAGAGGAGCTGTGTCACAAAAGAAACTGGGACTCGATTTTCTAGGAGTTGAGGCCGTTTCACGCTTGACACATTTTGCTAGGATCCGATTCCCAGAGGAGTTTGTTTTGCTGCTTTCCATCCAAGGTCTCCCATAGCGGCATACAAGAAAAATTAAAAATCTGTAGGAAAACCAGCAGATTAGAAAAGAGAGCGACGATGTCAGCGATAAAGTTAGGCAGCTGGCAGACAGAACAAAGACCAGGGGAGAGGAACAAAATAGAAACCACAGTATTGTGTCAAAAAGAAAAAGAAATCCCACTGGAAAAGGATGGTCCCCATCATCCTTTGGAAGGAGGAGGCAGCTGTGTCTCTTTGGGGCAGTAGATGCCGAAATAAAGTGCCAGCGTTGGTGTGTATCCTTTCCCCAAACAGGAATGGCAGAACATTCATCGTGTTTGAAGGAGTCCCAAGATAAGTTCTCTGTTTTCTGGGAAATATTTTAAGAAGCAGCAGGTTTCCTAACAGTTATGCATTCTCTAAAAGTCAATAAAATAGCTTGAGGTGTTCAAAAGATTTTCAGAATTAGTTTGCCGGGCGCTACAGTGACCTGGTTTACACATGACACAAAACCATGGTTTGTTTAAGCCACAGTTCATTTAAGTAACCATGAACTAACCACGAGTTGTCCCACAGGTGAACAAACAAGCAAACCATGACTTATTTCTCCGAAGTTTCTTTTCTTTTCCAGCCTCTCTTGTCTCAGGCATTTATAGCTCAGTGAGCTTCTGGGATGGTGAAACAAACCATAGTTATGGCAGGATTTACACATGATACCAGGGCCCAGTTAAAATAAAGCAAGCTTCGCAAGCCAACAACAATCTATGGCTTCGCACTGTGGTTTGTTGGCAGTAACCAAAGCGTTGTTCAGGCAAATAAACCATTATTTGGTTAACCATAGTTTAACAAACCACCACTTAGCATTTTGTGCAAACTAGGTCAGTGGTTTCTAATAGCTATTAGACACATGCAGTTATTATTAATTCACTTTATATCCCCCTTTCCCATGGAGTCCTATGTCCAAAGCTGCTTATAATATCAATACAAACAAACAAACAAGGCAGACACCATGGAAGGCACCAGAACTAAAACTGTAGGTTGAAATTGACACGTTCTCTATCAGTAACATGTTATTGAACCTTAATAGCTGGTCTAAACAAATAATATTTCAGAGCCTGCCTAAACAGGCAGCATGGTGGCTCTTGCCAGAGACTGCGTCCCAAAATTTTGGTGCTAAAAGGCCATCCTCACACCTCCCCATTAAACCTCTGATGATGACTATGTGGAGAAGAGTCTCAAAGCCTTGGCAGATAGATGGCATATATAACAAATAAAATACTATTTACAAATTCTGCAGTACCTTTTAAAAGAAAACCCCAAGGCAGGCAGCATAAATGACAATGCCTTTGCCAGCCTCCTGCCCTCTGGAAGGTTTCAGGTAGGAGAAGTTGCTTCTCAGACTGTTTTGCTGCTACCGTAAAGGCATTTTCACATACATGAATTCATGAGTTGGTGGGTTGGGGATTGAGCCTGCTGTCTCGGTTTCCTGTCCCCATGTACTCATCTGAAGGTCCTCTAAAGTGGCGATGCCCTCCAGGTTTTTTTTTGGGACTACAACTCCCATCAACCTCTGGCCCTACAAGAGAACGGGAAGAGGTCCGAGTTAGATTAGGGAGAGGCCTTCTTGAAAAGCTTTGCTATTTAGTTGTCCATTTTTATTTATTTATTATCACAATGCCGCACCCCCTTTTTCTGGACACCAAAGCAAGTAAGTACAGTGGTACCTCAGGTTACATACGCTTCAGGTTACAGACTCCGCTAACCCAGAAATATTACCTCGGGTTAAGAACTTTGTTTCAGGATGAGAACAGAAATCGTGCTCCGGCGGCAGCAGGAGGCCCCATTAGCTAAAGTGGTCTCCAGGTTAAGAACAGTTTCAGCTTAAGAACGGACCTCCGGAACGAATTAAGTACTTAACCTGAGGTACCACTGTAAAACAAAATTTTCTGTGCATAGGAGAAACTATAGCAGGCCAGGTCTGTATGGCTGGTCATGTTTGGCCAGTGGAAAACAGGTTGTAGTATTTAGCAATTTGGGAAAGGGAGTGAGATCGGTCGTTGCCGCTGAACTGGGCACTGAGCCTAGGATGCCACAACTATGACATAGTGAGTTGTGCAGAGCAGAAGGCGAGACCAGGGTGTGTGTGCCAGATTTTGGGCTTGCACAGGGTGCCACTGAAATTTGAAAGGCCCAAGTCCGCCATTGCTGGACATAACATTTGACTGGTTGGGGATGCGGGGATCCTTTGGCACTCCAGACATTTTTGCTGGACTACAATTCCCATCAGCCCCAGTTAGTGTGGGTAATGGCTGGGGATGATAGGAGTTCCACAAAGCATCTTGAGCGTGGGTAAGCAAACTAAGGCCCGGGGGCCAGATCCGGCCCGATCGCTTTCTAAATCCGGCCCACGGACGGTCCGGGAATCAGCGTGTTTTTACATGAGTAGAATGTGTCCTTTTATTTAAAACGCATCTCTGGGTTATTTGTGGGGCATAGGAATTTGTTCATTTTTTTCCTCCAAAATATAGTCCGGCCCCCCACAAGGTCTGAGAGATAGTGGACCGGCCCCTTGCTGAAAAAGTTTGCTGACCCCTGATCTAGAGGGTCACAAGTTCTTGCCTTAGACTGTGTAAGGCAGAAATCCTCAGGCAGCTGATTTGGCTGTCATTTTTTAAAAGTTCTAGATTCAAATAGATAGCCGTGTTGGTCTGACGCAGTCATTAGAGACCAACTACAGTGGTGCCTCGCAAGACGAAAAGAATCCGTTCTGTGATTCTCTTCGTCTAGCGGTTTTTTCGTCTTGCGAAGCAAGCCCATTGACGGATTAGCGGATTAGTGCTATTAGCGGCTTATTGGCTTATCGGATCAGCTGATAAGCGGCTTAGCGGCTTAGAAAAGGGGGGGGGGAGGAAAAAAAACCAGCAGGAACTCGCAAGACATTGTCATCTTGCGAAGCAAGCCCATAGGAAATTCGTTTTGCGAAGCACCTCCAAAACGGAAAACTCTTTCGTCTAGCGAGTTTTCCGTCTTGCGAGGCATTCGTCTTGCGGGGCACCACTGTAAGTTTGTTCTTGGTATAAGCTTTCGTGTGCATGCACACTATTTCTTTTATATATTTTTTATATATTTCGATATTTTTTAAAGTTGTATTTTGTTTCCTGACCACCAGGAAAGGGGAAGCGTATGGTTTTCTGTCCCAGGTGACAAAGTAACTTGGTTGGCCCTGTGTACAATACACCTTGAATTTTATTTATTTATTGTTTTGGAAGGGGGCAAATCAGCAGTTGCTGCTCTGCTTGAGGCAGCCAATATATGTTTTGGGCTGGCCTTGAGGGTGTCGTGAGAAAAATGCTCACATCTCCACCTCAACCATGCAGTTCTCTGAAGCCCTCTTTTCTTTGCAGAGCCGCTGACGCTCGTCTGAAGGCTGCCGCCGCTCTGGGTGCAGCCGAGAAGGCCCTGGAAGCCGCCCGCCTGGCCAAAATTTTGGCTCAAGAACTGCAACCCATCTTAGCCGAGCCAGGTGAGAGATATTTGGGGTGGTTTGGGGGGAGAGTGGGGGTTTACCCTGGAAATAAATGCCTCTCTGGCAAATTTTACGGGAGGAACGCTTTGGGGGTTACACTATGTCTGACTGTCTCTCTTCCAGGTGGATATGGGGTGGTGAAATTTGACTACGTTTGCATGTAAAAAGCAAAATGTACCTAACACGGCTTCTCTTTTGAAATCTGCACATCTCTGAATTTTGCCAAGAAATGTGGGCAGAAAATCCACCCAAAGTGTGGATGGAGATGCATGAGATCAGATTAGATCAGATTAGATTATTGGGGGGAAATTGCTTTGCATGTTTGTGTACAAAATTGGGATCTGCGTTGAAACGCTGAGGAATTTTCACAAAGAATGGATTTGCCGGCTGCTGTGGAAAAATGGAGAACTGGACATGAGATGACTTCGTGGAGGACAAAGGCTATCAAGGGCTATGCTCTAGCTTTGCGGTCATAGGCGTTACATCTCTGAATATCAGCTACTGAAAATCGCAAGGGGGGAGAATGTGGCTGCAACCATGTCAGGCTTGCAGGCTTCCTGCAAGCATCTGGTCGGAAGCTGTGAGAACAGAATGCTGGCCTCATCCAGCGTGCTCTTCTTCAGTTCTTAATATTGGGAAAATGAGAAACCAAGAGAAACAAAAATTGGCAGATTCATCCATCCTTACTTCCATTTGTTTCCTTGGGAACATTTTTTTCTGTAAAGGTAAAGTGACCCCTGACCATTAGGTCCAGTCGTGGCTGACTCTGGGGTTGCAGCGCTCATCTCGCTTTATTGGCCGAGGGAGCCGGCATACAGCTTCCGGGTCATGTGGCCAGCATGACTAAGCCGCTTCTGGCGAAACCAGAGCAGCGCACGGAAACGCCGTTTACCTTCCCGCCGGAGCGGTACCTATTTATCTACTTGCACTTTGACGTGCTTTCGAACTGCTTGGTTGGCAGGAGCAGGGACCGAGCAACGGGAGCTCACCCCGTTGCAGGGATTCAAACCGCCGAACTTCTGATCGGCAAGTCCTAGGCTCTGTGGTTTAACCCACAGCGCCACCCACGTCCATTTTTTCTGTAAGAAGTGCTTTTTATTTTTCCATTTCAAGAGGAATTGGGGTGTACCTGTGGGACCCCTGCATTACATAGGGTATTTCTTATCTTATTTTCTGGAGTCCATGGACTGATCTTGGTCTGACACAGCAGAGAGGTTGGGATTTTGATGCAACGTTAGGATTTTGTGTGTGGTTTCTACCATAAATCGGCCTTTTTTTCCTAGACTCCTCCCTTGCTCCCTCCTGAGAGACGCACAGCCCGCTCAGTAATCCTGGTTTCTATCCCTAATGCTACTGTAAGCTCTTTGAAGGCAGAGATCTTTCTATTTTGCCTGAGGGACTCTGCAAAGTCCCAAGTGTGTTGATGGCGTGCTATCTCTTTCTCTTTGTGTGTCTCCCATGTGTCCTGCCTTGAGCTCCTTGGAATGGCAGGAGCCGGATGGAGGTGAAGGTCAACAATTTTTTAAAAAACACCAGTGTCTTTATTCAAAGAAACCAAAACAGCACAGGCCTAGCGATCCCATCAACTCTTCCCTGTAGGTCTTGCCCCAGGGAGGTGAGGACTGAAAGTCCCCCTGCGTTCCCACTTCCCACAGCTCCCAAAGTCCACTCCTCTCTGGGGTGGTTTTCCCAAGCAATCGGAGACTGTGTCTGAGCGCAACCAGTCTTTCCTCTGCTCTTTTCACTTCTCTGTGTGTTCTGGGAGACCAGGGAGAGGGAAGCTGTTTGCAGCAGGAGGGGGAGACTCCCTGGTTTCTTCAGCAGCCTGACTCATCTCTGTCTCCTGCCCCCCTCCTCTCCTGCCTCTGAGTCTGGACTGCTGTCTGCCCCAGCCTCTCCCCACTCACGAAGCCCTGTTTCCTTTTCAGCTTCTGTGTGCTCCACTGCCAACCCCATGCTTCTGAGCCTTCTTTCCTTGGGGGCTCCCCAGCTTATGCCCCCCCCCTCCTCTGCATCCAGCCAGTCAATGACATGGAGGAAATAAAGGTGACAGATAAAATTTCTAACCATAGCCACTTACCCCATTGGAAGTCGAGATGCCTGGATCTGAGTTCAGGGGAAGGGGAGCTCTGCAGCTCAGGAGTGCATGCAAAAGGTGCAGGTTTAATCCTCGAATAGGGTTGGGAAGAACTCCGGCATGAAAGACTGGAGAGATGCAGATGAACCCAGTCGCCTGGCTCAGGAAAAGGCCACTTCTTGTGTTGCCAGCTCTGCCCTTCTTCTTCTTTTTGAAATCTTTTTTAATTGCAAAATAATAACAAAATTCTTTATACAATCAATCCATGAGATTCTCTGAATCTCGTGACTGCCCTCCCCTTACATGGGTCCATTATAACAATTTTTTTACCAGTCTACATATCAATATATTCTCCATACTTCTCATAACTATGTTATACATAAACCTCGTTACTTTACAAGTGATTCTTAAAGTCCAGCTAACTAATTTGCTTACAGTGTTCTCAGGTAAATTATTAGTTTTCCCGATTCCTTTTTAAAGTCCTTATCTTCTTGATTCCTGAGTCTCCCAGTTAATTTTGCCATCTCTGCATAGTCCACCTTGCAATTCTTCCTTAGTCGGAATTGTTACTACTTTCCATCTTTGGACTAATAATAGTCGTGCAGCTGTTATATACATAAATAATCTTTTCTGTTCTTTTGGGATCTTGGTACCTATAATTCCTAATAAAAAGGCTGCTGGTTTTTTTAAAACAAGATGTTATTTTAAGCATTTTCTTCAATTTGTTATATATCATTTCCCAAAATGATTTTGTTATCTTACACGGCCACCACATATGATAAAAGGTACCCTCTTTCTCTTTACACTTCCAGCAGCTATTTGAACTTGTTGTATACATTTTAGCTAACTTAAAGGTAAAGGTAAAGGGACCCCTCACCATTAGGTCCAGTCGTGGCCGACTGGGGTTGCGGTGCTCATCTCGCTTTATTGGCCGAGGAAGCTGGCGTACAGCTTCCGGGTCATGTGGCCAACATGACTAAGCCACTTCTGGCGAACCAGAGCAGCGCATGGAAATACCATTTACCTTTCCGCCGGAGTGGTACCTATTTATCTACTTGAACTTTGACGTGCTTTCGAACTGCTAGGTTGGCAGGAGCAGGGACCGAGCAACGGGAGCTCATCCCATTGTGGGGATTCGAACCGCCAACCTTCTGATTGGCAAGTCCTAGGCTCTGTGCTTTAACCCACAGTGCCACCCGCGTTCCTTTTAGCTAACTTAGTAGGAATCAAATACCACCGGCCAGCTCTGCCCTTCTTGGTCTCTTCCACCTGGAGACAGAATCCTGAGTGAGCCCTTCCACCACCTGCCCCAGCTCCCGGCCACCCTGGTTACCGTACCTCGCAGTGCCCCACTTCCTGTGCCTTTGAACCAAGGCCTCTGACCCCCTGGCTCCTCCTGCTCTAACCACTAGGCTCCTCTCCTTCCCCAGAGCCCCGCGGCCGGCTAGATTCGGAAGGCACCGACACGGACTTCCAGGAGTACGACAGCCCCCGGGTCTATGAGAACGGCATCACCCCCTCCGACGTCACCCCGGACCCGAGCTTGCCGCCCAGCTACCCTCCGACGCCGCTGCAGCCCTGGCGGGGGGACCCTCGGCGGACTTGGCCCCCCCTGGAGAACGGAGGCCCCCGCCAGCACCTCCCCCCGGAGGCCTCCGACCCTGAGGACGAGTGGGGCTGCCGGGGGAGCTTCCCTTCCCGGACACCGGGGTTCGTCCCCGAGGGGCTGTGGGAGGGGGAACAGGAGCAGCTCAGCAGCTATGAGGCGGAGGAGGAAGATTACGAAGGGGCGCCCCCACGGCGCCCCCAGTTGGGCAGCCCCGCCAGCGGCAGTTCCGGCAGTCTCCGGGAGGAAGAGGAGGAGGAGGAAGAGGAGGAGGAGGAAGGAGCAGCGGCTTCCAGGCCTTATCCTGCGGAGACCCAGTTGGAGCCAATGCCGGCAGGAGGTCCGGGGGCCCCAGAGCAGGAGAGCAGCGAGGAACTGCTTGGGGGTACGGGGTCCTTCGTGGCAGAGAGAGAGGAGCCCCCTGGAGCCGTGAGGAGAAGGGAGAGGCAGGTAAGAGCACAGGTCGTATGACTTTCCTGCTGCCGTAACCCCACTAGGCTGCATAAGGTGTGAAACAGGACGGAGGTGCCTTGGATTGTGGCCCCCTCTATCCTCGGGGGCCACGAGACGCCCAGCTCCCCAGTCGCAGAAGAGGCGGCTGCTTATCAGCAGAGCGTTCCCTCTGCTGACAGAAATGTCCCGGGTTAAAACTTGGGTGGGGAGACTTTTTCACTCCCAGGGCCACACAGCCAGGGAGGGGAATCTTGCAGGGGCCACATGCCAGTGGTGAGCGGGGACTGGGGCAAAAGTGGGCGGGGCAACAGCTGTGTTTTTACACATAGGTAAAGGTAAAGGGACCCCTGACCATTAGGTCCAGTCGTGGCCGACTCTGGGGTTGCGGCGCTCATCTCGCTTTATTGGCCGAGGGAGCCAGCGTACAGCTTCCGGGTCATGTGGCCAGCATGACTAAGCCGCTTCTGGCGAACCAGAGCAGTGCACAGAAACGCCATTTACCTTCCCGCCGGAGCGGTACCTATTTATCTACTTGCACTTCATGCTTTCGGACTGCTAGGTTGGCAGGAGCAGGGACTGAGCAACAGGAGCTCACCCCGTCGCGGGGATTCGAACCGCTGACCTTCTGATCGGCAAGTCCTAGGCTCTGTGGTTTAACCCACAGCGCCACCCGCGTCCCGTTTTTACACATACAAACCTCTGTATCCATCCCGAGGCACTATCAGAGCTCAAGGGCACATTCCAGGCAGGCAAAAACCCTCAGGGAGGGTGATGGGGCCGATTAAGTGTTGTGGCCAAGGGGGCGGAGAAACTGTTGGTGGGCGGGGCCAGGGACAAAAGTGGGGCAGGGCTATGAATGCCAAGAGGCATTGCCACGGACAGAAAGACTCAAAAGATGGTGTGAAATAGGGCCAGTGAGGGGGTGTGGCTTGGGAGAATCCTAAGGGCCAGAAAGAGGGGCCCAGGGGCCACATTTCTTCTCCAGGCCTCAGGTTCCCTGCTCACCCACCTCTGTTCTAAAGGAGGAGGAGGTAGGAAATAGCTTTTTTCTGCCCTGGAGATTTGCTGCCAGAGACAGCAAAATTGTGTTGGATGGTGTGAGGCCGCTTCCACAGCAGGGAAAGGATCCACATTTGTGTTTATAGGAGAACCTGACGGAGGGAAGCTGGGACTTTTGCCCTCGGGAGAGTGAGGCCTAGTGAGCCCCCTGGAGAGGCATGTTTGGATGTCGCAGAACATGTTGCTTCTGTGCTGTCATAACTGCAAACACACAGGCATTGTTGCGATTTCCAAAAAAGGGTTTCCACCATTGCGTGTGTTTTGGCAGATGATTAGTAGGCAGGCCATGAGCACGTGAAGCTGTCCCTCGAATGCTGAGGGAAAACTGAGCCAGTGGAACGTCTACATCTCACGCAGATCTTAAAAGGCACAAAACCTCTGTTAAAAGGGGCCAGGACTATGTTTTTGTGGCACAAAATAAGCTGTGTGTTAACTGTCCATTTCAGCCCTTCATTTTCTCACCAGTGATGTGGAAAATGCTTATATATATGGGTCACTATTTCTCAGATTTGAATAGAGTAATGGCCATGGAAGATTTTCTGAATCCCTAGAACGAGGGTGAGGAACCTGAGGCCTGTGGCCCTTATGTGGCCCTCGAAGCTTTCCAACATGGCCCTTGAGAGTCTCCCAAGCCGCCCCTCTCACCAGGCCTACTTAGCAAACTCTTTTAAGTGTTTTGGTCTGTGGCAATACCTCTTGGCTGGAGGCCACGGGCTGGGTGATACCTGGTTCTCAACATCACGATATATCACCAGCTAAATATTGTGGTACACTGATATATCACAACATCTGATATAAGAAAGGAGCTCTGTAGAGACATTGGCTGGTTTCACAGTTTTTCCTGCATTGTGGTTTTTGCATAGCACACACACCATGATTTGCAATATGTTGCCAGGTCAAAAATTATGAAACTGATATCACAATATGGACTGGTTTTGGATGATATGTTGATAGCCCAAGGTGGGAGTGTGGAAACTAGGGACCTGTGCAAGGCTCACGTTTGCATTCGTAGCTCCGCCCACTTTTGCCTCTGGGCCCCGCCCACCACTGGCTTCTCCTCCCCTTTGGCCCTACAGAGTGAGCCGGTTAACCCTGTATTTGCACTTGGTTCCTGTCTATTCACTGCTTCTAATGAAGTTATGAAATTTGGGGATAGGTGGGGTGAATGTCCTGCTTCACATCACATTTCTCCTCCACCTCTGCCTCGCTCAGCCCCACCTTCTGCTGCCCCCTCTGGTCTGGGGCACTAGGAACCCAGAGGACGACTCGGCACCCAGCTCCCATAACCCAGTTTGCACCTGCAGCCACCTGGGATTCTCAGGTGTCATGCAGCTTAAAACCCCTGGGCTGAGTAGCAGCGAAACTGAAAACTGGGGCACTAGAGCTTCGCTGTGCTGTCTCTCAGTATCTCTTTAAGGTAGGGTCTCCCCAGAGGGGCTACAGAAGCCCTGCAGAGGCTTGGAGATTTGCCTTGGTGTTTTGAACACGAGAGTATGGTGGGAATCGCAGCGTCGAGCCGCAATCTGCAGAAAGAAAAAAGCACTTTTTTCCACATACACAGATGCTCCCACCCCCAAATATTCCCCTTTTATAAAGCAGGGGATCGAAGCACCCCCAAACCTCTTTTCCCAGCACCCCACCCCACATTCAGACTCTGTAACTGTGCCCCTCTTGCACAGAGCTAGGAATAAGACCCGGGAGTCCTTGCCCCATTCTGACCCCATAGGTCCGACCTACTTCCTCCGAGGAAGCAACAGTTCAATTGTTAGGTCTTTAAGGTGCCACAAGACACCATTTTTTGCTGCAAAAGACTGGAAGCAATTAGATCCTAGCTAGTCCCCTTCCTGTGGGTCCTCATCAGAACCTTTCGCCCTCCATCCTCTCAACCCATTTCCTGAAACTGTCATATTCCTTGGCTTCCTAAGCCCCACTGCCCTCGAGAACAGAGTGTCTGGCTTCCACCGCTGTCTCCTTCCGTTGTTTTCTCTTCCTGCCTCCCTCCATTTTCTCTATTTCTTGAGCTCCACGTTTTATTCTGAGTTCCTTTCCCCCCCTTCCCCTGGACCTAGGAGTGATGATACTGGCAGGAAGAAATGGGAGGGGCTGGAGCAGTGGGGGGAGCCTAGTTGCCAGGCCTCCAATGGGGATTGGCCGGCATTCTTCCTCCCGTCTCATAGCAACCAGCATCCCGCACTCAGCAGCATCTCTCTCTGGTCCCTCCTTCCCTACTGCAGCAACGCTTGGCCCTGCCCATCGCTGGAGAGCCGCAGTGGGGGGCACTGGGACTTTGCTGGCAAGCAGGACTGCGGGTCATAAATAATCCAGAGGTCCTGGTCGGGAACAGCAAAGGGGGCAGAGCTGCGTCCAGCCGCCCCCCAGGGGCCGCTCTCCCTTTCCCAAAGAGCTCGGGAAGAGTAAACGATACCAGGTATCAGGGCGAAGGATCCGTTTGGACATTTGCCCACCCTTTGTGGTTGTCAAGAGCCGTGTGGACACCCCACACCCGTCCCGTGTATTGTGCCTCCCCCCCCCATTTAAGGCAGCCCCACGTGGCTGGCTGGAATGCTGACTCCCGAGTAATTGGCCCGACTGTTCATTTATGAGCGGAATTGCACACGAAAGGATGGCACCCTGCCGAAAGGAGGAGAAATAGCTAGCCCCTCCTCTTCCCAGCAAGGAGGCTGGGGGTGCCTGATCAGCTCCCACCCATCGCCTTCCCGAATGAACCCCCCCCCCCGGCCTCTCTCACTGCAGCAAGAAGGGGAACGCGAGAGGAGGGCTCGCTACACAGTCCGTCCTAAAACCAGAGCACTTGAGCTGAAGAAGAGTTTTGGCCAAGGCTCATCACGACTCAATATTCCGATTCAAATTCCTCAGCAGGGCCCTTCCTCAACCTGCTGCCACCCGGAATCTGGTGCTCAGATATATCACTCCTGGACAGGGAGGTTCCATTTTGATATTGCTTACAGAGCGCTCTTACGAGGCGTGGCTTCAGGAGAACTGAAAACGGGCAGGAAGCAGTGCCAAAGCTTCCATTTGCCAGCTGTGCTGCTGAGCCTTCCCCAGGGAGACATGTTGGGCGATGTCTGCATCCTTTCCACCTGGGATGATGATGATGATGATAATAATAATAATAATAATAATAATAATAATAATAATAATAATAATAATAATAATAATACAGTGGTACCTCGCAAGACGAATGCCTCGCAAGACAAAAAACTCGCTAGGCGAAAGGTTTTTTCGTCCGCGATTTGCCTCGCAAGACGAATTTCCCTATGGGCTTGCTTCGCAAGACGAAAACGTCTTGCGACTTTGTTAAACCGTTTAAACCGTGCTTCGCAAGACGAAAAATTCGCTAGACGGCAAAACTTGCGGAACGAATTAATTTCGTCTTGCGAGGCACCACTGTAATAATAATAATAATAGTAATAATTTATTTATACCCTGCCCATCTGGCTGAGTTTCCCCAGGCACTCTGGGCGGCTTCCAATCGAGTGTTAAAAACAATGCAGCATTAAATATTAAAAACTTCCCTAAACAGGGCTGCCTTCAGATGTCTTTTAAAGAGAAGGTAGCTGCTTATTTCCTTCACATCTGAAGGGAGGGCATTCCACAGGGCAGGCGCCACTACCGAGAAGGCCCTCTGTCTGGTTCCCTGTAACCTCCCTTCTCGTAATGAGGGAACCGCCAGAAGGCCCTCAGCGCTGGATCTCAGTGTCTGGGCTGAACGATGGGGGTGGAGATGCTCCTTCAGGTATACAGGACCAAGGCCATTTAGGGCTTTAAAGGTCAGCACCAACACTATGAATTGTGCTTGGAAACGTACTGGGAGCCAATGCAGATCTCTCAGGACCGGTGTTATGTGGTCCCAGCAGCCACTCCCAGTCACCAGTTTAGCTGCCGCATTCTGGATTAATTGCAGTTTCTGGGTCACCTTCAAAGGTAGCCCCACGTAGAGCGTATTAAAGTAGTCCAAGCAGGAGATAACCAGAGCATGCACCACTCTGGCCAGACAGTCCGCAGGCAGGTAGGGTCTCAGCCTGTGCACCAGGTGGAGTTGGTAGACAGCTGCCCTGGACACAGAATTGACCTGTGCCTCCATGGACAGCGGTGAGTCCAAAATGACTCCCAGGCTGCGCACCTGGTCCTTCAGGGGCACAGTTACCCCATTCAGGACCAGGGAGGGATGGGGGAACCTAATCTCCAGGTGGACTCGTAGCTCTCATCAGCCCCCGTCAACATGGCCAGGGGAGGAATGGCTGGAGGGAGGCTGGCTCCCCATCGCTGTTCTGCAGCAACCCAGCTCAGAGCTGTACCCCCCCTCAATTTGAAAACTATATGCTTTGCACCTTCCCTACCCAAGAATCCTAGGAATTTTTGCCACAGTGCTATGAATTTATTTGGCTAGCAAGCCCTGACCCTTTTTTAGCGATCCTCAGTTGGGTTTATTTATATTACATTTCCCCCCACTGCTCTTCGTTGCAAACCACACCAGGAGGATATCAAGAGGAAACAGGCCTTCAGGTTTTGGGATCCCCAAATCATTTAGTCATTTGCAATGTCGATGTTAAGTGCCTTGAATAGGACTCAGAAACAAATAGCTTGTCCCAGTGATTAATCTGAAGGCTTCATGTTCACAGTCTGAAGACGTTTTGGCACCCCTAAATGTTTGTATCAGCACCAGTGATACCTGTACAGTGGTACCTCGGGTTACATACGCTTCAGGTTACAGACTCCACTAACCCAGAAATAGTACCTTATGTTAAGAACTTTGCTTCAGGATGAGAACAGAAATCGTGCTCTGGTGGCGCAGCGGCAGCAGGAGGCCCCATTAGCTAAAGTGGTGCTTTAGGTTAAGAACAGTTTCAGGTTAAGTACGGACCTTTGGAACGAATTAAGTACTTAACCCGAGGTACCACTGTACTCAGAAATATGCAAGTAAATGTTTTTTTTTTAAAGAGGGGGGAGAGAATTGAGCGTGAATGTTCGAATCTGTGCGAAATTTCGTTTTACGTTTGCGGCGGATGTGGGCTGGCCTTTCTGCCTGACTCCTCCCCTTTCCCCCTCTCTCTCTTCCAGGGAGCCCACCCATTGGTCGTTGCTGCTGTCCTGTTGATTGATGTGAGTCTGGCCTACCTGTTCTCCCTCCTCCTCACTTGAGATGGGTGGGGGCAGAGGGGGTGCCTTTGACCCCGTTCCCCCCCAACGCCCCACGACGACGGTTTGGTAACAGACTCCGATCTCCTCCATCCTCTGCCTTTCTTCCTGGAACCCCCCCCCTTTCTCTTTTTTCACTCGTCTTTACACCCCCACCCCTTTGCTGCCTCCTTCCTCCTCCTCAACCTTT
Organism: Podarcis bocagei; assembly: GCF_964188305.1. NCBI lineage: Eukaryota > Metazoa > Chordata > Lepidosauria > Squamata > Lacertidae > Podarcis > Podarcis bocagei. The sequence continues at coordinate 51,392,832 of NC_138138.1, read as the reverse complement.
CTAGATTGTTTACATACGAAGGGCTCTCTTTCTACTGGAGATTTCACTGTTTTTTCTTGCTCCTTTTTCCTGGTCTTTTCACCCCAGCTCCATAATCCATCTTTCTTAACCCACACTTTGAAACTCGGGCTGGGTGGGGGGGTCTTTTCACAATTATCTTAATGGGGGGAGTTGAGACCAAGGGGGCGAGTTTTGAGCCTTGTGGGGTTTTAAAACATTTTTGGGGACCACGGACTGTAGGGGACCCCCAGTCTTGTCTGCCTGCCATGAAATTGCATCCCCGTTGTCTCCTAAGGAGTCGATTCAGAACTCTCCCCCCACCATCTAAGGAAGATTTGGGGGGGTTGATACTTAACAAAGCCCTGCCCCCCAACCATTCCAGTACACATGAACATCCCCCGCAAGAGATGCTCCACACAAGTATAAGGAAGGGGGGCGATCTGTTTGCTTAAAGAAAAGGGTATCCAATTCGTATTTGTTCCCTCCTCACATTTTTTTTCCTACCAGCAGATGGCGCCGAGAGAAAATGGACACCCATCCCAAGAATGGGGCTCCTTTTAAACAGAGTTTGCAAAATCCTTTCTCCCCCTTTTTTCCACATTCATATTCTTACTTTCTATCTCTCTCTCTCTCTCTGCCACATCCTTTCCCTGAGGGAACCGGAACCTTCTTTTCAAACAAAAACAGACAAAAGAAGAAACAAAAAAAAAAGGAGAACTTTTTATTTACGCTTTTATAAACCTTTTTCTCGCAGCGTTTGAATAATTAAAAATAAAAACACTATAAATTAACGAGAGGGTGAAAGGGAGATTCCTGTTAGCTTCGGAGAAGGGGGTACTGTTCGATTCCCATATACAGGAAGTCCCAATATGGAAAAGTGGGCATTTGCTAGGCCATACTAGGAATTGCCCTTTTTTCCCCTTGCAGCAGAATTGTGATAGGCAAAAGGTAGGGTGCCCTGCTGTGTATATGACAGGTGGGAGTGTAGCACCTTGGGGTGCCCCTCTGCCACCACTGCACGGGGCAAGGGTGGCACGAGGCCAGCGCTGGGACAAAAGGAGCAAAAGGAGGGTGTCCCACCCCGAAGGAGGTTTGGAGAATGAAGGGCCTGACCGTGAGGAAAGGGGAGATCTTGCCTTCTAGAGGGTATAAGAGTTGACCCCTATGGGGGCAAAAGTTGTGTGCCTTTGGAAAGAAGTGCAATAGGAGAGACCCTGCAATAAAGGGGCGGAAAAGAGGAAGTCCCGCCTTTTTCAGGGCGCTCAGGAGTGCAATACAGGAAGTCCTGCCTTACTGATGGCAAGGAGAGGCAATTTAAGGGCAAAAGAAAAAAATAAAAAATAAAAAAGAGGGCTTTAAAGGGAGTCAGGTGGGGAGGCTCGGTGGGCCCCCCCTGCTGCATCCCTTCATGTTCTGGGTGACTGGGAACCAGAGAGGAGAATCGGTAGATACAGGATGACGACGGAGGTCCTCTAGTGTATTTTTGGGGGTGTCCTCCACAAGGAATCTCCCGCTCAGCCCCTCCCTGGATTCTGCATGAGGAAGCGACTGATCCTTTGCTGCGTGCTGTGTATACTGAGAATGTCTGTATAGCCGACAAAAAAAAAAAAAAAAAAACAGGAAAAAAAATCCCTTCCCTAGAGTTTTCTACCGCCTGCCCCCACCCCGTCTCCTCCAGTGCTTTGCTCCGGCCTTGATCCGAAGACTTCCCTTCCCTACCCTGCCCTCTTCTCCCTCTTCTTCCTGGTTTGCCTTTTTGACTGGATATTTCTTATTTCGTGTCTTTGGGATTGACAAAAAAACAACCATTAAATAAGTCTTGCAGGAAAAAAAATAATTTAATAAAAATATATTAATAAAAAGCTTGGAAACAGAAGGGTGTTTCATTTGGGGGAGCTATGCCATGTGTAGTGATAACAGGCATATGTTTTAATTACACACCACCCCAATCTCGTGAGTGGCGTGAGATTCCCGGAGCACCAGGCATGCTTATCAGAGTCCGTGTTTCCTTTTGAACTTTTGAGACACAGCAGAGACTCTGGTGTCTTTATGATACATGGTTTTATTTACACTTATCTCTAACCTGAACCCGAGGATGCAGGGGCTTCCAGCATTACACCCCAAGAGGGTCCCCACAGATCCGTAACGTCATACATGATTTATGCTGTGCTTGCGATGTTCTATTAGGTAAAGGGACCCCTGACCATTAGGTCCAGTCGTGACCGACTCTAGGGTTGCGGCGCTCATCTCGCTGAGGGAGCCGGCGTACAGCTTCCGGGTCATGTGGCCAGCATGACTAAGCCCCTTTTGGCAAACCAGAGCAGCGCACGGAAACACAGTTTACTTTCCCGCCGGAGCGGTACCTATTTATCTACTTGCATGTTGACGTGCTTTCGAACTGCTAGGTTGGCAGGAGCAGGGACCAAGCAACGGGAGCTCACCCCGTCACGGGGATTCGAACCGCCGACCTTTTGATTGGCAAGTCCTAGGCTCTGTGGTTTAACCCACAGTGCCACCCACATCCCTGATGTTCTATTACATCACTGTTATTTATTGTTAGTAAGCTGCTTTGGGATTCATATGAATGGAAAGCAGCATATAAATTCCAACCATCCATCCATCAAATCAGTGAAACCCACAAGCAGGTCCCATGCACAAGAATTCTCTCCTGCAGTTTCCACAGAGGCAGAGCATAGCCAGCATGACTGGTAGCCACCAGTAGCTCCCCGCTCTGTGAATTTGTGGAATCCTCTTATAAAGCCAGCCAGGTTGGAGCCAACACCGCTTCAGGTAGGAGTGAGTTCCATAGATTAACTATGTGCTGGATGAAGGATTTCCTCGATTCTTTCCCAAAATGCCCAACATTCAGGTTCAATGGATGTCCGTGAGTCCTAGTGTTATGGGGGAGACGGACTTTTAGCTACCCACTTTCTACATAACATACACAGTTCTATAAACTTCTATCGCATCCACTACTTACTCGCCTTTTCCCTCAATGACACCACCCCACCCCACCCCCCCGCAAAAGTGGCAGTCTTTCCTCATAGGCGAGTCGCGCTATCTCCTTGGATCATTTTGATTGCTCTTCTGGTTGTTTGGAGAACTTGAACGTTGGTACTCTTCGTTACAACACTATTGTTATTTAAAAGGTACATATTATTATTAATAATTATTATTTCTGTACCGCCTTTCATCTGAGGATCACAGGGCGGTTTGCAATTTGAAAACACAAAAACACACCCTGTAGTGACAGACCAAAACAATACATGCAACACCAAGAAACAGTTTAGAAGAGCAGACTTATTATTTTCCAAAGGCTGGGAGGAGAGGAACGCTTTTGCCTGGCGCCTAAAGATATGTAACAAAGGTACCAGGCGAGGCTCCCTGGGGAGGGCATTCCCTTTCACCTGAAGATGGTATTAAAAAAAATAAATGTGGCAAGTTTGGGGAAGAGGTCAAACTCGGAAGGTTGCAACACAACCTGCTGTGGCTGTAGAGACCACAGAATAAGAACAAAAAACCAGAACATTTTGGTCGGCCTAATGAAGGTATTGCCCTAACGCGGATTTTGAGGCAATCCTTCCTATGGGCCAACCTGCCTACTTTTACCCCAGGCTGCTTCCTGCCACCTATTGCTCCGCTCGCTTCAAGATGTGCCAAGGCAGCCAGCTGGGCGCCCTCCGCTCATTCGGCTGAACGGGAGCCCCGGGCCTGGGCCTTGCGGACCCCGGCCCTGCCAAGAGGTAAGCGCACAACAGCCCTGCAGTGTAGCCCGCCGCCAGCATTGCAAGTCCTTAGCCCGGGCGGGGAGGCTTTGCGGCCCCTTCCCGAATAAAATCCCACTCCAGGTTGTTGCAGCAGCAAAGGCAGCTCGGCTTGGCCGTTTCCTCCCCGCGCCCCCCGGTCTGACCCAGAGCTCAGTTGCACGCACAAAACCCCGCGCCGACCCAGGCAGGGAGCCGCCTTCAGACGTGCAGGAGGGGGGGACCCCGAAGGGCCGGAACTATTTATTTCCGCCAAGAAGGTTTCGGGGGCGGGTGGGAATGGGAAAGTCCGATGCACAAATCCCAGGTTTCTCCATGGGAGGGCAGTAGCCGCTTCCGCCAAGGGTCAGCGAAACCGGAAGCCCAGTGGAGGAGTTCCTGTCTAGAGGTTTGCTCCATGTCCGTGGTTGGTGGGAGCGTTGCCGAGAAAGTGGGGGGCGTGGTCTAGTCCTCTCCCCTACTGCGGCGCTCTGGCCGCGTCTCTATGGCTGCGCTCATAAAGCTTTATGGAGAAGCCCCTGGGCTGCTCATATATTATATAACATTACAGAGAGAAATTTTAGAGTCCTGCTGGCTTCTCTTTCTCTCTCTCTCTGGCCAGCCGAAGGAGCTGTTCGACAGTGGAACAGACTCGCACAAGAAGTGGTGGGCTGTCCTTCCTTGGAACATACCCTCCAACATTTCTCCGATGAAAATAGGGACGTTCCATTCCTTAATGGTTAATTTACTATTTATACTCCACTCATCTTTTTGGGTTGCCCCAGCCACTCTGGACAGCTTCCAATATATTAAAAAAAAACCCCATAAAACATAAGAAAGCTGCAGAGATCTCGTTCAGCTTCTGTTTTCTGGAAGAAGGTACAAGCCGCCTAAGAAACAGTTTCTATCCAAATGCGATTTTGGTTTTAAACGCAGTGTAAGGTAGTCTCTATGGGAGTATATTGTATTTAATTATGGGGTATTAGAGTTTTTAGGGGGCTAAGCAGGCTTGGATAGCTGGGATAGCAGGCTTGTTGGTTTTTGAATGTCTGATGTAGATTTTTTCAATTTCGTTGTTCTGTATGGGACAATGGCAATAAAGATTATCGTATTGTAAACATTAAAAAAACTTCCCTATACAAGATTGCCTTCAAATGGCTCGGGGGTCAGATCTCCATGCCCTCCAAGATTTCTCCAATGAAAATAGTGATGTCCTAAGGAAAAGCGGGACCAAATCAGAAACCGGGACAATGTCCCTGGAAAATAGGGACACTTGGAGGGTCTGTTGGAGGTTTTTAAGCAGAGGTTGGGTGGTCACCTGTCATGGATGCTTTTGCATAGATTCCTGCATTGCAGGGGGTTGGACTACAATTCTATGATTCTGTGAGCCCTGGAGGGCAGAAGCCAGGAGGTCTGCAACCCACTGAAGGGCCACAGCGAGGCAGGGGAGCAATAGTTTCACCCTTCAGATCCTCTTGGCGGCCAAAGGGCTGCTGCTGCTGTGGTGGTGTTTTGCCTCGCAAGGTTATTGTGACCTTTTTAACAGTTACGTAGCAGGCAAGCTTTCAACAGGGAAGAGGGAATGAGGAAATTCAGGCATCTGCCTTTCCGCCTGTTGCGCAGAAGTGGAAGGCCGCTTATGCTGAGAGAGCAGGTAGCCCGGGAGCATTCCACACACCTAAAGCACATTTGATGCACATTTAAAGCACACAATTTTCTGCCCTCACAAAGAATCCTGGGAACTGTAGTATGCTGACTGTGCTGGGAATTGTATCTCAGTGAGGGGTAAACTACATTTCCCAGGATTTACTGGAGGAAGCCACGTGGTTTAAATGTGCACTGGGTGTGTTTTTAAAGTGTTGTGGAGCTGCCTGTTGTTAGCAAATCAGAGACTTGCCTAGGGCATTTGAAACATAAGGTTTTGTGCCCATCCAAAGAATGTAAGAATAAACTTGCTGGATCAGACTAAAGGCCTCAGTTTTCCCCCAGTGTCTGATATTCAAAAATATCCTTCCTCTGGAGGGAAAGTCTGCATCTAGCTGTCATGCTAACTGACAGCTTTATCCTCTAAGTATTTGTGAATGTACACCCAGCTAGTTCACATCTGTTTCTTATGCATGGCCAGCTATGCAGGATTTGGATCATATTCTCTAGTCCACCTGTGCCTTTTTAATGATATGTATATAATATTTATAAGTCCCCAACAAACTACAAACTTTTTAAAAAATAAATTTAAAAAATTCATTAAATATGAACATTAGGTATGGTCTGTTCCCAGACTGGTACTGTTTTGCATATGGAATTCGATCATATACTGGCAAAGTCATGTTGCACAGTTAAAGTGGGTTTGGTGCTCTTGCACAGCAAACTGCTTTTTTAAACAAGAAACAAAAACAAACCTTGCAGTTCGGAAAGCTATGGCAAAATGAACTGGGAAGCAATGGATAAGGTTCACGTGGCACAATTTTGTATAACCTCTGCACAAACAAATCAGGATGAGTGCTCAATAAACAGGTTGTCTGAAAGTTCCCTTCTTTGGCTCAAGGCGTATCTGTCTGTCAACAGATCCCACTCTTCCGAAATAGCTTTAAACTTTGGCTAACTGCCCCCGGCCAATAGATGTGAGATGGGCGCACAAACCCCAGAGTCTGTCAAGACTGGCCCGTTCGGGCAGGGGTACCTTTACCTTTACTTAACTGCCCTTAAAAAAAAAAAGGATCCGAATGAAAAAGTCCCTTTCTGGGTCTGGCCAGCAGAGGGCGCCCCTGGGTCCAGGTAGCCGCAGAAGTTCAGGTGAGTTTACCTGGCTGGTTAACAGACTGTTGTCCGGAAATGCAATAAGTTGACTAAGCAGAAGGGGAGGATAGAGGGGGCACCAGCTGCCCCTCTGTGTGTCCCCAAAATATCGTGAAACGAAGAAGAAACCGTGTGCAGTGAATCTCTGGACAGGTGAGGAGAGGACCAGAGAAAAGGAATGAATGAAAAATTAAGTGCTGGTGGGAGTTAAGATAAGGGGGTGATAATCCCCAAAGAGGGTGCTAACATGCAAGAGAGGGACTTTGGGTTCTGTGGGGGTGTCTGGTGGCCCACTAAATTTTGCCTGCAGCTCATATGCATATGCAGATTCATTCAAAGTATGCACATTTTAAACTGTCCATCAGAGTGGAAGGAGGGGTTAAGGGAAAAGAGGAAGGGGAGAGAGTTTTACCGAAATATCTGAATTTAAATTCACAGTTGTGAGGGCTACACTGAAGAGACAGTTTGAGGGCAGGGAGAGGCTGCTTTTTATGGTACAGGAGTGAAATTCGAGACTTGAGGTGGGCAGAAAAATATCGACTGAGCTTAAAGCCTCCACAAAGGGCTTTTGATTTCCAATCCGGAAATCGTCTGCAATAAGGGCCACTTTACGGAACCAATTCAATTCTGTTCTTTCCACTGCAAATGCGGATTAATCCTCTACTTCCCCATAAACGTGGAAAGAAAGTATTGGAGGGAGGGAAACCTTCATTTTTACTATTCGTCAAAGGGTGTGAACTAATTTGCGTTAAGCGATTTAGACCTAGCGGCAGGTTGCTGGCATCCATCCCTAAGAGGAAGCCTTGAGTCCAAACCCAAGGAATACAGGCACTCTGCACATTCTCAGAAGCAACCTGTTATTACTTCCTGTCTTTCGGGCTTGAGCTGAGGAGTAAGAGTTGAGGTTCCTGCAGGTGCCACGTGCCAAAGGCCGCCCCCCCAAAAATTATTCCGCTCTTCACTTCCAGGATGCCGGAAGCACCTCTCACGTTGCCGGTCCTGATCCGGACCATACGGAGCGCACGGACCCAGGTGGAGGAGCGGGAGCTGGTCCAACGAGAAAGCGCCAAGATTCGGGGGGCCTTTCGGGGAGACGAGCCCGACACCCGCGCCTCCAACTTAGCCAAGTTGCTCTACATCCACATTCTGGGCTATCCTGCTCATTTTGGACAGGTATACACCCACACTGCACATGGGGAACTGTAGTTTGTTAAGGGAGCTGGGGATTGTAGCTCTGTGAGGGGTAGACTACAGTTCCCATGATTCTTTGTGGGGGGGGACCTTGGCTGTTAAAAGTGCTCCAAAAGTGTTGTAAGCGTGTTTTATTTATTTATACAGCGATGGGGTGAGCTCCCGTTGCTCGGTCCCAGCTCCTGCCAACCTAGCAGTTCAAAAACACGTAAAAATGCAAGTAGATAAATAGGTACGGCTCTGGCGGGAAGGTAAACGGCGTTTCCGTGCGCTGCTCTGGTTCGCCAGAAGCGGCTTAGTCATGCTGGCCACATGACCCGGAAGCTGTACACCGGCTCCCTCGGCCAATAAAGCGAGATGAGCGCCGCAACCCCGGAGTTGGTCACGACTGGACCTAATGGTCAGGGGTCCCTTTACCTTTTTATACAGCACTTGATGTACAAAGTTCCACCCCCCTGCCCCCAAACTTACCTTCCTCACATGTCCTCGCAACAACCGTGTGAGGTAGTTTTAGGATAACAGATGATAATAATAATAATAATAATAATAATAATAATAATAATAATAATTAATTTATTTATACCCCGCCCATCTGCCTGGGTTTCCCCAGCCACTCTGGGTGGCTCCCAACAGAATATTAATATACAAAACCTGTTAAACATTAAAAGCTTCCCTAAACAAGGCTGCCTTCAGATGTCTTCTAGAAGTCTTGTTTTTCTCTTTGACATCTGGTGGGAGGGCGTTCCACAGGGCGGGTGCCACTACCAAGAAGGCCACTACCGAGATGGTCAGTCAGTGAGCTTAATGGCCGAGTGAGGATTCGAACCCAGGTTCCATTTAGCTTCCTTAGCTAATGCACTTATAGTGACTTTATATGCAACTACCCCTCAAAAACCCCTCTGCTGATATTCCCAAATGCCGATCACCACCGAACAGTAACCCTTAAAGGTCCCGGTGGGATACACCCCCAACTAGAATGTTCTGGGATTTAGCCTGGGGGTTTAATCAATCGAAGGTTGTAGTTCTGGTGTAATCAATAATGGTGTGTTTCTTTCCTTATTCTGTCTTGAACCCAGATGGAGAGCTTGAAGCTAATGGCCTCCCACCGTTTCCACGAAAAGCGGATCGGCTACCTTGGCGCTGCCCTCCTATTGGATGAGAAGCAGGACACTCACCTTCTGCTGACCAATAGTATCAAGAAGTGAGGGATGAAACCAAAGAGTGTTTGTGGGGGGGGGGCAGAAAGAGAGAGTGGGTGCCCCCACACTGGACTAGTACAAATTTGGGAACGGAAAGCTATTATTTAGGGCAGAAGTTTTCAGCCTTTTGGAATCCACGGCCTCCTTGACCAACTACGTTCTTTCTGGTCCTCTCCTCTCCACTCTCTTTGGGGGTCCTCTGGGCAGCCGCTGCCGCCGCCCCTGCCCCAAAGACAGCTGCCTCCTCTCTCTGCCCCACAGGGGGCCTGGGAAGAGGATGCCCCCAGCCTTTGGAGCCTGGCCAAAGGTGAAGGTGAGGCCAGCATCTTACTCAGCTTGGAAGGCAGTAGTGGCAGCAGCGGGCACTGCCAGGCCTCCGTGGTGGAAAGACTCCCCTTCAGGACTGGGCACTCAGCTTCCAGGCAGGCATTGCATACAGCAAGCACAATAAAAGCTAGCATGGTGCCTGACTGCCCACCTTCCCACTTCTCTGTCCATTCCCAACAGCAATGGGCTGGCAGTCTGGCCGGCTTGGCTCCTTGCCCGCGTGCTTGCTTACTTCAAGGCTGCCTCACTTCCTGGCAACCAGCACCCAATGGCCAGCCCTGGAGGCAGCTTTCGCTTGTATTAGGGTTGCAACAAACAGCTGTGCAAGCCTTTGAGAGTCAGAGATGTGAGAGGACATCATAGGGGGGAGGGAAGGAAAGAGGGACAGAGGCCAGTGTTCCCCGCGGCACCCCTGACCACAATCCAAGGCTCTTGGGGTTGCGGCGCTCATCTCGCTTTATTGGCCGAGGGAGCCGGCGTACAGCTTCCGGGTCATGTGGCCAGCATGACTAAGCCACTTCTGGCAAACCAGAGCAGCGCACGGAAACGCCGTTTACCTTCCCGCCGGAGTGGTACCTATTTATCTACTTGCACTTTGACATGCTTTCGAACTGCTAGGTTGGCAGGAGCAGGGACCGAGCAACGGGAGCTCACCCCGTCACGGGGATTTGAACCGCTGACCTTCTGATCAGCAAGTCCTAGGCTCAGTGGTTTAACCCACAGCACCACCCTCGTCCCTTATGATTTAGGGTTATACTGGGGGGGGGGGGGAGAAACCAAGGCTACATTCACACCATGCATTTAAAGTGCTATGATACCATTTCAAACTGTCACGGCTTTCCCCAAAGGATCCTGGGAACTGTAGTTTTGTTGGGGGGGGCAAGAGCTGTTTAGGAGACTCCTGTTCCCCTTCCAGAGCTAAGGTTCTCAGAGTGGTTTAACATTCGGTCTGTCTTAAGGTTGCCATTTTTCAAGAAGTAAAAAATCTGGACACAAAGTTGTTGAACTTTTTTGGGGGGGGGATTTCCCAAACCGTTGTGGAGCTTTTTGGGGAAAATGAACCCCAAAGTTGTTGATCTTTTGCCAATTTTTCAGAATTCCCCCAGGACTCTAATTTCATCATTAGAATCCCGGACATGTCTGGGAAATTCCAGACAAATGGCAACCCTAGTCTGTCTACCCTGGGAATTTTAGCTCTGGGGGGGGTAGGGGTTTTCTAACAATGCTCAGCAACCTTAGCAAACTACAGTTCCCATAAATCCAGGGGAAAGCTTTGTTACTAGACTGGTGACTGGGAGCAGCCGCTGAGACCACATAACACCGGTCTTGAAAGACCTACACTGGCTCCCAGTACGTTTCGGAGCACAATTCCAAGTGTTGGTGCTGACCTTGAAAGCCCTAAACGGCCTCGGCCCAGTATACCTGAAGGAGTGTCTCCACCCCCATCATTCAGCCCGGACACTGTGGTCCAGTGCTGAGGGCGGTTCCCTGGCTTCGAGAAGCCAAGTTACAGGGAACCAGGCAGAGGGCCTTCTCGGTGGTGGCACCCGCCCTATGGAACGCCCTCCCACCAGATGTCAATGAGAAAAACAACTACCAGACTTTTAGAAGACATCTGGAGGCAGCCCTGTTTAGGGAAGCTTTTAATGTTTGATGCATTACTGTATTTTAATATTTTGTTGGAAGCCGCCCAGAGTGGCTGGGGAAACCCAGCCAGATGGGCGGGGTATAAATAATAAATTGTTGTTGTTGTTTGAAGGGCTGTCCTAGCACCTTAAATGTACAGGTATCAACCTGGTATTTGGGAGTGTGGGAAATTCAGGTGTGCTTCCAGTGAAAATCCTGGGAATCTAGTTGGAAGATTTATAAGGAGGGGAAGGGACCTGTGCTATGGGCTCTGAAGGAATGGAGGCTGAGATTCAGAATCACAGAACTGTGGAGCTGGAAGGGACCCACAAGGGCCATCTAGTCCAACCCCCTGCAATGAAGGAATCACAGCTAAGGAATCCCTGACAGATGGCCACCCAAACTCCGCTGAAAAACCTCCCAGGAAGGAGAGTCTGCCACCTTCTGTCTGTTCCACTCAAAACAACTCTTGAGGCTTGGGAAAAGACATGTCAAGGGAGCTGGGTCGCTGGGGGTTCCTTGAAATGCAATGTTGGGATACCAGCCAGAATACGGCAGCTTAAAAGTCTTTCAAAACACCAGCCTTTCCTGCTGGTTAAAGATGGCGGCCATCGGTAGGTCTTGAGGGTTGAACGTGGGGAATGAGTAGTGTTATGTACTGAGTTGAATAGGATCCAAACTGCAGCAGTCTGATTGGTCCTAGAACAAAAGGATCCAAAATGCAGCAGTATGATTGGTTGGCAGGAACCACCCAATCATGCTCCAGATATAAGTGAATCCACAACCTAATTGGCTTACAGTAGAATTCCAGAATTAGCCAATCATATGCAGCCCATTGTGTAAATAATGTATATAAAGCAGATACTGTGAGGGGACCTTCATTCATTCCTCCTCACCACTATGAGCTGAATAAAGAGCATGAAATCACTTTGCGACTCTGAGTATATTTCAAGTAGGAAGGAATATACGGGAGGTGGGATTTGTGTGCCTGAGGGAAGCTGTTTGGACAGGGGATGTGAATATTTGATAAACTGTTGCATCTTCCATTCACCTCACTTTCTTTTGCTCCCCGTAGCGACCTTCTGCACCCCACTGCCTGGGTGCAAGGCTTAGCTCTGAGCACCCTGGGCTCCCTGGGCTCGGTGGCCATGTTCCGGGATTTGGCTGGCGAAGTGGAGCAGCTTGCCAGGGTTGGCCAGCCCTCCGTGCGAAGGAAGGTGAGACCCCGCAGCTGAGATTTTTTCTTTAAAAAGCGGAGATTCCAATAATAATAATAATAATAATAATAATAATAATAATAATAATAAATTATTTATACCCCGCCCATCTGGCTGGGTTTCTCCAGCCACTCTGGGCAGCTTCCAAAAGAATATTAAAATACAATAGTCTAATAACATTAAAAGCTTCCCTAACCAGGGCTGCCTTCAGATGTCTTCTAAAAGTCTGGTAGTTGTTGTTCTCTTTGACATCTGGTGGGAGGGCGTTCCACAGGGCGGGCGCCACCACTGAGAAGGCCCTCTGCCTGGTTCCCTGTAACTTCGCTTCATGCAGTGAGGGAACTGCCAGAAGGCCCTCGGAGTTGGACCTCAATGAGGGTGGAGACGCTCCTTCAGGTACACTGGACCGAGGCTGTTTAGGGCTTTCAAGGTCAGCACCAACACTTGGAATTGAGCTCGGAAACGTACTGGGAGCCAATGTAGGTCTTTCAAGACCGGTGTTATGTGGTCTCGGCGGCCGCTCCCAGTCACCAGTCTAGCTGCCGCATTCTGGATTAGTTGTAGTTTCCGGGTCACCTTCAAAGGTAGCCCCACGTAGAGCGCATTGCAGCAGTCCAAGCGAGAGATAACTAGAGCATGCACCACTCTGGCGAGACAGTCCGCGGGCAGGGAGGGTCTCAGCCTGCAAGGCAGTTCCGTGGGGCACAGTGGGACCCCCCCCCATAATCCTTTGCTCTCTGCCTCCGCTTCTAGGCCGTGGTCTGTGCTGTACACGTTGTCCGGAAGGTGCCCGATCTTATAGACGTATTCACTCGACTCGGTGAACACCTGTTGACTGAACAAAATACCGGTAAGTGCCTTTGTCCCTTTGGCTGGGGCCATGGGGACGCCTCTTCGCCCTCCCCGTCATGGCAAGGGAGGAGACCATCTTGGCCCTCCCCATTGGCCGGAAAAGAAGCTGCTGGGAGCCTTTCAGAAAGGGCTCTGGTAAGAACTTTGCAGCTAGTGCCTGAGTTTGCCTTTCTCCTTCTCCCTCCCAACCTCTTTTCCTTTTGTGTCGTGCCTCTTAAATTATAAGTCAGAGGGCAGGGAGCGTTTTATTACTGGACACTGTGTAAGCCATTCCGGAGGGCCTTTTTCTTTCTTTCTTTGCTGATGAAGAGTTTAGGGCTGGGGGAGAAAGCTACAAATAAATAAATCAGTCCCCGCTCGTGCGTGCTTGGATATTCTTCGGTTGCTCAGAACGCTTGAGCCGACCGCTCCGTTGCAGAAGAGAAGGATTGATGCGAAGTGGGATGGCGGGGGGAGATTCTCCTAGGGGTGTTTGATGATGAAGGTTGAGAGGAGAGTTCAGAGGGGTATTCGACTCAGTTTTGATCACGGTGAACCCGCAGAAATTGATCGATATAAGTCAGGTCTGTGGATTTCAGTAGGGCTACTCTTTGCATGAGGGACGTGGGTGGCGCTGTGGGTTAAACTACAGAGCCTAGGACTTGCCAATCAGAAGGTCGGCGGTTCGAATCCCCAGGACGGGGTGAGCTCCCGTTGCTCGGTCCCTGCTCCTGCCAACCTAGCAGTTCAAAAGCATGAAGTGCAAATAGATAAATAGGTACCACTCCAGCAGGAAGCTAAACGGCATTTCCGTGCGCTGCTCTGGTTCGCCAGAAGCGGCTTAGTCATGCTGGCCACGTGACCCGGAAACTGTACACCGGCTCCCTCGGCCAATAAAGCAAGATGAGCACTGCAACCCCAGAGTCGGCCACGACTGGACCTAATGGTCAAGGGTCCCTTTACCTTTACCTTTACTCTTTGCATGATTAGGAAGGGCAGACGAGGCCTGGAGGGACCCAGGAGGGAGTTTTCCCCCCAGAAAAGCGGATCTCAAGGAGCGATTTGAAGGAGATCTCAAGAACAGTGTTTCCCAACCACTGTTCCGCGGCACACTAGTGTGCCGCGAGATGTTGCCTGGTGTGCCGCGAGATGTTGCCTGGAGGGAGGCGGGCGAGTCGGGCGGCGAGAGGCGGGGCGGCAGCGTCGAGGAGAGGCCGCCCAGCGCGGGGCTCTCGCCGTCTGCCTGCCTGGCTGCCTGCGAGCTCGGCGGGCAGCGCCTCCGTCCGCAGCGCCCGCCTCACGGCTCTCATTCCCTGCCCCTGCCAAAGCTCACCCAGCCAAGCCGCGCTCTCCTTCCTGCCTCGCTTTGCTGCCTCCCCCCCCACCCCCAAAGCTTGGAGTTTCCCCGGCAAGGGGGAGGGAAAAAATTGAAACTTACACTTTCGTGCGTCCCTCCCGGCGCGACGCTGCGCGCTGACGTCACGGGGCTGTAATGGTGGTGTGCCTCGAGATTTTTTTCATCAAACAAGTGTGCCTTTGCCCAAAAAAGGTTGGGAAACACTGCTCAAGAAAACGCCACTCTCCCGTCACATTGAGGCGGTGCAGAGAAACCGGGATCTGGGGAGCCTTGGTGGGCCTGGGACTTGGGAAGGTAGGGGACGGGACTTAGGAAGTCAGGGCAGGATCCGCACCCGGCCTACCTGTCTCTCTCTCTCCCCAGGCATCCTCCACGGGGCTGTCATGCTGATCTCAGAGATGTGTGAACGGAGCCCGCAAGCCCTGGACCGCTTCTGCAAGGTGGGGCAGCTGTGAGCTTGGCAACTCTCCCCGCATCCGTTGCAGTTAACGCGCAAGGACTACGTGCCTTTTGAGCAGGGGAGGGTGGGGGAGGGCAAGCTGCTGCTAAAGGAGCCTGTGCCTTGCATGCATTGAGTCCCGGGTTCAAGACTCGCATAGCAGGATTGGTTTGGCGCCCACCAGGAAATGGGGATGGGCTGTGGCAGGCCAGAACATGCAACAAACCCAAGAAGGATCTGGCCTTTGAGATTCTCCCCGGGCCACACACCCTCCCAAGCCACACCCCTTCACCCTCAGGACACGCCCCTTCCCAGCCTTGCTCGGCCCCCTTCTCCCGTGTTTCTGGCTGGAGCACATCCTTGAAATTTTGAGGATGACTCTCACTTGCCTGGACGGGAGAGAGGGAAAGGGGTGTGTGGAAGCTGGCCTACTGCAGAAATGTAAAAATTGCATGTGTTGCTTTTGGCTCCCCCCATCAGTGGCATGCGGCCTGAAATATACTCGGAGTCGAGAGTGGATTTCATGCTCTTTATTCAGCCCATAGTGGTGAGGAGGAATAATTGTTCCCCCAAAATATCTGCTTTATATACATTATTTGCACAATGGGCCCCACGTCATTGGCTAATTCCGGGATTCTCCTGTAGGCCAATCAGGTTGTGGATTCACTTATATCTGGAGCATGATTGGGTGGCTCCTGCGGACCAATCATACTGCTGCATTGTTCTAGGACCAATCAAACTGCTGCATTCTGAATCCTATTGTTCTAGGACCAATCAGACTGCTGCATTTTGGATCCTATTCAACTCAGTACATAACAGTTGACCATGAGGGAATGTGGCCCTTAGAGTAAAAAATATTCTCCAAGGACACAGAAAAAACTGTTCATGTATGTGGCGACAGCTGTGCGGATGTTACCAGCCCAGAAAGAAGACCATAGTCCCTACCAGGGAAGAATGGCAGATTAAGTTGACGGACTCTGCCGAAATGGCAAAAATGACCTGAAAGATCAGAAATCAGGAAGACCAAAATTTTAATAAGGAATGAGGGAAATTTACCTTGGAGACCACTTTAAACAGTTAAAATCGTTAGTGGGATTGCAATAACAGTTGTAATGTAACGAGAACTATGGATACATGGAGGGGGTGGGGAAATAATTTGGATCATTATAAAAGATGCAGTAGAAAAGGCTTAACAACGGAACCCAGGGAGGGGAATGAGAGAAGTCCAAAGATTCATGGGAATATTGTACAGTGGTGCCTCGCAAGACGAAATTAATTCGTTCCGCAAGTCTCTTCGTCTTGCGAGTTTTTCGTCTTGCGATGCACGGTTTCCCATAGGAATGCATTGAAAATCAATTAATGCGTTCCTAGGGAAACCGCCTTCAGACCAGGTCCGGGGACAGTCTGTCCCCGGACCTCTTCTGAAGGCTGGGGGGGGGGAACAAGGGCTTTTCTTCCCACCCCCAGCATATTAAAAAACCCCGGGACAGCGGAGGACTTCTCCGCTGTCCGGGCGATCTTAAAATGCTGGCGGGCGGCATTTTAAAATCGCCCCAGGACAGCGGAGGACTTCTCCGCTGTCCGGGGCGATTTAAAAGCCCCTGGGAAGGCAGGCAGGGGGGACAAAGACTTTCGCCCCCCGCCCGCCTTCAGAAGGTGTTCCCGCCCCTCTGCCCCACTTCGGAGCAGCGTTCCGAAGCCGGGCGGTGGGGGCAGGTGTTCCCTCCCCCCTGCCCCGCTTCGGAGCAGCGTTCCGAAGCGGGGCGGCTGGGGCAGGTGTTCCCGCCCCGCTTCGGAGCAGCGTTCCGAAGCCGGGCGGTGGGGGCAGGTGTTCCCTCCCCCCCGCCCGGCTTCGGAGCACCGGGAGAAGCGATCTCCCCGCAGCCCCTTGCTTCAAAAGAGGTCCGGGCGCTTCCCACTGTCCCCGGACCTCTTTTGAAGCAAGGGGCGGTGGGGAGAAGCGATCTCCCCGCAGCCCCTTGCTTCAAAAGAGGTCCGGGGGCAGCGGGAAGCGCTTCCCGCTGTCCCCGGACCTGGGGCTGCGGGGAGAAGATCGCTTCTCCCCGCCGCCCCTTGCTTCAAAAGAGAAGACCCGCTGTCCCCAGGGCAAGCTTCGTTTTGCGAAGCAAGCCCATAGAGAAATTCGTCTTGCGAGGGAACTCGAAAACGAAAAAACCTTTCGTTTTGCGAGTTTTTCGTCTCGCGAGGCGTTCGTCTTGCGGGGTACCACTGTATTTTCAGAAGGTGTGACTGTAAATTTTAATATGTAAAATCAAATAAATAAATTGGGCGGGAATAATGTTCCACAACCTCCCCCCAAAAAACAGAGGATGCCCTCCTAAACAACCTTACATGGGAGGAAGGCCCATTGAAGTCCACAGATCTTACATGTATAATAGGGCGGTGCTGTCAGGAGGAACAAAAAGACAGAAGTTGCCTTGGTTTTGGAACTGCCCCATTTTGAGATCAAAAGTGCTTTATGGATTGGAGGAGAAATTACCGTATTTTTCGCCCTATAGGGCGCACCAGCCCATGGGGCGCACCTAGTTTTTTGGGGGGGGGAATAAAGAAAAAAAATATATTTCCCCCCCCAGGCGCGGTGCTGGGGCGGGGGTAGCCCGAGCTTCCCCCGACCCCAGCCCTCAGAACAGGCTGCTATCCGCAAGCCTTGGGAGCTCGGCGGGAACTCCTGCGGGCTCCCAAGGCTTGCGGATAGCTTCCTGAAGCCTGGAGAGCGAGAGGGGTCGGTGCATACCGACCCCTCTCGCTCTCCAGGCTTCAGCGAAAGCCTGCATTCGCCCCATAGGACGCACACACATTTCCCCTTCATTTCTGGAGGGGAAAAGGTGCGTCCTATAGGGCGAAAAATACGGTACCCAGCGCCACAGGAAGGGGCATTGGGATTCCTGCGAGAGGGCATTGCGAGGAACAAGAGGCAGGGCTCTGGAGGACGGATGCTTTGTGACGGATCTTCTGCTAACCCTGCTTGTCTGTTCTCTTGTTTCCCTCCAGTTTGTTCCTCAGTTAGTGGGGCTGCTCCGTAACCTGGTGGTTGCCGGCTACTCTCCGGAACACAGCATCTCAGGAATCAGCAACCCTTTCCTGCAGGTAAAAGGATCTCGTCCCCTGCAACCTCCCCTCTTCCCCTGAACTTCTGCCTCACCTTTCTTTCCGCAATTCAAGAGAACCTGGAGTGCATTTAAGAATTGCTTCCCGCAGAGAGTTTCAAGGGCACAAACACTGAGCGATTAAAAAACAACAGGTATAAAAACAATTTCAAATCCAATTTACAGGTACAGGCTGGGACCCTTTTTTATCTTTTTAACTCCACTTAAAAGTTGGTTGGAAAAGGAAGGTCTTCGGCAAAGGAGCAGGGAAACAGCTAGCAATCCCAGAAGCCTTTGCAACTGCAATCCCGTCAGCCTTTGCACTGACCTCGGAGGTCTGTTGGGGTTTGAGAAAGGAGGTTTGGAGGGAGCAATTGTGGTGGGTTTATGGCAGAGGTTTACAGGCTTTTTAGATGCCGTTTCACGTGGTACGCAGGAATGTACCCCCCCCATAGCTGTCAACTTACAGATTTGAAAATAAGGGGCCAGCAGCCTTGAAAATAAGGGATCAGCAGCCAAAATAAGGGATTTTCAGAGCACAGGTAGGTTCAACTTCTGAGCCCCTCCAAGCCAAAGGCAGAAAGCCCAGCCAGCAGCCAAACAAAGCCTCAAGCGGTGGTTCCCACAGCGCAGCAACCCAGCAAAGGGGATGCAGCAAGGGAAACCACCGTCACCTCTCCGCTGGGAAGCGCTGAGCAAAGGTGATTCCCCAGGCAACACAGCCGATTTGATTGGCACAAGGCATGCAAGCTCCACCCCCCAGTCGTTCTTAGACTCCTTATTGGGTGAGCAACGCAGCCAAGCAACACAGTTGGAGCCTCCCTCCTCCCTGGCCGGCAGGGAGGGAGGGAGAGGAGCTGCTTCCTTTGAAACCCGGGAAATTTAAGGGACATCATCAATAAGGGACGGCAGCGGGACACAGCGCTGGGATTTCCCGCCAAATAAGGGACGGTTGACAGCTATGAACCCCTCTCCCGTAAGTGGGGAGACGTCTGTATTAGCCCGGACACCCCTATCTCGACTGATCTTGGAAGCTAAGCAGGGTCAGGCCTGGTGAATACCTGGATGGGAGACCACCTGGGAATACCAGGCGCTGTAGCCCTGAGTCAGTGTGGATTAGTGGTTCAGATGCTGGGAGACCAGAGTTCAAACCGTGACTCACCAGGTGGCCTTGACCCATCACAGCGCCTCAGCCTAGCCTACCTCACAGGGTGGTTGTGAGGATAAAATGGGGAGGGAGGGAAGGGGGCATCGAGCTTGTGGGATACAAATAGGGTGAGACAATAAAACGTGGCTGGGCTTAGCATGCCTCCGTGACCAGAAGGGTGGCGAGTTTGACTGCTCAGTGACTGAGCTGAGGGAGAGAGTGGAGCTTTCCCTCTCTTTGCCTCCTTTTAAAGTCACCTCCTTTTCATAATAATAATAATAATAATAATAATAATAATAATAATAATAATAATTTATTATTTATACCCCGCCCATCTGGCTGGGTTTCCCCAGCCACTCCGGGCGGCTTCCAACAGAATATTAAAATATAATAGTCTATTAAACATTAAAAGCTTCCCTAAACAGAGCTTTACTCCATCCTCACCTCCCTGATAACATCTCTCCACCCAGGTACAGATCCTGCGGCTGCTAAGGATTCTGGGAAAGGACAACGAAGACGCCAGCGACGCCATGAACGATTCCTTGGCTCAGGTGAGCCCAATGGTTGTTGCTGGTGCTGGAAAGGGTGCCCTGGGTGAGGGAGGGAAGAGAGACATTTAGAGGACTCTGGAGAACAGCGTTCACTTCACCATGAACAAAACGGGGGGTCCATTTAGCCTCCACGTTTCGATTAAAACTTTGCTAGGCCTGGTCTAGATTGTATGACCTAGAACCCTTCGTTAGCAAGGGCTGTACCATTTGGGGGGTGGTGGCTGCCGTCAGTGAAGAGGGAGGAAGAGACCAAGGTGAAGGCCTGCGGGGGGAGAGCGGGGCGGGGGAACGTCCCACACCAAAAGCCAGCAAGGCTGCCAACCCCTCCGCTTCTTCCCAGGTGGCCACCAACACGGAGACAACGCGGAACGTGGGCAACGCCATCTTGTACGAGACGGTGCTGACCATCATGGGCATCCGCTCGACCAGCGGCCTACGGGTATGGGGGATTCGTACGGGCCAGGTGGACTGGGCTGATCCTGCACCTCTTGCGTTCAGATCTTTTGGGAGGATGTTGGGTTGTTTGGGTGCAAATGGAATATTCTGGGCGCCTCCTGGGGCGATGATGGCTCTTCCCATTTCTAGACCCCACATACGATCAAAACTGATCGTGTGGAACTTCAGGCCCCTGATATCAAAACGGCCCTCCAGACCTCTCTGTTTGGCCCCAGAAGTCCTCTCCCAAAGCCACACCATCCTCAGGTACCGTATTTTTCGTCCCATAGGACGCTCCGTCCCATAGGACGCACCTAGTTTTTTTGGAGGGAAATAAAGGGAATTTTTTCCCCCTTTATTTCCCCTCCAAAAGCAGGTCGGGGAAACCGAACCAGGTCGAGGAACAGCGGGATGGCGGCGCTGCGCCTCCCTGCTGTCACCCGAGCTTGTGGGGCTGGCCGATGTCTGCCCGGCGCGAGGGGCGCTCTGCATCAGGGCGCCCCGCCCGCCAGGCGGCAGGCTGCTATCCGCACCGTGGGGAGCCTTGCGGGGAACTCCTGCAAGGCTCCCCACGCTGCGGATGTCTGCCCGGCGCGGGGGACGCTCTGCTTCAGGGCACCCCTCACGCTGGGCGGCAGGCTGCTATCCGCGGCATGGGGAGCCTTGCGGGGAACTCCTACAAGGCTCCCCACGCTGCGGATGTCTGCCCGGCGCGGGGGGCGCTCTGCTTCAGGGCGCCCCTCGTGCTGGGCGGCAGGCTGCTATCCGCAGCCTAGACATCCTTGCGGGACCTCCCGCAGGGCTGCCTAGGCTGCGGATGTGTTCCCGAAGCCTGGAGAGCGAGAGGGGTCGGTGCGCACCGACCCCTCTCGCTCTCCAAGCTTCAGCAAAAGCCTGCATTCGCCCCATAGGACGCACCCAGATTTCCCCTTCATTTTTGGAGGGGAAAAAGTGCGTCCTATAGGGCGAAAAATACGGTAGTTCTGCCTTGCTGGAGAACTGCAATGATAAATCTCGCTTTCCTGGAAAGAGGATGGAGAGGTCTTTGGGATCTGTGCGTCTGTTTCCATAAACCTTTGAGATTTGTGTGGCTCGGGTGCAACCTGTACAAGGATAAGACCTGTATCTGTTGTTCTAGCCACTTTCGCCCACTTGCTGCCTCTGGTCTGCGGCCCCTGAAAGGTTGCTTTTGAGGGAGTGCGGCCCCCAAGCCCCAAAGTCTTCCACATCCAGCTATCCCAAGCTAGAATCTGCTTGTTCTGAAGCTTTCCCGTTCTTCCTCTGCCCCCTCAGCTCATACAAATGGTACATTTTGGGAATTAAGGACACCTCTCTTTTCCACACCTAGGTTCTCGCTATAAATATCCTCGGGCGATTTCTCCTTAACAAGGACCGGAATATCAGGTACAAAAACCCCCACGAAACAAACAAAGCACTGGAATGACCCAGATAGAGCTGTGAGGAAACGCCGTCCCAACAATCACCTGAAATTTTCCTGTCGGAATTTTGAAAATATATTTTGGGGCCGAGTCTCCTTATAACACATTTCGCCCTGGCTCCTTTTAAAACGCGGCGCTTGGTTCCTGCAGAGGTTTTTAAGCAGAGATTGGAAGGACATCTGCCGTGCAGGATCTAGTCACGATTCCTGCACGATTCTGGGGGATTGGACTAGATGACCCTTGGAGCCCTTTATGATTCTTTGATTCTGCGGCCTGACATCTTCTTCTCCAACTTGGGACCACTGAAATTCAAGAAGAGGGTGGGATGTTGGAAGATGGCGTCTGCAATCGGGGCCTCGAGCGAATTTTTGAACCCTAGTCTCCCGGTTCCTGGTCCAGTTCTCTGGCCCTTGACCCACATGGGCACACAGCGCACAGCACACAGGCTGTGTTGTCTCAACCCTCGACTCGCCTTCCTCACCGGCATTGCAGATCCCTTATTTCCCCTTCATGATCTGCCCCCTTCTCCTAATTCTTTGAGGCCCGTTCTGTAGACACCGGTCTGGGAGAGGGAGCGTGCCCAGAGACCCTCAGGTTCCCTCATGAGCCGCCGCCAATGGCCTCACGGCTGAGGGAAAATGAGGGACGGAGGCTATTTCTCAAATATCTCCCTCACCCCCAAGACAAGGCAGCCACCCCTTTTCCACAGCGCATGAGAAGCAGCCGCGTGATAACTCGGCCTATTAAAATGCATCCTCAGGGGCGCGACGCTTCTTTTCTTCCCCGGTGAAACAGTGCGTGAAATTAATTTGCCACACGCTTAATTCAGATTTGCTCGGATGTCCCGGCCGCCCTGACAGAGGTTGTTTTAGGGCCTCGCCGGCCGCCATTTTGGCTGCCCATGCCACAGCCGCCTGTTACCCCCCTTGCCTCCCACCCGGCAGCGTCCCCTTTCCATCTTGAAGCGAATCAAGGAGAAATGCTTCCGACTTCATTGGCTGCGGACGGTCTTCTTTGTGCCGCTTCCCTGGTTAAAGGGCCTGGGAGACCAGGGTTCGAATTCCCGCTCGGCCATGAAGCATTCTAGGTGGCCTTGGGCCCCAGTCACCCTTCTCTCAGCCTATCCCACCTCGCAGGGCTGTTGTGCGGATAAAACAGCGAGGGCGAAGGATAGCCCCGAGCGCCTGGAAGGAAACACGGGATGTAAATGTGATGGATTAAGCTCTCCTCCTCTCCCTCTCAAGATGTGATTTATTTATTTTTCTCTTGTCGGGGGGAATCTTCCCTTTAGATACGTGGCTCTAACATCTCTACAGAAATTGCTGCAAGAAGAGAACAGTGCCGTTCAGAGGCACCGGGCCACAGTCCTTGAATGCCTGGCCGACCCGGATCCCACGGTGAAGAGGTGAGACTGCGATAGGAATTTCAAAGTCTTCGATATCTGGTAATGTTCATAACCGCACGTACATAGATCAGCACAGGAAGACCGACCTGAAGTCATTTTGATTCCTAAACTGAGCAAATGTTTTCTCTGCAAGGTCAAAGTGGGAAACCTCCCATTGTCTTTTCCTTCACAAATCCTGTCTTAAGGGTATGTCTGTGTTTGAATAGGGTGTGAGCTTGTGACCTGGCCCAGGAAATAAGTATTTATCATTACAAAAGACTGGCCAGGCTCCCCTGGCGATCCAATCAAGTAACCTGCCAGACAGGAGAAAAACAACATTCAAATTTCTGTTTTAGACCGCCTTTTCTGTGATGTAGGTGCGATGTATCTGAGGGGTGGTCTTAGGTTACACCCCTTCTGTGACGTATGTATGATGTTTCTGGGGGTGGTCTTGATCTACAGGGTGTCAATTTCAAAAGTCTTTATAAGGCCTTGCACGCAATTTTTCTGGGTCCCTCCTCTCTCCTGCAGGTGAGGGGAGCACCCTGTTGCAACAGATCAATAAAGATCAGGCTTACTAGCTGCTTTGCTTCTCAATATTCTCTGGTTGGCCTCTGTTATTCTCTCCTACCAATAGGGAACCTATGTAAGGACTCTATATGGGCTCTTGGATACCCCATAAGGGAAAAGGGCAATTTTTGTTTACAACAAGACAAGGGGGAAAGACAGGGCCGAGGCTCCGGGAGACGATGTCTCTGAGTCGGGAGAATTGCTCGCTTCTCCCTCCTTCCTCAGGCGAGCCCTGCAGCTGAGCCTCGCCCTGGTGAGCGGCAGCAACGTGAGGACGACCACAAAAGAGTTGCTGGTTTTCCTGGACACCTGCGCTCCGGAGCTGAAGTCGGACTGCGCTTCCGGAATATTCCTGGCCGCTGAGAAGTGAGTCGGGTCCGGCCGTTGCCCGTAGGGGGCATTGTAGAGCAATCCAGGGCAGGTTTGTTTGGGGGGAGGGGGTTGAATTTTGCAACTTTTGCGCTCATGCCAGAGCAAGAGACTCTTAATCTTAGGGTCGTTGGGCAAAAGATTCCTGCCACTCTCCAATTTTGTGACCTAAGACTTGGGAATTCAAAAGATGTCTTGGTTAAATTAATAAGATTTGGTTCTCCTTGGTAAGTGAAACGCATGTAAAATTGCACAGAAATAATTAAAAACGAGCGCTTGCAGTTATATTATACAGCACATTAAAAAAATTATTGTTCATTTTTATTATTATTCAGCATCACCTGACATTTTCAGAAGGCGAAATTAAAGTCTTTGGTTTTCTGAGAAAGCAGTTTATGTGCTTTCTAATCAAACGTAGATTCGCCAAGCTGAATGTTGTCCCACCACAAAAATAATAGCAGATTTGAATTCCTCACACCCAAAAACGTATTTTTAAGGCCCTCCCTTCCTGAAGAAATTAGCAAAAATTAAGTTCCACCCCTTAAATTGACATGCTCTGACAGCGTGAGGGGCACTTTCAGGCAGAGCAATAGGTCTAAAGACATTCCTGCTCTTCTCGTTTTCTTCCCCCACCTACTTCAGGTTTGCGCCCAGCAAGCGTTGGCACATCGACACCATCCTCCAGGTTCTGACCATGGTAAGATGGAGGCTGGGGTGGGGGCTAGGATCCTTGGGGAGCCGCGGAAAGCTGTGTGGCTCAAGGAAAGGCCTTCCTCTCGCAAGGGGTTGTGTTTGAAGAAGCTTCTCCACCATCTGGACTAGAAACTTTCTTCTTTTCTTTTGGGAGAGGCAAGAAACAGAAAGCTGACATTCTCAGGCACCCAAAACACCCCCTACTATGAACATTTTTCAGGCTTTAATATTTATTTTCCTCTCCCTGTTTCCAGCACCCATTGAAACTGCCATTCTAGGTGTGTTGAAAAAGTGAGTTTCAAGGCCCTCCCCCCCTTCACATAGAGCCCACCAATAGCAGCCCAGATTCCTCAGAGTGCCTTCAGAGCCAAGTCCTTGGTAGTGTGGGCTTGTGTGGAGGAGGAGGAATCTGTTGAACTCTTTTTAAGGGAAGGAAGGGCCAAGCAGAGACATATCTCGGAGAATGAGCGTAGCTCACACCCACGGTTCCTCTCCTTAATCTCTGCAGGCTGGCTCCTACGTACGTGACGACGCGGTGCCCAACCTCATCCACCTCATCGGAGGTGCAAAGGAGCTTCACGGCTATGCGGTTCAACAGCTATACAAGGCCCTGATCCAAGATATCTCTCAGGTATGAGATTGGGGAGGGGGGTGATGGGGGAGCGGGGCATAGAGGAAGAGTGAGGCTATGTATCCTGTGCCCACTTACTTGCAAGTGAGTTTTTTATTAACTGAACAGAATTTCTATAATGCTTTGCACCAAAACCTCTAAGCTGTTCTTCCTATACAAATAGAAATGTAAGGCTGTCGTCACGCTGCACTTATCAGCATTGGGCCAGTTGTTGTCTCTTAGCTAGCCTACTTCACAGGATTGTTGTGGGGGAGGAGAACCACCTGCACTACCTTGAGCT
Organism: Podarcis bocagei; assembly: GCF_964188305.1. Taxonomy (NCBI): domain Eukaryota; kingdom Metazoa; phylum Chordata; class Lepidosauria; order Squamata; family Lacertidae; genus Podarcis; species Podarcis bocagei. The sequence goes on along the minus strand of NC_138138.1, from coordinate 51,367,500 downwards.
CCTTGGGAGAAAATATAAATGTAATAAATAATAATAAAATAACGTGGGAGGTTTTTTTTTTAAGAGGATGTGAAAGGTTGGCGAGCAGAGGCAGCAGATCCCAGCAGAAGACATTCAAATTACCCATAAAATTATATATTAAAAAGTCCCCCTAAAAGAAACCCACCCTTCAGAATTGCATATTAAAATGCACGTCAAACGTACAGGTTTGTAGGCTTGCTTAACCGAAAAGCCTTTTCAGCTGGAGCTCTCCCTCTCTCTTTTTCCCCTCCCAGCAACCCTTGGTCCAGGTGGCTACCTGGTGCATCGGTGAATACGGCAACCTCTTATTGGACGGCAGCTGTGAAGAGGTGGAGCCCACTCAGGTGAGGAGTGAGAAATTGAGGGTGGGCATTTTGCGGGGAACATTGAGTGGGGGAAGTTTGCTCACGCCCCCTGGGGATAAAACACCCGATTTCATTATGGTTTCCCTCCTCCTCCTTTCTCCCCCTTCTCTCCCACTGCGGCAGGTGGACCCAGAGGAAATGGTCTCCATGTTGGAGCGAGTGCTGCAGTCGCACCTCTCGCTGCCGGGCACCAGGGCCTACGCCCTCACCGCCCTCATGAAGCTCGGGACCCGTCTGCAGGGCAGCGACATCAAGTGAGCTCACCACCGACATTCCCACCCTTGCAGGTCTGCCACGGGTTAAGGCTGCGGACACACCATAACCTGCAACCCTGGGAGTTGTAGTTTGAGCTACAGCTCCCAGCACCCTTAGCAAACAAAGGTTCCCAGGATTCTTTGGGAGGGGTGGGGAATTGTGTGCTTGGTTTAGGCTCGCAGCCTCAGCTTCCCCTCTTCCTAAGCCAGGCCTCAGGGGCAGGGGTGGACGTAATAACAACAACAACAACAATAATAATACTAATATAATATTTATACCCCGCCCATCTGGCTGGGTTTCCCCAGTCACTCCGGGCAGCTTCCAACAAAATATTAAAATACAATACAGTGGTACCTCGGGTTAAGTACTTAATTCGTTCCGGAGGTCCGTTCTTAACCTGAAAGTGTTCTTAACCTGAAGCACCACTTTAGCTAATGGGGTCTCCTGCTGCCGCCACGCTGCTGGAGCACGATTTCTGTTCTCATCCTGAAGCAAAGTTCTTAACCCGAGGTACTATTTCTGGGTTAGCGGAGTCTGAAGTGTATGTAACCTGAAGCGTATTTAACCCAAGGTATCACTGTAGTCTATTAAACATTAAAACCACTGGTGATCCTTGGGAGCCCACGGAATTCAAATACCAAGGAGATTCTGACTTAATACATAAGGATGAGTGTTCTGGTGGCAAGAGCTGTTTGACAGGGGAAAGGACTCGCCCAGAAGGCGGTGGGCTCTCCTTCATTGCAGGTTTTGGAAACGGAGGTTGGATGGGCCATCTGTCAGGGATTCCGCGATTCCTGCACTGCAGGCGGGTTGGGCTAGATGACCCCTGGCTTCCCTTCCAACTCTACAATCCTACGACTCTACGACTGGCAGGCTGTAGCAGTGGCAAGCGTTGGACCACCCTGTGAGGCCTTTTGAATTGATTTGCCTCTGTAATATTTCCCGCCTCATTCTGTGTCCTGCTTCTCTGCCCGAAGCAGAGGCTGCTCATAACCTCTTCCACTCAATTCTTTTTTCCTGCCCTGCCAACCCTGAGAAGTCGGATCCGGAGCCTGGTTTCCATTTACTGCAGCTGCCATGACGTGGAGCTCCAGCAGCGGGCGGTCGAGTACAATGCCCTCTTCCGGAAGTACGACCATCTCAGGTACTCCGGGCAAAAGATGGGAGCCTGAAACTGCTCTCGTTCTCGGGTGCTCTGCATATTCTGACCTTCTGTGTGGGCGCTTCCATTCACACAACACCCATTTTTTTAGCTAGCTTCCCCATTTCACCCCGTCCAACTTCGAGCGCTGAAAACTTTGCTCCGAATGGCCTTCCGCCTTGACAGTCTTTGTGGGTGCTCACAGGAAGCCTTCAGCGGCTAAACCTCCACAGAGGAAGACCAGTACCAAAATCTGGTTTGGAAACCTTTATTCCTGACACGCAGGTCATAGGATGGGTGAGGAGGGTTGACGGCGGGAACAGTGGAGCCAAGTCACTGGCAGATAAAATCTCTCTCCTACCCTGCTTCCCCACTCTCTTGCCAAGTAAAGGTAAAGGGACCCCTGACCATTAGGTCCAGTCGTGGCCGACTCTGGGGTTGCAGTGCTCATCTCATTTTATTGGCTGAGGAAGCCAGTGTACAGCTTCCGGGTCATGTGGCCAGCATGACTAAGCCGCTTCTGGCGAACCAGAGCAGCGCACAGAAACACTGTTTACCTTCCCACCGGAGTGGTACCTATTTATCTACTTGCACTTTGAGGTGCTTTCGAACTGCTAGGTTGGCAGGAGCAGGGACTGAGCAACAGGAGCTCACCCCGTCGTGGGGATTCGAACTGCCGACCTTCTGATCGGCAAGTCTTAGGCTCTGTGGTTTAACCCATAGCGCCACCCGCGTCCCATCTCTTGCCAAATAAATCCCCACAAAAGGCCCGTATCTCTCCATTTTCTTCCTTTCTTCCTGCCAGAGCATCCGTCCTGGAGAAGATGCCCTTAGTCGACAAAACTGGCTACGCCGAGGAAGGAAGCGAAAAAGAGCAGAATGGAAGAGAGGGCGCTGTTGCTCCTCAAATCCTGGAGGTGGCGCCAGCGCCCAGCGACGTCCAGCAACAAGACTCTGGCCAGGTGGGGAATTACTTTGCCAAGCGGTTGGCACCAGGGGGCACTTGGGAGCAGGGCAAACCCCAAACTTGACGGCAAGGTGACATTTTGGAGCGGGGAGCAGCCATAATCCAGGATTACCAATTCCAAATAAGGATTTGGTTTTCAGAGATGGCCAATCTGTGCTTCCCCTAGACTGGCAGCACCACAGCAGAACCCAAACATAATGCTGTATTTTGAAGAGCCCAGCTGTTAATTTGGCCCACCTCCTTTTATAAAACCGGAATCCTGTATCATCTTGACTCTTTCCTTACACGAATCAGTTGGGCGGACAGCTTGTTGCTGCGCCACAGAAAGGCTGAACTGAACTGGAACCGAACCGGGTTGGTGGGGGTGAAACCTGAACTCAAGCCTTGATTTTTAAAGGAGGCGTTTCGAAAGTGCAGCTTGTGAACCACCTGTGGCTCGTGAGCTTTATCCATGCAGTCCGTGGCAGAAATATTTAATTAATCAATTTTTAAAAATGGTTTTATTGTTTATATGCCTCCCAGCTGACTGGCTTGCTTCCACATCTAGCACAGAACATAAAAATGGCTAAACCACTGGCGGAAAAACCACTAAGTGACCCACCAAGATTTTCAACAATTTTAAAGTGGTCTGAACACCCACAGCCCTATTTTAACGTGCCCCCCCCCCCGGCAGTGGCTGTGCTGTTTCTGCTGCCTCTCCTTTCCGAGATTATCACTGCATGCCTTTGCCAGAGCTCTCTGCACTGGTGCCCTGCAATGGGAATCCCCCCCACCCTCGCCATCTCCTCTTCAACACTCCCTTGCTTTCCCTGTAGGTCTCTGATCTTTTGGATCTCCTCGGAGGCCCTGCAGATCCACCTCCAGCCCAGCCCAGCACTGGCACCCCGGCAGTGGAATCCTTCCTCGATTTCCTTGGCGATCTGAAAGCCCCAGGTATGTTGACCTAAGAGCTCTTTGCTGGTGGGGAGGGAGCTGCTTGCTTTTTGCGGCTCGATTCTTGACAAGACCCTTTCAGGCGAGTCTGCAAAGGACAACTCCCCCCCACCCCAATATTCTTTCATTTTATCACTGCCCCCTGGGGGTCTTCAGGACAGAAGAAATAAAGTGAGGAGAGCTCCATCTCACATGGGTGTTTCTGAGCAAAAGCACTGCCCCCCCTTTAACAACAGCTATAGCACTCTTGTTGTGTTTTAACAATGAGCACTAAAATATGCCTGTATACCTGAAGGAGCGTCTCCACCCCCATCGTTCAGCCCGGACACTGAGGTCCAGCTCCGAGGGCCTTCTGGCGGTCCCCTCCCTGCGAGAAGTGGGCTTGCAGGGAACCAGGCAGAGGGCCTTCTCGGCGGTGGCGCCCGCCCTGTGGAATGCCCTCCCATCAGATGTCAAGGAAATAAGCAGCTACCTGACTTTTAGAAGACATCTGAAGGCAGCCCTGTTTATGGAAGCTTTAAATGTTTGATGTTTTATCCTGTTTTAATATTCAGTTGGGAGCCGCCCAGAGTGGCTGAGGTAACCCAGTCAGGTGGGCAGGGAATAAGAAATAATAATAATGAATATTATTAGGGCTTTTTTCAGCTGGAACTCAAGTTCCGGCATTTCCAGGTGGGCATCATTGCTATTCTAAGAGAAGGAGGGAGGTGTTTGTGGTGAGTTCGCCTCCTTTTTTCCTAGAAAAATAGCACTTATTATTATTATTATTATTATTATTATTATTATTATTATTATTATTATTGAAAGCTGCTCTGTTTTGAGTAATGCAACAAAGGGAAAGCTACAGGGTCCAATGAAACCCCGTCTATGAATGGCACTCACAGCATTTCCAGAGAAAAATACAGAAGAGACCAGGCTGCTCCCTGCTTAGCCATGTGGGCCACATATTATTGTGAATGGTCAAAAGAGGCCTCTTCCTCCAGGGGGACCCAAAAGCCACAGCCTCTGAGCTGGAAGGTCACAGTGCCAGTCCTGTGTACGCTGCCTGGGGTTACTCAGGCGAGGGCAAGGCCCTTTGCACATGCTCAGGTGTGCCTTGGCTTGGCATGGCTCTGGGGACTTTCTGTACCGCATGGAGTGGTTGGCTGGAGGGGAGCTAGACTTAGCTGGCCATCCTTCCCTCCCCGCAGCCTCCGCCATCGCCCGCATGGTTGCATACGAACAAGACGGCCTGCTGGTCGAATTTTCCATGGAGCGGCTGCCGCTGGAGCCCACGTTGCTGCTCATCACGGCCACCGTCTCCAACAGGACCCCCCACGACGTGGTCGGGTTTTGTCTGCAAGTGGCCGTCCCCAAGGTGAGGCCCCGGGTGGCTTTAGAAGAGTGTTGGAGAGCCAGTGTGGTGTAGTGGTTAAGAGCGGTAGTATCATAATCTGGGGAACTGGGTTCGCGTCCCCACTCCTCCACATGCAGCTGCTGGGTGATCTTGGGCCAGTCACACTTCTTTGAAGTCTCTCAGCCCCACTCACCTCACAGAGTGTGTGTTGTGGGGGAGGAAGGGAAAGGAGAATGTTAGCTGCTTTGAGACTCCCTAGGGTAGTGATAAAGCGGGATATCAAATCCAAACTCTTCTTCTTCTTCTTGGGTGAGGTCGCAGAGGAGGCCACAAGCCACAGCGGCCGCGATGCTTCTGAATATGAGTTGCTGAGAATCACAACTGAGGAGGACCGCTGCGGCCGTGGGGTCTTGCTTGTGGGCTTCCTCAGTGGGGCATCCGCTGGGCCCCCGGGAGAAGAGGATGCTGGGATAGATGGGGACCCCCTTTGGCCTCACCCAGCAGCCAAGAAAATCTACTGATGTTCTTAAGAAGTGGGGCAGCCTCCTTTATGCTCCTCCTAGTGCCAGAGGCCAACGGGGTCACCCAGCTAAGGGTTTCTGGGCAGGCAAAAGGAAGCGCCGTATTTTTCGCTCCATAAGACGCACCAGACCATAAGAAGCACCTAGTTTTTGGAGGAGGAAAACAAGGACAAAAATATTCTGAATCTCAGAAGCCAGAACAACAAGAGGGATTGCTGCGCAGCGAAAGCAGCAACCCCTCTTACTGTTCTGGCTTCTGGGATAGCTGCGCAGCCTGCATTCGCTCCATAAGACGCACACACATTTCCCCTTACTTTTTAGGAGGGAAAAAGTGAGTCTTATAGAGCAAAAAGTACGGTAATTCTTTACACGAACTATGGAACTTACTGCCACAGGAGGAAGTAATGGCCATCTTGAAGGAGGGTTTAAAAGAGGATCATACAAAGGGATAATGCTGTCAACCATAATGTTTTAAATTGCAAATGAAATCCTTTTGCAGGGCAGGGAGGGGAGAAAGCAGGAAGGGAAACAGCCCTGGGCTTTGCAGGGGTCAACAACTTATTTCTTTTCTTTTTTCAATGATACGCATTGTTTGGACTTTCGCCTGCTCCTCTTCTGGCAGTCCTTCCAAGTGGAGCTGCTGGCCCCGAGTGGCTCTACAGTCCCAGGCCAGGGTGGGGCCCCCATCACCCAGCTCATCCGAGTATTGAACCCCCAAAAGGTAAGAAGAGTGAGAGGAGAGATATACGTGCGGCCAGGGAGTGGGAATTAACCTGTGATCTGAGCAGCGATGTCATTTCCTGCCTGGCCATCGCTTAAAGCAAGGTGGTGACATCACTTCCTCTACTCATGTGAAGCGGCGTGCAGAGACTCTATTGCTTAAGCTTCCTGCGGGACACTTCTGTTGGCAGCATCCAAAGGATGTTTCCCGCTGAAAACAGGAAGTGGCACCGTCACACTCCCACATCACAAAGACAGCAGTGATGTCACTTCCTCCTCTGCCGTCGCCGGTTGGCTTCACCTTGGTTAGCGTAACAGGCACCAGGGTGATGTCACTTCCTGTTCCTCCAAGGAGGGTACTCTCCAGCAGTCTCAGCCGCCCGAATTCACTCTCTTTCCCCATTTAACACAACACACGTCGCCCTCACTCTTCCAGCAACACTAAGGACTAGCGGCTTAGCTCTCGTAAAAAAGGAATGAACGCTGCGGTTTCCGCAGCATCGAATCCAGAGCTTTCTGTTTTGCAAAACGCAGCTTTTAATGTTTGCAAGCAGAGATTATACACCCAGCGTCAAGTAAGTCTTACCCCTTTCTGATTCCAGCTCCCGCTCCGCATGAGGTTACGACTTGCCTACACTCTGCCCTCTGGAGCGCTGGTGCAACAGATCAAGGAAATCAACTCATTCCCCGAGGCTGCCTGGAAATGAAGAGCGAGTGGCCCACTGTACCCCTCCCTCCTTGACGGTCCCCCTAAAATGCACTCCACTCCGAGGGAAGGGATGGGGTGGGGTGGAGAAAAACCCTTGCAATGGTAAAACCCTTGCAATGACACCATCTCACCACCAGGTGGCGCCTTTGCTCCAGGTGGGTGCCCCAACACCCATGGGTGCTCCCCTTTTGCACAGGCGGAAGGGCAGAGGGCGCCTCTCTCGCCGGATCCAAAGAGGGATTTCCGAAAGAGGGAGGCGGGAGGGAGAAGGGGAATCCCCGTCTCAGCCAGCCCCCTTTCTCCCTCCTCACTCCCAGCTGCTGGCAGATCAATTCAATTGATCAGCCAGATGGGGGAAACTCCACAACAACTGAGCGAGACTAAATGGAAATCGATGGAGATAAAGAGTGGGTTGGGGGGTGGAGGGGGAAAGCCCTCTTTAACAAACACAAACACCAGCTATCCCTCTTCATTGCCGGATTTGGTTTTTTCACCTCTGGCCATGCTGCTGGTAGGTCCAACCAACCTCCCTTCCAGACGCTGGCTGGCCCCAGCGATAGCGACGCTGCGGTTGATGCACACTGAGAGTAGTGCAAGAACCACTCCGGGGAAGCCCTGTCTTAGCATTCTGTCGGGCGCTGTTACACTATGCAAGGGCGGTGAGTTCCGCAGATCCACAATATGCGGCACCCTCCAGATGGGGCTGCTGGAATTGGCAGCCCCAAGCCCCTGGGTTGTGGGTGTGTTCTAGCTTGGGCGAGGCCACACTGCGTACCCCTCACACTTCCTTTCTCTCTCCCAGCACCCCCATCTCTCAAACCTGCCCCCTGCCGCTCTCCATCGAACGGCCTTTGAGCTTTCAGCGTGAATAAATATATTCTCAATGCATTCTATGTTCTTGTGTAACAGGGCAAACGCCTGGCTGTTTCGCAGCAGGGAGCCCCTCTGCCCAGGTCCGGCTGCTATTGGCTGACCTGCTGTGATGTCACGTAAGGCTCCCGACTGCCGTGGGGTGTCGAAAGCCATTCCAGATGTTGGGTGGAGTTGGATGGTTTGGCAGAGGGGGAAGAAAGGAGGGGTGGGTGGGAGGAACGTGGTCCGAATTGTCCTCTCGGTTCAGGTAGCGGACTTTCTCTCTTGCCCGAAGCGTAGCCCCCAGCCCCGTTTTTCCAGCCCCAGTCAGTTCCCCTCCTCATCCGCTGCAGCTCTCACTTTCCTCAGCGACCCAGCTCTCATGAGGGCCTCGTAGTGCGATGGTCTGAATTTATGCAGGTAGACAGACATCTTGCCAGGAATCGGTGATTTCATATCCAGGCCTGCCGGGGAGACCAGAAAGAGAGGAGAACGTTAGTTTGGCAACAGGGAGAGACCCGGAACTAAGCGTCAAGCAGTTCTCGTTTGTATTTTGTACTTTAAAAAAATATTTTGAGGGGTGCTTAAGAAGAGGGAGAAAAGACTCGTTAATCAGCCCCCCCCCCCAAAGTGAGGAGCCCCATCTCCAGTGTCCTGCAGCCACGCAAGAAGCATGAAAACAGAGTTTTTTAGCCCCCGAGGATAGGCTCCTGGGGTCACTCTGCAGAAGGCGCACAAGGAGCTGTTCTGTATCCTGTGTGCAAGTTTATAGAATCACAGACTTGGAAGAGACCCTAAGGATCATCTAGTCCAACCCGAATTTGCAGCTGTCCCATACGGGGATTGAACCTGAAACCTTGGCGTTCTGAACACCACGCTCCAACAGACTGAGCTATCCAGGCTGATTCTGTTACGTACAAGGGAACCTCATGAAAAACGCCACTCGAGCCACCCTGGAAGAAAGTTCTGGAGCACTCCAAATGGTCCACCCGGGCCCAGAAAACAGTAGATCTAGCTTAGAAGGCAACATGCGGAGATCTGCACCCACTGTTGCGATGCACCCCCCGATTATAATTACAAGATTATGGTATGATCTTAGAAGCTGTGACTTTCACAGAGGGGACCCTGCATTTCTGAATCTGTCACTAAACTACCGTATTTTTCACTCTATAAGACGCACCAGACCACAAGACGCACCTAGTTTTTGGAGGAGGAAAACAAGAAAATAAATATTCTCAATCTCAGAAGCCAGAACAACAAGAGGGATCGCTGTGCAGTGAAAGCAGCAATCCCTCTTGCTGTTCTGGCTTCTGGGATAGCTGCGCAGCCTGCATTCGCTCCATAAGACGCACACACATTTCCCCTTACTTTTTAGGAGGGAAAAAGTGAGTCTTATAGAGCAAAAAATACGGTATTTGCAAGACCCTTAGGTGCTTTTGGAAGAGGATCGGACAAATTCGTGGAGCCACAATGGCTCTGCTGGGAGTTGTGAGTGGGGAGGGCACTGATGTTGGCTTATCTGCGGGCACCAATGGGTGGCATTTGATGGGCCACTGAGAACAGGAAGCTGGGCTAGAGGGTACTTCCTGGGCTTAAGAGGGCACTTCCTGGGTCAAAATAGCCAAACTCCTCACCCAGCCGACTTCCCAGCTCCTGTATCCTCTCCAGAGCCTCTGGAACTTCCTGCTCCTGCAAAACCATTGCCTCTACCTCTCCCACGGCATAGCCAAAGTCCATCTCGTCAAGATCCACCGTCAGGCGGAGGCTGGCCAGGCGATATTTGCACCGCCGGGTGACGAAGCTGGCAAACTCCTGCAGGCCCAGCTCCTCCACGGCTCTGGCCACGTCGCTCTGCCAACCCGCGGCCGGGTCCACGCCCAGCAGGCCACAGACGCGGGCCACGATGTCTCGGGGGCAGGTCACTTCCTGGTATTGCGTAGCCAGGTGCGTCCTGCCAGCTCCCCCTAGTGGCTGAGGAGGGTTCTGCGGCTTGTGGCTCCCGGCTCGCGGTTCCGGAAGGTTCTGCTGCCCCCGGCTAGTGGTGGCGCCCTCTAGTGGCCGCAGGGGGGATTTCAGCTCCCAGCCAGCCCCTTCGCGCTGCCGGAGCCAATGATCTGCCAGCGTGAGGCGCCAATCAGGAACGTCGTAGTACCGGTCGCGGAAGGAGACACTGGCTTCCGGCAGCGCCCCCAGCGCCTCCAGCTTCTGCACGGCATCAGGCCCGAAAAGGAACTTCTGCTCCACCTCAATGGAGCCCGAGGCGGAATCTGTACAAGGGAGCAGGAGCGAATTAATTCTGATGCAGCCTATATATATGTACATAAATATAAAAATCCGATTTCCCCACCCCACACATTCCCTGACACAATTCTGCATCGGCCCCATCCTGATCGGAACGCTTAATTTTTGAAATGCTTTTCTAAAGTAGGAGACAGAAAATAAACTCCAGGCTCAAGTCTTACCTACTCCCTTGACTTGAAATTTTTTTTCCACCCCGGAGGTTTTGGGGAAGAGGGGGAAGTCATCGCTTGCCAAGCAAAGGCACTTGGACAGCCATCCACTTAATGGCCACCCTAAGCCCTGATTTTTAATTCATTAATTTTCTAAACAACGGTGGGCTGGTCAAAAACTGCATTATTACATTTATAACCCCATTGAGTAGAAATTAGCCGACTGCTCTTTACCCTGGCCTTTGACACAGAACAGAAATTTTAGGATCTCCTCCTCCCCATTCTTGTGCCAGTACCATAATTAGTTTTAAGCATCTTTTAATGCTATATTTTGTTCAATTTATTGTCTGCCTTTCACCTGAAGTTCCTAGGGCGGGTTACAACAAGGTAATCCCTATGCTACTCCTCCTCCCCAAGTAGCCTCAAGTAGGACTCTTTACATTCTATGCACTTTTTCCTGGCAATGCTCTGGGGCTCTCGTTTATATTTCTCAACAATTGCACAGAGCCATAACTATGGGGTCCTAATGAATGTGACATAGGTTAGGTTAGGGTCCTGCACAGGGCTGAATTTAGGTTTGATGAGGCCCTCAGCCACTGAAGGTAATGGGGCCCTTTGTATGTCCAGCTGTCCTTTGTCAGCAACAAATTGTCACTGTTTTTTGTGTTGAATATATGCTATATGGTAATTTATGGACCTCATAGGTATCTAAAGCCACAAAACACTGTTGCTGTATGTAGGTTTTGTTTTATTTGTTTTTTAACTTATATTTTGGAAATGTACATCCAGTTGTTTTTTCCTTTAAATTTTTCAAGGTTCCCCAAGAGAGTGGGGCCCTAATATATACAGTGGTACCTCGGGTTACATACGCTTCAGGTTACAGACTCCGCTAACCCATAAATAGTACCTCAGGTTAAGAACTTTGCTTAAGGATGAGAACAGAAATCGTGTGACGGCAGCGGGAGGCCCCATTAGCTAAAGTGGTGCTTCAGGTTAAGAACAGTTTCAGGTTAAGTACGAACCTCCCGAATGAATTAAGTACTTAATCCGAGGTACCACTGTAGTTTGTTTAGCTTCTATGGCACTGGTCCTGCAGCATGCCTTAATCTGGCCCCGCTTGGGGTGGCTGTCAGATTATCCCCCCCGAAAAACAATACCCACCTTGCACCCCGCATTCTCCCTCCCCAATGGCCTCTGCCTTTGCCCCACACCGCCCCCTACCGACGCCCTCCACTGCCAGCCGCCTGCACGCCACGCAGCAGCGCCCCCTGGCGTCGGGGGTTTCCCCTCGGCGCCTCCGACTGACCTTTATCGGCCGGGGAGTCCGGAGACTCCGCCGCCTCGTCGCCGCCATCGGAGCCCGACGCCATGTCGACGCCGGGCAGAGAGGATAGCACAGAAAGCGAGAAGAATGCGCTGCAAAAATAACGCAAAGAAACGAATCAATGCACTTTGCAAACCGGGGCTTAAAGGGAGACCGAGCGATGCATCTTTTTTTAATTTAAATTTTTAGTTTAAAGCATGCAAAATAATAATAATAATAAAATAAAAGTAAATCACAAATGGAGGAAGAGGAAGAGTGGCAAGGATGCCGAAGCCGGCTGCTGGTGGGTGGCGCAAAGGCGCCTGGGAGTTGTAGTTTCCCCGCCCCTTCCTCCAGGCCGGCGAGCAGGTGCTTTCGCCGCTCGGCTGCTCCCTCCTTCCGTCGCTTTTTCCCTTTCTCTCTCTCTCTCTCTCCGCGCTCTGTTTTTTTATTCCTCTCCCCCTGCGCCTGTCTCGCTCCCTCGACCACGGTTGCCACGGCAACAGGAAAGCTGCAATTAAGAACAGCGGGGGGGGGGGAGTGCATTGCCAAAGAGGAAGGGGGCGCGCGCTTAACCCCTTCCAGGCAGGGCCCGGGACGCCTGGGTTCCCCAGGAAGGATGATGGGGAAGAGAGGCAACGTTGGGTTCTGTCTGCAGCCCTGGAAGAAATTCCTTTTCTTCTTCTTCGTTTCTCTCCCTTTAATTTCTACTATATATTGCGTCCTGCCCACTCTGAAACGGAACTCTTCAAAGTGACTAATAATAATTAATTCAAAAAAGCAAGTTTCGGTGGGTTGTTTTTTTTTTTTAATTGCTCCGTTAGATGAATGGATTGAACAATATTTGCTCGGCTAGGAAAAAAAGGTGTTGCCAACTGCAGATTTGAAAAGATTCGTGTCTCATTGGGGTGATGGGCTTTTAATAAAAAAATATTTGTATTTTCTCCTGGCAAGGAGGAGTTGACATGGAAGCAGGTAGTGCTGATTAGGAGGTAAACTTCAGGAGATGAATCCTGACACCTTGGACCGGAAACTGAGAAGCAAATCTACCTGCACTGAAATATTTCCCAGCATTTGTACACCTTTCCTATAAAGGACATGTCTGTGCGTTGTAAAAAGGCTTCCTCACCCAAACCCCATTTTCCCCAAATATCCCAAGGAATCCCAGGCAGGCAGGTGTGCCACACAGACCGAAGGTAGTCCAAGAATCACTACACAATATGGATGGTTTTATTTCCTCTTCACTTCATTGAAACTAGTCAAAGAGACAGAATAGCTTTGCAGAAGCTAAGCTGTCTGGGAGATCTGCCAGGGACCCCAACTTCTGTTGGGGAAACAGCAGAGATAGAATGGGGTGCTAAAATTTCACAATGGCAGGAAAAGATCATAACATCATTCAGAAGAACGGCCCAAGGTCATCCCATAGCTCTGGCCTTTAGGTTTTATTTATCCCCCCTCCCCAATTTTGTTAAGGTTTTTAATAACACAATACAATTTTCAAAAAACTAAATAATAAAAACCAGATTTTGCTCTCCTTTAGGTTTTCCAGGAAACTCATGTGCAGTTCAATGGCTTCTTTGGCAAAAGTAGACTAGCAAGGTGGATTATGTTGAAATCATATCAAGCGCTGACATCCCATAACGAACAGGAAGGATTATGTGAAATTGACAGGAGATGGAACCGAACAGGCCCAGGAAAGCCTGTATTTCCCACCCTTTCAAAATACAAGGAAATTCAAATGCTGTTCAAACATTCCTTTTGTAAATAAAAGTGTCTCCCAAGACTGCCTTTCCAGACTAGATGGCCAGACCTGTTTCTGAATTAATTCGAGAATGTCCTAAGGTATGTTCCTTTGTAAGTAGAGGCAATTAATTGTTTTAAGACTTTTACGCGTAATTAAGAGTCAGGGGTGGCTCCCTGGCTGTGAAAAGTATTGAAACCAGCACCTGTGACATCAAGCTACCTTTCTTTTTCCTGTTACAGATAGGTAGCCGTGTTGGTCTGTCATAGTCAAAATAAAAAAATTCCTTCCAGTAGCACCTTAAAGACCAACTAAGTTAGTTCTTGGTATGAGCTTTCATGTGCATGCACCCTTCTTCAGATACACTGAAACAGAAGTTGCCAGAGGGGTGGTGGGAATGGGAGATTGGCAGATAGCTGAGATAAGCCTGTTGATAACGACTGCAATAGGTCTTACAGGGAAAGGCAAGGGGTGAGAAGGTGAAAAATGGCTAAGTCATCTCAGCTATCTGCCAATCTCCCATTCCCACCACCCCTCTGAGTAATACCCCTCCCCACCTTCTCACTATATAGAAGGGTCTGGCAACTTCTGTTTCAGTGTATCTGAAGAAGTGTGCATGCACACGAAAGCTCATACCAAGAACTAACTTAGTTGGTCTTTAAGGTGCTACTGGAAGGAATTTTTTTATTTTTTATTTTTCCTGTAAGATTGGTCCAGCTAGCGGTCACTATAATATCTCATTTATTAAAGGGCTTTTGCTATTAGCCTGATCACCTGGGAACAAACCAGAGCCAGCCAATTTTTGCATGTTGCAATCTTTATGAAATTTGCAAGATTTGTATAATTCTTTTTTTAAAAAAAAATGGCATAATGTTTTTAAAAGGGTTGTAAGTCAACAATGTGTTATAAGCGACCAACAAGTCTAGTTCAGAATATTAATAATTTATTTAAAAATGAATTTCTTAGCTTCTAAGCTGTGAGGAGACTCTTTCTTGAACACAGCAATCCAGTGAAGGCACATGGCTGCTGCCTCCCCCAACCGAAGAATCCTAGGAATTGTGGTTTGTTAAGGGTGCTGGGAACCATAGCTCTGGGAGGGGTGAACTACAGTTCCCAGAATTCTTTGGGGTGGGAATGTACACTAAAGATATGAGGTGGGTGTGACTTTAACCAGCTATTCCTTTGGAGATTACCTTAAAGGAGGCATTCTGTGTTTTCTCTTCAGCTGGGATGACCCCTCTTGTTGTAAAGATGATGAAAACAAAGGAAATCAAGTTCAGGGTTTTCAGAAACGCCCAGATGCAAATGTATGCTAATTTAATCGACAACTTATTTGATTAATCGGCTCCAGCTCATATGATTAAGCAATTAAGAATGCCTCTAATTGGGTTGCAGCCTTAAATAATGATGGATGGCAGGAACAAAGCCCTGAGCTTATACGACACCAACTTCTAATGCTTTCTTGAGGAGTTGGGAAGATCACACAAGAGTGCTCTGAGTGGGGAATGTCCTAAGAGCATGGGTAGGCAGACTAAGGCCTGGGGGCCGGATCCGGCCCAATCGCCTTCTAAATCCGGCCCACGGACGGTCCTGGAATCAGTTTGTTTTTACATGAGTAGAATGTGCCCTTTTATTTAGAATGCATCTCTGGGTTCTTTGTGGGGCTTGCCTGGTGTTTTTACAAAAGTAGAATGTGTGCTTTTATTTAAAATACATCTCTGGGTTATTTATGGGGCATAGAAATTGGTTCTCCCCCCCCCCTCCAAAATATAGTCCGGCCCCCCAGAAGGTCTGAGGGACAGTGGACCGGCCCCCTGCTGAAAAGGTTTGCTGACCCTTGTCTAAGAGCCTAGACATTCCCTGATCCGAATTTCCCATGCCATAAACTTGCTAGGAAAGCTAAGAATTTCTAAACCCAGAACCCTGACAGCTCTAGATAGAAATTGCGGGGGGGGGGGCACTTTGGCCTTTCAGATGTTCTCAGACTCCAGAACCCATCAGTCCCAGCCAGCATGACCAATGGTCAGGGACGCAGCCACCCCGGGGTTAAACGGAGCTCAGCAGCAAAGCCAGTCCAGTAAGATGAATGGGGGGGCAGTCATTGTCCCCCCCCTCACTGAAGGCAGCCTCCATCTTCCTGCCTTCCTACAAGCAGTCTTGCAGGTGGCTCTGGCTATCACCTTTGTCCTCGTACACCGCAAAACTAATTTGTCGGCTCTCTGGCGCCACCTAATGTTGGCCTCCCTGCCTTCTGCCCTACCAGCAATGTCTGTCACTGGATCACAGGACCTGGCTGGACGCAAAAGAGGTCTGGGCTCTCAAATCCTTGTGTGTGTGTGTGTGTGTGAGTTTGGGTAGATGACACTATGGCTCTTGGCATTCTTCTACGCACAGTTTAAAGTGGAGAAATCCCTCTCCTCTTTTGCCCTGGAGACCCCTGAAGAGGGCGGGAACCCCTGCTCAGTGCTATGGGTGGACAGAAGACCCCCAAGGGAAGAGACCACCCTGGGGATGGCAGGCCATGCAAAATCATTGCCCTTTGCAGAATGAGAAGATTATTGACCGGACTTGCAGAGATGCTGTAAAGCAATCGCCTTGCTGAGAAATAAATGCAATTATTTATTGGGGTGTATCTCATCTATAGTAATGATGATGGGGTGGGCCGTAGCTCAGTGATGAACCACTTATTATTCACGATGTGACGTCCGAGATTCTGTTCCTGCATTACCAGCCAAAAGGATCGGGTGATGCTGAAAGCTCTTCTCGGTCCCAGAGACACTAGGCGAAGTGGATGACTCATTGTGCCTGGTATAAGACATCAGGACAGCAGAAGACTCTGGACCACAGCAAAGGCTCTTCCTGATAAGGTTTCCTCTTCTTGCAGAGGCCAACCCGATGAAGCCTGGAAGCAGGAAACCGAGCGCCACAGCGCTCTGATCAAGGGGGTTGGCGCGACTCCCCTGCCTGCGACTTTGGAGTTTGCAGAAAAAGGCATGTCAGGGGTGATAGAAGTTTATAAAATTATGCTTTGCATGGAGAAAGGTTTCTCTCCCTTTCTCACTAGATGTCGTGGTCATGCCAGGAAGCTGAAGATTCGGGACAGGTAAAACAAACTCCTTCTTCACACAGCAGATGGTTAGCCGGTGGAACTCCCTGCCACAGGAGGCCACTGACTTGAATGGCTTTAAAAGAGGCTTGGACAAATTCGTGGAGGAGGAGAGGGCAGTCGATGGCTACTAGCCACAAAGGCTGTGCTCTGGCAGCAATACCAGTCCTTGGAAACCTCCGAAGGGGAACGGGCCCTTGTGTCCAGATCCCACTTGCTGGTGTTCGCCAAGCCGGCCACTGGAGACCAGGCTGCTGCACTAGGCTGGGTCCTTGCGGCCTGATCTGACCTCTTCCCTTCTCACTCTGCCCTACACCTGCCTGCCTGACCTACCTCGCAGGGTTGTTGTGCGGAGCGCAACAAAGCCGCGAAGAAGTAGCCTTGCATTGGAAAGGCACAAAGGCAAATCCGAGCAGCCAGTGAGAGGACGATGCTGACGCCGGCGGCGGCTGCTGAAGCCTTGACCTTGCCGGCTCCGGAGGCGGGGGAGGGACTACATTTCCCATGATGCTCGGCTGCACCTGCCGGCTGGCTCCTCCCTCCGGTGCGTGGCTGTGTGTATGTGTGTGTGTGTGTGCCTGCGTGTAGCTCTGTGTGTGTGTGTGTGTGGCTGCGGGGAGGCGGGGGGCGAGCGCGGGGCTGAATTGATTATTCCATTGTGTTGGAAGGCAGCCGCCAGGTCCGCGGAGCGAGGGAACGAGGCAGGCGGGGAGGCGGACGAGTGTAAATCAATGGGGAAGCCCCGGCGCGGCGAACCCCATCGATTTTTGCCTGCCTGAGCCGGAGCGAGGAGGAGAGAGGCGCCGAGGAGGAGAGAGCCAGCCAGCCAGCAGCCAAGCCGGCCGGCCAGGCAGCAGCCAGACGGAGCCGCGCTGACAACTGCGCCGAGGGAGAGCCCTGCCTCGCCTGCGCGCCCCTTCCCCGATCCAGCCGGGCCGCCCCCTCCCCGCCTGCCCGCCCGCCACCCCACCCCGCCCGGCGGCCGAGAGCGTCAGCGGCGCCTGCTGGTCCCCCTCTCTCTTCCCGCGGAGGTGTAAGTGGCATCGATTTCCTATCCCTCGCTCCGAGCCAGCGAGCGCGTAAGCGGGGAGAGAGGCGAGCCGAGAAGGCGGGAGGAGGATCGGGGAAGGGGAGAAGGAGAAGGAGGAGGAGGAGGAGGAGGAGAAGAGGAGCAGCGGCGGCAGGAGGAGGAAGAGGGAGGAGAAGGAAAGGAGCAAGCAGCGCGGCGCGCCGGAGCGCCAAAGGGGGCAGCAGCAGAGGCAGAGGCAGCCGCCTGGAGGCGGGGATGGAGAGGGGCTGCCGGGCTGGAGCGCGCCGGGCTGGCCGGCCGGAGGAAGGAGGGAAGGGAGGAAGGAAGGAAGGAAGGGCGCAGGGCCGGGCAGGGGAGCGCGGAAGGCGGCGGCGGAGGAGGCGCAGGGCGAGGCGGGCAGGAGGGAGGATGGATGGCGAGCAGGGACGGACGGACGGCGGAACAATGTGCGGGCGGCGGCGGCGGAAGGGAGAGCCGGGCGGGCCAAGCAGGAAGGGGAGCCGGGCTGGGGAGGAGAGTTGGGCGCCGGGGGTTCCCGGGATGGAGAGGGAGCCTCATGGAGGAATGACAAGCCGGGCAAAGCGGAGAGGCGAGGGGGGCCGCTTCTGAATGTGACAGCAGAAGAGGCGGGGGGGGGGAGAGAGAGAGAGAGAGAGAGAGGAGGAGGCTGGGCGCGCTCCCGCGTCCCCTTCTTGTTCGGAGTCTTAATCCTGCCTCCTCCCCAAGAAAGGATGGAGCGAGGAGGGCTCCCTCCCCAAAACTGAAGCGGTTTTGGAGGGGGGCAGTGAGGAAGAAGTGGTTTTTTGGAGTGGGGGTGGGAAGAAAGGGACGGTGTATTTTCTCCCCCCCCCCCGCCGCCAAAAAAAAGCAGGTGTGTGTGTTGGGTCTCCCACCAGCGTCCCCAAATCGCCACCATCTCAGGGCGGGGGAGTTGTTAAGAGTCCTCTTTTGGGACACCCCCCCCCCGGCCAGCACTTCTTTCCATTCCCCCATCCACCTTCCTTTTCCTCCAGACCACCTTTCCCTCTCTCTCTCTCTCTCTCTCTCTGTCTCTCTCTTCCCTTCTTCCTTGCCACACTCTTTCTTCCCCTCCTACCCTTTCCTCTCCCTCTCAGAGGAGGCAATTGCATCTCCCCTCCCTCCCCTGAGCCTTTCATTCATCACACATCCCTTTCTCCAATTATTGTCTTCCTCTCCCTCCTTCCCTCCTTCGCCAGCCTCCCTCCATCCCCTTCCCTTCTCCCACCCTCCTTTCTCTGCCATCTCCCGGCTCCTTCCACCTGTCCCATCCAGCGCCATAAAACACCCTTGGGTGCGCAGCGACCCCCACCCACCCCGTAATCCCCCCTCTCTCCTCCTTCTCCCCCTGGCTTGGCCTTCTGACCCCTCGCTTCGGATCCGACCCTTCTCCCCGTGTCACTGGCTCAGACCTCTGACAGGAGTGATGGAAGGACCCGCCAAGGCCGCCTGGCAGAGGTGTGCAAGCCGGGAGTGTATTTGGGCAGCTCATATTTTCCAGTCAGCGACAGATTGTCGACACGACGCTCCGTTAGCAACTCATTTAATTGATTTTACAATCTTTCTTCCTTCCCTGCCTCCCTCGCCTTCTGCCTTCGCTCGCTCTGTGGCGCTTAGTGCTATTACCTCGCTTGCCCGTATCTCTCTCTCTCCCGCAACTGTCACTGAATTTGGTCTTTTATGCGATGGGCATTTGAAACTGGAACAGAAAGTTAATAGCAGGGTTGGGCTGCCAATTGCTGGACCAGAACTCCTGGGTTCTCCAGAAGTGGGGGAGCGGGATTGACAAAGAGCAAGAATGGGTGATTTCTCTAAAGGGGTTCTCCTGGATTAAAATGTCTGGAAGGAACCAAAACATTTCCCTGCACCCGTCCGCCCCACCTACCACTTCCAACATATATTTGGTGTGTTTCTGTTCTGTATATGTGCATTTGAGTTCAAGACTTAATGCTGTGCCCTCTAATCTGGTTCCCTCCCCCTCTCCATCCCATAAATAGGGGGGCACTCAGTGGCGAGCAAAATGCACTTTGCCCATGTTCAGAGGCACCCTGGTCTTTGCTTTCAGCATATATGCTGGTCCTGGCGTTTGGTTGCAGTCCTAGCCCCCACTTACCTGGGAATAAGCACCCTTCAGTTCAGTAGGACTTACTTTGCAAGACATATGTCAGGGTTGTCCTCGTGGGTGTGTATCCTATGTTTTCGTGGCTGTTTTGTTGAGCGCTTTTTAAAAAATGCACAAAAGCGCTTTATGGTTCGTCAGTCCTGTTTGCCCTTATGACATCCCTGTGTGATGGGTCGCTGCTATTCCCATTTTGTAGATGGGGAGACTGAGGCTTGAGAGAGGGGGTGACTTGCTCAGAGTAACATGAGCCGAGAGACTGCTTCTTATGTTCCCCAAGGTCCAAGTTCACCAGAAATTAATTTGCGGTGCGCCTTTTGTGTTCCAGTGTGATTTTAAAACCAAGTCTCTTGATTTGAATGCCCCAGGCAAATTTTAAATTCTAGTTAAGTCTCGGGACGGGAGCAAGATGTGTAAATATATATGCGTGTGTTTGTGTGTATTGGTTTTGTTGAGATTAGGTGGATCTTGCCGCTTTTATTGACAAGTATTTTCCAGAGTTGAATTTTGTAAGTGACATTTGCACATGTTTGGAATCCAAAAAGGGTTTTGAAACGTTTGCCAAGTTTTCTAAACGGTGTGAAATTTCATTTCCGCTCTCGATTCATGCCTCCCCACCACCACCTCGGGCTATGTTTTTTGAATGCTCCCTGATTTCTGAAAGTCATTCCAGGGATTTCAGCTGTGATACTGGCATGTTGGACAGATAGACAGGACTCAGTGGGGTTGTGCTTTGGGAAAGAAATCCGTGTTGAGGTGTGTGTGTTTGTGTGTGTATATTATATTAATACACACCAAGCCCCACGGGGCAGGGGTCCTGGCATCTTCATGCCCTGTAGATCCCTCCTCCCACTTTCGAGTCTCAGGTTTTGTGTTTGAAACATGACTCCTTCAGGATCATCACCTGCCCACGCAGGCT
The DNA here is from genome assembly GCF_964188305.1 of Podarcis bocagei. Classification (NCBI taxonomy): domain Eukaryota; kingdom Metazoa; phylum Chordata; class Lepidosauria; order Squamata; family Lacertidae; genus Podarcis; species Podarcis bocagei. The sequence continues at coordinate 51,346,994 of NC_138138.1, read as the reverse complement.
GAAAAAGCCGTTCTGAGTTTTATTTCTTCCTTTCATTTGCAAGAGCACAGTTTGCATACGTTCCACAGTGCCATGCCAGGGCGAGGTTAGAGGTGACCACGACTGCCGGGGAATGGCAGGCGACGCACACCGCAAAATTAAAAAAAGATAAAACAAAATAAAGCTGTCCGGCTCGCGCTGCCAAGCCCTTTCAAAGCCACAACCCAAGGAAAAAACCATTCCCTTCCTCCCAGCCCGCAAAAAAATTGAAAACGCAGCCAAGAGACACTTCGGTCTGGCAAAGTGTGTGAAACAGCACCAAACATGTGAGTCTCCCCCCCCCCCCAAGAAAACAGTGAACGGGTTGTGCAAAAGCTGGCCTGTGTCAGAAACGGTTTGCTTCTAACGCTAGATGTGTCAGAGTTCAAAGTGTGTTGCTCATTTGTAATTGATAGCGGACTTCTGTTTTGCGTTTACAATGGACTTGGGGAAAAAACAACAAGCCTGCAAGGCGGGCCCCTCACATTCTTGCTTTTCATTTGAGAAGCACAGACTTTCTGGAGGTCTCCTGGCCTCTCGCTTCCCCCTCAGACCCTCCACTACCTTGGCTCTCCAAAGCTTCTCAAAGCCCCATCTCAGTTCCTAAAAAGCTTGTGGGCTGGCTCAAGGTTGAAGGCAGAATGTTGGTTCTCCACACCCTGGTCTTCCCTGATCTCTCGCCCCGGAAGATTTCCCAGAGGGTTTGGCCTACATTTCGGCAAGCTAATAAACAAAACGAGGCACTCTGCATGTGGCCAGAGGCGCTCTCTCTCTCTCTTGTAAAAAATAAATGAATCATTACATGCTCCATTGAAGGATTTGTTCCGAGGCTGACTCGGATGAAGCCCCAGGAACGGTTAAAATCCCACACTAGTCAATAAATCAATCCCATGCAGACATCTCACAAACTACCAGCGAGGCCGACTCTGTCACACAGTGCATAATTAACTTACGGAAGCTCGTTGCTTGCGGTGCAGCGCATGGTCGCAGGCTCCGATTCCTTGAAAAGGGGATTAGACTAATTCGCAGGGGAGAGGGTGTGCGGTTTCTTCTTGCCGTCCCAGCTGAATTGAACCTCCATATATAGAGGCAGCCTACCTAGGAATTGGGATGCGGGTGGCGCTGTGGGTTAAACCACAGAGCCTAGGGCTTGCTGATCAGAAGGTTAGTGGTTCGAATCCCCGTGACGGGGTGAGCTCCCGTTGCTCGGTCCCAGCTTCTGCCGATCTAGCAGTTCAAAAGCACATCAAAGTGCAAGTAGATAAATAGGTACCACTCCGGTGGGAAGGTAAACGGCGTTTCCGTGCGCTGCTCTGGTTCGCCAGAAGCGGCTTAGTCATGCTGGCCACATGACCCGGAAGCTGTACGCCAGATCCCTCGGCCAATAAAGCGAGATGAGCACCGCAACCCCAGAGTTGTCCATGACTGGACCTAACGGTCAGGGGTCCCTTTACCCTTTACCTAGGAATTACCAGAATCTGGGGTCAAACAACGCGAGAAGGTTGGTGCTGTCATGCCTGGGAATCCCGTTACCTGGCCACTCAGGTTACATGGCTGTTTGGTTCCAGGGAATGACACCTCGAGCACCAGTACAGGGGCACACGGAAAGTAGAACCAAATAGCTGCGCCAGGTTTGTGCGCAGCCAGCATGCGCCTCACCCCACAAAATGGCAGCGCATCGAGCCTCCGGCTAAATGGAACAGGCAGAGCTCGGTTCTGCCATTAAAGATCTGGTGGTAGAGCTAATTGCCCAGGCCGTTGCCTGCTGGGTGAAATCTGGAGCTGGAGAAAGTGGGGTCATGTCACTAGCCCTCAAGAGCCAACAGGATCAGATAGTTCAAAAGCACACAATACATGTTATTCTTTGTAAAGATGCCTTTGGCGCCTTTAGACACCTGTGAGGAGGATGTGGAAGAGGTGACCAAAAGTAGGAGTTAATCAAGGACGCATCGTGGGCATGCATCTAGATTTCGGTAATCTCTGCAATCTCTCTCTCCCTCAGAGAATCCTGGGAACTGTGCTTTGTTCAGGGTGCTGGGAATTGTAGTTCTGGGAGAGGAAAACTACAGTTCCCAGGATTCTTTGCAAGAAGTCGTGTGCTTTAAACCAGGCATAGGCAAACTCGGTCCTCCAGATGTTTTGGGACTACAACTCCCATAATCCCCAGCTAACAGGACCAGTGGTCAGGGATGATGGGAGTTGTAGTCCCAAAACATCTGGCCTGCTTAAAACAAATGTTGGGTATGCCATGCCTTGGATCATGTATGCTGCATTAGTGCACATGGGAGCCGCATCGGTGCACCATGTACATGCTCAGAGTTTGTCTTGTGAGATTGTTTCACCGTGAAAAAAACATTTGCAACTCCACCCATGGTTGCAGTAGCATAGATGAGCTGTAGGTGGGAGAAGTCAAGTGTAGTCCCCTGGTCATAGAGACTTGAATTACCATGGCTCTGTGGCCTAAGTCAAGTCACTCATCCTTCAGAACAGTTTCCCTCACCCTTAGGATACGATTCCGGTAATGCACACTTTTCCCCTCAGCTGTACAATCTTGTCAGGGCCACTCAATTCTTAGTAGGACATCTCGACTCGAACCACAAGCCTCAAGGTCCCAGACAGCTTCTCCAGCGCCCAGCTTAACACAACCTTGATTCCCCCAGCCCTGCGTTGAGGCAAACGTTGTACCAAGACAGTCTTGCGGCTAGTTCATCATATATATAAGTTGTAGCGCAATGTGTGACTCTCTTTCAAAAATCGCAAGCCAAGTTGCTAGCCCTTATTGATCGAAAACCCAGCTTCTTTAAAGATTTTTTTCAGAAGTTAGAAGGGGAGGCCTGCCTGAAATGGCTTTCTAGTGTGGGGTGTCCAGCGTCACCCTTGGGCCCTTTGCTTTGCTGGCAGGAATAAGCTATGCAAATATATGCACATGTGTGTGGACTTATGTGGAGCTCAGAAAAGGTTCCTTTTTAGCGCCACATTAAGGTTTGCTTTAAACAGTGGTGGAAGTCTGATATTTTGCCTACCCTGTACAGATCTAGCCTCGGGTACCTGCTGTCACTGGGCTGAAGGTCAGGTGTTGATTTCCAGGCAGGTGCTCACGATGTGAGGAAGCGGTGTCCCTGCATGTCCCACAATCCTCTGGGATGCAGCGAAGCACTCTGGGACTCTTGCTTCTGCAGGGATCCGGCCATCCATGCTGGAAGCTGCGGGGAACGTGGACTCGCACTCGTGACTCTTGGTGCAAGAAGTCCCTTGACATCATGCCGCCCTAGCGGCCTGCCTCGTCTTACCTGTGCGCTGGTTCTAGCCTGTCCACACCTGCACAGCCCCAGGGCAGGCCTCTGCAATGTGTAGGGGGAAAGCTCTCTCCGATTACACTGCTATTTTAAAGGGGTTTCTGCATAATGCGGTTTTGAGGATGTGTTCTGGGGGAGGGAGCAGAAAGGGAAGTCTGCCCACACCTGGCCACTGCCCCGGGGGATGCTGGGATAGCTCAGTCCTCCCAAAGCAGACACGTAAAAGCTTGCAGGCAACTCTTTTATTCCGAGTGCTATTTATTTCTTGCATGGTGCCACTGAGACACATGAGGGGTGCGAAACCTCTGGCCCTGGGTCCCGAATGTGGCCCTCCAAACTGAAAAGAATGTATTCCATTTGTTGCTCCACCTACTTTTGCCCTGGCCCCGCCCACCGCTGGCATTTGGCCCCCAGAGAAGGTAGTCCCCAGAAGGGAATTTGGCCCTCAGGCGAAAAACAGTTTCCCAGGTCTGATGTTCATGTTTGCAGGGGAAGAGAAGCAGAGGGAAGGGATGGGTCCCTGCCCGGGAGGAGCTTACAAAGCATGAAGATGTGCATTTTTAAAAACTTCTCCTCCAGGAAGTGCTTCAGGATAGGTAGAGCATGAAGCTAGATTAGGCCCCCCCCACGTCTCTCTTTCTCCCCTTTTTCTGCAGATGCTGGGATCCCAGCCCCACGCTGCCTCCCCACCGCCATAATTTCCTTGTGATGTTGTGCAATTGTCTTTTAAGACCCGGATGCCCTTGGAGAGAGAGGACACTTACCTCATATTTTGCAACACTACGTGAATGTGCTCACAAGCGCATTTTCCCACCTCTCGCACTCAAATGAGATTTCACAAACATGTAAAAACTCAGCAAAAGCTCACAGTTCAAATGCACCCAATTAAAAAACAACAACTCGGAACATTTTTCAAGGGGCAGAAGTTCAACTTTAATACTTTTATTTGAAAACAAACAAACAAACAAACAAACCTACAACCTCTAAAAGCCAACCCCTAAACCTTTACATCTTATTGATGAATTCTTGAGGCAGCCGTGCTCATCTTGATCGTATTTACACTTTTGACTTTTCTCTCTGCCCGCCACCTTCCCTCCGCCCAACCGGATCCCTAATCAGAAAGAATCTCATTTGGGTTTTGGGATGGAAAGAAACCCACATTGTGAAACTTTTTGAGACACACCATTTGGCCCCCAGGTCTAATGCACATTCGTGCAGGTTGGGGTTTTGACGGGACAGCTAACCTAATTCTGTCATCCTGACTCTCGGATTAATTTATGCACCAGTCCTTGCAGAAAAGCATATATTTGCATACACCAATTTAGAAGGGGTGTGTGTGTGTGCGAGCGCCTTTCAGCTGCCCCCTCCTCCTCCCCCGTCCCCCCCCTTTCACAGATTGGAGAGTGCCAAAAAAGAAAACACACACACAAAACAACCCAGGGTGCCTCTTGCTAAATATTGTATGCAAATCACATACAAATGAAGCCCTAAGTGCGTTGCAGGATTAAACAAAAGCAGGGAGAGGAGGCGCATTAGTCTGTATATTCACCCCCCTTGTCTCCCCTTTTGCCCTTTAGAGGAAAGAGAGTCGGGGGGGGGATCAGGCCTCCCCCCCACACCTTTTTTTTTTACAAAAGCAGCTCCCCTCCAGACCACGCTGGAAATCTGTTGTCAAAACCAACCTTAACCTTCTCTTCACCCGCCCCCCCTCCTTTTCTTCCTTTCGTCTCCTGGATGTTAACAGGACTCTCATCAACCAGTTTAGCAAATATTTGATGATGGGGAGCTGGAGAAGAGAAGAGGAAAGGGGGGGCGAGGCAGATTTGATAAGAGGAAGGCGCTGAGGGGAAAAATTATTGGGGGGGGGACGGTTTACAGATTGGGGCTTGAAGGGCATTAGCCCAAGCTTGGGTGGGTGGATGGGTTGGGGGGGGAGAGGGAGGGAGAGGAGAGGAGATCCGCCAGCGCCTCCCCTCCCCGCTGCGCAGGGTAATTTAAAGCGCTGCCTGTCACTGTGCTTCTCGTTTTATTGACTCTGGCTGCCTCCCCTGTCACCCCTAGACATTAATCTCCCCGTTAATCGCCCTGCGCGGAGCCCCTCCCCCTCTGCGCCTGCAGGACCCCCCCCCCGCCTCCTCTATGGGGAGAGAGAGAGGACCCCCCCCCCAACAACCTCTCCTCCGCCTCCTCTTCTTCCCCCTTTCTTTTCTTCCATGGCCTGCCTTTGCCTTCTCTTAATATATATCCAAAGAGGATGCAAACATCATCACCCCCCCAATACCCCCTTTCTCCTCCATGAATTTATTCCTCATTGGGTTTTCACCCCTCTTTCCCTCTCCATCTCTGCACTTTCTCTCTCTCTATCCCACCCCCCCAAGCCAAATCCTTCCCCATCCCCTCCCTCGCCCTTTTCATCTCCTCCATTTCTCTCTCTGCTGCCTTCTTCTCTCCTCTCCCTCCCTCATCTGTCACGCTTTGTCCTTTGCATTCCCTCCACTTCATCATGCTGGGGTTGCCCCCCCTATTTCTTCTTCCCCCCCCCACAACATCCTTCCACTATCTGCCTCCCCCCACCCCCCAATTCCACTTTGGCCGTGGCCTCTGTTACCTGGAAGTAAGACCCACTGACCCAAGGAAATACATTCCTTCTTAGGATTGGGGCCTGCATCTCTTTATGCTATATGTCTTTTCCTTCTCCTTTCTGCCTCCTCCAATTCACCCCCCCCCTTTCACTCCCATTCTCTCTCTCCCTTTCTCATTCCTATTCCATTCTCTACATCACGCCTCCTGCAATCTCATATCTCATTTTTCTTCCTCCTTTTTTTTCTTCCTTTCTTCCCGTTCGTTCTCTCTCTCTCTCTCTCTCTCTCTCTCTCTCTCTCTCTCTTTCATCCCTCCTTTTCTCTCTCTCTGTTCTCCCCCCCCATGCAATCCCCAACCAACTCACCCCCCCTCCCCACCAAACGCCTTTGTGTCTCTGGCTCCCTCATAATAAATATGCAGCAGCCGCCTAATTATGTCTCCCGCCTCCTTTTCTCCTTAATGAGACAATTTGCATTGACTAACCACCCTCTGAAGGGGGAGGGGAAGAGAAAAGGCATGGGGGGGGGGAGAGGAAGGATGCAAGAAAGCACATTTCCTCTCTTTCTAACCCCACCTCCCTCGCCACCAATTCTTCCTTCCTCCATTACAAGCAGAGGAATGAACAGAAAATATTAAAAAGTTAACAGGGTGTCTTTCCTCCTGGGACGCAAAGATAATAATGTTAAAGGGCTGAGGTGGGCGGACGACCGAGGGGGGGGGGTTGTGTGTGGAGGACATACAGGAGGGAGGAGAAGCTGGTTGTGTGGAAACCGGGGGGGGGGGGGGCAGATGTGGGCACATGAGAAGGCCTCGGGTTCAGGTAGGGCAAAACATGGCTCTGGCCCAAAACCTTGCCAAGCTGTTGCCAGCCAGAGTGGACAATATTGAGCTTGCTGGACTAGGAGTGTTCCCACGCGAAGGGATTTTGGGGGTGCGCGTGTGTTGGGTTGTGCGGCTGGTATCTTTGCCACCCCAACTCCGTCTCCACTCCCCGTTGAAACCGGCTTGAAGCCTGTTTGGTTGCCATGGCTCCCACTACTGATACAGAGGGTGTTATTTGTGGCGGGCGGGGGCGAAGGAATATCTCCTCTCCTTGCCCCCCCCAATTATCTTCAACTCCCAGCATCCTCGGGGGGGGGGGGGGATGGAAGGTCATGCCAGCCCACACTTAATTTGGCGGGGGCTGCCGCCCCGTGAAAAGTCAAACAAGGGGGGGGGGTTTAGGGATTTTCAAGAAGGAATACCCCAAGTTTCCCTGAGGGGCACACCCCCCCCCTCCTCACAAATTTACAGCGACCGACAATTATTTATAAAAGCATTCATATACCAGCCTCTCAGCAAAATTCAGGGGGGTATATAGCAAACATAAAAAAAATTAAAAGCAACAACAACCAAAACACCATGGCAAATGTTGGGATCGTCCAGTAGTCTAGTTCTGGGATAGAGCATCACTGGCCCTTCAGAGTTTCAGCCAGAACTCAAATCATCCCTAACCATTGGTCATGCTGGCCGGGGCGTGCTAAAGTTGGGTGTGCAACATAACTCAGAGGCGCACATGTCCCCCCACCTCTGATCTTGGTTCGCTTGGATTCACTATTGGCAGGGGAGCTGAGAAACTCTTGCGTGGAAACACTCTTGCCTTGTCACGGTTGCGTTAGCAGTGTGGCAGAACGTTAGCTTAAGAGAGGATTTGGAGCTGGATAAATGGATGAGTCATGTGGTTTTGGGGGGCAAAGGGTTGGCAGGACAGGTATGTCAAGTTCACAGGAGTTGGCAGGGTTGAGGTTCACGGCAAACGGAAATGGCTTTCACGCAGAAAGCACCGCCGATCTGTGGAACGCCATGCCGCAGGATATCGCGGTTGCCGCTGCTGTTCTCTGCCTCCGCCAAACGAATGGCAGATCTGTGAAGGACGGGTCGGCTTTTGACACCTGCTAGTCCTAACTCCTGGAAGAGCCTCTGCCCTCGTCCCTCTGAGCTGTAGACTCACAGTTTGGAAGGGTGGCGGACATTTGAGCTAGTACAACCTTCCTGGGCAGGGATATTTGATGAAATAACAGTACAAATCAGAGCGTTCTGTGTAATCTGCGTTTCGGTTTATTAACAATTTTTAAGGAAGACCAGCTTGCTTTATTCTATAAGGTGGGGAGTGGGTGGAGAGAAAGAGATAAGTGGATTGACAAGTAGACAAGTGGGTGATATGTAGCCTTGATGTGTTGTGACTGAAGGAAACGGAAACAAAAATGAGGAGTTTTATAGGGCCTTTTTGGTGGTGGCTCCGAAGCTTTCTGGATCTCTCTCCCAAGACCCTGCATTCAGAAAACAGTATTTGTTTGTTCGTTTCGGCTTTTTTGCTGAAGAAGTTTTTATGCCTCTGGTTTTGACTGCTGCCCGGGATCTATTAGAATGTCACGTCAAATTGCTTTTTGGGGGAGAAACTGAAATGAGGATAATGAGGATATTGGCGCTGTGTGATGGAGGAAGGTGCTTAAAATGTACAGCAAACACACTTGTGTTAAGTGAGTAGACCTGCGGATGGACTTGGGGTGAGGGTGGAGTTGGAGTGCTGCGGTTTGCCCTTCCTAACAGGCTGTGGGCCCACACCTTCGCGTGCCGCCGTGTGGCCTGGGGAGATCTGTAGATAGGTGTGCGTACGTGTGGCCTTAATTTCAAACTTAAAGCTTTTCTTAAAAGCCCGTCCTCTAATCCTGGATGTCTGGGGAATTAGCTTTGGCTTCTCAGCAGTGAGGAACCGGGCATCTTGCAGATGCTCAGACGCAGTGCTCTGCATATACAGTGTTAGAAACTGAGATACGGACGGGAGGAGCTAAATGGCACCTTAAAACTAGGTTATGGGCGCAACAACGGGATGTCTAGGCGTGCTTTTTTACAACAAGAATACAACGCTGAAAATGAATGAACTGCAACTAAAATATGTGTCATCTCGTCCTTCTCCTGCCTACCCCCCTAATATTCTCCTGGGTGGCGGGCGGACGGCGAAACTGACCCCCCTAATATTCTTAAGAGGGTCGCTTCTGCAGTCTTCCGAGAGTGGCTGGAAGTGGGGAGGCAGAAAAAGCTCCTCCTGTCCTTCCACTCTGCAGTTTTAATCTGAAATCTTAGGCGCAGCGCTGCGCCCAGAGCTCAGAAGCTAATGAGATTCCCCGTCGCAAAATGCGCCTAGAACAACGGGAGTTTCAAGCGATGTCTACGTAAGGGGTGAATTGAGTGTCAGGAAGGTGGGAGGATGAGGTGGCCGTCTGAATGTGGGAGGAAATGGAAACTGCAAGTGGGGCTGGGCAGTTGCCAGGAGAACCTATTCCTGCCTCTGACGGGTTGAGCAGAGAATGTGGGGATGGGTGCATTTGCCTAGTACTTGTACGCTGCAGAATGGAAGGATTCCTGTTTTTCCTTGCCTCCTCCCCCACCTTTATCAGCTGCTGGCATGCTAAGCTATTAATTTGCATTGCAAATCCTTCCCCAGCCCAGATCGAGAAGAGGTGCCTTTTGCCTTTCCCCCCTTTCCAGTAGCCGGGCTGTTTGCCCAGAGTCCTCATGTTTTTGCAATTGCCCTTCCAGGAGTCCCTGACCCACCCACCTCCACCCTGCCATAACCAGATCTCCTCTCCCCATATTGGGAGCTGATTTAACACGAGAACTGGCATAGCTAGACAACATGCAGCTTGAATAAGTTCCCATTCTCGAAGCTGGGACCTTTTGCACATAAAAGAAGGCACTATATCCCTGAGCTAGGAGTATAAGAACTACCTTATATCTCAATAAGCCTATCCCTGGCCTGCACGACTCTCCACAAAAGGAGTATTTCTTGTCCTCTGCTGGTACTTCCAAACTTGAGGGGCCCTGGAATTGATCCTGGACCTTCTGCAAGCATAGCATGCGCTCCACCGCCGAGCTGAGGTCCCCTCCCGTAGAGTTTGATTGGCAGGGACCCCAAGACATCCCAGGATATTACAGTCATCAGTGAGAGAGCAGGATATGAGAATGCTCCTCCAGAGTATAATTTGGGGGCAAGAGTGGTGGAAGCTGTTTCAGGTGTTTGCACAATCACTTTGCCCATCCAGAAGCGGGATAGGATGGAGATGAGGAAGAGGTTGGTGGCGGGTGTAAGCAAGGCCTGTCTAGGAAAGGGATGTATCTCCATGGTAGAGTATCTGGATGGCATGGAGAAAGATCCACGTAGAGCTAGGAGAGAACCCTGCCTGAAATCCTGGAGAGCAACTGCCGGCCAGTGCAGACAACACAGAGCTAAACAGATCACTGGTCTGACTCTGTACAGTTGTACCTTGGATCTTGAACGCCTTGGCTACTGAATAAATCGGCTCCCAAACAATTGAAACCCGGAAGTAAGTGTTCCGGTTTTCGAACGTTCTTTTGGAAGCCAAACATCTGGGTGTTCCGCAGCTTCCGAATTGCTGCAGGACCTTCCTGCAGCCAATCCAAAGCCACACTTTGGTTTTCAATTGTTTTGGAAGTCGAACGGACTTCTGGAACGGATTCCGTTCAACTTCTAAGGTACGACTGTATAAGGAAGCTTCGTATGTTCCTACTCAATTATGCTAAAGTCACTTTAGATGAAGCAACCTTCCACACCATATATTTAAAGCAGTATCATTTAGGCAGCCATGGCTTCCCCCAAAGAATTCTGGGAGCTGTAGTCCGTTAAGGGTGCAGATAGTTGTTTGGAGACTCCGATTCTCCTCCCAGAGCTACAATTTTCAGAGCGGTTCAACTGTCAATCCTTCTTCACAAGGAACTCTGGGAACTGTAGCTCTTGGGGCACCCTTAAACTACAGCTCCCAGGGTTCTTTGAGAGAAGCTGTGTGTGGTTATCATACTGCGTTTAAACGTGTGGCATAAATGTGGCCTCCAGCTGCTTTGCACACCAAACAGTCCAACACGGGGAATTCAGAACGAGAAACAAGATTTCACACCTGGCTGCCTTTTTTTCTGTTTCCCCTTCAGGGTCTCGGCTCCCGTGCTGAGATGACCCCTCCGCACCCCTCGCGCCCGCACCGCCATGGACGCCCCCTCTAACTCTGCCTCCTCCTCCTCCTCCTCCTGCTCCGCTGCTGCCCCCCCGGCCGACGGGCAGGATGACAGGGCCGCGCCTCGGCCCGCTCAGGACTCTCCTGCCTCTCCAGCCACCAAAGAACCCCCCCTCTCGGACCCTTCCTCCTCTTCCTCCTCTGATGCCCCCTCTCCCAACGACACCATGAGGCCCTGCTCCGGTTCCCAAGTGGCGCTCAGCTCTACGAAGCTCCCGGCTGCCATCTTGCCCGGGCCTCTCCTCCAAGCCGACTGCGGCCTCGTGACGCCAGACCCACCGCCTTCCCCGCAAGCAGCGCCACCCGGAGAAGATGGGAAGAAGCAAGAAGCAGAAGGCGGCGGAGAGGGGGAAGAGGACGGCGGGCGCAAGGCCCCGCTCTTCTTCTCCGCCGAGGGCTCGGCCTATCTCCTCAGCGGCGGCCACGTTCTCTTACCAAAGGGCTCCCTAAGCACCACATCTCCCCAGGTGTCCGTCCTCCACGTCCAGCGCGGTGGAGGCTCAAACCAAGGCTTTACGTCTACTGACCAAATGTCCCAGAATACCTCAGCGCCAGGCGAGTGGACCCCTCACGGCGCCTTCTACAGTTTCCGACTGGCCAGGGCCCCCCCTCGAACCATGTCTGCCAAAAACGCTCCCACCAAACCCAAAGATGCCCCTGCCGCCGCCCTGGTGGAGGATGAGGAGAACCTCAAAGGGGAAGCCGACCTTGGCCGAGAAGGGGAGCTGCCGTCCCCACCCATCTGGCTTTGCCTGATCTGCCGCCTCTCCTTCTGCCGGGGGCGCCCCTTGGCGGCTCATGCCCGCGTAGCCCACGGGGCGCAGCTGAGCCCCGACGAATGCCAGGCCCTGTCTGGAGGGGCTTCTGCCGTGTTCCAAGGCACCGCGCTTGGCTTCCTTGAACCAAATAAGCCCACCACCAAGGCAGACCTCAATGTCCGAATGTGTAGCAGATGGGTGAATGTAACGGAGGAGGAGGAGGAGGAGGAAGAGAAGAAGAAAAAGAAGAAGGGGAGCCCAGGAAAACCATGCAAGCCACCAGATGCCAAAGAGTCAAGGGTCGGCGGCGAGCCCTGGGCAAAGAGAGGCGCAGAGGAGAAACCAGAAGAAGAAAAGGAGGAGGAAGAGGAGGAGGCAGCAGCAGTGGCGGCCGAAAATCAGAAAGAGGAAGGGAGGCTTCTCCCAGACCAAAGCTCACATGGCCAAAGCCCACCCACGGGTGCCAGCACCCCCCTCTCAGAGACACCGCTGAAGGCCAACAGCAACGACGCTGCAGCTGACGTAGGGTTGCCCAAGGAAGATGCCAATGCAGAGTTGGCCAACGAAGCCTCCAGTGCAGAACTGGCCAGAGACACCGCTCGCGCCGAGTCAGCCGGTGGGACGAACAGCTCCGGGCTGGGCACCAAAGTGAACAACAACAGCCCAGCCAACGCCAACCCGGACACCGGTCGGGTTGGGTTGACCCACGATGCTGGCGCAGCCGACTTGACGCATGGAACCGTCAGTGTTGGGATGGCCAGCGAGATGGTGAGCGCCACGTTTGAGGTCAACAACGGGCTGAGCGGTAGCAGCAGCCACAACGGAGGGCACTCGCTTTCCTTTGGGGAAGACTTCACCGCCATGGCCTACTCGGGGTTGACTTTGTCCGGCCACATGTCCTTGCTCCACTCACGCAACTCCTGCAAGACCCTCAAATGCCCCAAGTGCAACTGGCATTACAAGTACCAGCAGACTTTAGACGTCCACATGAAGGAGAAGCACCCCGAGAACAACAGCCACTGCGCTTACTGCAGCACCGGCGGGCCGCACCCTCGCCTGGCCCGGGGCGAGAGCTACAACTGCGGCTACAAGCCCTACCGCTGCGAGGCCTGCAACTACTCCACCACCACCAAGGGTAACCTCAGCATCCACATGCAGTCCGACAAACACCTGGCCAACCTGCAGGGCTACCAGGCCACGGGGGGAGGCGGCGGGGCCCCCTCGGTGGCGGCCCCGGTGGCGCCCACCCCGTCGTCGCCCGAGGAGAAGGAGTCGAAAGGCAAATCCTCCTGGCAGTGCAAAGTGTGCAGCTACGAAACCAACATCTCCCGCAACTTGCGCATCCACATGACCTCCGAGAAGCACATGCAGAACATGCTCCTTCTCCACCAGGGGCTGCCCCTGGCACTGCCCGGGCTCCTGGGGCAGGCCCAAGCCGCGCCAGGGGGCAAGGGGCAGCCGGAGCTCTTCCAGTTCTATGGCGCCCAGGCCCTGGGCCACTCGCACCATGCACACCCCCACCATGCTCACGCCGCGGGCAGCTCAGCCCTGCGGGGGGACAAGCCCATGGAGCAAAGCCCGATCTTGCTCAACGGAGGCTTCCCACATCTCAACGCTGCCGCCGGCAGGAAGATGGCTGCCTTGGGCTCAGGTAAGCGATGGTCGCCTCCCCTCCCCAATCATGGCCACTGCTGCTTCTGTCCACATGGGATCTAAAGGCTGGGTGGGAGCCTCAATTAATAATGAACAGGCCTCTTGTGCCGTTCGAACGGCTTCCCACAAAGAATCCTGGGAGCTGTAGTTTGTTAAGGGTTCTGAGAGCTGTTAAGAGACCCCTTATTCCTTCCGCAGAGCTACACTTCCAAGGGCACGTTGGGGCAGCTGTGACTGTTTGAAGGGGTATCAAAGAGCTTTAAATGTGCTGTGTGAATGTGACCACAGTCTCTACACCCATTTTGTTGTTTTGTGGTCTGTGCAGTTTTTCTTTCCGCTCCTTTCTGTTTTGCTCCTCTCACTCGCTGCCTCCCCAGCTTTGTGCATATTGCCATTATGTAGTTTGTGTTTTTCATATTGCATTTTGGTGTTGCGAACTGCCTTGAGATCTACGGATGGAGGGCGGCATGCGAATCTAATCAATAATAATAATAATTAATAATAAGAGATGCAGGTGGCACTGTAGGTTAAACCAGAGGGCCTAGGGCTTGCTGATCAGAAGGTCGGCAGTTCAAATCCCTGTGACGGGGTGAGCTCCCGTTGCTCGGTCGCAACTCCTGCCCACCTAGCAGTTTGAAAGCACGTCAAAGTGCAAGTAGATAAATAGGTACCGCTCCGGCGGGAAGGTAAACGGTGTTTCCGTGCGCTGCTCTGGTTTGCCAGAAGCAGCTTAGTCATGCTGGCCACATGACCCGGAAGCTGTACGCCAGCTCCCTCGGCCAATAAAGCGAGATGAGCGCCACAACCCCAGAGTCGGTCACGACTGGACCTAATGGTCAAGGGTCCCTTTACCTTTGTGTAAAAACTACTACTACTACTACTACTAATAATAATAATAATGTTTTGAAGTGTGTCCCCTCTCCGTCCATAGGCAGTCATTCTGCCGCCCTTCTCCCCACAGCTCCTGCATCGCTCTCTCCAGAGCCCGCCCCACCTTCCCCGCTGCCGCCCCACTCTGCACCAGACCTGGGGGCTCCCCAGAGGCTGTTTGGGTGCCTGGTGTGCCAAGCCTTCAACACGGACAGCCTGGAAGCGCTCCTGAGGCATGCGTCGGCCCCCCGCTCGCTGCCCGAAGCCGAGTGGAAGGAGGTGTCGGGCGACTTGCACCGCTGCCGGCTCTGCGCCTACGGCACCCAGCTGAAGGCCAACTTCCAGCTGCACCTCAAGACCGACAAGCACGCCCTCAAGTACCAGCTGGCGGCCCACCTGCGCGAAGGGGGCAGCCTCGGGGCCCACATGGGGGCGGAGCTTCCACTCGGCCCGCCCCTCCACCTGCACTGCAATCTCTGCGAGTACGAGACCAACAGCAAGGAGAAGATGAGGCTGCACGTGGCGGGGGCTGGCCACCAGGAGGCGCTGCAAGGCTACAAGGTGCCGGGGTCTGAGGGGAGTGGGCGGGGCTTGTGGGTGACATAGGGAGTGGCCTTCCTCCAACTCCCGCCAAAATGGGGGAGGAGCTAAGCTGTCCCTTTCAGGGTGTTTCTAACAGGAAGTGGGTGGAGCCAAGCAGAAAGGGGGTGGAGCCACTGGAATGGGAGGGGCTTTAGAGGAATGGAGGCATGCCATAAGGAAAAGGGTAGGAGCGAGAAGGGGCAGGTGGGATCCATTTCTCAGAGGGAGCCACCTGGAACATTGAACGGATCCTATGTCCTTGCTATCTGCAATTCTTTCCTTCTCTCCCGCTAGTTCCTCCTGGAAATGGAGGTCACATCGGCAGCGCCGCCAGGCCCCGAATCTGCCCCGTTCCGCTGCCTCCTTTGCAACACGGACGCGCCGAACCGCCTGGCCATGATCCAGCACCTCCGGTCTCCCCAGCACCGTGACTCCCATGGCCAGTGGCGCCTGCAGCTCCTCCAGAACGGAGAAGGCACCCCGGGCCTCGAGAGATACATCTGCTTTGCTCCCGCCAACCCCGCTGGTAACGGCCCTACAGGTTGGCCATGGCGGGCAACCCGTGCTGCCGGAGAGGGTGGCAAACCCGCAGAAGGTGCCAGGCTGCAGATTTGCACTGAATGAAGGGGCTGAAATGTTGAGGGTTGACAGTTGGGAGAGAAAAGAAACAGCAATTCTTGCAAATGTTCAAAGTGGCAAGGCTATGGGAGTGTTTTTTTTTGGGGGGGGGGGAGAACTGAAGGTCGGATACCGAATACTCTTTCATTCCTCCATTGTCTGCCCGCCTTCTCCCCCCCCCTCTCTTTCACACCCCCTTTGCTTCGCCACGTCTTCCCCTTTTGGTCTGCGTTTAATGCATGCCTGTGTCCGCAGATATTCAAGCGAGAAGCTGCTGAACGCTCCATCCTCCTCTTCTTCCACCGCCGCCAACCTCCCTCTCCTTCTCTCCCTCCCCCTCCCCCCCCAGCTTCATAATGGATTATGACAGATACTGGGGTGGTTGCCTAGCAACCCGCAGGAAGAATGAAGGAGAGGAGAAATGAGAAAGAGAGATGTAGGGACCGCAGCCGGGCGGGGGGAGGGAGAGGAAGAGAGGAAAAAGGGAAGAGAGAAAGAAATAGGGAGGAAGGATAGAGATCGCCTTTCCTTCCTTCCTCCCCTTCTCCTAGCTGGTAGCTGCCCTCATCCACCTCCCGTCAGGTGCCCAGGGCGGGCACCCCCCCCCACGTGATGCGAGTTGGCCTCGTTCCCAGCTTCAAATTTATCTTTCAAAACATTGTTGACCCTGCAAATGTTCCGCCTCCCCCTAACGCACACCTGAGAGTGTGCAGAAGTGTCAACAAGGATCAGCTGCATAAAATGCATTTAAAATGTGGGAAGGGGAGCTGTGTGGGTCGTGGGGAGGCTAGTGAGGGGTCCAGTCCTGAGGGCAGATTCCAAGCCAAAAGATGGGAATGGGTGGCTTTGGCTGGGTGGGTAAAGCAGTCCTGGATAAGGGATCATTTTTAATTTTTTTGAGCAGAGACCTTAGTGGAAGCGAGAGCATAGGATGCGGGTTTCCGGGGTGGCTGGCTGCTTATGTGGGGAAGGCATATGGGGATATCTGAAGCAGTTAGGACAAGGCAATAGGAAAAGTGTGCACCGGGAAAGGGGGGGTGGGTTTGCCGGATGAGAACACCCTGCGTTGTGAGAAATGGAGGTCTTAACATCTTGGCGGGTGTATTGAATAGTGTTAATTGAGTTGCCAATGGCAGTGAGGTTGCTACTGCCGGGCGGGAAGGCAAGTCCGTTCGATATTAACGATCCCACTTGGGTTGAGAGTTTAATTAGTCTCTGACGAGGATAAAGTCCTGGATCGTGCGTCACGCCGGCTCTCGCAGCGTCGGAGGCGGAATTCCCTCCTCTCTCGTCTCCCTCTCCCCCCACCCCACCCCCAGATTCCCCACCTTCCAAACTCCCAGGTGAAAGAGGAGGAGCAGGAATATCGGCCAGGCTATCTGGGTGGTGGAGGTCTCTGGAAGTTGGGCCACAGCTCCCATCATTCCTGACTGTAGGCCATGCTGGCTGTGGGCTGGTGGAGTCCAACAGCGTCTGGAAAGCCCACCCCCCATTTGACTTCTCCCCGCACCCACGTGTGGTTCTCTCCCCATCTCTAGGGAAAGAAACAGTGCTGGAGACCTTGCCCCCCGAAAAGGAAACGCAGAGTAAACCCCAGGCGGCTGGTGAGTGACTCCTCCCCTCTTGTGCAAAGCCACGCCCACTGGCGAGGTTGCTGCTCCTTGAAGCCTACATTGCTGGCCACGCCCCTAACCCCTCCCTCGTGGCGGCAGCCCATGCGAAAGGCTCCTCCCATTCAGGGGTGCCAAACACCCCAAATGTTTGTGCCCCTCTTGATTCCCCCAGCGCCACCCTCGCTTAAGGAGGCGGTGTCCTGTTGAAAGGTACAGCGATCCCCAACCAGGGGGGTTGTAGTACCAGGAATATGAGGAAAAGACCCTGCAATGTCTTCCCTCGGTTTTGAGTGTTGTCTAAGTGCAGAGACCCATTTTGCCACCGCGGCTTCTGCAAAAGGAATAATACCAGGGGTATTTGTGGGCGAGTCCCAGCAAGTCTCGCTCCTCGCTTCCGTGAGGCTGGCTGTTTTTATTATCCTTATTAAATTTATTACCTGCCCTTCTCCAGCTGGTCCCAGGGCGGGTTATGGCGATTTTCAAAAAAATCAGCATTTCAAATATCTTGCGCTTGCAAGGAATAGGGATGGTTACATTGAGCGGGGGGCCGCCAAGGCATCCTTTTAAGGGTGCCTGATTCAATGCCCCCCCCAATTCAGCTGTCCCTACTGCAGTGGGAGGGGGGTGTCCTTGCCTGGTACCACCCTCAAGAACCCCTCCCTCATCACATCCCTCCATCAGGCCTCAAAGCCCCTTGGAGCTTTTAACCGCCATTTTGAAAGTGGCTGCAGGAAAACACCATAACGTTTCCCCCTGCTTTCTTTCCTTCCTGCAGGTTCTGACGAGACTGAAACGAAAGCTGGAGGTGTGGGAGACACTACAGTGAGTGGCGCTTATTGGGGGGCTTTGCGGGGGGTGGGCAGAGGTGGGGGAATCACACAGTGTCTCTGAAGCCCCCGTCTCCTCCATTTTAACCCTCTCTCTACACGATTCAACGGCGGCAGCCTCAAACATCCCAGCGAAACTTCACTTGGCAGATTAGATTTTTTTTCTTGCTTGCTTGCTTGTTCCTGGTGGGGGGGCCAAATGGTTGAATTAAAAACAGAAATTCAGCATCTCTGCCTAGCGGGGTGGGGGGTGGAGAGGGGAATGAGATCCACCCTGATGAACCAAATTGGGCATGACCAGCTGTGAAATACACAATGTTAACCGTACCACTGCATCTTCAAAGCCCGTTTCTTGAATGGGATTGTCTGCTTATACTGGTCCCATCCTGTTAACATTGCATTGCCATGCATCCAGGGGTTTGGAAAACCCACTTCTCTGTCTGTTCCGACGCCACCCTTGCCCAGCCCAGAAAGGCCCGTGATTCTCAAGATGAAAACGCTGCCAAGGCTGTGCAGACGTGATCAGATCGGTCCTTGCAACAAGCCCTTCGATGTTAACTAGCGTTGGGTTTATTATGCCCGTTTTACAGCTGCCCCCCACTGAGCACACGGGCGCGGACCTGGCGGTCCAGGAAAGGAAAAGAACCTCTCATTTTCGCTCAGCTCAACCCTTGACCCGCCTTGTCCTTTCTGCAGATACCAATCAGCCCTTAGGTGAAATCCTGACACAGACACTTTCATGTCTCTCTTTGATCATTCAGCCTAAGGCCTTTAAGCCACACACATTCCCCGGTCTGCAGCTTAGAGCGCTAGCTTGTTTGCGTGTAAGAAAAGGCAGTATTTTGGGGGGTGGGGAGGGGAGAGAGTTTATTTATTTTATTCCGAAGATGGCACAGAACCAAGATGAGCAGGTGGGAGCAAGCATGTGTCAGCTCCATCTTTTTAATGATTACTAATCGCCCTTTGTGATTTCCCTATTAAAAACTTTTTGTTTTCTTTCGTTCTGCCTACACCGACACGCCTCCTCCCTCAAATCCTCAATAAGATATATATGCAAATCCCCCTTTCCCCCCAGGTGCCAGGAAGAGACAGACTCCTGCTTCCTGGAGCTAACGTTTTCTTTTCTCGGACCTCCATCTCTCCCCCCCCCTTCACCTTCTTCCGGCCAAGCAGGTGTTCTGCTGCCCCTACTGCAATTACACCGACCAATCAGCCGAAGCCGTCCGGGCTCACACCGTCTCCCAGCATGCCGTGCAGCCCAAATTCCGATGCCCGCTCTGCCAGGAGCAGCTGGTCGGGCGCACCAACCTCCACTTCCACCTCAGCCACATTCACAACGTGGTGCCTGAATGCGTGGAGAAGCTGCTTCTGGTGGTGAGTTGCTAGCTCAGTGGGCAGCTCTCCCTGCCCCTCTCCCCTGCCCCGCTTAATGTTGGAAGCATATTAAGGGTGGAGGGGATACAATCGCAGAAAATGCTTTTTCATGTGCCACTAACCCTTTGCAGGTAATTCAGCAGGTGAAGCTTTCCCTTCTCTGGAAAGCTTGACCTGTTGGGTCTGTGCCCGTCACGCTGCTGTCAAAGAGATGGGGACTGCTTGACAAAAGGGGCTTGGGAAGATGTGGGGACCCAGTGGTGAGGACAACAGGGGGTTACTGGGTTCTTCTTTTTATTTCGATTACAGTGGTACCTTGGTTCTCAAACTTTATCCGTTCCGGAAGCCTGTTCCAAAACCAAAGCTTTCCAAACCAAGGCGTACTTTCTCATAGAAAGTAATGGAAAACGGATTATTCCGTTCCAGACTTTTAAAAACAACCCCTGAAACAGCCATTTAACATGAATTTTACTATCTAACGAGACCACTGAGCCATAAAATGAAAGCAATAATCAATGTACTGAACTATAAAATAAATAAGACAGTATTGTAGATGATAAAAAATACTTTTTTTTCTTACCTCCACTGATGATAGTCATTGTTTGGATGGGGGGGGCTTTTATCCATTTCCGCAGGCACACAATCAATCCATCAGTAGCTGAACTGTCACAAAAACAAATTAACCGAAAAAGCCTCAGAAACAAAAACCACAAAATAAATAGCAAAAACAAAAGCGCCAAACTTAATCCGTTCTTGAAGTCCGTTTGACTTCCGAAATGTTCAAAAACCAAGGCGCGGCTTCTGATTAGTGCAGGCGCCCCAGCAACAACAGCTGACAGCCGCATTGGACGTTTGGCTTCCGAAAAACATTTGAAAAGCGGAACACTTCCGGGTTTTCGGCATTTGAGTATCAATGCGTTTGAGAATCAAGGTGCCACTGTATGTATCTTGAGGTTTTATATTTTGATTTTGTTCTGTGAGCCAACCTGAGACCTCCGGGTATAGGGTGGTATATAAATCATCATCATCAACATCCAGAGAGCCAAGTGGGGGCGTCATTAGGAGGGAGATGTTTGTGGCTCCACTGACTGGTGAGCTTTAGCCTGTTTCCACCATTCGTGAAATGGCCGCAGCAGCATTTTGTAAATACAGTGGTGCCCCACAAGACGAATGCCTCGCAAGACGGAAAACTCGCTAGACGAAAGAGTTTTCCGTTTTGGAGGTGCTTCGCAAAACGAATTTCCTATGGAAATCACTAATAACTGGGTCCTCCCTTCCCCAGCCCGCCTTTGGCTCATATAATTCTGCCTTTTCTTCTTCTTGCCCTTCTCTCCAGGCCACTACTGTGGAAATGACCTTTGCCACCAAAGTTATCCCCGGCCTCAACCTCCCTCCTGACCCACTAAAGCCCGGCGGGACGCCCAGCTCAGAGCAGGGGGCTGGGAACGAACCTGAAAGCCCTCTTGCTGGTAAGTAGTGTGTGGGCTGCAAAGAGAGGAGCTTTCACCTTTCACCCGCTAAGGGTAGCATCAAGATGCCAGGGATTTCGTGGCAGCCTGCTTGACCCTAACCTCCCCTTCCCGGCAACCCTTGCCAAAAAAAAAAAAAAGCAGGAAGAAGCAGCTACTGGCAGGACTAATCAACGGCTTTGCCGTGCCTATTCTCAAGCTTCTCTCTCTGGAGGGCATGAGGACTAGAAACCTGCTTCCTGGGAAACTCATAAGGCTTCTTAGGATGCCACAAACGATTGTACTGGTTTGAGAAGCAGTACAAACGCAATCCAATGGTGCACTGACAGAAGCAAAGCATATTAAGTAACACAAGTCCCTCTTGCAGGGCAGGGGCTGTAAACTCCCCAAATATTTAGCCCTCCTAGATATCAGAAATTGGGAATGAGGTCAAGGCAGAACTTGTCCTGCTCCATTTGAACGCACACACCCCCTACAAAAATTCAAGCAGCTAATGTACACAGATCTACATTTACAGATGAGGCAGGAAGCGTCAAGGTATGGAAAGCGTCATGGATAAAAAGAATTCCCCCCCAGGCAGTGAGGCCTGCATTTTGCCAGGAAACACACCTGCTCTTAGCAGGTGCCCCTGGGGATTCCCAGCCGTTTTTGGACAAACCCTCTAGCAAACACCTAGAATTGTGGGGTTGGGAAAGACAGACCAAGCACCATAGAATCGAGGGACTGTAGAGTTGGGTCTCTTCAACAGACAGGGCCACAGTGACTGTGATGCCAGCCTCCCTGCCCCTGGAGATGCCTGTGGTTCCGGGGGGAGGACGAGGAAAGGGACCACAACGATTACCTAGTCCAACTCTGCAATGCAGGAGTCTTTTGCCCAACATGGGGCTCGAACCCAAGACCCTGAAATTAAGAGTCTCGTGCTAGTTGCTGTACTATTTGCGATCAACTGTGGCAAGCTATGCTTCTGCACCCAGAACCTCCATGCACACACACAAATACATCCTGGCTAGTAAAGGTAAAGGGACCCCTGACCATTAGGTCCAGTTGTGACCGACTCTGGGGTTGCAGCGCTCATCTCGCTTTATTGGCCGAGGGAGCTGGCGTACAGCTTCCGGGTCATGTGGCCAGCATGACTAAGCCACTTCTGGTGAACCAGAGCAGCGCATGGAAACGCCGTTTACCTTCCCGCCAGAGCGGTACCTATTTATCTACTTGCACTTTGATATGCTTTCAAACTGCTAGGTTGGCAGGAGCAGGGACTGAGCAATGGGAGCTCACCCTGTCGCAGGGATTCGAACTGCTGACCTTCTGATCGGCAAGTCCTAGGCTCTGTGGTTTAACCCACAACGCCACCCGTGTCCCTGTTACATCCTGGCTAAGGAGCGACAAAACAGGCTGCAGAGAAAACTGATGGTAGCTTCTCTCTCTCCTTTTTCTTTCTCTCTCCTACATCAGCACCGCTCACAGGGGAGAAATCCTCTCCGGCTCCTGTGCTTGGCCCTGAAACTCCTCCTCCTCCAGCCTCCCCTGCTCCACCTGCTGACCCCCCAGAAAAGCCACCCCCAACCTCTTCTCCACCTCCTCCTCCACTGCCACCGCCGCCGCCACCACCACCTCCTCCTTCAGTTGCTCCTCTGGAGTTTGAAGACGAAGATGCTCCTCATCTGAACGCCCCATTGGAGGAGCCGCCGCCGCCGCTGCCACCGGCTTCAGCCGAGGCTCCAGAGGCCTCTCCGCTCGCCCTGCCCAGCCAAGACCCCCGGCACCCGCTGTCCTACCGCAAGGCAACCAATTTCGCCTTGGATAAGTTCCTCGACCCGGCCCGGCCCTACAAGTGCACGGTGTGCAAGGAGTCCTTCACGCAGAAAAACATCCTCTTGGTGCACTACAACTCCGTCTCCCACCTGCACAAGATGAAGAAGGCCTCAGCCGACCCCTCCGCGCCGTCCCGGGGCGAGCCCGGCGCCGCCGGCGTTCTCCAGCCCTCCTCGGACAAGCCCTACAAGTGCACCACCTGCCGGGTCTCCTACAACCAGAGCTCCACGCTGGAGATCCACATGCGCTCTGTCCTGCACCAGACCCGCTCCCGCGTCGCCAAGATGGAAGCCGCCGGCAAAGCGGAGCTGCCGGCCGCCGAGCCGGATCCCCCGTGTGAAGCGCCGCTGGAAGCGGAAGCCCCCAAGCTCCTGGAGGCGGGCTGCGTGCAGGTGCCCACGCTCCCGTTCCTGGCGCCGTCCACAGCAGAGCTGCAGCGCTTCCCTGCACCATTGTTCACTCCGCCGCTGCTGCCGCCCTTCCCACTAGTCCCAGAGTCGCTCCTGAAACTCCAGCAGCAGCAACAGCAGCTGCTGCTCCCCTTCTACCTGCACGACCTCAAGGTAGCTCCCAAGCTGGCTTTGGCCACCCCGGCACTGACCCTCCCGGCCACGCCACCCGTGCTGCTGCCACCTCTGCCAGCCAAGGAAGAGCAGGCGCCAGCAGCCGCTGCCGGCTCCAAACCGGAGGCACCAGAAGAGGCCGAAGCTGAGGAGGCCGAGGGGGGCCAGCAAGGGAGCGAGGCATCCCGCACGGCTGCCAAAGCCCTCCTGGAGAACTTTGGGTTTGAGCTGGTGATCCAGTACAACGAGGGGAAGCAGCCTGCCGCCCCTGCCCCGGCCGCACCTCCGCGCCCACCGGCGGGCAAGCTCTTGTGCGGCGCATGTGGGAAGCAGTTCTCCAACATGCTCATCCTGAAGACGCACGAGGAGCATGTGCACCGGCGGTTCCTGCCCTTTGAGGCACTCAACCGCTACGCCGCCCAGTTCCGGAAGAGCTATGACAGCATGTATCCCCCTCCGCCGCCGGCACTGCCCATCGAGACGGCCACTGCCACGACGACTGCTCCAACCACTGCCGCTGCCACAGACACCACCACAGTGACTGTGCCAGCCGCCCTGCCCCTGGAGATCCCCCCGCTCTGCCCTCCGTTTTTAATGCAGCCCATGCCAGTGGTGGTGCCGCCGCTAGAGAGCGAGACCCCCCACGTGCCTCCCGAGCGCTTGAAATCCTTGTGGTTCCGGGGGGAGGAAGAGGAAGGCGGCGGTGGGCCCGGGGTTCCCGAGCCTCTTCGCGGGGGCTTCCCATCCACCCGGCGCTTCTCCCGCACCAAGTTCACAGAGTTCCAGTCTCAAGCCCTACAGTCTTTCTTTGAGTGCAGCGCCTACCCCAAAGACGGCGAGGTGGAGCGGCTGTCTGCAATGCTGGGTTTGCCCAACAGAGTCATCGTGGTTTGGTTCCAAAACGCCCGTCAGAAAGCACGGAAATGTGGTGGGAGCGAGGCCAGCGTGGGGGGTGGAGGTGCTGCGGTGCAGCCCTCCTGCAAGAAATGCCGGGCGTCCTTCCGCTGTATCTTTGAGCTCATGCGACACCTTAAAAAGTGCTACAACGACCAGCCGGTGGATGCGGAGGGAGAGGGGGCCGAGGAGGAGAACGAGGGCCCCGAGGAAGAGGAGCAGGAGGAGGAGGAAGAAGAAGAGCAGCAGCAGCCGCAGCAACAGCAGCCGCCGGAGCCTTCAGGGGCTGACGGAGAAGCTAAGGTTGACGGCACTGGAGACAAACCTCAGGAGGAGGAGCAACCCACAGCCCCTCCTGAAAGTGCAAGCACCCATCCCTGTGACCATTGCACAGCCAAATTCTCAAGCGCCGACCTCCTCAATATCCACCGTGTTTCTCACATGCCAGCAACCGGCCCTCCGCCAGCCCCGGTTGCCCCCCAGCCTCCCCTGGATTTGGCCCCGCTGGTGTTTGGCGACCGCGCCGCCCACCCAGATCCCTCCCGGGCACAGAAGCGGAAGCACGAGGATGGGAGCTTGTCGCCCACCGGCAGCGAGTGCGCCAGCGTGGCGGGAGGGGACAGCGAGCCCCCCCGGGACAAGCGCCTGCGCACCACCATTTTGCCGGAGCAGCTGGAGATCCTGTACCGCTGGTACATGCAGGACTCCAATCCGACCCGCAAGATGCTCGACTGCATCTCCGAAGAGGTTGGGCTCAAGAAGAGGGTGGTTCAAGTGTGGTTCCAGAACACGAGAGCCCGCGAGAGGAAGGGTCAGTTTCGGTGCAACGCCAGCACGGCCAACGCAACCGGCAAGCCCTCACCGGTGCTCCCCTCCGCCTTCCCAAAGTTCAGTCCTCTGCCGCGAGACCCGACCATCCACTATGGAGCGGCCTTCGCGCCCAGCCTCTCTGCGGTGAGTTTACAGCTACCTCCAGCAAAGCCAGAGATTCCTGCGGAGCCACAAGCGCAGGAAGAAGCAGCCGAAGAAGAATTGCCAAAAGAGAACGAAGACCGGAGCCTGTCGGGAGGGGAGATGAGCGACTCGTCTTCCTCCTCCTCCTCGTCGCTGGCCGATCTGGATTTCTCCGGCAGCCGGCGGAGCCGAGGGGCGGACGGCGGCTTTGGAGGCATGCACGACGCTTTGGGCCAGCGCCGGTATCGCACGCAGATGTCCAGCCTGCAGCTGAAGATCATGAAGGTTTGCTACGAGGCCTACCGGACGCCCACCATGCAAGAGTGCGAGGTGCTGGGCGAGGAGATAGGGCTGCCCAAGCGGGTGATCCAAGTGTGGTTCCAGAACGCCAGGGCCAAGGAGAAGAAGGCCAAGGCTGCCAGCGGTGGCGAGGAGGGGCATCCCAGCACTCCATCACAGGCCGAGTGCCCCTACTGTGAAGTCAAGTACGATTTCTACGTGTCCTGCCGTGGGCACCTCTTCTCCCGCGGGCACCTCGCCCGACTCAAGGAGGCCATCAAGGCCCAGCTCAAGAGCGAGAGCAAGTGCTATGAGCTCGTGCCGGACAAAGGGACGCCATCCCCGACCAGGCTGGGTGCCTCCATGCCTCCCGCCACAGTGCCATCTTCTCTTGGAAGCATGGCTCCCTTTGTGCCAGGTGAGTGAGAGGTGGGAAGGAGAGGTAAGTTACATTCAAGGAGGTTGGGGATAGGGCCTTATCATTAAGCCATGTTACAGGTTCGCCACTCACTATGGGATCTTTCCAAACCCATATCTGCTTCGCTTCTCTCCAAAAGTATTGCTAGGGCTCCACATGCTGCTCTGACCCTAATCCCCACTTCTGCCATTTTGCGTGGAAGTTCCCAGGCGTCATTTTCATCCCAAGCAGTCGCTCTGTGTGGCATTCTGGTTCTCCACACAATCTTTCTCTTCTCCCAACTTTTTCTTCTTCCCACTAGCGTAGCCTTTCCTTCCCCCTGTCCCGTCCCCGAGGCTTCCATTGTGCGCGTCGGGAGTAGGTTGGGGTGAAAATGGCACTGGAATCTCCTCCTCTTCCCCTTGCATCTGTGGTGGTTCATTGAGAGTGGTAGTTGGTGTCTTGTTACCAGAATGAGAGGGCGTCCATCTCAGCAACCAGAGGAAGCAGATGTTGGGTTGTGGAATTGTAGAATTGTAGAGGATCATCTAGTCCAACCCCCTGCAAGACCCAACGTGGGACTCAAACCCCTAATAAATAATAATAATAAAAAATTTATTATTTATACCCTGCCCATCTGGCTGGGTTTCCCCAGCCACTCTGGGTGGCTTCCAACAAAATATTTAAAATACATTAAAACATCAGTCATTAAAAACTTCCCTAAAACAGGGCTGCCTTCAGATGTCTTCTAAAAGTCAGATAGTTGTTAATTTCCTTGACATCTGATGGGAGGGCGTTCCACTACTGAGAAGGCCCTCTGCCTGGTTCCCTGCAACCTCACTTCTCGCAGGGAGGGGAACCACCAGAAGGCCCTCAGAGCTGGACCTCAGTGTCTGGACTGAACAATGGGGGTGGAGACCACAGCTGTCAACGTTTCCCTTTTATTAAGGGAAATTCCCCTATTCCTAATAGGATTTCCCTTTAAAAAAGGGAAAAGTTGACAGCTATGGTGGAGACGCTCATTCAGGTATACTGGGCCGAGGCCATTTAGAGCTTTAAAGGTCAGCACCAACACTTTGAATTGTCCTTGGAAATGTACTGAGAGCCAATGTAAGTCTTTCAAGAGATTAAGAGTTTCATGCTCTTCAGCCTTAGCTATCCCAGGAGGGCTGGGCTCTCCGGTCGTCCTGCAAAGACTCTGTCCCTAAGGCTTTGAAGCAGGGAGCCAGTGGAGAAAGGCAACATTGAGGAAACAGGTGGAGGCAGCACACAACTCACCTCTCTTTTCTCTCCCAACAGGCCCTTCCTCTTCCTCCTCCGGGGCCCTGAGCACCCCTTTGGCCTCCACGCAGCCGGGGCCCCCCTTACCTCAGCACCTCACTCCGGAACCGGCCCAGCTTGGCCCCTCCACAGAGCCGCCGGCACCTGCTCCAGAGACTTCCCCGGGCGACGGCCAGGCAGACCCCGCCTCCAGCTCAGCCCAGGAACCCTCCGTGCCCTCCACTGCCGCGGTGAAGAACCTCAAGACGTTGAAGGCCGCCGTGCCGGCCTTGCTGGGAGGCCAGTTCCTGCCCTTCCCGTTGCCGGCGGCAGCCACGGCAGCTGCCCCCTCGCTCTTTGGGGCGCAGCTGCCCGGGGCCTACTTCCAGCAGCTCTACGGCATGAAGAAGGGGCTGTTCCCCATGAACCCCGTCATACCTCAGACGCTTATGGGGCTGCTGCCCAGCCCCCTGCTCCCGACGCCCATGCCCGAGCCGCCCGTCGAGGTGCCCGAGGCCCCCGGCATCTCCACGGTTGACGTGACTCACCAGTACCTCTGCCGCCAGTGCAAGGCGGCCTTTGAGAGCGAGGGGGCCGCCGCCGCCCACCAGGCCACTTTCTGCTACTTTGGGCGCCAGCCCCCCGCGGCCCCGCCCCCCCTGCGGGTGCCCGTGTGCACCTACCACTGCCTGGCCTGCGAGGTGCTTGTGAGCGGGCGCGAGGCCCTGGGGGCCCACCTTCGCTCCAGCGCTCACCGGCGCAAGGCCGGATCCAACGCAGCAACCGCATCGGTGTTTGCCAAAGAGGAATCCAAATTACCTCACTCGGACTCCAGCCCAAAAAGTAACGCTACCTCTACGACACTACTAGCTTTATAGAGACGGATGCTACACTGCCACCGAGCGAGAGAGAAGGACTAAGCAACCAACCAACTAGCCAACCAGCCGGCGGAGGGAAGGGCGCCCGCCTGGCGTGCCCTGTGCCCTCTGCCCATACCAAACGCCCATCACGCAGCCCCCGCCACCAGTAAACTCAAGAAACGGCCCCCGCCCAAGGCGACACCCAGTTGCCCGAAGGCCACGCTCTTCCCAGACCCTTGGGTAGCCATGTGGGCAAAGCTGGACCCAGATGTTCAGCCGTCCCACCCCACTCCCCCAACCCCACCGCCATCTTGAGGGAAGACCAGTTGACCTGGTGCGGAACAGAAATGCCGCCTGCCGCCTGAGGAGCCCCCCAACAGTGCCCACCTCAGAAATGCCTTGCACTCTGCATGGAGTGCAGAAGCTGTTCTCCTCTGCCACCCACCGTGCCCCTCGCCCTCACGGCCCCGTGCACCGGCCGACGCCAGTTCCCAGGGTCTCTCCTCCCTGAAAGGGATCCTGGATCCTGGATCCGACATGGGTGCCCAACCCATCGCCTTCCCGCAGTCCCTTCACACATGCCTGTGTATTCCAGAGTCTTCCACCTCCTGTGGCATACACATGTACCTCACATGAGAGAGGCACGAGAGGCTCTCACTGTCTATGGTTCAGGTCTCGGTGTCCTCCATGTTTTCCCTCAAGGGTCCCCAGGCATCTCAACAGGTGTTCCTTGGGATGCCGACCTCAGTGGAGAGGGGGTCTTCCCTCGCCCACAAAGGCCGCCGCACCGTCTCCTCGTGTCAACGGGAGCTTCCCAGAATCCTTTGCCCAAAGTCCTACCCCTCATGTGTGCGAGAACCACACTCCTGCCCATCCCGCCCATCTCCACACACGCTTGTGACCGCTGCCGCACGCCCTCGTGCGAACCTGGTCTCCTCTCTCTCCCTCCCTCTCTCGCTCTCTCACACACACCTGCTTAGAGATCCTTCTCTCACTCTCTCTCACCTTCCACCCTTTTACTGTGTTATTACCGACTTGAGAAAGGCCAAAAAAAAAAGCAAACAAAAATAATGGACGGAAAGAAAGAAAAGTTATTAACCCAAGGAAACAAAACTTAAGGGGGGGAGGGGGGCAAAGATGAGAAACTGAGTCCCTAACCCCACACCCCCCACTCCCTCCTAGAGCATGTGCTGCCCATTGTGTATAATAATTCCCGTCCTGGACGGATGGACAGACTCCCGAACTTGTTGATGGATTTTGAACGACTTGAACAGCAACCAAACTGGGGAAGAAAGGCCTCTTCTTTCCCACCATTTTTTCCCTCCTCTCTCTCTCTCTCTCTCCTCCTCCTCCTCCTCCTCCTCCTCCTCGTCCCCAGTTGGGTCTCTGCCCGCACTGAGGAACCAAATAAAACTAACAACCTCGCTGTCTTTTTCCTCCTGATAGACGTGACTTCCGTCTCCGCGCGGGAAACGACACACAAAAAAAAAACCCTACTCCGATGGCTTTAAAAAAAGAAAGAAGAAAATAATAATAATAAAATAAAACCAGAAGGATCCTTCCGTCTACACACACACAGTTACCTGCCACGTGCTGGTGTGCCGACGTCCTTGCAAAAAAGAAAAAAAGGGAAAAAAAAGAACACAAAAACCCCTCTTTATGAATCCAAAGCTCTTTAAAAAAAAAAAAAACTTCTATACAATAACCAAAAAGAAAACCAACAGTTTGAGAGAGAGACTACCCACCAACAAAAAGGAATAATAAAAAGCAAACTGGAAATAATCTTTTTTTAAAAGAAAAAGACATATGACGACGATGACGAAGAAGAAGAAGAAAAGTTACGCCCTCACGTTTTTCTTCCTCCTTTGTGTCCGTTCTTTTGGAGTTTCTTTTCTTTCCCCAGCCCTGTCCCCCCCCCCTTCCGACCTGCCAAGTGTTTTTTAGGCCCTCACCCACTTAAAACAAAGATGGACAAGAATTTTAAGAAGTTGATGGAAGTGGAAACCTGTGGGGTAGAGAAGGGGGGATTACAAAAAAAAGAAAGAATCCCCCACAAAAATAACCAAACGAACTACATTCGGGGCGTCCAAAGGGGGTGGGCTCCTAAAGCTGCTCACCCTCCGAGACCACCCTGTTTTCCTCAGACTGCCCCCCTTCTCCCCACAACTCTGCACCCCAGAATGGGGCGAGGGGAAATGTCTTTCTGTTGTGTATTTAAAGGGGGGGATGGGGTACAATAAAAAAATTAAAAAGAAATAAAAATTATATTAAAGAGATGGTCTGCGGGGGGAACATGCTTTTGGCAGGGTGGTGGTTGGGTGAATATATTTGTGCAGGGAGAGGGAAGAGAGTAAAAGCACCGAAGAATAGACAAATATTGGATACTGATCTAAGGTCTCGCTTTTTCCTGTGAAGCAGGGAAAGTATCTTTCATGTGCACCCAAAACGACTTTTTTTAAAAATGTGAATTCTTTGATCTAGGGGTTTATTTGCACAGTGCCAATGAATGTGGGTTGTTGTTCTTATTATTTATTAAATCTATATAGCGACCTTCGTCACAAGGTCTCAGGGCAGGTTCACCGAATAAAATACAAGATAAAAACACAAGTAGATAATTAAAACCAAAGCAGTATCACCCTCCCTCCCTTATTAACAAGGGGGACTTAGCTTGCTTCTGTTTTAGTCGGTAATTGATCATCCATATACCTTGAGAAAGCAGTGCCACAAAACGGGCGCATTAAAGATTTGAAATCCTGTGGTACAGGAGGGCCACAAAAGGGTTTTCTGTTTTTTCCCCTGGGTCCTCCAACACACTTGAAAAAGAGGGCACGGATTTGCATGACGTTTGCGTCTGCTTTGTGTCATTCCCGACCGGCAGAATTCGAACGCACCACTCTTCCGCCCCCAAATTGTATTTCCAAACTAGAAAGAGCTGAACCTGCTTAATTTCTGCCTGCCACACAGATGTTGAAGGCTGGCTTTCAATGCCAACCCTAAGCCCAAACCTAGTCCTGTACCCAGTTACCTGGGAGTAAGACCTATTAAGCACATAGGTAATCCCTTCTTACGTATACCACTATACTGCAAATTGCCTATACAGTGAATTCTTATTGCTTGTTGTTTATGCCGAAGCCTCTTTCTTTGCAGATTATTATTATTATTATTATTATTATTATTATTATTATTATTATTATTATTATTATTATTGCATTGCCATCTGAAGGTGGGGGGAATTCCTTTAACATCCGCCTGGACTCACTGTGTATAGAGTATTTGCAGGAAACAGCTCATAGAAACCCACCAGAGGAAAGACTGCAGGGAAAGGGGAAATTATGGAGATCCCAAGGATGAGAAAATTGAGACAGAAGAAGGGAATCGGCAGCTCTTTGAGACTCTGGGGATTTCTCTGGCCGGGTGTCCAAACAGCTCCCTTGTCAATCACAGCTATGACTTCACTCATTGGCTAAAAACCAAAAGGCGGGAGCAGCCAGGCTGGCTCATCTAATAGAAAATGCTTATAAGAACAATTGCAGATTTGCTTCATAACTTTCTAGATGGGCTAGAGACTTTAGCACTGACTGTTACCTGCCTCTCCATAACGCTGCTAATAATGGGTGCAAACCCCAATAAAATCTCAAACCCTGTGATTTAATGCAAAAATGTTCTAAAACAATTTTGCTTAGCAAGAAATGTGCGTGGAAAGAAAAACAATATTGTTTTTCAACCGGCGCCAGTTTCTTAGCAGGCGATCCAAATATTCTGAAATTTGTAAGGTTGATTTGGAGGGGGAAACCCTACAAAGAAATCCAAACCAGCTACTGGTTTAAACTAAGTTCACCAGTAAGGTATTATTCTGATTCTTTTTTCATTTCCATACCGTCAGGTGCTCTTGAGAGTTTTCTCCTGGGAGAAAAGCAGGGCAGACTTTCGAAAATTAAACAAGGTCTCTGGCATCAGGCAAGACGGCTGCCCTCTCCTAGCTATGCTGTCCTCCTAAACACCATGGTTTTTCCAAAATTCGGTCACACTAGAGTGTGACCAAGGAACGGAAGTCAGGAAGAGGCTGTGCAAGATAGCAGAGGAGATTCTCAGTGGTTGAGATCAACTAGGAGCAGATTTAGGTGCCCCCCCCAAAAAAAAACATTCCTCAAGGGGGATCCGTTCTGTTTTCTCTCATAGAGTGAACGGTGCCCAGGATGGTTAGAAAATAAAATGAGATAATAAGACAACGATTTCAGGAAGCTGGGTGCCACCCCATGGAGGAAGCCCATGGGTCTCTCCCAGCCCTGCCTGGAAGTGACAGAAATTGAACCCGGGACCTTCGGCACGTGGCGAAGATGCTCCACCATGTTGGTGTTTGGTATCTGGGAATCAGGGAGGGGAAAGATTTTCACAGCATGGGAGAGGAGCGTTATCACCTGCTAACAGGCTGCATGTTGGAAAGTCTTTGTCAAGGGCAAAGGGAATATTTTATGTGCAACAGAGCATAAATACCAGCATACAATGTTGGCTGACCCATTTTTAAAGGCTGGGGATATGAGGTGCAAGCGCACGACTTCTCTGACATCTTTTTGGGGCCGTGTCCTTGATCAATCAACTCCCCATCTGTTGTTTTGTAATGGCGGCAGAATTCGCACGCATTTCCCGCTCCGTCTCCACCCCGCCCTCTTCTCTGCCAAACCCTAAAACGTCTGAGAGGTGGGGTGCGGGGAGAAGGTAGCCTGCCATCTTTGGCCTGTGTTTCTCAAGCCGGGGGAACCGGGGCCTGGTTCCCTGTTTCTGTTGCCACGGCAACGGGCGCCATCTTGAAGACATTGATAGAAGACTATTTGCAGTCTTTTGACATAAGGGCAAGAGCAAAGGGCCCTGGAGTGGGCTCAGGGAAGGGGGCAAAGACCATGGGAATTTTCCCAATGGCGGGGGGGGGGGCAAAGTATGTAGAAACCAGCCTACCGTAAAATTAAAAATTATTGCCCCCCTCACTTTTCCCTCTGGCCCTGCCAAGTCACTGGCATGCGGCCCCCAAAAGATTGCTCAGATCAGAATGTGGCCCTCTGGCTGGAAAAAAAAATTCCCCATCCCCACTGTATCTCCTATTCAAGCTATACAGAACCTGACTCACCACCCCAAATTCCATAGGGCAGACCCACATACGCCATACCCCATCTAGGCCCACAAAAGGCCAGCTCAGGGAGATTTGGGTTCGAATCCCTTTTCAAACATGAAGTTCACTGGGCGATGTTGGGCAATTCACACTTCCTCAGCCGCACCTACCTCACAGGGTGGTTGTGAGTACAAAAGATAGAAAGCAGACAGCCCTCAACAGAAGACACGTTAAGATTAATTTCTACCTTCAGGGGTCTTGGGATAATGCTATATTGTTGGGTCAACATCACCCTTGGTGTAATAAGAGCTCAGATTTAACCGATCAATTCAGCCCCGGCCAGCTCCTACTTTGCTCCTGCCTAGCTGGTAAAACTCACCCCCTATGCCCTCCCCATCTCTTGGACCAGCCTACAAAACTCAAAACTCATTGCCTGCCTGCCCCACACAGCTCCCCATTGGCTTTGTGCAAGAGGCTCTTGCGCTGCCACCAGCCCCACTGTTCCTTATGTGGGGCTGCCCTTGGAAGACAACATGGCAACTTCAACTGGTGCAAACTGCAGCGGCCGCATTAGCGGCTGGGCTTCCCTGTAGATCTCAAAAGCCCCTGGGCCCAATTCACCGTGCTCACGTTGGTGTTTAAAGCCGTAAACGACACACGGGCCCTGAATACCTGAAAGACTGTCTCCTTCGCTACAGATTCTCTCAGGTGTTTAGATCGGCAAAGAGGGGCAGCCCTCTTTCTTGTTCCAGTGCCCTCAGAAGCTCTGGGGGGTGGGAGCCCAGGACAGGGCCTTCTCTGTGGCAGCCCCTAAGTTGTGGGACTCCCTCAGAGAGGTGTACCTGGCACCCTCATTGTATGGCTTTTGGCAAATGCTGAAGATGCACCCCCTTTATCCTGGCTTTCGGCACTCAAAAGTGCGTAATTCTTGACCCACCTTATTTCTGTAATGGTGGGTTGTTTCAAACTGTTTTTCATATTGCTTTTTAATTGTAACTCACCCTGGGACCTTAGGGTGGAGGGTGAAAATAATAATAATAATAATAATAATAATAATAATAATAATAATAATTACTTCTGATAGTGGGAAATAGAATCAGACTCTGCCAAGTGATCCTGTGCACAGTCCCAACCAGCGCTAGAATCTCAGCTTCAAGATCTCTCCACAATCTCCCTATGTCTGCTAGGCCTGATCCAATGCCTGCCTTTCACTATCACACGCCAATTACCGTTTTTTTTGCTCTATAAGACTCACTTTTTCCCTCCTAAATAGTAAGGGGAAATGTGTGTGCGTCTTATGGAGCGAATGCAGGCTGCGAAGCTATCCCAGAAGCCAGAACAGCAAGAGGGATTGCTGCTTTCGCTGCGCAGCGATCCCCCTTGCTGTTCTGGCTTCTGAGATTCAGAATATTTTTTTTCTTGTTTTCCTCCTCCAGAAACTAGGTGCGTCTTGTGCTCTGGTGCGTCTTATAGAGCGAAAAATGCGGTATTTATTGAGTTCAAACAGGGCTGAAAACAGACCCGCACATAATAAATGAAAATACACACACAGAGACATATTAATAAAGCAGAACTGACCCCCGCAAAAATACTGTTTGGGGTTTGTGGCAAAGATTGGCCTCTAACATAAATGTTTTGGTTTCAGAGGATCAATCAATGCTTGATTTTTAAAAGACGTTTCTAGCCCTCATGACTGTAGTGGGGCGTTGGGGGTGTGAAGCTTAGAAACGGGTTTCTTTCTGCTGGAATCAAAAAGCTAAAGAAACAAATGATAAGAATGCATCTGTTTGCGGTCTGGGCAGAGGAGCGAGAGCTGACTCTAAGACCTCGCTGGACTCACGGTACTTTTCTTCTGACGTCTTCCCTAAGGATCGGGAAAGGCAAATGAGAAGAGGAATGTGGCTCTCTGCTTCTCTGTCAACGAAAACACGACTCCAAGCTGATACAACACAGAGTACAGTCCTTTCTGGACTGCACCATTTCAGACTGCAAGCTTGGAAAGTCCCAAGAACACCCCCTCACACCTCCCTGTTCTTAAAAAATGAGCACATCCGGGGGAAGCATTCTAATCTAACCCTCTCTTTTGCTTGCAATATTTCCCCCCACAATGGGGAAAGCATTCAAACAGATGATTCCCCCATCTGTAGTCCGAGTGGTACAGTCCACCACGGATATTTCTGCAATGGGCTTGGTGACATTGACACTGCTGTTTGTTTCAGTGTGCTCAATCTCTGACACAATAAACAGGTTCTGGGGCTAAACTCTGGCTCATATCGAGCCTCTCCTCTCCTGAAGCATCTTGCATCATGACAATATTTGAAAACCATCATCTGCATTGATTAGCAAAAATATTCCGCTAATTTCTCTCAGGTTCCTGAACAATGGCTCCTCTCTTGAATCATCTCACCTTACGAGGATATTCAAAGACCATTATCTGCATTGATGAGCAAAAATATTTTGCTACTTACCGTGGGCTGATTAAATTCAGCATCACCAAATCAACAGACTCATCAGTGCTCTTTTGCTGCAAAATATATACAGTGGTGCCCCGCAAGACGAATGCCTCGCAAGACGAAAAGCCCGCTAGACGAAAGGGTTTTCCGTTTTTCGATGCGCTTCGCAAGGCGAATTTCCCTATGGGCTTGCTTCGCAAGACGAAAACGTCTTGCGAGTCTTGCGATTTTTTTCGCTCCCCCCTTTTTCTAAGCCGCTAAGCCACTAATAGCCTTTTAGCCGCTAAGCCGCTAAGCCTTTAATAGCCGCTAAACCGCTAATAGCGCTAAGCCGCTAATAGGGTTGCTTCGCAAGACGAAAAAACCGCTAGACGAAGAGACTCGCGGAACGGATTATTTTCGTCTTGCAAGGCACCACTGTACACCTACCTAGATCTGTATACACACAAACACCATGGATGAGAACAAGGCGAGTGACACCCATCGGCTCTCTGCCCCAAATGTATGACATGCTCTGCATTGAAATATCATACTGGTAACCCCAAAAACTACACCCGTGCTATAGACCTGCAACATTTTGAAGCCTGCTCAACTCTTGAGTGTTTCTCCACCACCAAAGAATTGTGGGAACTGTAGTCTTCTGGGGAGGCTGAAAATTCTTCCCTAGCCTATGTCCATCAACTTTTAGTTGCTCGGCACAGCTATTAGGTCTGAAACTGGTCTAACATCTGCAAACATTAACCAATCAGAAATCCCCCAGGCGCCAAGCATGTTTTGCGACTGGTCCAGGTCGAATTGCGACCACATGGTGATCTATGGCGGGCAGGTTGGCAACCGACCTCTCCACCTGGCTGGCACGTCCAACTTTCTTAAGCAGGAAAGCAGAAAAGCTTATTTATTGTGTTTATATCCCATGTTTTCCTCCAAGCGGTACATGGTTCACCCCCATCCTCAGTTAATCCCTACAACGACCCTGTGAGGTAGGTTAAGGGACTGGGAGTGGCCCAAGGTCACCCAGTGAACGTCATGACTGAGTGGGGATTTGAACCCTGATCTCCCAGGTCCTGGTCAGACACTCTAACCACTACACCACACTGGCTTCCTAGAGTACTTCTGCTATGGGAACACTATACAGTGGTACCTCTGGTTGCAAAAGGGATCCACTCTGGAGCCCCGTTCGCAACATGAGCAGAATGCAACCCGCGTCTGTGCATGCGCGGGTTGCGATTTGCCGCTTCTGCACATGTGCCTAACGTCATTTTGAGCGTCTGCGCATGCGCGAGCGGTGAAACCCGGAAGTAACCCTGTCCGGTACTTGCAGGTCGCCGCAGGACGCAACCTGAAAACGCTCAACCTGAAGCAAATGCAACACGAGGTATGACTGCATAAATTAAGTAGGTATATAAATATGAAGAAAGCAAAATGTCTCTTAAGAGAAAGCACCATAACCAGACTTCTACTTGCCACCTTCTCTCAAAAGGAGCTCCCCCATTCCCAACATGAAATTCTGTTTAAGCTATAAATGTTAAAAGTGGAAATTGCAGCCGCTGTGCTGCTGCTGAGAGCTAAACCATGGTTTGGCTCAACGTGCCACCTGAACCCAGGCTCGTGGTTTATTTTGAACCCCCACAAAGCAGGAACCACAACTAAACAATCCCTGACCATCCAACCTCTGCCACCTTCCGAGGTCGCATGTTCCACCATGAATTGCTCTTCTGGTCAAAAAGTTCTTCCTAAATTTGGTGGGAATCTCCTTTCTTGTGATTTGAATCAAACTGGCTGAACTCCTACCCTCTGCAGCAGCAGGAGACAAGCTTGCCCCCATCTTCCATGGGGCAGCCCCTCAAGAAGAAGAAGAGTTTGGATTTGATATCCCGCCTTTCACTCCCTTTAAGGAGTCTCAAAGCGGCCAACATTCTCCTTCCCCTTCCTCCCCCACAACAAACACTCTGTGAGGTGAGTGAGGCTGAGAGACTTCAGAGAAATGTGACTGGTCCAAGGTCACCCAGCAGCTGCAGGTGGAGGAGCGGAGACGCGAACCCGGTTCACCAGATTACGAGTCCACCGCTCTTAACCACTACACCACACTGGCTCTCTCAGATATTTGAAGATGGCTCTCATAGCGGCTCTGTCTTCTCTTCTACAGGCACCCAACTACCTCAACCGTTCCTCCTAAAGACCTTTATAATCTTGGTCTCTGTCTTCTGGCACATGTTCCAGCTTGTCAATATCCTCCTTAATGCTAAGCTACAGTTCAGTTTAGCAGCACATGCAAAGCAGCTCTGTGCCGGTCCTGAGATTCGCAAAGAATTTACTTCGGCTGTCGAAAACCTACTACCATACAGTTCCGATGCTCAGGAAAGAAAGGAAAAAAGAACTCCAGCCCAGATTAAGAGGGGAACTTCCTCAGTCCCATTTACATAGGCTCAAAGCATGACAAGATCTCTTTCTGTACTAATTTGGCACTATTTGTTCAGTTGGCTGGCAAGTTGCCTTTCCAGTCCAGCCTTTCCAAAGGACTCGGGGAAGGTTAATTCTACCCAAAAGGAAACCAAAATGCCACGAAAACAGCCATCACTGAATCACAACCGCAAAGAAAAAGCCCAATGTGTTGAGGCGTTCGAGCCAGGCAGATTTGTGAACCAGCCAGCCTCACGCCCATCATACAAAAAGCTTAAAAACATGCACAGTTCTTAACTCTAGCTACCAAACAAGGAACCAAGGCAGGCACGACGATTACGGTTCGTGCTAACTATGGTTTGTGGCCTTAAACGCTCGCTGCTATCTCAATTGCACAGCAAAACTACAGCACAGGCTACTAAACTAAGCACCAGCCCTCGATGACGGGCATATGGAGATATCAGCAAGAGACCGGCTTATCGCCGTATGTACTGTGGTTTGCTGGAATGCTCAACCATGCAAACCATACTTTGGAAGCCCACTGCAAACCACAGTTTCACAATCCTTTTAAGCGATGGTCTAGCTGGGCATTCAGACATGACACTTAACCATAGTTACAGAAAACAAGCCAGAGTTCGGCTGTTTCCAGTCCATCAGGTCATTATAAGAATTTTGTAACTAAAAAAAATCATGGCTTGCTTTTAGGTGCCAGGCAAAACCAGATCTTTGGTCCTTAATTTGAAGGGTTCCTGGGTATGTCGGTGGCTTCTCTTTATAATTATTTGTCAATGGAGTGGACCTGTCCTAATACATACAAGCATTTTAGACTTTATTTTTATTCTTGTTATTACATTTGGCGTTAACGTCTCATTTGTACGCTGCAAGACGCCTTGGGAAACATTCAAGTGAAAAGCCAGATATATATATATAAAAAAATATGAAATTCACTGATCTTTGTAAACTGCTCTGGAATCCTTTTCCAGCCAACGAGAAGGCTAAAAATGCTTCAGATAAAATAAATAGGCATTATTTCTTCTGGATGATATTCCTGGAAGACATTCCGGGTCAGACTTTAATGGATCTGTAAGGCGGAGACCCTAAGCAAATTTATTACAGAAATGAGCCCTGCTGAGGTCAATGGGACTTACTTCTGGGTAAAAATGATTGCCCTTCAAGGCAACTCACCTGCCCAAAACACCTCTGTCTGTATTTGGGATAATCAACCATTGGCCCGCCAGATGTGGTCGGACTACAACACCCATCAGCCTTGCCCATTGGCCATGCTTGCTGGGGCTGATGGGAGTTGGAGTTCACATTCCCCACCCTGCTCTGCGTCCAAGATGGCTGAATCTGGCATTGGGGCAAAACAGAGGAGGCAGTCTTTGGGGTACGTAGGATCCTAATGATTAAAGACTTCATACGTCAAAATGAATATTGGGGCTTGAGGGATTTTATTTTGTAATTTAAACTGAGTTAAAATAATTCTTTTTACACACACGAAACCCCCGGAATTGGCGTGGGGTAGCATTTTCCACCTGGCACTCTGATGAAGTGAGTGATTAGGAAGCAGGAAAGGGGCAGGGGGAAAACTGAAATTCTAAAAGGGCACAGGATCAGACCGGAAAAGGGGTCCTCTCCACGCACTCTCTTTGTCTGGACAATTATAATGTGTTTCGCTTTAAAGCTTTTGGAAATTGAAAATAATTCTCCTTGATGAAAATTGTCTCTTAGAGTTTATTAGGGCTGAAGACTTGATAGACATGATTAATCAAGTAATTTATTAATCACAGATTAAAACGTGGGGTTTTAATCAGATTTTAATCAGAGCTGTCTGGGCAGGCATCTTTGGTTTGTAAGTCATCTATGACTACCCCTCGACTCAAGCAACACATCTTAGATAAACTCCGAACCAATAAGGATCCACCGATAAATTGGCTTGTATCTATATTGCACAGTAGGTGTGCTGCTGAAGCCTCCAGCAGTGATTGGCTGAGCTTCTGTGATGACACGGAATGCTTTCAGGTGCTCCAGGTTCTATGGGGACAAAGCTATTGGAATGTTTGTAGGTCCGGTTTCTGTGAGGAAAGGGAAAACTAGGAGTTTGGCTGGAATTTAAGCCTCACAACGACCTTTGGTCTGAGGATAAGGAAGATATTATGGAAAGTAAAGAAGCCCAGAAGCCCAGAGGTAAGGTGGATGAAGAAACAGGTAAAAAACCAAAAACCAAAACCAAACAAAACAGAACAGAAACACAGCGAGAAGTTGGGGGAAGAGAAAGAAGCTTCAGCAAAACGGAAGAGAAAATAGGGAACAAAGAAGGAGCTAACAAGAAACAGGGAGAAGGGCTGAATTTCACAAATTGATATGAATTAACCACCCAGTTCTTGGGATGCTGGTTTCTAGTTGATTTTAATGGGACACATTTGACTGTGCACTGATCATATTAATGATTAGTGCAAGGCCATTATCTTCATCAAAAAAGTTCTTAATTGGTTTGGATGTTCCCCTCCCTCTAAACCACCTGGAAAATTATGGGTTGTCAGCTCACTTTTTAAAAAATGTTAATTAAAAATATTTAAAATGAGGAGGAACCTTTTAAGAGATTTTTTTTCTTTTTGAGCCACAAAGGTCTTGGAAGTTCTCTCTTTCTCCCCTCGCCCCTAATATACATTTTAATTTGTGCTAGCGTTACAGAGGGGTAAAAGTAAACCGTTTCCCCCCTGAGCCCCACTAGAAGGGGGGGGGGCAAAAATTGAAACAGGAGCATCCGGAAAACAAAAATGTTTTTATACGGATCTTTAAGAAGGCAAACCCTGAAAGCCTCAACAAATTTCTTCAAAAATTAAGGTTCATAATTCCGGTTTTTTTAACACTTCATTCCTTCCGCCGATAAGGGCTGACCGTTTCTATGGAACCATTTGTAGCGAAACGACAACCCAATAACCAAAAACATCAAAACTATGTTGAACAGCCAAGGTGGCTTCCATCGGCCTCCCATTCCACCAATCTGAACAAACCGTTCGCTCGGCTTCTCGCTATGGGTAGTTGAATAACCACCATACCCATCCTACGATATGCCCCACCCAACATAAAATGCAAACATTTATCACGTCAGCAACCCTCCTCTCCCAAAACTGCTGCCAGAGAACCCACAACTCCTATTCCTGGAGGTGCAGGAAAAGAAATTTCAAGTCTATACCTTGTTGGTCCACGAAGGAGGTTGGATGAAGACTGAAGATCTTCCGAGCTCCTGGTCTTGACCTGCAGACATCCGTTCAATGGTGGCAGATCGATACGGCTGAGAAAGAGAAAACAGACAGATAGATGGAAAGGAGCAGGAGAAAGGAAGATGTCTACCCGACCGAACGCCGCTCGGTCTGCCCCGTTCCCCGTGCGCCATGTCCTCTCGTGCCCGCAAGGGTCTCCGCCTGCCGCGACGAGGCTGTGCCCAGGCAGCAGGGATGGCAGCGACTTATCATTCTCCTCTGCTTCTCTGCCGTTTGCCGCAGTGCCAAGATCAGCGACTCTGTTCACGTGCCAGTGCGGGTGATGCCAGCCCCAACTGGCTTTGACTCAGTGCCAACTTCAGATGGGCACAGGTGTGCCAGTGTGAAAAGAGGGAGTGGGGCTGGGTAGGGAGAGACAGAGAGAGAGAAGGAGGAAGAGACGTTTAATACAGAACTGATCTGGGTGCCAATAATGCCCGCGGCACGATCTGGCAGATGCCCTTCCTCTCCCCCAAATGGCACCCCTCAAGTTGCACCCGCCCCCACACTTGCCCAGGCTTTTATTTCCACGTCTGCCTCTCTTTTTCTCTCTCTCTGATCCTATTCTAGTGTCAATCCCGGTCTCTCATCCCAAATGCCCGCAGCTCCGCCCGGGTGCAACCTCAGATGCCCGTCACCAAAGCACCCACCCGGCTC
Source organism: Podarcis bocagei (assembly GCF_964188305.1). NCBI lineage: Eukaryota > Metazoa > Chordata > Lepidosauria > Squamata > Lacertidae > Podarcis > Podarcis bocagei. The sequence continues at coordinate 51,305,365 of NC_138138.1, read as the reverse complement.
CATCTCCTCTCCCTTCCTTCGCCTTCCTCCTGCCTCTTCCATGCCTCCCAACACCTCGCCACCTGCCAGCTGCTGCCAAACGGAGAGAGCGGAGCCGGGGGGCACGGTGCCAAGCACGCGAAAAGCGCCGCACACCCTCGCACACATCTCAGAGAGAAAGAGAGAGATTTGCACGCGGCGCGCCAGCCTCCACCCTGGTGCCAATCCGTTCGCTCTGGCCCTCTCTCTTGCCTCCCATCTCCCTGCGGGCACAGCCTTGCCAGCTGCTGCTTGCTGCCTTGCCTGCTCCTTCCCCCCCCCACTCCCTTTCGCTGTCATCATGCACCAACCTGGCATCTCATACTCAGCCTCCCCCCCCCCACCCGCCCTACACACCAGCACCCCTGCCCGGTTGGCATTAAAGCTGGCGAGCGGAGCGAATGCCGCAGAGGGAAGGGAGGGTGGCAGGGCGGGCGGCTGCTCTGTGCCAGCTGTCATCGCCCCTCCCCCGTGCAGAATCACTTCGGGTATCGGGCTGGCATATACCACCTCCTCTCCTTCCTCTCCACACCCCCCCACAACCTCCATCCTTCTGCCTCCCCCCTCCATCCCTGCGCTTATCGTTCGCTTTTTCGTTCTATCCATCCCTTGCTTCTCTGCCCCCTTCCCCTCGTCGCTCGCTCTCCTTCGAAACCCTCGTCCTCCACACTCTCATCCTTTCCCCCCTCTTTTCCTATCACCCTTTCTCTTCCTCCCCTCTTTTTTTCTTTCTCTCTCTCTCTCTCTCTCCTTCATGCGGTGCCAACCTTGTTCCAGCACCCATTTCCAGTTATGTCCTGTGGTGCAGGTGCCAGCCCGTTATGCCAACCACGTGGGGGAGAGAGAGCGATACAAGGGTTTGTGTGTATGTGTGTGTTTGCATGACCAAGCCTGGCGTCCCTTCCGGAGAAGAGACGAAACACACACACACACACAAAACACCCGACTCCTTGGGCTTTCGTCGCGCCCACCCTATCCGCCGTTGAAAGTGGCACGGTGCCAACCCAGGAACAACCATCTGTGCCCCCCGTCTGCAGCACCCCTCCCCCCCGCCACCGCACTAATTGGCAGCTGAATTAATTAAATCCTGGATGCTAATTAACATTCCGACGGTGCAATGGTGGGGGAGGAAGAGGAGGGGTTCGGAAGAGGGATCTCCGGCGGGCATCGAGGCAGGGAGAAAAGTGGGCAAGGAAAGTCAAGGATTTGGGGGTGCCATTTAATGGGGGGCAGGAAGTGTTTTGCCTTCCCCCCCAAAAAAAACCTGGGAGGAAAGTAGAGTGTTAGGAGGGAGCAAGGATAGGACCTTGAGAAGGAGGGAAGCCAATAATCAGAAGTAATTATAAATTGTGATGCAAACATTAAAAAAAACAACAACTTGGGGTTTAGTGTCCAAAGATTTTAATGTAACCAATATTCCTCTTAGGGAAAGTGTTTTTTTGGGGGTGTGGGGTGTGAGGCAAGGGCAAGATTATTGGCCAACTGGCAAAATATGAACGTTACGAATTAAATAACGAGAGATATCTGAAATGGCAAGGAGGGAAATGTTACACTAAAAGAGAATCAAAAGTGCTGAAACACACTTGCTCCCCACTGAAACCAATCACAATTGCAAAAAAAAAAAAATCCCAAAACTCCAAATTTACATCCCAAAAATTGGTTTGGTACCCTTTGTTTTTAAATGGTGGAGCTGAGGGCAAACTTCCCATAAGCTAAAGTCAATCGCTTGCCTGCTCTGCTGATTTCGCCAGTGGAGTTCATCACATTTCATATTATCGCCAACTAATATCAATGGGACCTTAATGGGCTTCCTTTAGACTGAACCTCACCTTGAGTCTGTGGCTCTCTATCTGCCGCAGGGCCACAACTGCTTTCGATGGGGATTCGAAGGTCAATTTTCCTTCATCAGGGATAGAACCCTCCCCTTTTAAAAAAAAAAACCACTGGACTCCAGAAATTTGATCAAACTCTTGTGGGCCAGTTCTATGAGATGGGAATGTTTGGGCTATATCCAACTTAACTGGACTCAAGAGTAGACTCCCTGTAATTACCGTATTTTTTGCACCATAACACTCACTTTTTTCCTCCTAGAAAGTAAGGGGAAAAGTCTGTGCGTGTTATGGAGCGAATGCCTATGGGTGGCCGGGGGGGGGGGGGGAATCTACTGCAGTCGTGAGCAGAGGATCCATGGTTCCCCTTCCTTCCCTCCTCCGTGGCTCGCTTTGAAACAGCAAAGCGGGAGAAGAGCTGCTGAGTGGGGAGGACAGAGGGACAGAGAGCCTGCTTGCTTTAAAGGAGCAAAGCGGGAGAGGAGAGGAGCCTTCTCCCCTTATACCCCTCTTCTTCATTATTAGCAGCATCCTTCTCCACCCACCCCACGCATGCTTCTTCTCCCCTTAAACCCCTCTTCTGCATTATTAGCAGCATCCTTCTCCTTGTCCCTTGAGTGCTTTCCCTTCCCTCCCCACTTAAAACGTGGTTACAAAGCACGGATCCACATGGATCCTCAGGATTTTTGCATTCGGCTACTCCAAACTCACTGTCAGATCACATGTCTGTGGCCGCAGCATGAACCACAAAAATCATACATCCACTGTTTCGTTTAGAATTTTTTTGTTCTTGTTTTCCTCCTCTAAAAACTACGTGCATGTTATGGTCGGGTGCGTGTTATAGAATGAAAAATACGGTAACTGAGTCATACCCATTCATTCCAAAGGATCGCAAATGCTGGAAACAGCCCCAGATTTCAGTTGAAACACTGCGAGAACTTGCCTGCCCAGAAAGAACTTTCTTGTTGGTACTCCAATGCCTTTTGAAGACTTAGTTGTTGGAGCAGCTGTTCAATACATTTGATTCACTGGGTTCTGGGTTTTATCTGCTGTTCTGTCTTGCTTTTAGATTTCTTCCGTTTCTTTTCTTTCTGTAACGTTACCCGCGATTGTTTTCCATCATTCCGAGATGGGAAGCAGAGCTGCTCTATCCTCTGAGATCAGTGATGTTGGGTTCTCCTCTCCAGCTGGTTGTTAGAAGTGTGAGCCAAGCCACTTAAATAACGCAGGCGGTATCCAGAGAGAAATGAAATCCTGATAATGCTTTCCGGAGGAAAACTGCATAATTTGAGAAGAAACAAAAGAACTTTCGTTTTTCTGACTTCAGGCCTTGTACACAGCAGAGAGACATTCAGCTAAACATACAGAGGTAGCGCTCCCTCAGAACTACACAGCCAATCAGAGCACGTGCCACTTACTAGAGATCGTGCCACACTGCCTGCTTGCTACGCACCCCCTCTTCGCCAGCTGACTTGCTGATAACAAAATGAAGCCTTACGTTACAAACCGAATGGTCCCTGCTGCCACATTTCCAGTAAGAAGAAATTTGTAACTAAGAATTAGTCTCGGTTTGCTTTTTTCCTGTTCTTCTTCCCTTCCCCTTTTATGCAATGTCTTTTAAAGTTCGCAAGCCTGAGGGCAGGGGCTGTCGTATTACTGATCTTTATAAATCAACCTGGGAGCCATTTTGGGGACACAGAACAGAGTTAAAAGCGCTTCAAATAACAAGTGTTTGGATTTTATACAGCCAGTCGGGTCTTTGGATGGAAAGGTAGGGTCCAAATTTGCTTTTAACAATTATTATTCACTATGGTTTACTTTGTAGAGGAGACGCAGCTTCTCTATAAGCCACGATTCAAACAAACCACAGTTAAGATTAACCATTGTTCGGATGACATGGGGTAGTCTGAGGTTTCTCCGAACGTCAAAACACCTTCCTCCAACCTCTAGATGTTTTGGAGTACCATTCCCATCAGCCCCGGTAGTTGGGACATATGGGAGTCCTACTCCCAACCATCCGGAGGGCACCAGCTTGGGGAAGATTGCACTAAACTACGGTTTAGTGTTATGTCCACAGTGGGCTAGGTTGGCAAAGCTGCTTATCACGCAGCAGGGATTCTGCCATTCGAGAAAGCCCCGCACCCAAGTAGGAGTTCCTCTAGTCGGTGGCATTATAGAATTGTACAGTTGGAAAGGGTTCCAGGGGTCATCCAGCCCACCCCCATGCGATGGAGGAATCATAGCGTTCATCTTAAGAGTACATTTTACAGGGCGCCTCTATCCTAAGCAGCCCTCTCCATGGATACTACTTAACATTTCTGTGTGGTCCAGAGCTAAGGAAATTCAGCCAGGATGCACTATGCTGGACCATTACAGGACACGGGTTCAGTTTAAAGGTAAAGGTAAAGGGACCCCTGACCATTAGGTCCAGTCGTGGCTGACTCTGGGGTTGCGGCGCTCATCTTGCTTTATTGGCCGAGAGAGCCGGCGTCCAGCTTCCGGGTCATGTGACCAGCATGACTAAGCCGCTTCTGGCGAACCAGAGCAGCGCACGGAAACTCCGTTTACCTTCCCGCCGGAGCGGTACCTATTTATCTACTTGCACTTTGACATGCTTTCGAACTGCTAGGTTGGCAGGAGCTGGGACCAAGCAACGGGAGCTCACCCCGTCACGGGGATTCAAACCACCGACCCTAGGCTCTGTGGTTTAACCCACAGCGCCACCTGTGTCCTGTTTACCCCTCCTTAAACACCAAATCCCACAAAATCACCAGGAGCCACAAGCAACCTGAGGCATTAGATCCATTACCAACGTTAGGCCAAAAAAAGGGGGGAGTCTATTTATGCATCCTAGCAGCACAAAAAGCACCATTTTTATTACTTAAACAAGGCAAGATGGCACAATATGGAGAGTCTCACAGTATGAAAAATTGTTCTTCTACCACCATTCCGACTTCCCCTATTTATCCCCGAGTCGCATTGTAATAAATCTCTCGCAGCGGAGATGGATGCCAGAGTTGTTTTATTTTTCACACTGATGCTACTTTAAGTATTGCGACAATACGTGCTTCCATATAAAAAGCAGGGGTCGCACCGTAGACACATCTGGGATTTTTGAGCAAGGGCTGCGGGCACCGACCCCGTTGGGTCTCTTTTCTTCTCCGGATTGTACTGTATTACGCACTTCGCTTTCTCAAGGGATCTGGGTAAGAGTTAGCCAGAGCCTCAAAAAGCACAGAGAGATGTAATAGGAAGTGGAGAAAGAGTGTCACTTTTCCAACTTCCTCCTTCAGGTCAAGGCGGGGAGAAAGTAACCATTCCCAGAAATTCATGCCCAAGGAGTCAGTGAGGGGCTTGGCTCAGAGGTTTCATTGGCACCAGGCTAAGATTTCAAGGGTGCCACGATGGCAACCCATGATTATAGGTAAAGGTAAAGGGACCCCTGACCATTAGGTCCAGTCGTGACCGACTCTGGGGTTGCGGCGCTCATCTCGCTTTATTGGCTGAGGGAGCCGGCGTACAGCTTCTGGGTCATGTGGCCAGCATGACTAAGCCGCTTCTGGCGAACCAGAGCAGCGCACGGAAACGCTGTTTACCTTCCCGTCGGAGCGGTACCTATTTATCTACTTGCACTTTGATTTGCTTTCAAACTGCTAGGTTGGCAGGAGCAGGGACTGAGCAACGGGAGCTCACCCTGTCACGGGGATTCAAACCACCGACCTTCTGATCGGCAAGTCCTAGGCTCTGTGGTTTAACTCACAGCACCACCCGCGTCCCTGCCCATGATTATACCATGGTTTTAAATAAAATTAATAATAATAATAATAATAATAATAATAATAATAATAATAATACCCTGCCCATCTGGCTGGGTTTCCCCAGCCACTCTGGGTGGCTCCCAATTGAATATTAAAAACATGATACAGCATAAAACACTAAAAACCTCCCTAAACAGGGCTGCCTTCAGATGTCTTTTAAATGTAGGATAGTTGCTTATTTCCTTGACATCTGACGGGAGGATGTTCCACAGGGCGGGCGCCACCATCAAGAAGGCCCTCTGCCTGGTTCCCTGTAACCTCATTTCTTGCAGTGAGGGAACTGCCAGAAGGCCCTCGGCACTGGACCTCAGGGTCCGGGCTGAACGATGAGGGTGGAGATGCTCCTTCAGGTACAATATACTGGACCGAGGCCGTTTAGGGCTTTAAAGATCAACACCAACACTTTGCATTGTGCTCGGAAATGTAATATAATATAGAAACAAAATAGAAAACGAAATATAAAAGCCTCCAGGCATGTTCTCTACGTTGCCTGTTGTTATTCAACGTCTTTATAAGCGACTTGGATAAAGGAATTGAGGGGATGCTCACATCAAATTTGCAGAGGCACCAAACTGGGGAGGGGTAGCTAATGCCGCAGAAGATAGAATCGGGATTCAAGATGACCGTAACAGGTTGGAGAACTGGGCCCAAGCTAACAGAAATGAATTTCAATAGGGACACATGTAAGGTTCTGCACTTGGGCAGGGAGAATCCGCTGCATAAATATAAGATGGGGGACACCTGGCTGGCCAATAGTGCATGTGCAAAGGATCTAGGAGTCTTAGTGAACCACAAACTTCACACGAGCCAACCGTGTGATGCTGCGGCAAAACAGCAAATGCTATTCTAGGCTGCATCAACAGAAGTATAGAAAGGAAGTCATAGCACCCTTTTATTTTATTCTGTCTGGTTCAGACTGGGAGTACTGTGTCCAGTTCTGGGCAGCACAATTTAAGGAGGATGTTGACAAGCTGGAATAATGTGCAGAGGAGGGCGACCCAGATGATCAAAGGCCTGGAAACCGAGCCTGATGAGGAATGGTTGAGGGAATGGCGTAGGTTTAGCCTGGTAAAAAGAAGACTGAGAGGAGATATGATAGCCATCTTCAGATAACTCAGGGGATATCACATGGAGGACGGAACAAGCTTGTTTTCTCCTGCTCTGGATGGTAGGGCCTGAACCAACGCCTTCAAGTTACAAGAAAGGCAATTCTGACTTCAGGAAGAACTTTCTGGCAGTGGAGCGGCCTCCCTTGGAAGATTGTGGACTCTCCTTCCTTGGAGGTTTTTAAGCAGAGGTTGGATGCTCATAGATGCTTTAGTTGCGATTCCTGCATTTCAGGGGATTAGATGATCCTCAGGGTCCTCTTACAACTCTACAAAATTCTATCAAACCATGCCAAGCCAAACCCTCTACTAACTAGCCTTCCCCTGATGGAATATGAACTCTGTGCCCCTCTTGCCAAGATAGAGAATGGAGGCACACGTTGAATTTGTGTAAAAAAACCACTTCCCATACAAAGGGGGGGGAGGGGAATGGCAATTGCTGCTCCACCTCTGGCCCCACCCACCAAATATCCCCCCATTTCTGTCCTATAGAATAGCATCCATTGCAGAATCAAACCGCAAAATAAAACGTCTGGCCAATTTACCTAATTTCCGTATCTTCCCCATCATTCAGAATTTTGCGTTTTTAAGTTCAAGCTCGGAGGACGACCCAGTGCAAGCACACCGAGTGATATATCTGATCTCCCCCCAACACGGCTGCGGACAGGCCGGGAGGGCTCATCATGGCCAATTGCCCAGAGACAAGTTAAATGTGGCTGCTGAGCTAAGAGCCATGGCCTTTGGGGCAGGCTTATGGTGCTATTAACTTACCACTGCGGGCATGTCATGGCAGCCGAGCGACAGGAACAAAGCAGACCAAGCCCAGAGAGAAAATAAACCAATAATTCTTTACTGAGTTAAACAGGGGGAAGAGAAGTAAACACAAGAGGATTGTCTTTCTGCAAAAAGGACATCTGCAAAACTGTTTTCCCCCTCTGAATTTTAGGGACGCAGTCGCTTCCCCAGGCCCCTCGCTGCTCCTGGACTCCATCTTGTTTTCCTAGAACACCCTCCACCATTGCAGAATATCGCATGGGGCTTCCTAAGATAACCAATATAGCAGCTGGTATCAGCGAGGGGCTGAGGGGAAGCAGCAGAAAGTCTCTCTCTCACAAACTCAGACCCTCAAGTTTTGCCACTCCAAATATCGACTGTTCCTCGTGGGAACAGACCCTCACAAGAGTCGGTGGACTTTCCCTCACTGGAGGTTTTTAAGTAGAGGTTGGGTGGCCATCTGCCAGGGTCGCTTTAGCCAAGATCCCTGAATTGCCGGGGGTTGGACTAGATGACCCTGGGGCCCTTCCAGCTCGAAGATTCTCTTTTTTGTAGTGTGCAAACTATGGCATTAAAGGGATGGCTGAAGCCGTTGTCCCAAGGAAGGTGTTTTTGGTGGGTGAATAGCAGTGTGGAGTTTAGGGTGCTGGTCTGGGGGAGAAACCTGTGGCCTTCCAACTTGCTGTTGAACCCCCATCTCCCAGACTTGCGATTCCCAAAAACCAGCAGGCAAGAGACACGAAGCCTCCAAAGGAGGAGGCTGTACACAGTCTTATTCTCTGAGTCATGGGTAGGCAAACTAAGGCCCGGGGGCCAGATCCGGCCCCGTCGCCTTCTAAATCCGGCCCGCAAACGGTACGGGAATGAGCGTGTTTTTACATGAGTAGAATGTGTCCTTTTATTTAAAATGCATCTCTGGGTTATTTGTGGGGCATAGGAATTCGTTCATTTCCCACCCAAAAATATATATTCCGGGCCCCCACAAGGTCTGAGGGACAGTGGACCGGCCCCCTGCTGAAACAAGGTTTGCTGGCCCCTGCTCTGAGTCAAAGAGTCCACGATCCTGAGACTCCCCCATGCATGGACCAGACAAAGAAACGCCAAGTTCAAATCTCGCCTCGGTCACGCTCAGCCCGGCCTAGTCACAATCTCCTCAGCCTAGTCTACACCGCAGGGTTGTTGTGAGGGTAACGGGGGTTTGCGGATGGGGGAGAACGGCGCTTGACGTGCCGTGAGCCCCATGGGGAGGAAGGGCGGAATAAAAACGTCTTTACAGCACGACGCGACGCACATCAACTCGGAAGTAAAGCCCGCTGAATATGACTGCCAGGGCGGGTAAAACGCAAAAAGTGTTTTTAGCAAGTGCAATTGCTTTATAGACCTTGCATTGCAAGAGGTGCTTCCTAGGATGCCTCCTGAAATTTATTATTATTAATACGGGATTGCAGCCTTAAATACAAAGGCAGCATCCCTTCAGAAACGAAGAGCAATTCCACAGATGTCAAAAAGCAGTAAGGAACAATCAGAGGGTGGAGGGGTGAAAACCTGGATATTGTGGGTGGGGGGGGAACCCAGCGACCCAGATGTATTTTATTTCAAATGGAAAACCCTTATGTGTTTAATGATATCACGCATGGCCTCACACTGGCCCTGTGGATAAATTATAAAATGACTTTGTCATGCGGGCTTTTCATTGCATGCCCCCCCCCCCCGCTTTCCCAATGCTTTTGCACTTGGGGAATTTAACGTACAGACGCGGGATTGGGCTTGCGAGGGGCAGGGTGGGGGAGAAGGGAAGGGGGCAGGAAAAAAAAACCTGCAAGGCAAGAGAATTTATGAAGAAAAAGAGAGGGAGCGAAGAGGGAAAACCGGGGAGGGGAGGGGAAAAATAACAACGGACGGACAGCAGGAAGAAGGAAGAAAGACAGAGAGCGATGAGGCTGGGGAGGGGGATGCAGCGAGAAAGAAACTGCAGCAATACATGGCACCAAATTAATTTGAGGACGGGAGCCGGAGGATGCGTGGATGGAATGAAAATGAGGCGGGTTGGGGGGGGGCAAAGAGGAAAGGAGTTGGGATACTGGGGGGGGGGGAGAGGTCCCTGCAGCACCACCTGGAGGAAAAACCAGTAAGTGCACTGGGATTACAGAAATGGTGGCAGTGGGTTGAGGGCAGGGAGCGATCTCCCAGGAAAAAAAGCAGTTTATTCGAAGGTGGTTCTTGCTCTCTTGAGTATAAAAAGGCCTCGGGTGGACCAGGCCACAGAGCGGGGCCTCCTCACATATTTAGTATTTTATCTTATTGCATTCACAGCCCCACCTTATTCCTCTGAGGGGCTCAAAGTGCCCATTTAATGCGAATGACCGCCTTGTGAGGGAGGTTAGCAACTGGCCAAGGAGTTTCACGGGCCCTGTGGGGATTCGAACCTTGATCTCCCAAGTTCCTATTCCAAAGCTTTTACGGCCGCATTTCCCCTTGAGATCTACCAATGCTCCCCTTGTGACTGCAGCCTGACCCCCCCAAAAAACCTCTCCCTGCTTTATCCCAAATATTTCATTCTTAAGTTTGTTCCGCCCCAAAAACCTGCTCATTTCCCCCTTCGCACCCGACCCCCGATATTCAAACCACAAAAGCCCCCCTTTATCCAGTCGTAGTCACGCCTGCGAGCCCCCCCCACTCTCTTGCTCTTAAAACCCCACTCCCCCCCCCACATTCACGCCTCTCCTCGCCCCTTACCCCCATCATAATCCCCTCCCGATAAAAACCGTGCTAATGAATTAATCTATTTCTCCTTTGCACTCTGGTAAAGGTCGTGGCGGCCGATGCTGACTCAGGAAACCCATGCCTGGGGGTGGGGTAGGATTCGAGATATTGTGGGTTTTTGGGGGGGGGGCGCAGGAGAAAATGGCCTCTGAGCTGAGGAGGGAAATTATGCATGTAGGGGAGACAGAACAATTAAGATGCCCTTGCAATTCAACCCCCCAACCCCTTGCAAACAGGCCTGGCTCCTCAATCCTGTGGAAATCCCTCTCTAAGCTCGCCGGAAAGCCAGCCCTCCCTTCTTCTGTCTCCAGCAGCGCCCCCCCCCAATTCCTCGAGTGTGTCAGGCGATTGATTTCCTCCCTGTGTTTATCGGATTCCACTTAGCCCGATCAGGGTTTAAAGCAGCGGAGGATTCCCCTTCCCGCTCCGGCCCCCCAAAACCAGGTCGATGGCATTGATTCTGCCAGTAGCTCTAAACCAGACAAGCAGGGGGGCGGGGGGAGAGAGAGAGAGAGAGAAAGAGAAAGAGACGTGGGGATTCCCGAATTAAAAAGGGGTTTCCTTGCTCAAGGGGAGGGAAAAAAAGAAAAAGAGATAAAAAAAAGAAAGGAGTTGCGAATTTACACGCCTCTTTTGACAGCGAGCAGAGAGGGAGGGGAGCAAGGCACACATTTTGGGGGGGGGCATGGGGATCAACATGGGGAGCAGGTTTTAGGAGGGATCGAGTGGTTACGGACCCGACTGAAAAATATATTATTTAACTGTGTTGATTTCCATTCCAAATCAATGGTGTCCCCCATGGGTATCTGGGGGTTGGGGAGACCTCCCCGCCCCAGGTTCCCAGTCTTCATTTTCAAAGGGAAAAAACAGACCAAGTTTCTAGACTATGAGGAGAAATGAAAACACTATTCTTATTTATTGCATCTATACCCCACCTAGGCACGCAGGCGGCGCTGTGGGTTAAACCACAGAGCCTAGGACTTGCAGATCAGAAGGCCAGCGGTTCAAATCCCCGTGATGGGGTGAGCTCCCGTTGCTCGGTCCCTGCTCCTGCCCACCTAGCAGTTCGAAAGCACGTCAAAGTGCAAGTAGATAAATAGGTACCGCTCCGGCGGGAAGGTAAACGGCGTTTTCGTGCGCTGCTCTGGTTCGTCAGAAGCGGCTTAGTCATGCTGGCCACATGACCCGGAAGCTGGACGCCGGCTCCCTCGGCCAATAAAGCGAGATGAGCGCCACAATCCCAGAGTCGTCCGTGACTGGACCTAAGGGTCAGGGGTCCCTTTACCTTTACTATACCCCACCTATTTTTCTCCAAGGAGTACAGTGGTGCTTCGCAAGACGAAAAGAATCCGTTCTGTGATTCTCTTCGTCTAGCGGTTTTTTCGTCTTGCGAAGCAAGCCCATTGACGGATTAGCGGATTAGCGGCTTAGAAAAAGGGGGGGAAGGAAAAAAAAACAGCAGGAACTCGCAAAACATTGTCGTCTTGCGAAGCAAGCCCATAGGAAATTCGTTTTGCGAAGCACCTCCAAAACGGAACTCTTTCGTCTAGCGAGTTTTCCGTCTTGCGAGGCACCACTGTATACATCTTTCTTCTCCCCCTCATTTAATCCCAACAACCCTGTGAGGTGGGGCTCGGCTGAGAGGCAGTGACTGGCCCCAAGGCCCACCCAGCGAAGCTTCATGGCTGAACCTTGGCTCTCCCAAGACTCTAGTAGTGTGACACGCTAACCAATGCACCATACTGCCTCCCTGCTTCTTCTTCTGTTTTGTGCGAGACAAACCAGCCTGCTCCCAGCTTTCTTTCTGATGCTTCCGCCCCATGAAGATCTCCTGCAGGTGGGTCTCTCCCACCCTCCCTTCACAAGATAGAAAGAAAAACACAACAAATCTTTTTTCTTTTTTTTTTGACAGGGAAAAGAGAAATGAGCGCTTGAGCTTTATTGTTACCAAATCTAATGGATGTGAAAAATCCTGAGATATTGGGGGTTGCAGAGATCGGTCCCAAGTACTGTGAGGGGGTTATCGCCTCTTGCGGAAACCTGGGGTGGGGTAGAACGAGAAAGAGAAAGAGAGAGAAAAAAAGAGTGAGTTAGTATAGAGGAGAGGACAGGACGTGTACATGGGTTATCTCATGCAGCTAGACCTCTGTGAGGAACTGGCATCAAGAAGGGGGACATGGGGTGAGGGGGAAGACTCGGGTGCTACAGAACAGCTTCCGGCAAAGTTTTTTCCCCTTACCCTCCAGGTACAAATTTTGCCAACCTGCTTTTCACTGGCCACATCAAGCAGCATGCGTTTAAAGCAGTACCCCCAGAACTTTATAAACAGTTACAGCTTCCCCCAGAGACTCCTGGGAACTGTAGTTTAAGGGCGCTGAGGGTTGCCCCAAAGAGCTACAATTCCCAGAGTTCCCTGGAAAGAGGGACTGAATGTTAAAGCACACTGGGAATTGTAGTTCTGGGAAAGGAATAATTCTCAGCACGCTTGACAAACAACATTTCCCAGGAGTCCTTCAAGGAAATTCCTGGCTTCCCAAGAGTGGTATCATAGAGCTTTAAGTGTAGGGTTCGACAGGGCCTCTGTGCGGACGAGGGTGAGCTTCGCCTCGCCAAGAAAACCAGAATCTTTCAATGGCACTTGCCTCTTTTCTGTTTTCCTCGTTTCATGCCGACCTTTTTCTTCTTCTTCCTCTGGGGGCCCGAATCCTGAAAGGCGGGAATGCGAGGAAAGAAACCATGAAAACCTTACACGGGGGACTTCCGGGTTGGCGCGATCGGGAAATGGCGGATTCCCTCCGAGCTCCGGAGGGAATCGGCTCAGCGGTGGATGGGTCTTTGCCGTGCCGGCGACACGGGGACCCTTAAAAACCGCAGGCGCGGAAGCCTGCGGACTGAAGACTCGGCGGGTGCCTTAAGCGCCCCCCCTGATTCGCAATGAGCCTTTTTAAAGGCTACGGAGGGGATACAGGGGACGGCGTGGCACTGAGAGTCGACCGCTACCGCCGCTGAGCGAAGCCGCGAGCCATAACTGGAGAGCGCTGACTTCCTTCCTTGAAATTCGGACTGAAAAAAGAACCCGTGAGTAATTTGGAACTGAACTTTAAAACTTTTACCTTTGGAATTTGAGACGACCGGGGGGTGTGCTAAAAGGAAGTCCCCACCCCCCCCCCTTGCAGACGATCCAGAGCAACGAAATAAGAACTAAGCTGGAGTGCCTACCCTGTAAAGGGTGAGTTTTAAAAAGACAGTAACTTCCAAGATTTAGAAAGGCAAATTTGAGCAGGAGAGTGGAGTGTTGGAAGAGTCTTTGTTTTGTGGTAAACAACCCTCCCTCCCGGGCCCGGGAGCGACCTGCTTTGGAGCCTGTATAGAGGAGCAGAATTTGACAGCTGTCAAAAGCTGTCAAATGGACTATTAATAGTGAAAAAAATTGCTGTTTAAGACCTCTCCGGATTAAAAGGAGTTACAATTGAACTAAAATTTTGAGAAACAAAGAAACAATAATAGGACAGAGGATTGTTGGAGAAAAGGTTACTCAGTAACCAGATTCCCTCTAGGGGGAATTCTGTGGAATTACAATGGCTGTGGGTGGAAAGATACTGAGAGAAATCGAAAGAATGTTCTCACTGGTGGGAACCCTACAGGAGCAGACTACAGCTATGAGTAAACAATTGACGACCTTGGATTTGGAAACAAGTAGTTCTGCTGAAAGTAATGAGGGCCTGAGTGAGAAAGAACCCACAGCTGAATTTGAAACAATAAACAAAGAAGAGGAGAAGACAAAACAAGAAAGAGAACAAGTGATCTGGGAAAGTACTAACCAGAAGCCGACATCTGGAGAACACAAGCAAGGAGACTATTGGATTAAATCCACTCTAAGCCTACGAAAGATACAGAAGATGAAAGTGGAGGCCCTGGGACTTTATGGAATTCAGGAGCTCGAAATAAAGAAGTACAATTGGGGCCTCCACATAGACTTTGATTTTGACTATCAGCAAGACTTAGGCCTTGTGGAAATTCCTCAGCAGTTGCCTTTAAATATGGGAAGAGACTATGGACTGATTGGATTGATTGTTAAGGAAATCTTTCGAGACTCGATGATAGACAAAAAGGACTACCAACAAAACCGGCGGAGAGGGACTAAAAGAGAATTGAGAGCCTCGGATATCCGGAATCCAGGCTAAAAACTGTTAATTTGGACATGTCTCGGGAAAGGACGCAAAGCGGGGAGGGGAGGGAGGGAAGTATCAAATTTAAACAACACTCAAGACCAGGGGGTTTAGTATTAAGAAAATTATGTAAGAAAAAATGAGAAATCGAGGGAAGAGAATTGGGGTCCAACTTAGGGAAAATTTATTTTTTTTTTTGTTTTTTATAAAAGGATTAATATTAAGATGGAAGAAATGCCAACTTGCTGACATAAGTTTGGGAATAGGGATGCAGGGGAGGGGGTGGGGGGAAGTCAAGGACTAGGGTTAGAAAATAAGATTTTCGGGAACTATTTTTGTTCGTTGTTTTTTATGTTTGTTTTGGTGTGTTGTTTGTGTTTATATAAAATGTGAAAACCCAATAAAAATATTTTTAAAAAAAAAAAAAAATGAAAACCTTACACGGAACTGCAGGCTGCCATCAAACGGCATTTTAAATCGCATCTTTTGACGCGCAGCCAGAGATTTTTGAACTGACTGTTAGCTGCTTAAGCAGACCGTCAAGCGACCCTTAGCTTTGTGGTTCACCTACACAAAGCAGGCCTAGCCAAATGTCATTCGAAAAGTGAATGGCGGGAACATTTTATGGCGCCACCTCTCCAGCAACCAAGTGGGACAGGACACTGGTTCCATTTCCGGGACGCAGGCAAAGCAGCACGACACTGCTTTGTTATTTACAACTAATCCAGAATGCGGCTGCTAGACTGGTGACTGGGAGCGGCCGCCAAGACCACATAACACTGGTCCTGAAAGACCTACATTGGCTCCCAGTATGTTTCCGAGCACAATTCAAAGCGTTGGTGCTTTAAAGCCCTAAACGGCCTTGGCCCCGAGCCTCTCCACCCCCATCACCCCCAAGTTACAGGGAACCAGGCAGAGGGCCTTCTTGGTGGTGGTGCCTGCCCTGTGGAATGCCCTCCCATCAGATGTCAAGGAAATAAGCAACTATCTGACTTTTAGAAGACATCTGAAGGCAGCCCTGTTTGATTGCATTTTTTATATTTTGCTGGAAGCCGCCCAGAGTGGCTGTGGTTTAAATATTATTACTAATTATTATTATTATTAAGTTGTTGTTGCTGTTTAGTCGTGTCCTACTCTTCGTGACCCCATGGACCAGAGCACGCCAGGCACTCCTGTCTTCCACTGCCTCCCGCAGTTTGGTCAAACTCATGCTGGTAGCTTTGAGAACACTGTTAGGAGGCCCCTATTCACCTCTGAGCTATAATTCCCAGAGTTCCCACAGTCGGAAACGCACTAGAAATTTCCCTGTGGGAAACCGTCAATCCACTATGCAAACACTCGCATCACGAACAATTTCCAGCGAACGCACTGAGTTCAGAAAGCGGGACTTGCATGAATACCTTCCAAATTTCTACTTTGTGTGATTCAGGCAAGAGCCGCCCACCCACCCACGGCTCACCTCTCCCAATGGGGCTGCTGCCCCGGTCAACGCGGTGATGTCCCCGAAGTGGGTGAGGGAGCTGAGCTGCGAGCCCAGGTCCCCCACTCGTCGACGGCGCGCCTTCTCCTTCCGGGTCACGTTGAGACGGACCATCATGCTCTCCTCGTAGTTTGTCCTGCAGAATGAAGCCACGGGGAAGGCAGGGAGAATTGTTACCAAAACTCAAGGCGACCGGCTTTAGCAGGTACGCTGCCTCTGAATGTGGCTGCTCCACCAGCCGCTGTGGACCAATAGAAAGATCTCTCTTGGACACACACATCCTGCCGCTCATTTGAACATGGAGATCATCTTCCTGGCAGGAAGAGCAGCTCAGAGGCGGGACTAGTTGCCGTGGAGATATCCAGAGACCCTCTGAGGGGGCACTTCTGGAAGTTCCCAGCACCCCTGAGGTCCGGTTGGCCTTCACTAGGGATTGCGCTTTTAGTGCCCTGTGGAACTCCCTGCCACTAGGGGGTTTGGCAGGAATCAACCTTGCCTACGTTCAGATGTCTTCTGAAAACTGCTTCAAAATGTGGGGTTTTTTCTTAAAGCAGCCAGCAGCTACCGAGGCTCAAACTCCAGAATCCCTGCACTCAACAGGGGCTGGACTGCGCTTTGAAAGGCAGTCTCTCCAACCTTCCCACAGGGCCTGTGGCTTTTGCAGCTCTGGCGTGGAGCCCGGAAGCTTGATCTCCCAGCATGCTCCACCCTCTTCCTGAAAACAGCCCCCAGAATCCCTTGCAACACCCACGCTCCGCTCTGAGAAAACCCAAAACCCTCAGACCAGAAGAAGCGCAGAAAATTAGGCATTGTGTGGAGGGAAGATTCTCTTCCCTCTCTTTTCATACCAGAATCCATGGGTGATGGCTAAACTATGGAATTCACCACAAGATGTAGCGGAGTCCAAACCGGCTACAGTGGTACCTTGGTTCTCAAACTTAATTCGTTCCAGAAGTCCATTACAAAACCAAAGCGTTCCAAAACCAAGGCACACTTTCCCATAGAAAGCAACTCAGAATAGATTAATCCGTTCTGGACTTTTAAAAGCAACCCCTAAAACAGCAATTTAACATGGATGTTACTATCTAACGAGACCATTGAACCATAAAATGAAAGCAATAAACAATGTACTGCAGTCACACCATCAATCCGTCAGTCCACACAGTCACAAAAACAAAACAAAAAGGAGCCGCAGAAGCAAAAACGCAAAATAAGTAGCAAAAACAGGCAGACCTCAGCGTAACACTCCAAATGGAAGTGTGGCACTCAAAACGGAGCACGTTCAGCTTCCGAAAAAAGTTCACAAACCGGAACACTTCCGGGTTTGCAGTGTTTGGTTTCCAAGTTGTTTGAGTACCAAAGCGCGTGACAACCACGGTAACACTGTATTTCCTACCACACCTGTGCCTCAAAAGAATAGTTCTTGGGATTCACAAGTGAGGACAGCACGTTCGCGGGGTTTCCCGTTTGCTGGACCACAGTGAGAACAGGCTGCTGGAGGAGACTTAATCCAGCTTCATCCTGGGCTTCATCCAGCCCCCGAGCTCTTCCTGGCTTCTCACTGCCCTTCCACTTGCCAAGACACACTGGACTTCTGCCCCTCTCTTCCCCAGGGCTCCCCACCCCTCCAAACTAACCGGTGCTCATCCTCTCGGCTCTGCCGGCTGGCGTGAGCGTAGCGCCCTTCGCGGACCTCTTCCGGGGCATCCGAGTACTGCTCCTTCAGCTCCCGGATGATGGAGCTGCTGAGCGCTCGCTTTTTGGCCTGCTCCAGAAGCTTCTTCTCCCTCTCAGCTTCCGTTTCATCTGAGGCAAAGAGATGCAACAGTCTGACACGGCCTGGCGCAGCCAACTACCAGCCGCTCGATTGCAGCCACTTCTGGGGTGGGGCAAGGGCAAATTTGCCAGCACCGCGTCCCAGCTCTGGTTAGCAATGCCACACCAACCTTCCTCTACCGCCACCCAAATTGCATACCATAATGTACAGGAACCAGGCGGGGCGGGACGTATTTCCTGCTCCCTCCTTTGGACGCCCCCTTCCCAGAATTCTTTGCGCCACCAGCGGCTTCTTCATGTTCGCTCTCCTCCGAGTCGTCAAGCTGCAATTAAGAGAGGAAAAAGACACGGGGATCAAGCATTTTTTTTAGTTATTACACTGGTACCTCAGGTTACATACGCTTCAGGTTACAGCTCCGCTAACCCAGAAACAGTGCTTCAGGTTAAGAACTTTGCTTCAGGATGAGAACAGAAATCGTGCTCTGGCGGCGCGGCGGCAGCAGGAGGCCCCATTAGCGAAAGTGGTGCTTCAGGTTAAGAACAGTTTCAGGTTAAGTACGGACCTCCGGAACGAATTAAGTACTTAACCCGAGGTACCATTGTAAATGCCTTCTGACAGGACCTCAATTGGTTCAAGAACAGGCAAGGCCCCAACCAGCCACATCAACATTTGTTTGCCATGATTCTTCCCTTTTTAAAATAAACGTTTGGTTGCTGGGATTCTTGAACACACAAGCCTTGGCCTGCTCCACCGAGGCGTTATAAAATCCTTATTTATATGGTGCGAATCTAGCATCTGGTGGGGAGGCACTGTACAGGTGTAACAAGGAGGGCAGAATACAATCATTCAATGCCCAGTGTTTCACAATCTGAAAATGATACAACCCTCTTCATTCTAAGCCAGCATGGCCAATGGCCAGGGGTGATGGGAGGCTGCTGTTCAACAACATACAGAACCCAAGGTGGGGAGGGCGGATCGTAAAATACATCAAACCCCCACAAAATGGAGCTTGAAGGAAGTGGGAAACTTCTTCACGGGCCGGAGAGTAAGAAAGGGGAAGAGTGCCAACAAATACAAGAATTAATGTAGGAACAGGAAAGACCAAAGAAACAAACAAATAATGAAGCTTTTAAGTATACCTGAAGGAGCGTCTCCAACCCCATCGTTCTACCCGGACACTGAGGTCCAGCACCGAGGGCCTTCTGGTGGTTCCCTCACTGTGAGAAGCCAAGTTACAGGGAACCAGGCAGAGGGCCTTCTCGGTAGTGGCGCCCACCCTGTGGAACACCCTCCCACCAGATGTCAAAGAGAACAACAACTACCAGGCTTTTAGAAGAGATCTGAAGGCAGCCCTGTTTTGGGAAGCTTTTAATGTTTGATGTATTATAGTATTTTAATATTCTTTTGGAAGCCGCCCAGAGTGGCTGGGGAAGCCCAGCCAGATGGGCGGGGTATAAATAATAAATTATTATTATTATTAAGTAGTTTCTTAAAAGTGAAGCTCAGTCGGTAGAGCATGGGACTTAATCGCAGGGTGGTGGGTTCAAGTCCCACAATAGGCAAAAGATTCCTGCATTGCAGAAGGTTGAACTTCGTGGTCCCTCTCAACTCTACAGCTATGATTCTATGAATCGAGACGAGGCACACCTTAACCACTTGGAAATCTTGAAGTTTGTCACATTTTCATAAGGGCTCATTTAAAAGTGATGCAGAAACGCACACATCAAAAGCAGTAATGATGTAAGAATTGCATTTTTAAAAAATTTCTTAATTCTAAACTAAGAACAAAAAAAGCTGCTGAATTACAGAACCTTACTCAGATGTAAAGTCCCACGGTAGACAAAGGCTTCTGGTAAAAGTATTGCATTTGGTTGACATCAGAAAATATAAGCTCTCATGCTCCCCGAAAAGGAAACTCCAGAGAACTGGTGCCACCACCGATAAGGCCCCGCCAAACAATAGGCCCTGAACAGGCCCTTCTATTTTGTGTCTCTAAAATGAGCAAGGACATGCCACTCCAGACCAATGCCAGCCCACCGCTACTTCTGGCAAACCCAGAAGGCCTTGCTCCTGAACCAAAGCCGCCCCCAGCACCTGTTTGTCATACCTTGCTCATCAGGTTGCCAGGATTCGGCTTGAACCGCAGTGGGTCGTTTTCGCCTGGAAAGAAAAGTGTCCCGGGATTGCAAATTAGGCTGCACTCTCGGAAGAGCCCTCGGATTGCCTCCCTCCTCCCCACTCTGAAGCTGCAAATGTCCGCATGTCTCACCCAGCGCCCCTGTGACGGCCGCCTTCACAAGTTTGTCCACCTGGTACTTCAACTTCTGGTCAATGGGACGCATCTTCTCCAAGACCTGCCAAGATGTCAAGGACAGGGAGGGGTCAGCCTGCAGCCTGACCAGAGACAGACCCACAATTCGTCCAGCTCGGCAGCGGGAACAGCGAGTGTCAAATATACAAAGAGTCACCCTTAATCTGGAGGTGCTGGTGACTGAAGCAGAGATGTTCCACGCAGAACAAGGGTCTTAACACTGCGCTGCAGACCCTACAACTCGGCCATGCAGGTGGAAAGACCAACAGGTATCCCGCATGCAGGTAAGATCGAGGCACCATTAGCGAGAGGGAAACTAGACTGGAAGGTGGGTGATTGCCTGCTCTTGATGGGGTTCTGCTCCCTCTGAAGGAATGGGTACTTCTGGGTCCACTGCTGTCCCTTGAGACTCAGGTGGTCAAAGTGCCTTCCATCAGCTTTGGCTGGGGACCCAGCTGTGCCCGTCCTTTGGGCAAGGATAGACTAACTTCTGCCGTCTATGCTCTGGTAA
Organism: Podarcis bocagei; assembly: GCF_964188305.1. Classification (NCBI taxonomy): domain Eukaryota; kingdom Metazoa; phylum Chordata; class Lepidosauria; order Squamata; family Lacertidae; genus Podarcis; species Podarcis bocagei. The sequence goes on along the minus strand of NC_138138.1, from coordinate 51,284,809 downwards.
CCTCCAGGCTAGATTACTGCAGTGTGTTATACATAGGGCTGCCTCTGTATATGGTTCAGAAATAATAGGTAAAGGTAAAGGGACCCCTGACCTTTAGGTCCAGTTGCGGACGACTCTGGGGTTGTGGCGGTCATCTCGCTTTATTGGCCGAAGGAGCCAGCGTACAGCTTCCGGGTCATGTGGCCTGCATGACTAAGCCGCTTCTGGCGAACCAGAGCAGCGCATGGAAACGCCGTTTACCTTCCCACCAGAGCGATACCTATTTATCTACTTGCACTTTGAGGTGCTTTTGAACTGCTAGGTTGGCAGGAGCAGGGACCGAGCAACGGGAGCTCACCCCGTCACAGGGATTCAAACCGCCAACCTTCTGATCGGTAAGCCCTAAACTCTGTGGTTTAGACCACAGCGCCACCTGTGTCCCTCTCGGAAATAATAATAATTTATGATTTCCCTAGCCACCCTGGGCGGCTTTCAACAGAACATTAAAAACAGAATAAAACTTCAAACGTTAAAAACTTCCCTAAACAGGGCTGCCTTCAGATATCTTCGACAAGTTGGATAGTTGTTTATTTCCTTGACATCTGATGGGAGGGTGTTCCACAGGGCGGGCGCTACTACCCAGAAGGCCCTCTGCCTGGAATCTTCCAAGCAGTGCAGAATTCCGCAACCAGGTTGCTCACGGTTTGAGGATATAAAGCCAATCCTGGCTACCAATTAGTTTCCAAGCCCAATTCAAAGTGCTGGTTTTGACCGATAAAGCCTTCGTTGGCTCAGCACCACAATGCCTGCCTCAAGGACCACCTCTCCTCATAGGAACCAAACCAGGCCCTGCAATCAACATCTGAGGCCCTTTGTCATGTGCCTCATCCATGAGAGGTTTGGAGGGCGGCAACACGAGAAAGGGCCTTTACTGTGGTGGCTCCCCATTTGTGGAATACTCTCCCCAGGCACCTTCGTTACATTCCTCTTCCCGGAGGCCTTTAACGATCTGTGACCTTTAGAAATGTGTGGGATGTTTCTAACGTATTTCTTTTTTCCTGTGTTATCTATGTGAGCTTTTTTCTTATCTGTCTGGCTGGTTGGCTTCAAGATGCTCTGGGTCGCCCAGGGCAAAACAAAGCAACTAACCAATTCAGTAAGGAATCATCACTGCAAAGGTTTCCCCTATTCCAGGCCTCCTCCCCCCGCCTACCGTTCTGGTTTCCACCAAGCGCATCAAGGCAGGGTTGTCAGCCAGGGAGTTCCCCGAAGTTTTTTCCAGGATCAGGTGAGAGAGGTCTTGGAGATAGAGGAGCAGCAGCTGGTCTTTCACTTCCAAGAAACTGAGGCCCTGGGAGTGAGAAAGAGTAAGGGGTGGTTTTGGAAGCGCATGGGAACTCTGGTGTGGCACGGATTCTGGCCATGACAGAAAAGCTAATGCATAAAGTTCATTCACACAGAGGTATCAAGGAAAGACACATGTTATTCAATCTGGTTTGACTTGGTTAAATATATAAATGGGGGAGCAGAGCCCTCTCCCCCAATACGCCAACAAGAGAAATTATGGGACATTTTTAACTGGAAAGAAAGTTGGCAGAAATGACTGGCAGAATCCGAGATCAGGGAGAAGAAATGGTGGAAGAAGACTGGAAGAAATTTAAAGACTATCTGCAGAAATACTGTAAAATTAATGAATGTTAAAATGATGTTGGACTGAAAATAAGTGGTTTTGGTATTAAGGCTAATAAGAATATGTAAATATAGATAGTTATATGGATGAAAATTTATAGTTATAATAGGTTAAGAATATAGAGTAAAGATAAATGAAAGAGGGTAAGGATTTGCTGAAAGGATTTAATAAACGGGAATACAAAAAGGGGAGGTGTGAGGAGGTCAAGGAAATAAGCAAATGAGCCTAAAGATATTGAAAAATGGATTATTTCTTCTTCTTTTTTCTTCTTTTTCTACTTGTTTAAATGTCTGTTTTTTCTGTATTTTTTATTATACTGTTTTTCTTTTCTGTAAAATCTCAATAAATATTTTTTTTTTAAAAAAGAAAGACTTGAAGTCAGAGATCAGTGGCCAGTACCTTGGGAATTCAATGGTATTTTCTTTACGATAGCCTTCTCCCATGCAGGTGCCCCTCCCCTAGTTTTGGACTACAACTCCCATCATCCCTCATGAGAGACCATGATGCCTGGGACAGGTGGGAGTTGCGAGTCCCACAATACTCAGTTCGTACTAACCTTTGGAACTCCCTGCCTATTGATTCCAGGCAGGGGCCTTTCCTGTACTGTTTTCAGCACTTGCTAAAAACATTTTTTAGGCAAGGCTATCGAGACATGCAGAATGTTGATGCGTATTTTAATCTGCCTTTCCATTTAAAATTGATTCTGATTATTTCTTGAATGTTTTATCACCTTTAACATTTATTTAAACTGAAATTTTCATTTTTATTCTTTTTGAAAAAGGCTTTGAGGTATTTGCAAAAATAAAAAATAAAAAATCAAGTGGTATATGATTGTTTTTGAAACAAAATTAAGTAGAAAAGTTTGTCCATATAAACAGGCAGCTTGTTATTTACTGTATTTTTTGCTCCACAAGACACACCTTTTCCCTCCTAAAAAGTAAGGGGAAATGTGTGTGCGCCTTATGGAGCAAATGCAGGCTGCGCAGCTATCCCAGAAGCCAGAACAGCGATCCCTCTCACTGTTCTGGCTTCTGGCATTCGGAATATTTTTTTTCTTGTTTTCCTCCTCCAAAAACTAGCTGCGTCTTATGGAGTGAAAAATACAGTATATATCAAAGCAGTGCATCATAAAATCATTCAAACTTCAGAATTATAAAACTTGGGGGAGGGCTGCCTTAGCTGAATGCTCTGGGGACTGAGGCCTGCCCCAAAGCTGGAGCACAGTAACGGGAAGGGCACTCTTCACGTGCTCAGAGGCACCTGCCTTTTTTGGGGGGGGGTTCACATTACCATACCAAGAAATGGAGCAGTCACAGAGAAGCCAGGGCCAGGTGCGAATTAGGCTCCCCACCCCAAATTCCTCCAAGAACAACTCACCTTCTCGGTGGGGTAGGCTCCTGCCCGAACCTTCTGCGCCAGAGTCTGTACATGATGGGTCACTGCAACCACCTGTACCCCAGCAAGAGGCAAAATAAGAAAGATTGTGAAGCTTAAAGAGGGATGGGAGATGGGACGTCTGCCGGGAAAGGGAAAAGGAAGAAGGTGTCCCTCACCTGGTCCTGGAGGGATTTCAAGAGGCCGAGGGCTGCCGGCAGATCTGCTTCCACTCTCTCCTAGAGCAAGGAGGAAAACAGAAAGGAGGGGAAATTTTCAAAATATGCACCTCTCCCCTCCCAAAGCAAGCGGGGAAAGCAAACTGGCCATAATATGGTGAACAACCCCAGAACGCACTGCCACAGCTTTTAACGAACCAGAAAGCGCTCCAGATATGGAAGAAAAACCCCACCAGGAACAGTCAGCCGCCAGGAATGATGGAGGTTTTGGTCCAAAATCTCTGGAGAGCAGAAGGTCGGGCTTCTCTCCCCCATCATCCTCTCACCTGCCTCACTGCTCCCAATACCAAAATGCACAATTTCCTCATATAAAAGGCCTCTCTGTTAGAACCTCACCCCAAAATCCCTTGGTAAAGCATATCCGGCCACCGTCACCCACGCCATGGTCCCATCCAGACAAGGGCCCCATCCACACAATGCTTTTAAATCGCTAACTGTAGTTTGTTAAGGGTGCTGCGAGGGGTTAGGGGACTTCCAATTCCCCTCTTGGAGCTACAATTCCCAGAGTTATTTCAGGGAAAACCGTGAACGGCTGCTTAAAGCGGCGTCATTGTGCTTTAAATGTTTGGTGCAAACATGGCCTAGATTAGCGCAACGCATTCCATGCCTTAAAAAATGGTTCTGAAAACATTCTGAAATGGGTCTAAAAATAATATATAGCTGTAAACACTTGGCAATCATTTAAATGATTGCTAATCAATTTTACACACGATTTACCTACTGAGCAAAGCTTAATTATATCAATTCAACCAAACTATATTTTGAATTCCGAGGGCACCCCTGATTTTGGGAAGCTGAAATTCTACAAGCCCCAGTAAAACATGCACAGAGTTGCACTGCTCATTTCTAAAGTGTGAGGTACAGAATTTTTTGGTTTTTTAAAATTACCTTTGCTATTTAGTTACTAACCAACAAAATTAGCTTTAAGCAGGTTCTTCTAGGTATGAGAGATTATTATCACACCTATATAAAATAAGGAACACCATTTCTACTTAAGTAGAGATAACGGAGAGATAAATCAAATGAGAACCCAAATGAAAAGGGTTTTCAAAAGGCAGGACAGAAGAAATAAAGAAGACAAAACTGGACTCATTCTAGCCTACAGGATATCCTAATATCCTCCATCCTGAAGCCAGCCAGAACCCCATTTGTTGGGATCAGCAGTTGGGAATGGCTTAAACCCCGCATGGCACTCTTTCATCAAAAGCATCATTCTTTTAATATTAAAAATCTCTAAGAGGAGTTACCAAGGTACAACACTGAAAAATAAAACCACCGTAAAATCAAGAGCTACGACCTGAAGACCGACAAGAAGAGCGTTGTAAAAAAAGGAAATAACATTTTAAATGGGTTTTTTTTTGTGGGAGGGGTGTGTGTCGGTAAATGGTTTGTTCTGTTCTTGTTCTTACTGCGTATTTTTGCATTTTTATGCTGTTAGCCAACCCGAGACATCCGGTATACAAACTTAATAAACAAACAAACAAATGCGCATACAATAAACAACAGAGTTCAATAATCTTATGGGGCTGGACAAGAAGGGTGGGGAGTTACATACTGGCATCATGAAGCAACTGGGCTGGTGTAAATTCAGGAACGTGCCTGCAAGAACTGAGAGATCAAAGCAAGGCCCTCTGCACATGCTCAGGGGCACCCTTGCCTCGATCCCCGCCCCTCCCTCGCGCCTTCCCCTTCTTACCCCCAGGTCCAGAGAGGCAGGCGGCCCAGGCTGACTCTCCGCCATGGCCATCGCTCCTACTCCCACGTGGAAAGGAAGGAGCCTCCAATCATCTGGGGTGGAACACCCCGCCTTCTTTGAGGGCGCGGACCAATCAAAACGTAGCCTCCCCCCCCTTCGTGAGAGTTCGGGCCAATGGTCGGAAGGCTTCGGCCCCGCGGGAGCCCCTTCCAGCCAATCGCGCGGAGGACGAGGTCCAAGGCGGAGCCGCGAATGTCCGTGTGCGAAGGGGCCTCGTCGACTTCCGCCTCTTTGCAAAGAGGAACGCCCCGTTGCTATAGAAATGACCAATAGCGCCCGAAAGGCCGCCTCCTGCGGGGAACGTTTGGCCAATGAGGCGACAAGGTTTGGGCCGCTCTGGCAACGCTGGCCAATCAGAGGCACGGAGAGGCGGTTGCGAAGCGAAACAGAGAAAAGAGGTGCGAGCAGGATTCAATTGAAGAGGGGCGGGGGAGGAGTAGGAGGCGGGGATTCTGACCGCAGCAGCCAATTGGAGCTTGAAACCCGCCCCGCGGGAAACACGTAGCCCAATCAGCGGGACCTTCTACGATTTACAACTCCAATTCATAAAAGAGTTTTGCGTTGAGAATCGGAGTGGTTGGAATTCACGTGCGTTGCCGGGGGTTGGGCTAGATGCGCTTTGGGGGTCTCTTCCAAGTCTACAATTCCACGAGGGTCGTGCAGTCCTCTGGAGGTCCGCCAAAACTCTAGCCTAAGGATTATTTTTTTTTAATGCTGTATTTTAATACTGTTTAATACCTTGGCCTGGCTGATGTGGTCCAAAGAAATCAGAAGAATACGTTTGGCACCAGCTTGGCTGCAGGAGATGCTGGAACGAGGTATACCAGGAACCATGCAACCAGGAACCATGCAACCATGCAACTTTCTTGAAGTAAATCGAAGAAGGCAGCAGAGGTTTAGCACCAGAGCTTCCCTTCTCCTAGGTGGGCTGCCTTCCCAGGTGGAAGGGCCCCGTCTGCCCCTCTTTGTTGATACAGAACCGCGATCAGTACAGTCACACAGTTTGTTGCATATGTCAGGTGAAGATGTGGCCGATCATTCGTTAACAGCAAAGGTCATAAAGGTAAAGGGACCCCTGACCATTAGGTCCAGTTGTGACCGAGTCTGGGGTTGCGGCGCTCATCTCGCTTTATTGGCCGAGGGAGCCGGCGTACAGCTTCCAGGTCATGTGGCCAGCATGACTAAGCCGCTTCTGGAAAACCAGAGCAGCGCACGGAAACGCCGTTTACCTTCCCGCTGGAGCGATACCTATTTATCTACTTGCTTTCAAACTGCTAGGTTGGCAGGAGCAGGAACCGAGCCACGGGAGCTCACCCCGTTGCGGGGATTCGAACCGCTGACCTTCTGATCGGCAAGTCCTAGGCTCTGTAGTTTAACCCACAGCGCCACCTGTGTCCCTTAGAAATTACTAGAAATTTCTTTTTCTTCCACTTTAAGGTCATTGAAATTACTTTTTAAGGAGTGACACTGATTGCGGCACGAGCTTTCGTGGACCGGAGCTCATTTCACCCAACTGCAACCTTACAGCAAAGAACACCATGAAGGGTTTAATCCATTGCCAACTACTGTTATTTTGCAAGTCTTCACTCACCATTTATTACTGGTGAGACATTTTTATTCCGCCCTTCAAAGGAGATGGCATCTGTGATGCGTGCCTTCTGCGCCCCATTTGACTTCACAACCACCCTGCGCAGTAGGCCCGACAAGAACAAACACAGCTATTCTGTTCTTCGTTTTATCTCGGTCTGGAAAAACGTACCACCCACAGACCTCTCTTGTCACGTGTACAGCCGCCATTAAGAAACCCTTGACTGGAGCAAGCGAACAACCATTTTTTGCGTTTAGAAAGTCTGGGATAATTACAGCATAGCTTGACCCTGGTCTGTTGTATGTTTAGCACGATGTTTAAATCTAGGGCCAAGCTGGCAGCGCAAGTGGTTCTCGGTGCCAAGCCTGCAGCCGCGAGGACAATGGGCAGGTACCACCCGAAGGCCCAGCTGAGAATGTGCCTGGCAAGGGCTGAGGGTGTGGAGACCCCCATCTCTGGCAGAGTCTCCTCTGAAGCAACGAGCGAGTGATGTCATGGCAGCTAGTAAAAAGTCAGAGAGAGAGACAATGGGATGCCAGGCATTCCTTCCCCTCACCTCCTGCTTCCAGGAATCTGCATTGCTATTGTCCAAATGCTAAATTTGCTGCCAAGAACCCCAATCCCCTCTCTCTCTTCTTGGCTGTTCATAATGTCCCCTTCTTGCGCCTTTCCAGAGGTTGCTTGCACACTCTACATTTAAAGCACACACCCCAAAAATACAATAACTGGAACTGTAGTTTCCCCCCTCACAGAACTACAACTCCCAAAATGCACTTCCCATGATTTAAAGCTACGTATGTCCTTTAAAGAAGGCTGATCGCCGAAGAATTGATGCTTTTGAATTCTGGTGCTGGAGGAGACTCTTGAGAGTCCCATGGACAGCAAGAAGATCAAACGCATCCATTCTTGAAATATACTCAGAGTTGCAAAGTGATTTCATGCTCTTTATTCAGCTCATAGTGGTGAGGAGGAATGAATGAAAGTCCCCTCACAGTATCTGCTTTATATATTTACACAATGGGCTGCACATGATTGGCTAATTCCGGAATTCTACTGTAAGCCAATCAGGTTGTGGATTCACTTCTATCTGGAGCAGGATTGGGTGGTTCCTGCCAACCAATCGTACTGCTGCATTGTTCTAGGACCAATCAGACTGCTGCATTCTGAATCCTATTGTTCTAGGACCAATCAGACTGCTGCATTTTGGATCCTATTGTTCTAGGACCAATCAGACTGCTGCAGTTTGGATCCTATTCAGCTCAGTACATAACAATTCTTAAGGACATCAGCCCTGAGTGCTCACTGGAAGGACAGATCCTGAAGCTGAGGCTCCAATACTTTGGCCACCTCATGAGGAGAGAAGACTCCCTGGGAAAGATGGAGGGCACAAGGAGAAGGGGACGCCAGAGGACGAGATGGTGGGACAGTGTTCTCGAAGCTACCAGCATGAGTTTGACCAAACTGCGGGAGGCAGTGGAAGACAGGAGTGCCTGGCGTGCTCTGGTCCAGGGGGTCACGAAGAGTCGGACATGACTAAACGACTAAACAACAACAACATGTCCTTTAAATGTACGGTGTGTGTGCAGAGCGCAGTCCTCGCCCTAGAAACACCCCCCCCCCAAGTTTTGGCTCATTCTTTGATGGATTTATCATTATCAATAATAAGTCAGTTGTTCAGTTGCTACCTGCATACGACGTCTCCAAGCGCCTTGCAAAATGTTAAGAGCTTTAAGCATAACCTAAAATCCGGGGTGGGGGAAACTAACCTTAGAGGCCAAATCCAATAAAACAGCAGCAGGCTTGATTTAAAAATAAATAAATGTCCCCACCTTCCGTTTGGCTGTTTCCCGCTTTCATGGGTTTAGCCTCCTACGTGAAAAATAATAATTGTGAGCGTGCATTAAAAGAGGGAGAGGGGTTTCCAAAGTGGAAGGAAAGTTTGAGAGAGGTGGATCAGAGCATTCACAGAGGGTTAGCCTTGTCGCTGTTTCAGCTCTCCTATAATATGCAACGACGACGCAATGTCAATGATTGAGAACCTTAATAAACCGCTGATAGCTGGGTGGAAGCTGCAAGTATTTAAGTATTTCTCAGTAAGGGCAAAAATGCAGAGGGTATCACAGCCACCCCCATTTAGGGTCCTCACAATATTTCATTCTCTCTCGACCACGTCCGCCACCCCCAATATTCCTCCTTCCCTCTGGCCGTTTCTTTCCCCCCATTCTTTCCTCCCCGCTGAACTCCCCCATAACTTGGCCCCCTCCCAGCAAATAACATCCCTTTGGCCAACCATAAGATGACATTACTGCTGTTTGCAACTCCGGCATGCTTTATCTGCTTGATATTTTCGAAACAAGCATGCCGGGGCTAAAAGAGGAAAATGACGGTCGTATACGCCTTATACCAGTTTAGACAGTCATCTGGCTTCTCCCCAAAAGAACCCTGGGAAGCACCCTCCTGGTCCTTTCTGCTGGGCCCTTCTGCAGGCAAAGCAGCTGTTCTCCCCCAGAGCCATTACCCATCTCAGGAGGTTGCTCTGGGTATATAAGGCAAGGCCAGAGAGAGAGAGAGAGATTGCTTCAGACCACCCCTCCATACATCATACATACATCACAGAAAAGGCGGTCTACAGCAGAAATCTGAGTGCGTTGTTTATCTTGTCTGACAGGTTACCTGTTAATGCTCACTTGATTGGATACCCTGGGAAGCCTGGCCAGTCTTTTGTAATAATAAATACTTAGTTCCTGAGCCAGGTCACAGGCTCGCCCTACTCAAACACAGACAGACATACCCTTAAGACCGTATTTGTGAAGGAAAAGACAATGGGGAGGCTTTTCCATTTTCCTTTGACCTTGCAGAGAAAACATTTGGTCAGTTTGGGAATCAAAAATGGTTTCAGGTCAGTCTTCCTGTATGTGTTTGGTTGGTACATTTATGAACATTTATTATATATCTAAGATTTTAAAATTCTTATCACAGCATGTAATAACTTTTACATTATCTTTATTTCATGGTTAAAAAAAAACCATTGGTTGCAAATCACTTTGGGACTTCGTTGAGCAGAAAGCACCAACAGTTGCTGGTGTTTGCAAGAGGGGGAAGCACTCTTGCGTTCAAATCCTGCTTGCAGGTTTTCCACTAAAGCAACTGCCTGCCCACTGTGGAAACAGGAAGCTGGGCATACCTGCCTGGGCATAGTCGGCCAATTGGTGCCAAAGAAGGATAGAACTTTTTTTATGTATGCCACAACAGCAGCAAGAATACTCATTGCTAAGTATTGGAAGACATAAGATCTACCCACTCTGGAAGAATGGCAGATGAAGGTGATTGACTATATGGAACTGGCAGAAATGACTGGCAGAATCCGAGACCAGGGAGAAGAGTCGGTGGAAGAAGATTGGAAGAAATTTAAAGACTATCTACAGAAATATTGTAAAATTAATGAATGTTAGAATGATGTTGGATAGAAACTAAGTGGTTTTTAGCTGCAATACTATAAGGGAATATGAAAAATGGATTACTAATAGGTAAAGATTTAATGTTACAATATTTTAAGATTAAATATTAGGATAAACAAAGAGGGGAAGGATTTGCTGAACCAACAAATTGAATTGGAATACGAAAAAGGGAGGCGTGAGGAGGTCCGGGAAACAAGCTAATGAAAAATAAGTAATGGAAAGATTGAGTTGTTTTTAATTATTTTTATTTTGTACTTTTCTTTTTTCTATTTTTATTTTGTAATATTTGGAAAATCTTAATAAATATCTTTAAAAAAAAAAAGGAAACTAGAGGGGACATTGGCTTGATCCAGCCAGCGCCTCTTATGTTCCTACGATGTGCATAAACTTTACGAGCCCCTTCCTGTTTCGCTTTGCAGGCGGATTCATTGGCGGGTACTTAAGTTGCTTCTTGCCCGCGAACGTGACCCAGGTGCATTTTAGCGGTGGTCTGTGCTGGCTCTGTTGACATCCACACCTGCCCCGAGTTCTAGCCTTGCCTTGGCCACCATGCCACGCGGGTGGCGCAGTTGTGCGGTGGTGCAACGCTCCCTCGCGCTGACCTCTCGATCTTTTCCTGTCCTGTCGAGGCCTCTGCTCTATCCTGGCTCGGGAACAATAGCCAGGCGCATAGTGCCAGGGCACGCCAGGAATCCCATTGTCGTCTCTCCAGCCCACGTTTGGCCTTTGTTTCACCTGCCTATTGTTTTTGAAGCCAGAGGGGGGCATCTTGCCAGGGCTGCAGGAACAATAGCCAGGCGCATAGCGCTAGGGTGTGCCCCCTCCTATTGTCGTCTCTCCAGCCCACGTTTGGCCTTTCTTTCACCTGCCTATTGTTTTCGAAGGCAATGGGGGGCATCTTGCCAGGGCTGCCCCCCCTCTTCCCCATCCCTCTCGTTAGCTGGGGACTCCCTTAAGCTGCTTCTGTTTGGTGTGGGTTTTTTTTTTTTTTTTTTTTTTTTTTTTTTTTTTTGCATGGTTTTCGTGCCAATTACATTCCCAGCTGGGCTCCTGGAACGACCTTTCCTATTATCCTCGCAGCTGGAATTCTGGCTCCAAAAAGTCATCAGTGCCCATCAGGCAGGGGAGAGAAATGGCTCATTTGGGGGGAAGCTGGGGAAATTGGCTTGTCGGAAGTGTGAGCGTGCGTTACAGACCGCCGAGTCCTGCGCTCAGATTTCAAAATGGGGGCCGCGTGAGGCCTAGTGGTCTGAGCAGGGTGTGCGAGGAGCGCTGAAGGCTAGGACTTCAGGGGTCTGTCGGAAGAAAACTGGGGTGCCTCAGGGTAAAGGACGGGGGTCAGGAGCCAGGACTCCTGGGTCTTTTCCTCTCCCCTTTCTGACGGAAACAGCAAAGCCCGAAGAGCAGGTTCAGGAGGCGAAGCGTTGGGCAGCAGGCCTTGTGGTTAGAGCAAGCTTGCAGAGATGTCTGCTTTTTTAGGGATGGCAATGCGAATTCCTGAGATAAATTTTGTGGTTCGGGGCTGTGCCTCTCAAGCTCTCCTGCCCTCCGTGCGTCAATTGACAATGACATACAGTGGTACCTCAGGTTACATAAGCTTCAGGTTACAGACTCCGCTAACCCAGAAATAGTGCTTCAGGTTAAGAACTTTGCTTCATGATGAGAACAGAAATTGTGCTACGGTGGCATCAGGAGGCCCCATTAGCTAAAGTGGTGCTTCAGGTTAAGAACAGTTTCAGGTTAAGAACGGACCTCCGGAACAAATTAAGTACTTAACCCGAGGTACCACTGTATTCCTGCCTGTCGTGGCAACTGAATTGCTAGGCCCCAAATGACTCCTAATTGCGTCTTTATGGTCAGCTGAGCGATGCTCATGCGTCGCTGGTGTTCAGGGCGCACGGAGATGGAGCCCTCTTCCCGGTTAGGAGCCAGGGCGAGAGGGTAGCCGGGTGTAGTGGTTAGAGGAGGAAAGGCAACTCAGCGCAAAAACACAATTTCCAGAAACGGAAGAAGCAGGGCCAGTTCTTCAGAGGCGCCCGGCGTTTATCCCTCCCGCTTCTGCTGAGGTGGCCAGGGCGCTGTGGAAAAAGAGAGCACCTTGGAAAGGCTATATTTGTGCCGCGCATTTGGACAGACAATGGACACATGGGAGCAGAGGGGGGGGGGGTCCCAGGCGAGAGACAAAGAAGGGAGCAGGTGCGAGGGGGAGGCCGGAGCCAATTCATAATCCGGGGCAGGGCACAGCGCCAGCAAACAGGGCGGCACCGTGCCAGGAGATGCCACCTTCTGGCCATTAACTCCATGCAGGCCTCCCTTTGGTGTTGTCTGTGGGCATTTTCCGCCCTCTTGGCTTTTGGCCTCCTTTCTGCCTTCCAGGACACGGCCTGCCCCCCCCCCTCCCCACCTCTTGGCATTCCCTCCCCAAATGTCAGGCCCTCGCCTCCCCTCTCGGGTTGCCGCTGGCCACGCCAGGCCGTCACTCGATCCGGCGGGTGACGTCCGCCAATGCCCCCCCCGGCCCAGAACAAAAGGCAGGAATGGCATTGAGGCGGCGTGACCTTCGCGGCCGGCTCCTCTGGCGGCCCTTATATAGCAACCTCGCCACAAAGGCTCCTTATTATAGCCTCTCATCGGGGAGACGGGAATAGAACCCAGGAGTCCTGCCTCCCGGCCTGGGACAAAGGAGTCCAGGGTCCCAGCCGTCCCCTCGGCTAGGCTATTGAAAAACCCAAATTCAGCTTCAGAGATGGGCTAAAAGGCCTAGGCCTTTTTTTGGGGGGGGGGTTGTAATGAAAAGCAGCTTTTTTTGTTTTCAAACTTCTCACGTTTAAAAACCAAGAAAGGGGGGAACAGAAAACCCAGGCTCGGAAGTTCTTATCATAGCTGTCAACGATTCCCTTTTTTAAGGGAAATTCCCTTATTCCGAAGAGGATTCCTCGCAAGAAAAGGGAAAAGTTGACAGCTACGGCTCTTATGCGTGGTGGCAAAATGGCAAAGGAAAGCCACTCTGTGCATGCTCAGAGGTACACTCGCCTTGCCTTTCCAGAACGGAGCCCCAGTGGTTTGAAATTGGCTCTGCAGCTAAGCCCAGGGAAGTTTGGGTTTAGCATAGATCCCATGCTTTCCTCGCAACCCTGCAAATTCTGGATCCAAATTTTGAAATCGAAATCTTGTTGCATTTTGCAAAAAAACGGGTTGAGTGGGAGGATGGAGAAGAATGGCAGTTCTGTTACTACTGTTTTTATGTCATTACACGGCTGCTCTAGATAGTTTTTGCAATGATTTTCAAGCCCTTCCAGAGAAACAGTGGATTTCTCTAAAAAGAAAAAAAGAAAAGACTTGGTTAAAACTTACTTGCTGGGGGGGAAAGATATCTGGATTTTGCTGCCTATTAACTCTGTTCCCTCAAATGAAAAGCCTCCTTTTTAGTATTAAAAAATGGCTGCCAAGTGCAGCTCTCCACATATTACTTAGCTGGGGTTTTGCCTATGTCCTGCTCTGAGGGATTTTGTACCGTTTGAGAGATCACTCTCTTAACTTACATAAGTTTAAACAGGTTCATGTTTTCGCCTCGGGGCAATCGAACTATGAATCGAAAGACAACCAGAACGTGGTTTGGCTGTCAGCTGGACTTTTTGAGTCTCGTATACATAAACTTTCTCCACCTGAGCGAAAGAAGAGGAAAAGGCGAGTTTGTCCATGCAGGTAAACAACCCTCTGCTGCGGACCGAATGTGCGGCATTGCACAAGTTGTTTCTTTCGGCCTCAGTTCTCCAGCTGTAAAATGGGACCAGCGGTGCCGTTCCCGTGAAAGTGAGAGCAAGACAGCTGCTACATGTGAGATGTGCTATCAGATCTGCTGCTGCCTTCATAGTTGGAGGAAATAACGCTTTTCCTGCTGGAAACTACAGGAGGGGAGAGGCCTCTTATGCCTGAATCCTGCTTGTGAGTTTTCCACAGGCATCTGGGATGTATAGTTCCATTTTGTGACTAGCTCAGCATTGCTTACACTGGCTGGCAGCAGCTGTCCAGGGTTCCAAGCAGGGATCTCTGCCATTCTTCCCTAGAGATGTCAGGATTTGAATTCGGGACCTTCTGCATGCAGAGCGAATGCTCTTATCACTGAGCTAGGGCAGCGTTCAACCTTCTCTGCCTCTTTTCCCCCACCCCAAACCCCACTGCCTGGAAGCTGCTTTTAGCCTCTCTGGGGGAGAAATGAAGTACCTCTATCACGCCTGTGTGGGTGGAAGTTTCAAGCACTGCTTAATCTTTCAGGAGCGGCCCTCCTTTCAACCAAATCATGTCCCTCTGCAACAGCTTTCAAATAATAATTTTTAAAATGGGAAAATATATATCCCTCTCTCAATAGAATCCCTCTTACGATATTTTCCAGGGAATGAGTCGTATCGAAATGGACACCTCCTCCCGTGATAATTCAGGCAGCGAAAGCACAACGTGGGGATATCTAAAGTTGTTTCCCGAGGCCCTCAGTCTGAAAAGGACGGCACTCGCTTTTTGGTTGCCTGGGGGGAAGCAAAAGACCTCAGAAGAAGGCAAAGGAAAGCTTCACCTGAGATGAGGCTCCTGAAATCAGATTCACGTTGCCTGATTCTGTTTCCGGGATCAAGGGAGGAACGGAGGATGGTGACAAGTTTTCAAGTGGGGTTACTGAGCCCCCCTAAGCAACTCGGGGCTCTGGACATAAATCAGTTACATCTTCAAAACCAGGGGTCAGCAAACTTCTTCAGCAGGGGGCCAGTCCACTGTCCCTCAGACCTAGTGGGGGGCCGGAATATATTTTGGGGAGAAAAAGTGAACGAATTTCTATGCCCCTCAAATAACCCAGAGTTGCACTTTAAATAAAAGGACACATTCTACTCATGTAAAAACACGTCCGCGGGCCGGATTTAGAAAGCGATTGGGCCAGATCCGGCCCCCAGGCCTAAGTTTGCCTACCCATGTTCAAAACCATCCCCAAACCCTCTGAGTTGCATCCCGGCGCGTGGGGTGCAGCGAAATCAACGGCACTTAATAACCCGATGCCTCAATTTTCCTTTCTCTGGATTCTTCCCATTAACATTTCTGCCAGGTGGGGGAACAGTAAACTATGGCTAAGGTGTTGGGGTTTTTTTGTGGGTTTCAATAAACTATGGGAGAGGGTGTGCAAGAGATTACACGTGGAAACAGAGCGTTGGGGAGGGCAGTGGAATATTCCTAGGTTGCCAAAAGTATGTGCAGCTTCTTTCTCTCATCTCCCCTGAGACCCCCTCCTCTCCCCCCACTGGAATCTCAACCCTGTTGTTCCAAGATATTTTGATGTCCACCGCCCCCCCTCCCTGAACCTGTTCTTATTCTTCATACCACAACAATGACGACTTGTTCCAATTGTTCCAGGGGAAGCACGATAGGATTGGGGTGGTGGGGAGGGAAGTGGTTTGGGGGAGGGAGAGGAATGGGTCCGTGTGCCCATATGAGGCTGGCTGGTGGGAGGGAGCGGGGGGAGCGGGGGTTTATAACCAGAGTCCTGGCCAAGCACCCTGCTTACAACCCCACCCATCTTGCACTGGTCTCAGGTAAGGCCCAACACCAGCTATTCCACATTGGAGGGTTTGGGGGCGGCTGAGAAGGTATCGTGTTTGCCGGTGTTTGGGCTCTGGCCATCCGGGCATGGGGAAATCTAGGCAGGGAATTTGCACCCATGGAAGGAACTCTGAAGGACATCTAGTCCACCTCCCTGCTCGAACCCACAAACCTGAGATTAAGAGTCTTATGATCTACCACCTAATCTATCCTGGGGGCAGGGAATGAAATCCAAGCAGCCAAGTGTGCTTTCAATGTACCTGGTGGTTCGTGATTTTTTAATTAATTGCACATTTGCAATGCAGGCAAATGGTAGAATGCTGCCTTTATTGCCCACCTTTTCCTCCCAAGGAGCTCAAGCTGGCATACCTAGTTCTCCCCCTCCCTCCTCATTTTAATTTCCACAACAACCCGGCGAGGTAGGCTAGGCTGACCGGCCCAGGGTCACCCAGTCGTGAGCTTCATGGGCCGAGCTTTGCGGATTTGAACCCTGGTCTCTCCCAGCTCTTAATCCTGACGCTACCAGCTCGCAAGACAGTGGCTGGAATTGGGAATGGGCTGCGGTGTTTGCAAATATACACGGGCTTGTGTGTTTGGGCTGGGGTCTCTGTGCAAAACTGGGGCGTTGGTCGCGCCCGTTGGTGGGTCGTGTGTTCGGAGAGAGATTTGCACACGCGTAACAAACAGCATGTGCAAATAAGCACACTTCCTAAGTGGGGCTTGTGAGGATTGGACGCGGCTCTCAAAAATGCGTTGCACAAAGGGGCTAGGATTGTGTCCAATCCGCACAGAGCCCTGCCTGTGTTTTCGTGAGTGTGTAAGAATGTGAGTTTGCAGTAGTGAGTGTGCCTGGTTGTGTACTTCCAGCAAATTCAAAAAGTGTGTCTTAATTCTGCAAATCCTGAGATCTGAGAATTTCATCTGGATGCTGGTGGCTATACCATTAAATACTTCATCCATCCTTCTGAGAATGGTTACATCCTGAGAATGGGTGGTGTAAAGGCGTTTCTTGTTTGAATTTTGAAGACAACACTCCACTCTTTCCTCCCCCCCCAAGTATTTCCATTACACTTCCCCTACCAACTGAATATTAAAACTTAAGTTCGAAATTTAGGCGTTGAAATCTTTCGGGATTTCTCTTGCCTACATGCGGCTTTGAGAATCGGGTGAGAATTTCCATGGGCTGTATGTTGAGAAACGAAGGACTTTCCTCCCGGGTTTGCTTCTAATAAACAGTGTGGCCCAAGGAGAGAATTCTGGAAAAATTTTATAATAACGAATCGTTGTTCCGTTTTTGTTTTGTTTTTGTGCTAGCCATAAGTCTAGCTTGTTTTCCCTCTGGAAGGAAAACTGGTGAGCTGATTCTATGGGTGCTTCTGCCTCAAGAACCCATAGCTGTTCATCCCCCCCCCCCCTTTAGAAGTGGTTGTGCAAAATCACAACCTTGGCGCGAGACAAATCGCACAGGGAGCTTAGCAGTTTTCAGATTGCACGTAGTTGAGCTGTGGAACTCGCTGCCACAAGGCATAGTGATGGCCACAGCATTGAATGGCTTTAAGGGGTTTAGACAAATTCGTGGACGATAAATCTGCCTGCCATAATGGCTATGTGCTACTGGTTGCTCGGAATTGCAGGTGAGGAGAGAGCACTGTTGAGCTTAAGCCCTGCTTACAAGCTTCTGATATGCATCTGGTTGGCTGTTATGAAAACAGAATGCTCGAACAGATGGACCTGTGTTCAGATCCAGCTGGGCTCATCTCATGTTCTTATCTAGGCAGCCCCACAGCACAGTGATGGTTAGAGCATCACAGCTCAATAACTGAGCCCATGAATTGCTGGCGGAAGATTCAGGGTTCCCTGGCATCTCCCATCAAAACAATATTTTAACTCGGATGATGGCTGGGAAAGCCTCAACTTTAGGTTCCTGACTCTTTTCAGACCAGGGATCTATCTAACTTTAGCCCAAAATTGCACGTGGGGACTGACACTTGCAAGGCGGTACTGCTTCTGCTGTGACTCATTATGGGGCAGGCTGTAACCCAGGAGTGTAGCCTTTTGCCGGTAGTTTGTCGAACTACAAAGCCCATCATCCCCTGTCAGCATCTCCAGTGACCAGGGATAATGGGAGTTGTAGTCCAACAGCAACAGTTTCTTATGTCTGTATGCAGGCATGGGGCTAATTATATGTATTATTGCAGAACTGGGTGTGAGATGCTCAACGGTTCAAGTTTCCTCTCGGCCGTAAACCCCGCAGGGTGACCTTGGGCCAGTCTCCCTCTGCCTGCCCCAGCTTCCTAGGTTGACACACCTCACGGGGTTGTTGTGCGATGATAAAATGTGCGTGGAGAACTGTATGCTGCCCCGAGCTCCTCGGACGAAGGCAAACTTTTCACAGATTTATGTGCAAGGGCAACATGTACATAAATGTTTGCCTGGGGCTTTCGCTCCTCCAGGCCCACCATTCGCAGTCAAAGGAAGTTCTATCCCTGGAGCTGCCTCCCTGCTGCTGGGGCCCACTGGGAATGGTGGGACTGGTGGGAGGCCGGGACGCAAGGCAGGAGGCCAGCAGTAGGTGGCGCCACAGCCAACGACCGTCGCAACCGCAGCCAGTGCTAGGTAGAGATGCTGAGTTTTAGTTCTGCCCTTGCCTTCCTCCCTATTGAGTTCTACCAAGATGAAGGAGAAGGAAGCTGACAGACAGGGTCACTCGCTCAACAGGGTATAAGCGAGAAGGCCGTCAGATGGGCTGGCTGATGGCAGACCGAGGTCAGTCACAAAATCTGAGGTCACAAGATTTGGCAAGGTGCGAATTTAAAGGATTTTGTTCACGTATTGGCTCAGGAATTGCAAATCAGGAAAATTCTCAGGAAAGTGAAAGAAGAGAATTATAGATATCGTATATGTTTGTGATGAGCAGGCCAGGGAGGATAAACATGTCTATATTTTGTGTTTTTCGCCTACAGTCATCCGGCCCCAGGTAGCCGATCTCCTGTGGAACCCTAGGAAAATAAAAAAGGTAAATATGGGGCGGTTCTGTCCAGGAGCAGTTGCTTTTGCGGGCAGGTGTTTTATTCACAGCTTGCTTTTAGCTGGCATCCAGATTGCAGTGTCTTCTAGGGGTGAAGAACCAGACCTGTTTCTAAGGGGTGTTTTATTTTTGAAAGCCCACAAGAGGGCAGAATATTTGCCCAGGAGGCAGCGGCGTTAAGCACGGCGCAGTCCTCCCAATGTCCACTTAGGGGCAGCAGCACAACAGCTTCCCTTTTGGAGAGGTGTGTTGGGCAACGTGGAACTCCCCCCATGGGCATTTTGTGAATTGCATATATTGCATACCTCCTCCTCATGGGGCGATGGTCCCCCCTGGTGGCTGGTTGGCAAATTGCACCATCCCCAACCATCAGGCCTTGAAGTCCCGGGTTCGAATCCCACGAGCCCCGGGCTCCTGTTCACCGCTGCGAGGACGCCTCTGCTTGCTGCATGGTTGTTAACCTTGGAAATGTTCCCGTTCCAGCTCCAGCCATGTCTTCGGATGCCGAGATGGCCGATTTTGGCCCCGCAGCCCCTTACCTGCGCATGTCGGAGAAGCAGAGGATTGAGGCGCAGAACCGGCCTTTTGACATGAAGAAGGACGTCTTTGTGCCGGATGAGAAGCTGGAGTTCGTCAAGGCCAAGATCACGTCCAGGGATGGTGGCAAAGTCACCGCGGACACAGAGAATGGCAAGGTGCTAGACTGTTTCTTGTGCTCTCATGCCCATCCCATCGTATAATAATAGTAATAATAATAATTTACTATTTGTACCCCGCCCATCTGGCTGGGTCTCCCCTGCCACTCTGGGCGGCTTCCAACAAAGATTAAAAATACATTAAAATGTCACACATTAAAAACTTCCCTGAACAGGGCTGCCTTCAGATGTCTTCTGAATGTCAGGTAGTTGTTTATCTCTTTGACATCTGGTGGGAGGGTGTTCCACAGGGCGGGCACCACTACCGAGAAGGCCCTCTGCCTGGTTCTCTGTAGCTTTGCTTCTTGCAGTGAGGGAACCGCCAGAAGGCCCTCAGCGCTGGACCTCAGTGTCCGGGTAGAACGATGTGGGTGGAGATGCTCCTTCAGGTCTACTGGGCCAAGGCTGTTTAGGGCTTTAAAGGTCAGCACCAACACTTTGAATTGTGCTCAGAAACGTGCTGGGAGCCTATGTAGTATCTCTTCTGCATGTTGTGCTCCAAAACTTCTAAAACTTTGGCATTAAAAAAATGCCTCCCAGCACCATCTTCCCTTCTGCCTGACACCATGCCCCCATGATCTCTCCTCTGTCTTTTTATAAATGCTATTCTGGCCACCCACCTCCCCAGGGAGGCGAAGTGCCAGCTGCCATGCCCTGACTGGGGTCTTCTATTGCGGCTGCCCCTGTCCTGTCGAGCGGGCATCCCTGTCGTGTCCCTCCCATTTCCCATCTATGGCTTCCTTCCATCCTCTCCCCACTACCCAAGTAAAAAAAGAGGTGGTGTCCAATGCTAGTCCTACTCAGAGTAGACCCATTGGAATCCGCGAACCTGAGTGGTGCCCGTTAACTTCATTGCATCTGCTCGGAGAAGGGCACTGGACGCAACCTGGTGGGTTCAATTTGGGGGGCCGTTTGCGGGAGGAAGAGGTTCGCTGTCCTTTGGGCGCTGCCTGTCCCGCCAGATTGAGGCTTCGCTGCCTTCTCTCCGCAGACGGTGACGGTGAAGGAAGACCAGATCATGCAGCAGAACCCGCCCAAGTTCGACAAGATCGAAGACATGGCCATGTTGACCTTCCTGCACGAACCTGCCGTCCTCTACAACCTCAAGGAGCGCTATGCCGCCTGGATGATCTATGTAAGTGAGCACAATCCTTCCTGGCACCCGGGAAGATGCCTTATCTCAAGTCAGGCCATTTTGGGTCCGTGTAGCTCAGTATTAAGGGACGCGGGTGGCGCTGTGGGTTAAACCACAGAGCCTAGCACTTGCCGATCAAAAGGTTGGCGGTTCGAATCCCCGCAACGGGGTGAGCTCCCGTTGCTCGGTCCCTGCTCCTGCCAACCTAGCAGTTCGAAAGCACGTCAAAGTGCAAGTAGATAAATAGGTACCACTCCGGCGGGAAGGTAAACGGTGTTTCCAGGCGCTACTCTGGTTTGCCAGAAGCGGCTTAGTCATGCTGGCCACATGACCCGGAAGCTGTACGCCGGCTCCCTCGGCCAGTAAAGCAAGATGAGCGCTGCAACCCCAGAGTCGGCCACGACTGGACCTAATGGTCAGGGGTCCCTTTACCTTTAGCTCAGTATCGGCAGCAGTGGATCTCCAGGGTTTCAGGCAGGCATCTTGAACCTGGGACCTTTTCCATGCAAAGCAGGTGTCCTCTCCCAGAGCTATGGCCCTTCCTTGTAGGAAACTTGCAGGCCTCTGGGTGATGCTGGACTCTTCCTCCTCCCGTCCACCAGGACAGCCGCTGGGCTGAGAGGCGCGGCAGATAATGTTCAGGTGCCTTACCTGGCACCTGAACATTATCCAGAATCTGCAATATTCCCACCTCGCTGGAGTGGACTTGTTGGGCACTGTTAGTTAAGGGTGTCAAGAGAGCCCTGCAGGATCAAACCAGAATTCCACCTACCCCAGCTTTCAGCTTCCAACAGTGGACAGTCGTCAGGTTTCCTGGAAACCCGCAGGGAGGGTTAAAAAGTAATAATTCCAGGCCTCCTGAGGTTCCCGGCTTCCTTTCACAACCCACACCACCCTTCAAGTTTCTTGCCCTTTTAATTCCCCATAAGACATCATTTTCTTACAGAATGCCCTTCCTCCTCCCTCCTCCTCCCTCTCTCCTCTATAGACCTATTCTGGGCTCTTCTGCGTGACCGTCAACCCCTACAAGTGGTTGCCAGTCTACAACGCGGAAGTGGTGGCTGCCTACCGGGGGAAGAAGCGAAGCGAAGCCCCTCCCCACATCTTCTCCATCTCTGACAACGCCTATCAGTATATGCTGACAGGTAAGGAAAAGGGGGAGGGATGTGGGTGGCGCTGTGGTCTAAACCACTGAGCCGCTTTGGCTTGCCGATCAGAAGGCCGGCAGTTTGAATCCCCACGACGGGGTGAGCTCCCGTTGCTCGGTCCCTGCTCCTGCCCACCTAGCAGTTCGAAAGCACGTCAAAGTGCAAGTAGATAAATAGGTACCACTCCGGCGGGAAGGTAAACGGCGTTTCCGTGCTCTGCTCTGGTTCGCCAGAAGCAGCTTAGTCCTGCTGGCCACATGACCCGGAAGCTGTAGGCTGGCTCCCTTGGCCAATAAAGCGAGATGAGCGCCGCAACCCCAGAGTTGGCCATGACTGGACCTAATGGTCAGGGGTCCCTTTACCTTTACCTTTTAAGGAATAGGCGAGGGAGCAGAAACTGTGTGTGTGTGTTGGCAAGAAACTGGGGAGCAAAAATCTTGCTTTTCTATTTTCCTCTGCATTTTCTCCCCTTCCATTTTCCCCTCCTCTCTTCCCTTTCAACTCTTCTCTCTCTCTCTAGATCGTGAGAACCAGTCTATCCTGATCACGTAAGTCCTCCCTTCCCTTCCCCTCTCCTTTCTGTTTCTCCCTACAAAGTCTCCAGAACACCCTCAGGTGCAGAGGAAGCTTCCTTTGCCCTAGTCAGACCTAGCTCCATATTGCCCGCACTGACTGGCAACAGCTCCTCAGGATTTTCCAACAGGGTTCTTTCCCAGCCGGGGAATGAACCTGGGATCCCCTGGATGGTAGAGTGTGAGACTCTTCATCTCAGGGTTGTGGGTTCGAGCCCCACATTGGGCAAAAGTTTCCTGCACTGCAGGGGGTTGGGCTAGATGACCCTCGAGGTCCCTTCCAGCTCTACAATTCTGTGATTCTATGAATGCAAAGCAGATGTTATGGCTCTTCCACCCTAAAACCTGCCATTCTGTCTAAGGCTGCCTCTTGGTCTATTCATTTTATTTCATAAAATTTACATACTGCTTGATTTTATTTTTAAACCCTCCAAGTGGTTGGGCCATCAACTCTTGACACTTCTGTTTTGGCTGTCTCCATCAAAACAACAACAACAACAACATTTTATACCCTGCCCATCTGGCTGGGTTTCCCCAGACACTCTGGGAGGCTCCCAACAGAATATAAAAAATATGATAAAACATCAAACATTTAAAAATTCCCTAAACAGGTCTTCCCTAAAACCCATCGACACCATGGCAAACCTCCAGCTCGCACTCTTTCCCCCTTTTCTCATTTGCTCTGTTCTGTTTCCAGACGGGAGGGAACTATCACTTCCTTACCTGGTCTCCTGGGGTGAGCAGCAGGAATTGGCCAGGTGACCATCTGAGCAAGGAAGATTCACAAAACTGGGTGGTTCTCCCTCCCCGCCGCTGTCGTTTGTTCCACAGACTTAACTATTAAAAATCAGGTTCCTTGCCTTTGTTGTTTCTCTGCAAAGCTGCAATACTATTCCTTATTTGCAACACAAAATGGTTAATGCTGTAGTGGCAGTCCATGGCGCCTGTATTCTTAAGAACAGCCATGGTATATTAGAAGAATAAATTACATTTTTAAAAAATACCCTTGATTTTGGAGTGGGGGAAATCACCCGAGAGCCACCGGGAGTGCCTCCATGCTGAGTCAGAAGTGGGATGAGGATGTAGCTGATCGATCGGTTGATCAGTCTACAAACGCACACGCTCTTCAGCCTCGTTTTTCTACCCCGCAGTGGAGAATCCGGGGCAGGGAAGACTGTCAACACCAAGCGTGTCATCCAGTACTTCGCGGTGATCGCTGCCATCGGCGACCGGACCAAGAAGGAGCAAGCCGCGGCTACCGGCAAGGTGACCGTTTTGTCTGGCTCTGGCTTCTTGTAGTGGTGGCTGGCCTCCTCCAGGGCTGGTTGGGCAGAAGGACAGGAGACGAACACCAGGTGGCGCCAGAGAAAACGACAGGCGGAACCACCCACCCCCTGATTGGCTAGAGGTGAAGCAGGCAGGCAGGCGAGGGCTAGTTGAGAGCCTAAAGGACCAGCCTCCACCGGCTGCATGTTGCAGCCAGACCACGTGAAAAGCAGCCCGACCACAAATACTCAGAGCTTCAAGCAGCCAAGGAAAGCCAGAGGGGCAAGGAAGAAGGAGCTGCCGCTGTCCACCGACTTCTGTCGTCGTATCTTTCCCACTGCTAACCACGTTTCCTGCTCCTCCCACCTCTAAGCTGTTTGATGATATTATATTCATATCAGTGGCGTAGCGTGGGTTGTCAGCACCCGGGGCAAGGCAAGTAATTTGCGCCCCCTAACCCCTAACCTGCCGCCGCTGCCAGCTTCTTCTTGCTGCTGCCTGGTCTGGTCTGGTGTGGTTCTCTCCCGCGCTCAGCGCTGCGCTGGGCGGCCACTGCACTGTCCCTCCCCCAGATAGTCCCTCGCTCTCTCTCCGCACCGCACGCCTGGCACCCACGCTCTCCACAGTGGGCGGCGACCCAGCGGCTCGGATCGGATACGCACAGCCAGCACTGCAGTGAGAGAGAGTGAGTGAGCCAGGTAGGGGCAGAGAGCTGCAAGTGCGAGCGCGCCCCCCCAGATGTTGCGCCCGGTGCGGCTGGCCCCCCCTGCACCCCCCCGCGCTACGCCACTGATTCATATCCCACCTTTCCCCCAAGATGTTCCCCTCCACATTTTACCCCCACAACAACCTTGTGAGGTCGGCTCGGCTGACAGACCGTGACTGGCCCAAGGTCGCACAGCGAGCTTTCTGGCCCAGAGGGGAGTTGAACCCTGGTCTCCCAAGTCCAAGTCTGGCACTCTAACCATGAAACCACACTGGTCCTCATGTGTTTAAGCAGGCATTCCCCAAATCTGATGACTCAAACCTCCTTCTTCCATTGTTTTGGTTGCTATTCTAAATGGGCTTCCTTTATTGTACATTGCAACTATGGATTTTATTCAAGTCTGCTATATAGTGGTACCTCGGGTTACAGATGCTTCAGGTTACAGACTCCGTTAACCCAGAAATAGTACCTTGGGTTAAGAACTTTGCTTCAGGATGAGAACAGAAATTGTGTGGCGGCAGCAGGAGGCCCCATTAGCTAAAGTGGTATCTCAGGTCAAGAACAGTTTCAGGTTAAGAACGGACCTCCGGAATGAATTAAGTTCTTAACCCGAAGTACCACTGTATGTGTCTATAGATACAAATATATTGGTTTTAGACTTGTAAGCCACTTTGGGCGATGAAGAGGCATGCAAATGAATAAGGAATAATAATGAGCTGGTAGAGAGAATGTTTCTAACCTTTCGCTCTACCGACAGGGGACTCTGGAAGATCAAATCATCCAGGCCAACCCTGCGCTGGAGGCCTTCGGGAATGCCAAGACCCTCCGGAACGACAACTCGTCCCGATTTGTGAGTGTCGCTCGAGAGGGAATTTGAGGCAGGGGCGAGGGGGGGGGGACTACACTGCCAAAATAACTGCATAATCCCATATAGGCCCACTCAAGTCGCTTCCACCTGCAGAACTGGCACTGCTACAGGGGCCCAATCACCCTCGTTCTGCGATGGTGAGAAACAGATCTTTTAGTGCTTCGGCTTCCAACCTTTGGAACTCCCTGCCACTTGATATCAGAGGACTCGTTTCAGCATCTGCTAAACGCATTTCTGTCTAGGCAAGAATCCCCAGAGATTTAGAACATTGCTGTGTGTTTTCATACGTTCTTGTCTTATCATTTACTTATTTTTTTGAATGTTTTGGATTGCTTGGTTAGAGCTGATTGTGCCAAGGTTGCAGGTTAAATCCCCGTATGGGACAGCTGCATGATTCTTTGAAATACGATTCTTTGAAATAGCTGTTCCGAACTGTTTTTACTGATAATTTCATTGTTCTATTCTTTTTTGTAAACTTCTGTGAAGGTTTCCTCTGCCATCAAGTGGTATATAATTGGGGAGGGGAGAATAAAACCAATAGATAATTATTATTTGTGCTCCCCCCGCCCTGCCTGCACCTCCTGCTCAGTTTCTTCTTTTCTCTTCCAGGGCAAATTTATCCGGATCCATTTTGGGGCGACGGGGAAGCTGGCGTCAGCCGACATAGAGACCTGTGAGTTTGCCAAAGGCCTGTCCTTCTTTCCTTCTCCTGATCTCGGGCCCTCCTCCCTGAATTAACGTAAGGACGCAAGTAAGGCCCTGCTGGCCGGATCAGGCTAATGGCCCACCCAGCCCACCCCTTGTTCTCGCCTGCGGGAAGCCCCCAAAACGCAGAACCTGAGTGCAGGAACATCTTCACCTCTTGCGATTCCCAGCTGCTCATATTGCCTCCAACAGTGGAGACGGACATTTGGCTAGAAGCCTTTATCCTCCGTGAATTTTTTCCCCTTTCGCTGTTGCTCCTCCATTTCAACTGCCCCACCTTCACTTCCTCTTAATTCCTCAGACCTCCTGGAAAAATCCCGGGTCATCAATCAGCTGAAAGCTGAGAGGAACTACCACATCTACTACCAGATATTGTCCAACAAGAAGCCGGAGCTCCTGGGTGAGTTGCTGCAAAGGAGAGCCACTCTGGCCTCGATCCGAGATCTTGCTGAGATGTTCTGTACGCAGTAGAAATCTAAGTCTGCGCTAGAACGGCGGTAGGGAACCTGGTCTGCGGGCAGAAGGTCCTAGGGTCATCTGCATAGTAGGGATGGGAGATATTCCCATAGCTGTCAACTTACGGATTTGAAAATAAGGGACCAGCAGCCTCGAAAATAAGGGAACAGCAGCCAAAATAAGGGATTTTAGTCAACCAGCAGCCAAACAAAGCCTCAAGCGGTGGTTCCCACAGCGCAGCAACCCGGCAAAGGGGATGCAGCAAGGAAAACCACCGTCACCTCTCTGCTGGGAAGCGCTGAGCAAAGGTGAGTCCCCAGGCAACGCGGCTGATTTGATCGGCACAAGGCATGCAAGCTCCACCCCCCAGTCGTTCTTAGACTCCTTATTGGCGAGCAACGCAGCCAAGCAACACAGTTGGAGCCTCCCTCCTCCCTGGCTGGCAGGGAGGGAGGGAGAGGAGCTGCTTCCTTTGAAACCCGGGAAATTTAAGGGACATCATCAACAAGGGACGGCAGCGGGACATGGCGCTGGGATAAGGGACTTTCCTGCCAAATAAGGGATGGTTGACAGCTATGAATATTCCCTGCCTGAAAGGCTGCCAGTCAGAGTAGACAATGCTGAGCTAGAGCATGGGTTGGCAAACTAAGGCCTGAGGGCCAGATCAGGCCCAATTGCCTTCTGGACCCGGCCTGCGGACGGTTTGGGAATTGCCACATGGGTCACCAGCGTGCCCATTCTTTCCCTCTCCCTCCCTCTTACTTCACCTGAGGTACCACTGTATACTTAAAAACGTTAGTCAGATTGTTGTAACACTTATAATGTAATATGAGTTAAGGTAAAAAAGGAGATAAAATGGATTGGAAAAATGTAATTAGATGCAAAAAAATATAGGGGAAAACTGGAAATTAAAAAAAAAGAAAATATATTTTTTTAAAAAAAAGAAAAGGGACAATCTTCCTTTTGCCTTATTCCCTGCTCAATGCCTTTCCTTCCCAGACATGATGCTGGTAACCAATAACCCGTATGACTACGCCTTCATCTCCCAAGGAGAGACCACGGTGCCGTCCATCGATGACGCTGAGGAGCTGCTGGCCACTGATGTGAGTAGCTGGGGGGGGGGGCAGAAGCCGTATTCCAAGTGCGTCACCCACCCCTCACGGCCGTGTGGGCAGCAGCACCCAACCCTCCCTTTGCTTCCTCCGCCCGCAGAGTGCCTTTGACGTCTTAGGCTTCACCCAGGAAGAGAAGAACTCCATCTACAAGCTGACGGGCGCCATCATGCACTACGGAAACATGAAGTTCAAACAGAAGCAGCGCGAGGAGCAGGCAGAGCCCGATGGCACAGAAGGTGAGGGAAGATGCTCGCGATGACACGCGAGCGAGGCAAATGAATGCTGGGTCGCAAGGCAGGATGCTCTGTCCCAGCCTTCCCCAACCTGATGCCTCCTTTGCGTCAAGAAAACCGAACCCCACAACCTGTGTAAATTATAGATACATGTGTATGGATATAGGGACGCGGGTGGCACTGTGGGTTAAACCACAGAGCCTAGGACTTGCCGATCAGAAGGTCGGCGGTTCGAATCCCCACAACAGGGTGAACTGCCGTTGCTCGGTCCCTGCTCCTGCAAACCTAGCAGTTCGAAAACACGTCAAAGTTCAAGTAGATAAATAGGTACCGCTCCAGCGGGAAGGTAAACAGCGTTTCCGTGCGCTGCTCTGGTTCGCCAGAAGTGGCTTAATCATGCTGGCCACATGACCCGGAAGCTGTACGCTGGCTCCCTCGGCCAAGAAGCGAGGTGAGCGCCACAACGCCAGAGTTGGCCACGACTGGCCCTAATGGTCAGGGGCCCCTTTACCTTTACTATATGCATATATATGTCACCTATAGCACTCTGTTTTGGCAAATCCTGGGCAGGAGTCACGTGGGGCAATGAAACCCTCCTGCAGCTGGAGAAATTCCAGCTGCCTCTCTTATTCATTCATTCATTTATCCAAATAATAATAATAATTTATTTCTACCCTGCCCATCTGGCTGTGCTTCCCCAGCCACTCTGGGGGGGCTTTCAACAGAACATTAAAAACTGGATAAAACATCAAACATCCAAAACTTCCCTAAAGATTTCATCATGCCTTGCCTGCTGCCTCCGCCCTGTTTCTAACCTTGATCATTTCAATAATTTTAAATGGAATTTAAATGAAAGGAGGCCCTCTCGGTTTCCTGACACATAGCAGAAGTCGGTAGCAGAATCCTGTGCATACTCAGAGCGCCCCCAAGAGGTTGGGAGAGGTGGGCCCGCTTCCCTCACGGAGTCCGCCTTTGAGGCTGCCTCGCTTTTGGAAGCCCTTCTGTCTTTTCTTCTGCCGTTCCTCAACCAAGGCGAGCCATGGTATAACCGAGTGGTTTCCTCCCCACCCACCCCCTGCCCCAATTCTGAATTTCCAGAAGCCGACAAGTCTGCCTACCTGATGGGCCTGAACTCAGCCGACCTGCTCAAAGGTCTCTGCCACCCGAGGGTCAAAGTTGGGAATGAGTACGTCACCAAAGGGCAAAATGTCCAGCAGGTGAGAGACAGACCTGTATGTGAAATGTGTGGGGGCATTCTTTCGAGGTTTTGAAGGCCACAGGTTACTCCCTCGACCTTCCCAGATTTGTTTTAGTTGGTTAATGAGATGTACCTCTCTCTCTCCCCCCCTTTTTAAAAAACAACCCAGGTGTACTACTCGACTGGAGCCCTGGCCAAGTCTGTATATGAGAAAATGTTCAACTGGATGGTGACCAGAATCAATGTCACGCTGGAAACCAAGCTTCCACGACAGTATTTCATCGGGGTGCTGGACATTGCTGGTTTTGAGATCTTTGATGTAAGTGGTTCTCTTCCAAGGAGAATCCATTTTGAGATTTTGAGTACCGTATTTCTCACTCATAAGATGCACCAGACCTAGTTTTTGGAGGAGGAAAACAAGAAAAAAAATATTCTGAATCTCAGAAGCCAGTACAGCAAGAGGGATCGCTGCGCAGTGAAAGCAGCAATCCCTCTTGCTGTTCTGGCTTCTGGGATAGCTGCGCAGCCTGCATTCGCTCCATAAGACGCACACACATTTCCCCTTACTTTTTAGGAGGGAAAAAGTGAGTCTTATAGAGCAAAAAATACGGTAAATAACTGGGTGGTCCAACTTGGCTTTGCCAGGTGGAAACCAGGAAAGACGAATTTGTGACCGACAAATAACCGTCTGGTCCCCATTTCTGCTGGCATTATTATTATTACTATTATTATTATTATTACTACTACTACTACCACCCACTCATGAATCTATGCAAAATAGTTCATGAGGTAATTTTCAGAAGGCTTCCTGCAAAGACTGGCAGCCTTCAACATCACTCCTGGCTAGTGAGCCAGTGTGCTGGAGCAGTTAGAGTTCCAGACTAGGACCCGGGAGACCAGGGTTCGAATCCCTGATCAGCCATGAAGATCACTGATTGCACCCACCACTGCCTCTCAGCCTAAGCTACCTCACAGGGTTGTTGCAGGGATGGATTGAAAAGGAGGGGGAGACCTGTGTGTGACCACCTTGGCTCCTTATGAGGAAAAAGGTTGGTTAAGACACGTAAGTAGAGGGTGACAACCTGGAGGGGAGGACAGATTGCCATTCCTAGATTTCCTCCCCCCCCGTCTCTCTTCCCAGTTCAACAGCTTTGAGCAGCTGTGCATCAACTTCACCAACGAGAAGCTGCAGCAGTTCTTCAACCACCACATGTTCGTGCTGGAGCAGGAAGAGTACAAGAAAGAAGGGATCGAGTGGGTCTTCATCGACTTTGGCATGGACCTCCAGGCCTGCATCGACCTCATCGAGAAGGTGCCTCCTTGCTTCCGGCACCCTCCTTAGTCCCCAAAGGGCAACTTCACTTATTTACGCCTAAGTTGGGGCAATTGCCTCCCAGAGTGGGCAAGGTTGTCGATAGGTAGGGCAGTAAGAGATTGTAAAGGTAAAGGGACCCCTGACCATTAGGTCCAGTCCTGGCCGACTCTGGGGTTGCGGCGCTCATCTCGCTTTATTGGCCGAGGGAGCCGGCGTACAGCTTCCGGGTCATGTGGCCAGCATGACTAAGCCGCTTCTGGCGAACCAGAGTGGCGCACAGAAATGCCGTTTACCTTCCCGCCGGAGCAGTACCTATTTATCTACTTGCACTTTGAGGTGCTTTTGAACTGCTAGGTTGGCGGGAGCAGGGACCGAGCAACGGGAGCTCACCTCGTAGCGCGGATTCGAACCGCCGACCTTCTGATCGGCAAGCCCAAGCAGCTCAGTGGTTTAACCCACAGCGCCACCCGCATCCCATGATTGTAGAATCATGGAATTGTGGGGTTGAGACCCTCAAGAGTCATCCATTCCAACCCCCTGAGGTAAAGCTAAAGAATCTCTTCCAGGGGGTCATCCAACCTCTGTTTAAAAACCTCCAATGATTACTAGATCTGTCTATTTCTCTTCCATCTCAGTTTCACATGTGCCACAATCATAGGCCCATTCCATACCATGGATTTTTCAAAAGAATGCATGGGAAATTGGCATTTGTCCACCTTTCATGCACAATTCTTCCCCCGGGAATGTGCGTTCTTGCATCCTCTTCAGCACCCAGCTCCAAAATATGCATCCCCCCCCCACGCATTTTTAAAATGTAAAATGCATTCAGTGGTACCTTGGTTCTCAAACTTAATCCGTTCCGGAAGTCCATTCCAAAACCAAAGCACTCCAAAACCAAGGCGCACTTTCCCATAGAAAGTAACGCAAAACGGAATAATTTGTTCCAGACTTTTAAAAACAACCCCAAAACAGCAATTTAACATGAATCTTACTATCCAATGAGACCATTGATCCTAAAATGAAAGCAATAATCAATGTACTATACTATAAAATAAATAAGACAGTATTATAAATGATAAAAATTAAAAATATTTTTTTTCCTTACCTGCACTGATGATAGTCATCGCTTTTATCCATTTCCGCAGTCACACAATCAATCGATCAGTAGCTGAACTGGGTTCCACACGGTCACAAAAACAAATTAACCAAAAAAGCCTCAAAAGCAAAAATGCAAAATAAATAGCAAAAACAAAAGCACCAAACGTAATCCGTTCCGGAAGTCCATTTGACTTCCGAAATGTTTGAAAACCAAGGCTCAGCTTCTGATTGGTGCAGGCGCCCTGGAAACAAGAGCCAACAGCCGCATCAGATGTTTGGCTTCCGAAAAACGTTCAAAAACCGGAAAAATTACTTCTAGGTTTTCGGTGTTTGGGAACCAAGGGTCTGACTACCAAGGTGTTTGAGTACTAAGGTACCACTGTATTTTTATATACATTTATTGGCGCCGAGAATGCATGGTGACGTTCGGACTTCTGCAAAATCCACTTAATAGTTGCGTTCCAATCTGCACATTCAGTCTGGGACTGGCAAATCAAGCTGGCCCTTTTCCAAAAGCAGCCTGGACAAATTTCCTCTACATCCCTAAACGAGGGGAACCACCTGAGGTCATCTGGATGCCCTGACATATGAACCTGTTGCCTCCACAATCTGCACAGTCAGAGTATTCCTTTGTCAGTGTTGGAAGGTTTTTAAGCGGAGCTTGGATGGCCGCCTGCCAGGGATTCTTCCTGTGTTGCAGGGGGCTGGACTAGATGGTGCTTCCGACTCTACCATTCTTCGATTCCTGCTTGGCAGGGGGTTGGACTCGATGGCCCTTGTGGTCTCTTCCAACTCTATGATTCTATGATTCTATTCTATGATTCTATGATTACATGCTGCTGCTGCTGCTCTTTATGGCGAATGCCCTAAAGAGAAGCGCCGTGGCTCAGGGGTGGAATACCTGCTTTGCATGCAGAAGGTCCAATCCCTGGCCTATCTCTGTCCTGAGCCTGGGGGTAACCCGTGAAACACGGTCCAGGACCGGTCCAGAATCCAAAGGTTCTGCTGGGAGACAGTCCGACAGGGCCAAGGCAGGACATGAGGCAGGAAACCAGGCAAGGACAGGTACAGGATAATAATAATAATAATAATAATAATTTATTATTTATACCCCGCCCATCTGGCTGGGCCTCCCCAGCCACTCTGGGCGGCTTCCATAAAAACCAAAAATACAGTAAAATGTCACACGTTAAAAACTTCCCTGAACAGGGCTGCCTTAAGATGTCTCCTGAATGTCAGATAGTTGTTTATCGCTTTGACATCTGCTGGAAGGACGTTCCACAGGGCGGGCGCCACTACCGAGAAGGCCCTCTGCCTGGTTCCCTGTAGCTTTGCTTCTCGCAGTGAGGGAACCGCCAGAAGGCCCTCGGCGCTGGACCTCAGCGTCCGGGCAGACTGATGGGGGTGGAGACGCTCCTTCAGGTATACTGGACCGAGGCCGTTTAGGGCTTTAAAGGTCAGCACCAACACTTTGAATTGTGCTCGGAAACGTACTGGGAGCCAATGCAGGTCTTTCAAGACCGGTGTTATATGGTCTCGGCGGCCGCTCCCAGTCACCAGTCTAGCTGCCGCATTCTGGATTAGTTGTAGTTTCCGCGTCACCTTCAAAGGTAGCCCCACGTAGAGCGCATTGCAGTAGTCCAAGCGGGAGATAACCAGAGCATGCACCACTCTGGCGAGACAGTCCGCAAGCAGATAGGGTCTCAGCCTACGTACCAGATGGAGCTGGTAAACAGCTGCCCTGGACACAGATTTGACCTGTGCCTCCATGGACAGCTGTGAGTCCAAAATGACTCCCAGGCTGCGCACCTGGTCCTTCAGGGGCACAGTTACCCCATTCAGGACCAGGGAATCCTCCACACCTGCCCGCCTCCTGTCCCCCAAAAACAGTACTTCTGTCTTGTCAGGATTCAACCTCAATCTGTTAGCCGCCATCCATCCTCCAACCGCCTCCAGACACTCACACAGGACCTTCACCGCCTTCACTGGTTCTGATTTAAAAGAGAGGTAGAGCTGGGTGTCATCCGCATACTGATGAACACCCAGCCCAAACCTCCTGATGATCTCTCCCAGCGGCTTCATATAGATGTTAAAAAGCATGGGGGAGAGGACAGAACCCTGAGGCACCCCACAAGTGAGGGCCCAAGGGTCTGAACACTCATCCCCCACCACCACTTTCTGAACACGGCCCAGGAGGAAGGAGCGGAACCACTGTATAACAGTGCCCCCAGCTCCCAGCCCCTCAAGACGGTCCAGAAGGATGCTATGGTCGATGGTATCAAACGCCGCTGAGAGATCCAGCAGAACTAGGAAACAGCTCTCACCTTTGTCCCTAGCCCGCCGGAGATCATCAACCAGTGCGACCAAGGCAGTTTCAGTCCCATGATGAGGCCTGAATCCCGACTGGAAGGGATCCAAATGGTCCGCTTCTTCCAGGCGTGCCTGGAGTTGTTCAGCAACCACTCGCTCAATCACCTTGCCCAGGAATGGAAGATTTGAGACTGGGCGATAGTTGGCCATCGTGGCCGCATCTAAAGATGGTTTTTTAAGAAGCGGTTTAATAACCGCCTCTTTCAGCGGGTCTGGGAAGGCTCCCTCACGGAGGGAAGCATTCACCACCCCACGAAGCCCATCGCCCAGTCCTTCCCGGCTAGCTTTTATAAGCCAGGATGGGCAAGGATCCAGGAGACAGGTGGTTGGTTTCACTCGTCCAAGCAGCCTGTCCACATCCTCGGAGGTAACAGATTGAAATTGATCCCACTCAACTTGACTAGACAGAACTCTAGCACTCTCCCGCCCCGGCCCTGCTCCCACGGTGGAGTCTACTTCTTCCCGAATCTGGGCGATTTTATCTGCAAAAAACTTTGCAAAATCATTGCAGGAGAACATGTGGCCCGTACTGGGCCCCGATGTTGCAGGTGGTTCCGCTAAATTGTGAACCACCTGAAAAAGTCTCCTGCTGCTGTTTTCTGCAGATGCAATAGAGGCGGTGAAGAAATTCTTCTTCGCCGTCGCTATCGCCACTTGGTAGGCTCGACGTTGAGCTCTAACCTGTGTCCGGTCAGATTCGGAATGAGTTATCCGCCACCGGCGCTCTAGCCGTCTCAACGATTGTTTCATTGCCCTCAGATCCGTGGAAAACCACGGGGCTGTCCGGGCTCCATGCAATCGGAGAGGGCGCTTCGGAGCCAAACAGTCAATAGCCCTGGTTAACTCCACATTCCAGCGGGCCACCAGGGAATCGGCTGAAAGGCCATCAACATGGGATAAAGCATCCCCTACCACTCTCTGGAAACCATTTGGATCCATTAAGTGGCGGGGGCGGACCTCAGGCAGGATCTCAGGCAGGATCTGGCATACAGCAATGTTGCTCCTGCAACCTGGGGCAGGGTCCGACAGCCTTTTACCTTCGTCGGGGTAGCGGCCGGTCCTGATCCCCCGGCGACTCACCTCCCTGTTTCACCCAAAGGCGAGCACTCCTCCTGCGAGTACGCAGGTCTCTCCTTCTCTCAGACCTTAGTCTCTGCAGCTCGGGAGACGTCGGTGGGTTACTAGACCCAGAGGCCGCCTCAGCCTCCCCTGACCCAACTGGTAGTGGAGCAGCTGTAAGTGATGGCCCAGCTGAAGGCAACGAGGTCATCCCTGCATCTGGAGCCAGGGCAGACTCGGACCCCTGACTCCACCCAGCTGATGCTTGCCGCAGGGGAACCTGTGCAGACTGGGACTCTTCAGAAAAAAGCCCCAGACTTGGTTCAGATGATGCCTGAGGCAAAGGATCTGGTGCAGACTGAGTCTCCTCTGGTTCCAAGTCCGAGCCCGAGTCCCAGGCCATCACACTCTCCCTGCTCAGCCTCTGTGCGATCAAAATCCTGGGGGGCCGCTGCCAGTCCGTGTAGGCAGTATTGAGCTAGGTGGACCCAATGGCCTAGCTCAGCATAAGGCAGCTTCCTCTGTCCATAGCAAACGGCCACGGGGCAGAGCTGCCTGCTGGTGCCTCCTCCTCCTCCTTGCCCTCCATCCCCTGACGCCTGGTCCTCTTCCACAGCCCATGGGCATCATGTCCATCCTGGAGGAAGAGTGCATGTTCCCCAAGGCCACCGACATGACCTTCAAGGCCAAGCTGTATGACAACCACCTGGGCAAGTCGGCCAACTTTGGGAAGCCCCGCAACATCAAGGGCAAGCCGGAGGCCCATTTCTCCCTCATGCACTATGCCGGCACCGTCGACTACAACATCAACCACTGGCTACAGAAGAACAAGGATCCCCTCAACGAAACCGTGGTGGGGCTCTACCAGAAGTCGTCCCTCAAGCTCCTGGCTCATCTCTTCGCCAACTACACCGGATCGGACGCACGTAAGGGAGGGAACGGAAGGGGGCAAGGCCGGGCTGCCCGCATCCCAAACTCCATTCCGGTCCGTGAGATTGGATCTACAGAAAACCAAAGGCTCTGGTTTGGAGTCATTCGCTTTAATACTATGGCAGCCCAGTGACCCTCAGTCAGTGCGGCCGTTGGAGTGTGGGACTAGGACCTGGGAGACTGGGGTTCGAATTCCCGCTCTGCCGCAAGGCTTCCTGGGCGATGTTCGGCCTGTCGTTCGCTCTTAGCTTGACTTACCAGGGCACGCGAATGAAAGCAAAACGCAAACCGGGTGCCTGCCCACATCGCACTGCGATGAAAACAAAACAGTGTTATGTATTTGTAATAAAAATCAGCAGCCCTTCGTCAGCCTCATGCCCTGCCCTTGTCTCAGTGCAAATAGTTTCAAGCCAGCCACTAATAATAATAATAATAATAATAATAATAATAATAATAATAATAATAATAATAATAAATTTTATTTATACCCCACCCTCCCCAGCCAAGACCGGGCTCAGGGCAGCTAACAACCAATAATAAAAACAAGTTGATTAAAATACAACTTAAAAAAACAAGATTAAAATACAACATTAAAACATTAAGTTGCAGCCTCTTCACAGGAGGAGAAAGGAAAAAAGAAAGAGGGGGAGGGAATCAAATTGATTCTAAGCCAAAGGCCAGGCAGAACAACTCTGTCTTACAGGCCCTGCAGAAAGAAATCAGATCCCGCAGGGCCCTGGTCTCATGAGACAGAGCGTTCCACCAGGCAGGAGCCAGTGTTGAAAAGGCCCTGGCTCTGGTTGAGGCCAATCTAACTTCCTTAGGGCCCGGGACCTCTAGGGTGTTGCTGTTTATGGACCTTAAGGTCCTCCGTGGCGCATAGCGGGAGAGGCGGTCCCATAGGTACGAGGGTCCTAGGCCGTGAAGGGCTTTAAATTCATGGGAGTCCTCTCCAACCATGTAGATATTTGAGCTGTAGCGGGGGAAGCCTGTGACCCTCTCCTGTTGGATCCCATGCCTTCCTGATTAATGCCTTCCGGTATTTCTGCACATATCCTCACCCTTTAGGCTGCATCTTGAATCCCCGTTTTTCTCTCTCCAAACAGCTCCTGATTCCAAGGGGAAAACGACCCACAAAAAGAAGGGCTCTTCCTTCCAGACCGTATCTGCTCTGCACCGGGTGAGGATATCCTGAGGCCAGCTTGCTTGGAGAGGCTCGCAGCATCATCCTTAGGCAGCAGCCCTTGAGCTGTGCTTTTTCCTTACTCCTGGGGCTTCTCTGCTTCCTTGCACCCCTTTCCCCAGAGGAGGATGAGCTTCTGTGGTGGGCTTCCTCTGGTTGCAGCGCTCTCCTTAGGTCTACTTGCCCCATCACCACCAACCTTGTTGGCTGTCTGGAAACAAAAGGGGTTACAAGGTTGTTAATGGGGGACCCAGTGAGGCCTGATCCAAACTTGCCATGTTGCTCCCATCGCCCAAACTTCCCTTCAGTGGAGGCCACTGAGAGTTCCCACAACGAGGACCAAGTGGACAAACGCATCTTTTCTCCTCTTTTCTGCCTTCCTCTTAGCACAGCCTTTCTCAACCTGTGAGCAAGGCCAGAGCTCAGGGATGATGGGAGTTGTAGTCCAACAACATCTGGGGACCCTCAGGTTGAGAACTGCTGTCTTAGCACGTTTCTCCCTTTTGTCCAGAGTTCGAGCATCTTCAAAGTCCTTGACACCTTTAATAAACGCTGTCCTCCAACTAGAGCGCTCGCAGGCCAATATTTCCCAGTTGTCAGTGTTTATACTACATTTTTTAAGATTTGCCTTGAGAGAGTCTTTAAACCTCTTTTGTTGACCACCAACATTACGCTCTCCATTTTTAAGTTGGGAATAGAGTAGTTGCTTTGGAAGACGATAATCAGACATCCTGATTATTCTGGACTGCAACTCGGCTGGCTGGGGCTGATGGGATTTGTAGTCCAAAGCATCTAGAGCAGGCACGGCCAAACTTGGCCCTCCAGATGTTTTGGGACTACAATTCCCATCATCCCTGACCACTGGTCCTGTTAGCTAGGGATGATGGGAGTTGTAGTCCCAAAACATCTGGTGGGCCAAGTTTGGCCGTGCCTGATCTAGAGGTTGGCCAAGCCTGCCTTGTGGCCTCCAATCCCCTTTTCTCATCCTCCTTCCTGTCTCCAGCAAAACTATAACTCCTTTTCTCTGCCTGCTTTCCTTCCCCGTCAATCAAATCCATCTGCCCATCCTCTGCCTTGGCTGCCTGGACACCTCTCATTCCGCCCTCTTTCATAAAACTCGCTCCATCTCAACTACCTGCCTGCCTTCCCCAGTTGTCCTTCCTCGCCTCTCCCCTTCCTCTCAACTCACCTGCTCTTCCTTTCTCACCCAGGAGAACCTCAACAAGCTGATGACCAACCTGCGCTGCACCCACCCTCACTTTGTGCGCTGCATCATCCCCAACGAGACGAAGTCTCCAGGTGAGATCCCAGGTCCCCCTTGTATGATATGCCTTTGGGGCCCCACCGCTCTCCCTCTCTCTTGGACTCCCATCAGTCCAAGCTAGCACAGCCAATGGTCAGGGGTGGTGAGAGCTGTAGTCCTTGCGGAAGGCCTGTAGCTCAGTGGTAGAGCCACCTGCCTTGCACACTGAAGGTCGCAGGTTCAATCCCTGGTGTCTCCAATTAGGATTTCCATTGTAACTGGGGTAACCCCAGTGAGAGAGATTTTTGGAAGTACAGTGGTGCCTCGCAAGACGAAAAGAATCCGTTCTGTGATTCTCTTCGTCTAGCGGTTTTTTCGTCTTGCGAAGCAAGCCCATTGAAGGATTAGCGGATTAGCGGCTTTTAGCGGCTTATCTGCTGATCAGATCAGCTGATAAGCGGCTTAGCGGCTTAGAAAAGGGAGGGGGGGAGGAAAAAAACCAGCAGGAACTCGCAAGACATTGTCGTCTTGCGAAGCAAGCCCATAGGAAATTTGTTTTGCGAAGCACCTCCAAAACGGAAAACTCTTTCGTCTAGCAAGTTTTCCGTCTTGCGAGGCATTCGTCTTGCGGGGCACCACTGTATTTTAAGTGGTTAGGAAATGCTTTTAAATCACTAGATTAAAGTGCTTATGTGGTAGGGACCGATTTCCCCCATTCACGCACCTTTCCCCTTTCTCCTGCCCTCTCAGGTGTGATGGACAACCCCTTGGTCATGCACCAGCTGCGCTGTAACGGGGTGCTGGAGGGGATTCGGATCTGCCGGAAGGGGTTCCCCAACCGGATCCTCTACGGGGACTTCCGTCAAAGGTAGGCTTAACTCTCAAGTGGTGAAGACGGATGATGCTTCAGAAAAGCTGAGAGTGTCACTGGGGGAAGGTACATGAATATGGGGGTGCCCCGAGCGCAATGGGGCAACGTCGGAGGAAAGTTGCCTGCATGGCAGTTCACTGTCAGGGTTATGTCTGCTCAGTTCAAAAAGAAAATGCATCCTGCCTTTTATAGAATCCTAGAATTGTAGAGGTGGAAGAGACCTTGAAGACCATGTAGTCTAACCCCCTGCGGTGCAGAAATCATAGCTGTACATACAGTCCTGCCTTAGTTGTCAAACGCCCTGGAACTCGGACGTTTTGGCTCCCGAACGCCACAAACCCGGAAGTGATTGTTCTGGTTTGCGAACATTCTTTTGGAACCCAAATGTCTGATGAGGCTTCCGCGGCTTCTGATTAGCTGCAGCAGCTTCCTGCAACCAACCAGAAGCCACGATTTGGTTTTCAAACGTTTTGGAAGTGGAACGGACTTCCGGAACGGATTCCGTTCGACTCCCAAGGCCCGACCGTAAAGACATTTATATACCGCTCGATCATCAACATTTTATCCAAATGTAAAAGGTACTCACGGTACAGTCCTTAAATGATTTTAGCGTTGGAAGAATTGACCGCTAATGCCTCACAGTCTCGCAGCTTCGTACCAGCAAAGGAAGCGTTCTATCCGTTGCGTCGCAGCTCCAACCCCCTCGCTCTCGGAGCTCAAAACAGAGCTTGCCGGGGGGGGAGCACGTTTTTGACCCCCGCTGGATCCCACGTCCTCAAAATTTGAGTTTTTTCCTGGGGGTCCGCTACGCTGGAGTGGTTTTCCCCGCCTTTGATGTACCGAGATCTCCTCCGACGAAGAGACCTCCGACTGTGATGGCGCACGCTCAGCTGGAAGCCCCTGATCATCAACATTTTCAAGTGGTTCTGTGGGGAACTTTGAAGTCCTCTTGAACATTCCTACCCAAATCTCTAGTTTCTTGAGATTTAGGCACGGGCCACACCTTTCCAAACTTGCTTTCACAGTCATGAGGACTAGAAAGTTGATGAGAGAGAGAAAGATGAGATTCTCCGGGCCCCAAGTATTCTGCCACAATTTAGTTGTGAAATATACACGGTCCTGGCCTTTGATCTGGGCATCTGCCTACGTTGAGAGGAAAAAGCCTATGGAAGGGAAGCTGTCGGGGGTTATCTAGCGTTGCTTCCTTTCCTCTTCCCCAGATACCGCATCCTGAACCCAGCCGCCATCCCCGAAGGCCAGTTCATCGACAGCAGGAAGGGGGCGGAGAAGCTGTTGACCTCCCTCGATATCGACCACAACCAGTACAAATTTGGGCACACTAAGGTGAGAGGCGGGATGAGCCACTTCCTCACAGGGAAAAGGCGGTGACATCATCATTCTGGGCCGCGCTGTTGATTGGCTCTTCACAACAGAGGAGGCTAGGGCTAATCCTGGGTTGGGGTATGTGTTTTCTCCGCTGTCAAGGTTCCTGGTGAGGTTTGGCTTGGCTGTGACACACAAACACAAGCGCAGGACCTAAGCTTCAATATGTACAGAGCAGGGCAAGCGAAATTATATAGGCCCAGTAGCAAATTGGTAACCTGCGCAGGGGTCTGAGCACAAAAACCAGCCAACCACAATGCTCTCTTTTTTTGCCCAGGTGTTCTTCAAGGCTGGTCTCTTGGGTCTGCTGGAGGAGATGAGGGACGAGCGTCTCTCCCGCATCATCACCCGCATCCAGGCCCAGTCCCGCGGGGTCCTCGCCAGGATAGAAGTCAGGAAGATCATGGAAAGGAAGTAAGTCCCTTAGTGGATTTCCCCGGAATTTGTAGGTGTGGTTAGATGGGGAATGGCCTGGGCATGTTGGAGCCCTCCGGTTAGAATTAGGGATTAGGCGAGAAATTCAGTCCAGTTCTCATTTAAAAGTGAACCTGCCCAATTCACAGTTACTGAAACTGAAAGCTGGTCATCCTTCAAGATTCACAGCTCCCCAAATTTTGCAAATGCCGTTCTCCAGGCAAGTAATGTGCCCCAAAGGGCATATAGCAGGGTGAAGTGTGCAGAGAAGCGCACGTATTAGTGGAAATAAATACATTAACACGAAGCTATGCATAAAAGGGGGGGGTGCAGTCGGCAAAATTGCATACTCTCGCGGTAAACACTCGCTGGTGAATTTTCGCGAGGGATTTTCGAAAAAAAGAACTGCAAACTAATGTGGAGAATTGAACGAGGGGAAATTGGGAGGCTGAGAGACACCAAAATAGACAGACTCACTCCTCCCTTAGTCAGAACTAGGTGGACTCAGGAAACTGCTCACATGCAAACTAAGCCTTTCTGTATAATCTTGAGGACTATAAAATTTATGGAAGATTACATTCTCAGGATGTGGAATTCTGTGCTTCCTGCACTGAATGCAACTGCAAAATGGTGGAATAATCCCAACCTTGCTTGTTGCAAGGGAGCCTCCTGTTTCAGGCAGGGCTGCGTGGTCTCCCACTTGGCGAGGTGGCCCTTTCTGTGTTCTGTACCCTGATGTGTCCTCCCTCACCATGCCACCCCAAACTCTCCCCTTCTCTGATTGGCAGGGAATCGCTGCTGGTGATTCAGTATAACATCCGGTCCTTCATGGTGGTCAAGAACTGGCCTTGGATGAGGCTCTACTTCAAGATCAAGCCTCTGCTGAAGAGCGCGGAGACCGAGAAGGAGATGTTGGCCATGAAGGAGGAGTTTGCCAAGCTGAAGGAGGCTCTGGAGAAGTCGGAGGCCCGGAGGAAGGAGCTGGAGGAGAAGATGGTCTCCCTGCTCCAAGAGAAGAACGACCTCCAGCTGCAAGTGCAGGCTGTAAGTTGGGGCGATGGGGCAACAAAGATATGATTTGACCTTCTCCCTTAACCGCGGGTGGCGCTGTGGGTTAAACCACAAAGCCTAGGACTTGCCAATCAGAAGGTCGGCGGTTCGAATCCCCGTGATGGGG
Organism: Podarcis bocagei; assembly: GCF_964188305.1. NCBI lineage: Eukaryota > Metazoa > Chordata > Lepidosauria > Squamata > Lacertidae > Podarcis > Podarcis bocagei. Next base: position 51,242,977 of record NC_138138.1, on the reverse strand, counting down.
TGAGCTCCCATTGCTCGGTCCCTGCTCCTGCCAACCTAGCAGTTCGAAAGCACGTCAAAGTGCAAGTAGATAAATAGGTACCACTCCAGCGGGAAGGTAAACGGCATTTCCGTGTGCTGCTCTGGTTCGCCAGAAGCGGCTTAGTCATGCTGGCCACATGACCCGGAAGCTGTCTGCGGGCAAACGCTGGCTCCCTCGGCCTATGGAGCAAGATGAGCACTGCAACCCCAGAGTCGGTCACGACTGGACCTAATGGTCAGGGGTCCCTTCACCTTTACCTTTACTTAACCGCGAAAGGCAAAGTGGCTGAAAAGCACCATGAACTCTGGGTTTCACAGTAAAGCCTTGGGCGTGTCTTCTTCCTTTGCCAGGAGCAAGACAACCTTGCAGATGCAGAAGAGCGCTGTGACCAGCTGATCAAGAACAAGATTCAGCTGGAGGCCAAGGTGAAGGAGCAGACGGAGAGGCTGGAGGATGAGGAGGAGATGAACGCCGAGCTGACGGCCAAGAAGCGGAAGCTGGAGGACGAGTGTTCGGAGCTCAAGAAGGACATTGATGACCTGGAGCTGACCCTGGCCAAAGTGGAGAAGGAGAAGCACGCCACAGAGAACAAGGTGAGCGGGGATGGAAGCGAAATCCAAGGAGCTTTTGCTACTATCAGCTGGGTCTGGATTAAGGTTGGCAGCTGGGAGAGTTGATTCTCCAAGCGATTCCTGTGCTGGGTGGACTTAGAGTTTTCTTTTGGGAGTCTCCAACCTTTGTTGTGTTCGATTCAGTGCCACCTTGAATTTTGCCTACATCCACCTTCTTCTTCTTTGGCGATCACTTATAGGCAAGTAAGATTGTCTTCCATAAACACGGTTTTAACAGTGAGTCCGTAAGTGACTGTGGAGGCGAATTCTGGATCCACACGTCCTTCCACAGTGGGGATGTAGGTTTCCAGATGATAGTTGATCATGGTGAAGGTTTGCCAAATGCACTTTCCTCTTAGCACATTTCTCTCTTTCGTCCTGAGTTCGAGCGTCTTCAAAGCCCGTGACACCTTTGGTAAAGGCTGTTCTCCAATTGGAGCACTCACAGGCCAGTGTTTCCCAGTTGTTGGTGTTTAAACTACATTTTTTAAGATTTGCCTTGAGACAGTCTTTAAACCTCTTTTGTTGATCACCAGCATTGCACTTTCCATTTTTAAGTTGGGAATAGAGTAGTTGCTTTGGAAAACGATAATCGGGCATCCGCACAACATGACCAGTCCAACGAGATTGATGTTGAAGAATCATTGCTTCGACACTGGTTATCTTTAGTTCACCTGTCTGCCCATTAGTTCACCTGTCTGCCCAAGTGATGTGTAAAAATTTTCTGAGACACTGTTGATGGAATCTTTCGAGGATTCCATCTAATAACTCAAAATTATAATATGCCCATAGGCTAAGAACCTCACAGAGGAGATGGCTGGCCTGGATGAGATCATCGTGAAGCTAACCAAGGAGAAGAAAGCTCTCCAGGAGGCCCACCAGCAAGCCTTGGATGACCTACAAGCTGAGGAAGACAAGGTCAACACCCTTACGAAAGCCAAGGTCAAGTTGGAACAGCAAGTGGACGATGTAAGTGCATCAACACTCACAGGGGAGACAGCCTGTTATTTTCCGCACCTTCCTTGAAGTAGTCGGAGGCATTCAGTGTAGTAAAAAAGCCCCCCACACAAGTACATTGTTGATCTTAGGAGGAATAGCAATTCCTTTCTCAGTTTCTGGATTCAGGGTCTCACTGTCTTTGCTCAACAGCTGGAAGGATCGCTGGAGCAAGAGAAGAAAATCCGTATGGACCTGGAACGAGCCAAGAGGAAGTTGGAAGGGGACTTGAAGCTGACTCAAGAAAGCATCATGGACCTGGAGAACGACAAGCAGCAGTTGGACGAGAAGCTGAAGAAGTAGGGGTGCTTTAGTTTATCGCCAACTCCCCGCCTCCCTTTTCTTGTGGATATTTGTTCTACTGCTGCCTGCCTCTCTGTGGTTGGATGTAGCAAGTTGGTTCTTGTCTTCCCCAGGAAAGACTTTGAGCTCAACGCACTCAATGCTAGAATTGAAGATGAGCAGTCCTTGGCCATCCAGTTGCAGAAGAAGCTCAAAGAGCTACAGGTAAAAGGTTGATGACAGGGTGGTGTGCATTGAAGCCAACTTCACTGGTGTGGTCTCTCTCCCCCTCTGTCTGTCTGTCTCTATCTGTGTGTGTATGTGTGTGTGTGTGTGTGTATGTGTGTGTAACTAAGGACCAACATGAGGCATATTTTTGGGCAGAGGATAGCTGCATCCAACAGAGCAATAACTTTCGAGAAATTCTGTACCTCCAATACCTGCTGTGAGGAATGGGGATGTTATTAGCAACCATGTTAGCTTTACATTCTGCTCAGTTTTCTGCCATTTTTTTTTAAACCCACAAACCTCTCGCAATTAAATTATATGCATTTCCCTCTAAAATATACACGTTTGCATGCACTTTCCTACGAAATGCATTTCTGGATGCAACCATACGAGCTGAGAATTGCATCGTTCATTCACTCTGAAGGAGACAGTCGTAACTTGGATCCCGAACGCCCTGGAACTCGGACGCTTTGGCTCCCAAACACTGCAAACTCGGAAGTGATTGTTCTGGTTTACAAACGTTCTTTTGGAACCTGAACGTCCAACGGGGATTCCAGGGCTTCTGATTGGCTGCAGGAGCTTCCTGCAGCCAATCAGAAGCCACAGTTTGGTTTTTGAATGTTTTGGAAGTCAGAACGGATTCTGTTTGACTTCCAAGGTACGACTGTAACTGTGTTCCGATCCATGTATTAGTCTAGGAAGTGCAAATTGGGTCAGTCCACTTAAAGATTTAGATTGAATGGAATCCTCCAGTGCCCCTAGATGTTATTGACCTTTGAACCTCCATGGAAGCTTCACGAATCTGGATCTAGGCCTGGGCTTTTGAAATGGAGGCCACCGACAGAATTCCTGGAGCGTGCTTTTCTGGATCTTGCTGACAGAATGTCTCCCTGCTTCCCTGGTCCAGGCGCGGATTGAGGAGCTGGAAGAGGAGCTGGAGGCGGAGCGCACAGCCCGGGCCAAGGTGGAGAAGCAGCGCTCCGACCTCTCGCGGGAGCTGGAGGAGATCAGCGAGCGGCTTGAGGAGGCCGGCGGGGCCACGTCCGTGCAGATCGAGCTGAACAAGAAGCGGGAGGCGGAATTCCAGAAGATGCGCCGCGACCTGGAGGAGGCGACTCTGCAGCACGAGGCCACGGCGGCCACGCTCCGCAAGAAGCACGCCGACTCGGCGGCAGAGCTGGGGGAGCAGATCGACAACCTGCAGCGCGTGAAGCAGAAGCTGGAGAAGGAGAAGAGCGAGTTGAAGTTGGAGCTGGACGATGTCGCCTCCAACATGGAGCAGCTGCTGAAAGCCAAGGTTCTAAGCCAAAGAACGGGGGCGGGGTTTGTTTGGGGTGGGGCAAGGCAGGTGATGTCATGGTCTGAGGGCGGAGTCACGGTTTGCAGCAGGGTTGTAGCACGGCGGGAGAACAACCTGGAGACATCGAAGCGGTTGATTTGGACTGGGATACAAAGATAGGGAGGGAATGAGATTCAGAGGGAGCTCCCTTCATTCCAGAATTAAAATTAAAATTGTTCCCTCCTCTGACTGGGTGCTGCTACTCTCCATTCACCGCTACGTTTATTCCCCAACAACTCCTCTCGCCGTTGGGTTTCAGGCCAACCTGGAGAAAATGTGCCGCACCTTTGAGGACCAAATGAACGAGCACCGGGCCAAGTCTGAGGAGAGTCAGCGAATGGTCCACGACCTCACCTCTCAGCGAGCTAAGCTCCAGACTGAGAATGGTGAGTAGAGAAGGCTGATGCACGTTCATACGATGTCTTTTTCCTGGAGATTGAATTTAGGACATTTTGCATGCGAGGCTGGTGCTCTACTATTGAGCTAAAACCCCTCTCCCATAGCTTGATGGCTGGCCCTTCCAGACAGTTTTCTGGTTTAGCCATTTCTCCTCCATCTTTGCTCAGATGCAGCCAGGTTTCCACCTACCTAAACTTCCATTCATCCGTCCATCCATTCAAAGTTTTCTTTCTTTTCTTCCTTCCTGCCACGCCCTACTTTCATCACCCCTCCCTCTTTCCCCCTTCTTTCAAAATGATTGCTCGTACAGTGGTTCCTCGGTTCTCGAACGTAATTCATTCCGGAAGACCGTTCGAGTTCCGAAACGTTTGACAACCGAGGCACAAAGGGCAACCTGCAAATTCAATTGAGGAAATTGAAAAACACGCAGCGGAAGCCGTTTGACTTCCGAGGTGCGTCCAAAAACGGAAGCATTTACTTCCGGGTTTTCGGCGTTCAGGTTCCGAAACATTCGTCAACGGAGACATTCGAGAAACGAAGTACCATTGTACCATGTTCATTTACAGTGGTACCTCGGGTTACAGACGCTTCAGGTTACAGACTCCTCTAACCTATAAATAGTACCTCGGGTTAAGAACTTTGCTTCAGGATGAGAACAGAAATTGTGCAGCAGCAGCAGTGCACCGGCAGCGGGAGGCCCCATTAGCTAAAGTGGTACCTCAGGTTAAGAACAGTTTCAGGTTAAGAACGGACTTCCGGAACGAATTAGGTTCTTAACCAGGGGTACCACTGTACTTTCCAAGCTAAAAATCAACATTCTGATGCTCCTCCCCACTCCAAAAGAAACCTTGAATACATAAATGACCCAAGCTATCCTTTATGCCTTAACTCTTAACCCTGCAGGGGGGAGGGGGAACCAGCTAGCCACTAACTTCTATTTTTTAAAAAAACACCCTAGTCCACCTAATTTGGTGTTCATCTTCGATGGCACCCTCTGCAGAGCATTTTCTGAAGAGAAGCGTGTAGAGACAGACACTGTCAGCCTGTGGGGTCCCTGTTCAACATGGCTGCCGATTCCGATGACAAAACTCCCGGAGATAATGGATTCCTCCGCCCCAACTCTTCTCCCTAGGTGAATTATCCCGCCAGATGGATGAGAAGGACGCTTTGATCAACCAGCTGACACGAGGGAAGCTGACGTACACCCAGCAACTGGAAGATCTGAAGAGGCAACTGGAAGAAGAAGCTAAGGTAAGGGGGACGCAAAGAGGTTTGGGAAGGAAGTCCACAGGACTCAACGCGAAGGGTAGATACTGGTCCTGTCAGGACTGACGGTCACTGAGGCCACGTGGCTGTTCCCTTCCCCTCAGGCCAAGAATGCTCTGGCGCATGCGCTGCAGTCGGCCCGCCATGACTGTGACCTTATGAGGGAGCAGTATGAGGAAGAAACGGAGGCCAAAGCGGAGCTTCAGCGCTCGCTGTCGAAGGCCAATTCCGAGGTGGCGCAGTGGAGGACCAAGTACGAAACCGACGCCATCCAGAGGACGGAGGAGCTGGAGGAAGCCAAGTAAGTGGGGCGGAGGGCAATGAGACCCACAACTCGCCTCACCTCACAACCACAGGCCTGTTGCACCACCCACCCTTTCTCACCCTTGTATGTTCAAGTTGAAACAATGCAATAGCCAATACAGTGGTACCTCTGGTTGCGAACGGGATCCGTTCCGGAGCCCCATTCGCAACATGAGCAGAATGCAACCCACGTCTGCGTGGGTCGCGATTTGCTGCTTCTGCGCATGCGTGTGATGTCATTTTGAGCGTCTGCGCATGCGTGAGCGGCGAAACCCGGAAGTAACCCTTTCCGGGTTGCTGCGGGACGCAACCTGAAAATATTTAACCTGAAGCAAACGTAACAAGAGGTATGACTGTAAAGGGGGGAAATGCAATTGAAACAACAAAAACACGTAGAACGGTAAAACTGTCCCAGCCGAAAACAGGACAGTCGATTCAGCAAAAGAAATGGGTCTCGTAAAACAAAATAGGCGAAAGTAAAGAGGTGTGTACAGCGAAAGCCGTACATTGAAGATGCTAGGCTCTGTGAGGAGGGAATTCAATGGCTTAAGGGCTGCCACAGAGAAAGTTCTTGCCCTGCATTTTAGAGGGTAGACCAAGTACCAAGGGGTCTGCCAATCTCAACACCTGAGAGAGTCTTTAGGGACGGAGGCCATCTTTCTTGAGGCCTAAGTGGCCTAGGGTTTTAAACGCCACTACGAGCTCCTTGAATTGGGCCTGGACTCCAACACTTTTGACTCCAGCCTGAATTTAATTCCCCCAGAGGAGTTGTTATTTTAAGCAAAGCAGGAGGGGTGAGCCCCTTCTGATTATCTCCTTTCATTAAGCCCTTCCTTATCATGGATTTGGGCTCCTTCTATTGGCTTATGGTGCCTGTCACCCTGCCCCGTTTGTGTGTCAGGAAGAAGCTGGCGCAGCGCCTGCAAGATGCCGAAGAGGCGGTGGAGGCCGTGAACGCCAAGTGCTCCTCGCTGGAAAAGACCAAGCACCGCCTGCAGAACGAGATCGAAGACCTCATGGTGGACGTGGAGCGCTCAAACGCGGCCGCAGCTGCCCTGGACAAGAAGCAGAGGAACTTCGACAAAGTACGGCGGGAAAAGTGGAGGGAATGATCCGGAAGGGATGGGTTGGGGACAGCTGTGGGTACCCCAGTTCTGCTTGGTGGGGATACTGGGCCGTACTGGACGCTTGTGAAGCTCAGCTCACGTCTGCGCCACATGCTCTTAACTCACTTTAACCAGTACGCCACAACGGCTTGGCTTCAAGGGCGTCCGTTTGCTCGTTGTTGGGAGCAGCGGGCCTAGGAGTGCCTCAAGAAATAGCTATTCTCAAACCTTACTCTCTCCGCTTCTCCGTCACCCACCGCAGCTCCTGTCAGAGTGGAAGCAGAAGTACGAGGAGTCCCAGACGGAGCTGGAGTCGTCGCAGAAGGAGGCCCGTTCTCTCAGCACCGAGCTCTTCAAGCTGAAGAACGCCTACGAGGAGTCGCTGGAGCACCTGGAGACCTTCAAGAGGGAGAACAAGAACTTGCAAGGTGAGCCTTTTTCTCCCTCAGGGGCCAATCGTCCCGTGCCCCAAACGAAACCCGCTCCTGTCGGATGCCACCTGACTCCCTACCTTTTTGCTGTTCCCGGCAGAGGAGATTTCCGACCTCACAGAGCAGCTTGGATCCAGCGGCAAGACCATCCACGAGCTCGAGAAAGTGCGGAAGCAACTCGACGCGGAGAAGATGGAGTTGCAGGCGGCTCTGGAGGAGGCTGAGGTGAGGAGGGCCTTTGGCTGTGATCCAAAAGCGACACTGCGGCCATCTTGTTTTTCAGTTGGCCTTTCCATCTTCCTCTTTCCGTTCCCTCAGATTCGTTTCATCCTCCCCTCACAATCTTTCGCCTACAGATGTACAAATGTCCTCTCTGTCAGGCCTTTCTCTCCTCGCCCCTATTTTCATCTGAGGAATGCGGGAGGACATGGCATGACCTTGTTCCTTTCCCTCTACCCTGTATCTCCCTCCACGATCCAGGCCTCTCTGGAGCACGAGGAGGGCAAGATCCTGCGGGCCCAGCTGGAGTTCAACCAGATCAAGGCCGACATCGAGCGCAAGCTGGCCGAGAAGGACGAGGAGATGGAGCAGGCCAAGCGCAACCACTTGAGGATGGTGGACTCGCTCCAGGCCTCCCTCGACGCCGAGACCCGCAGCCGCAACGAGGCGCTGAGGGTCAAGAAGAAGATGGAGGGCGACCTCAACGAGATGGAGATCCAGCTCAGCCACGCCAACCGCATCGCGGCCGAGGCGCAGAAGCAAGTCAAAACCTTGCAGGGATACCTCAAGGTAACACCAGAAAGTTCAGTCTTCTTGTCCCCAGTGGGGTGAAGCCCCCTTCAGTTTGTACCTCATCTCTCCCTCCCCACAACCCCTGCCTTCATCTTGCCTCCCTTCTTCTTTTTCTATAATTTTTATTAAATTTGCTGTTTTACATTTTATAATATTCATTTAAACAACCTTAAAATATCAGCGACTTCCCTTCTTCTCTTTCCACGGCTCATTTCGCATAACATAAATCCTTGCATATTTTATATAAACTATTCAGTATTCCATTATTACATCCATCAAAACTTATTTACACCATTTAATTTATCTTAATGCTGCCCACGGTTTCAAATATACCCAATTTCCCCCCATATATTCAAGAAACGTTTTCTAATCTTTTATAAATGTATGTTCTTCTTGTTCTCTTATTCTATATGTTAAGTCTGCAAGCTGCACATATTCCATCATTTTAAGTTGCCATTCTTCTTTAGTTGGAGCCTCGCTCATTTTCCATTTTGGGGCTAACAAAACACGGGCCGCCGTAGTGGCATACATAAATAACCTTTTCTGACACCTGGGAATTTCCATCTGAATTATCCCCAACAAAAAGGACTCTGGGTTTTTTGTGGTTTTTTTTTGGAAAAGTACTTTTAAACATTTTTTTCAATTCATTGTGAATTATTTCCTTTTACAGGTCCACCACACATGATGGACCGCAGCCTCAGTCTCACTGCATTTCCAGCACTTATCTCGACTCCCTCCTTTTCCCTCCCAGGACACCCAGATACAGTTGGACGACGCCGTCCGAGCCAACGAGGACCTGAAAGAGAACATCGCCATTGTGGAGCGGAGGAACAACCTGCTGCAGGCGGAGCTGGAGGAGCTGCGTGCCGTGGTGGAGCAGACGGAACGGGCCCGAAAGCTGGCAGAGCAGGAGCTGATAGAAACCAGTGAGAGAGTCCAGCTCCTCCACACACAAGTAAGAGCAGCCTCAGAAGCAAGGCTGTTACTGAACCTCCTGGGTCGGGATCATCCGGGAAACAGAAAATTTCTGCCCTCAGACATCCCTTCCTATGATGTACGTTTTCGCTATACCTTTGTATAGTGGCATTCGCAGGAGTGACTTAATACTCATCCCGCATTTGTAAGAAATCGGTACTTTAGTGTGGCAGCACCTTATACTTTGGAACTCCCTGCCAATTGACACCAGGGTGGGGCCTTCCCTGTGATCTTTCCGCCACCTGCTTAGCACAGGCATAGGCAAACTCAGCCCTCCAGATGTTTTGGGACTACAACTCCCATCATCCCTGACCACTAGTCCTGCTAGCTAGGGATGATGGGAGTTGTAGTCCCAAAACATCTGGAGGGCCAAGTTTGACTATGCCAGGCTTAGAATAATTTTTGTTTAGACAAGCCCACTCAGATATGGAGTACGTTAATTGATTTATTTATTTTTTAGCTTACAGCTGGTTTTAATTAATAGTAGGGGTTGTTGTTTTTTTTAAAAAGCTGTTTATAACTCTTTATGACCGATAATTTTATTGTTTTATTGTTTTTGCAAATTGCTCTGAGGTGTTTTTCTTTTTTAAAAAACACAATCAAGCGGTGCATAACCTTTTTAATGAAATAAATAACTTCTCAGCAACCAAATTGCCTTATTGGGGAGGCAGAGGCTTCGGGGCATCCAATCTGGGGCCCTCCCCGGTGTGGCCACGCAGCCCTGACCTCACCGACACCTCGGCAGTGATGCCACCGCTGTTGCTGCAGCTCTTCCCTGCCCGGTGAGCTGCTCCTGGGCTTTCCAGAACATTCTGAGCAGAGACCAGCATTCACCGTATAATCCTAATGTTTTTACCACTGCCTCAGGAGTGGTGTGGGGCAATGGATTTATGGGTTGACCAGTAGCAGAAGCTTGGGGTGCCAAGCACGGACCGGAGTCGGGAGATGATTTCTTAGCTGGGGTAGATGGTAGCAGTGCCACAGGCTGCCAGAGAAACATCTGGGTTGTGGGGAAGGGGCATGCGCAGGCCCTCAGAAAGGAAGCAGCACCTAGGAAGGCCCTCTTTCCCCACGACGCTGGTCGGCCACTCCTGCCTCTGGTGTGGGGGAATGGACTTTCCGTCCATAGAAGATTCCAGAAACCATGGGACCAGCGTGCTGTGGGATTTCTTAGGATGGTTCAGAAATTGGGGAGTGGGGGCTACGAGGTCTAGAAAGAGTGGCTGCCTTTGCCTCAGGCTATGAAGCCGTTTTCTGAGGTCATATTTTGGCAGGTCCTCCTATTTCTCCGGAGGCCAGCAGCCCTAGATCAAAAAAAACCCCACAGTGTATTTGTTTCACAGAACACCAGCCTCATCAACCAGAAAAAGAAGATGGAGTCCGACCTGTCCCAGCTGCAGACGGAGGTGGAGGAGGCAATTCAGGAGTGCAGGAACGCTGAGGAGAAGGCCAAGAAGGCCATCACGGACGTGAGTGGAATGAGAGATGCGCTCTTCTTCTTCTCCATGGAAGCAGTGGCTCCAACCTGGAAGGGTTCCTTATGATCATGGAAACCTGCCTCAAACCATTGGTCCATTGAGCTCAGTGTTGTCTACACTGACCGGCAGGGTTTAGACAGACGAGAAGCATTTGCACTAAGGTTATTTATTAGGAGTTGCCTCAACTGCACACTACAACATGGGTGGGTGACCTGCGACCCTGACCTCATCATGTGCGGCCCCCAACACCTCCCAAAAGTTGATCCATCTTCCCTTCCTTCCCATTAATGTCCTCCTTGCTTTTTCTAGTTTATTCCTAGTGTTTTTCCCCCACTTTCTGTGTAGTTTCAAAACAGCTGGAAGGCGCAGTGCTTTATTTGATTAAAATAACTTGATGGGATCTTTTAACAAAAACTATTCCCCGTTTTATATGGCAAAGGTTTATTCTGGCCCATCATTCTGAGAACAAACGCATAGATTTCAGTCATCTGTGTGCGCGTCCGCTGAAGCACACTAAAGTCAGAAAGGAATTTTGTTCATTTGCTGTAGTTCTGTTGTATAGTTACTTACCTGAGAGTAGCAACATTTAACTCAGTGGCGCTTCGTTCTGAGTTGAATTTTCGCAGGACCAGGAATTCTAATCTGAGGTAGCCATGGTGAAAATTGAAGCAGAGCTGGTTTTTTTCTTTTCTTTTTCTGGATTAATTAAAAAAAAGCCTATTTTCGTTGCTGGCTTCACCCACCAGCAGTTCTGCCCACTGCCAGCATGCGGACTCCTTAAGGAATGCAGCTCTGACAGAAAAAAATGTTGCCCCCCACCCAGAACACTGTATTCTTCCCCCACTAGTAGAACCATGTTTAGTGAGGATAATGAGAGCATATCCCAGAATTCACTTTTTCCTTTGATTTATTGAGAGGAGGAAGGAGCCATCCTCTCTGTGGTGGAAAATGAGGAGAGGCCTGTTAGTCACATTGACAGAATACAGTGGTACGTCGGTTTTCGAACGCAATCTGTTCTGGAAGACCGTTCGAGTTCTGAAAACTCAATAGCCGACAGCTAGGCCTCAGGATCTTGCATTCAGTGGAAGCCGCATGGCATGTTCGACTTCCAAGCATGGCTGTCAACTTTTCCCTTTTCTTGCAAGGAATCCTGTTCGGAATAAGGGAATTTCCCTTAAAAAAACATTGACAGCTACGCTTCTGAGGCGTCTGTGAAAACTGAAGTATTTACTTCTGGGTTTACGGCGTTCGTAAACCAAAATGTTCATCAACGGAGACGTTCGAAAACCGAGGTACCACTGTAAGTGGTCCAGGGATATAAAGAGGAGTACGGGCTCCGGGTGGCGCTGTGGGTTAAACCACTGAGCCTAGGGCTTCCCGATCAGAAGGTCGGCGGTTCAAATCCCCACGACGGGGTGAGCTCCCGTTATTCGGTCCTTGCTCCTGCCAACCTTGCAGTTTGAAAGCACATCAAAGTACAAGTAGATAAATAGGTACCGCTCTGGCGGGAAGGTAAACGGCGTTTCTGTGCGCTGCTCTGGTTCGCCAGAAGCAGCTTAGTCATGCTGGCCACGGAAGCTGTACGCCGGCTCCCTCGGCCAGTAAAGCGAGATGAGCGCCACAACCTCAGAGTCGGCCACAACTGGACCTAATGGTCAGGGGTCCCTTTACCTTTACAGTTATGCGCTCCTGCCCCCTTCACCTCCTCCCCTCAGGATTTTTAAGGCCAGCGTTGGGTTTGCCAGGCTGAGGTAATTCTCTGCGTTCTCTCTGCTTCCTCCAGGCGGCCATGATGGCGGAGGAGCTGAAGAAGGAGCAGGACACCAGCGCTCACCTGGAGAGGATGAAGAAGAACATGGAGCAGACCATCAAGGACCTGCAGCTGCGGCTGGACGAGGCGGAACAGCTGGCCCTGAAGGGCGGAAAGAAGCAGTTGCAGAAGCTGGAGGCCCGAGTGCGGGAGCTGGAGAACGAGCTGGAGATGGAGCAGAAGCGCAATGCTGAGAACGTCAAGGGCATGCGCAAGTGCGAGAGGCGCATCAAGGAGCTCACCTACCAGGTGCGGGGGCTCACAGACCTCCTTTCTATGCAGAACAGCATCTAGTTGAGCCATGTTTCAATCTAACTGCATTCCGAGCAAGTAGCCTCCAGAACACATTGTCAGCGCCATCCCCCCGATTGCTAGTGGCTTGGCTCAGGGATCTGGGAAGATCTAGAATCAGGATGGCGATCTCGCCAAGCTTAAGATCACCTAATCAAACTGGTGGCATACAAAATCTAATGAAGAGCTGCGTTGCTCTGTGATTTTCGAATAACAGGGAGAGTTGAAACTAGTTGAGAATTCAGAGGTACAGTGGTACCTCGGGTTAATTACTTAATTCGTTCCGGAGGTCCGTTCTTAACCTGAAACTGTTCTTAACCTGAAGCACCACTTTAGCTAATGGGGCCTCCTGCTGCCGCCGCACCGGCAGAGCACGATTTCTGTTCTCATCCTGAAGGAAAGTTCTTAACCCAAGGTACTATTTCTGGGTTAGCGGAGTCTGTAACCTGAAGCGTATGTAACCTGAGGTACCACTGTAATATCTTCTCCTGAAAATGAAAATGCAGGTTTGTTGCACTGAAAATGTACACCTGACATGTATTAATACATGTAACTTATTAGGTCAGCCAGACATGAATTAATAAATGTAACTTATTAGGTCAGCCAGATGTTGCAGGAGACAGGTGGATCTGTTTAGGAACGGCTTCTGGAACCAAGCATGGTTTTTTGTGTAAATTCTAGAGAGGAAAAATGTGCTCTGGAACAGTGAACTCAATAGTGCCCCCCCCACCAGATACAACCACACACAGTGTGGAGATCAAAATACTGATATCTCCATTAGGAATTCAGAGTTCTGATGCGATGGCTGTCAGTGGAGCTTCAAAACATGTCCACCATCTTTTAGGTCTAGCACAGTCCAGAAGGAATTAAGACTCACAGCTGTGACAGGGGAAGGCAGGACTGCCCAGTGAGAAGGGGCAAGATGGGAGTCTCCCATTCCACATTTGGGAGCAGCAAACTTGCTTAGAGGGCACGGAGTGAGCTAGCTTTGGGTTCTCCCGGGGTATGGCTGCTGACTTACTGCCAGCGCTGCCAGCATCTTCTATTCAAATGTGATTTTGGTTTTAAACGCAGTGTAAGGTAGTCTCTATGGGAGTACAGTGGTACCTCGGGTTAAGTACTTAATTCGTTCCAGTGGTCTGTTCTTAACCTGAAGCACCACTTTAGCTAATGGGGCCTCCTGCTGCTGCTGCACCGCCGGAGCACGATTTCTGTTCTCATCCTGAAGCAAAGTTCTTAACCCGAGATACTATTTCTGGGTTAGCGGAGTCTGTAACCTGAAGCGTATAAAACCTGAAGTGTATGTATGTTGTTCTGTATGGGGCAATGACAATAAAGATTGTCGTATCTGCCACCTGAGGCAAATGCTGATTGTTGCCTAATGGTAAGGCCAGCTCTAGGATGCAATGCGAGCAGGAACGAAAGTCATTTAGGAATGGATGTATGGGGGAAGAATCAGTTCTGGATGAGCCCAGCAGGGAAAGGAAACTAAGAAGGCCTGTTTCGGTTTTTGAAAACCTAAGAAAACCTTGTTTCAGTTTTTAAATAGTTTGGTAGTCTACGGCTGCTGGGTAAAGTTTGTTCCTTCTAATCCAGCCTCCGTGGACCATTTGCAGTCCTGCAAATACTACATGGGAGGTGGCAAAGCTGTCAACCCAGCACAGTGTGTCAGTTTCCTTCTTCAGCTAAATAACCTGCCTGTCTCTCCTTTCTTTCATTTTGTATTGTAGACAGAGGAGGACCGGAAAAACCTCGTCCGTCTCCAAGATCTGGTGGATAAACTCCAGTTGAAAGTCAAGGCTTACAAGAGGCAGGCTGAAGAAGCGGTAAGCATGCAACCTTCGGGGCTAGCGTCCTTCAGCCCTGGGTCGTCGTCCCCAGACGGTGTTGGACTACAACTCCCATCAGCCCTAGCCAGTTTAGCCGACAGTCAGGGATGATGGGATATGTAGTCAAAGCAACATCTGGGGGACTCAAGGCTGAGGAACACTCTCCTAGGCTCCCTCTGGCTCCTTGACACCTGGGAGAACTCACCATGACCTGCCTCCTACGTGGCTCACATAGGAACACAGAAAACTGTCTTATACTGGTATTGAGATCAGTAATGCCTGCAATTTCTGGCAGCAGCTCTCAAGGGTTTCAGACAAGCATCTCTGCCATCCCACCCAGAGATGCTGAGGATTGAACCCTGCGCACAAGGCAGGTGCTCTAACCACTAAGCTCCGCATCCACTCCTCGCTTCTCCATTCCCCATCATTATTCCCATTTATGTCCCTCAATAAATGGGCCTGTGGGTAAGCATTTTGCGGTCACTGTGGGCAACTGCGGAGAGCACTTCCATCTTCCCCAGATTCCCCCCTCGCGCTACACGCACTCAGAAGTATTATCTTATTTCTTGTTTACGCCTCTCCCCACCCCGTCCCCGCTGACAGGGCAGCCGAACGGGGAAAAAAATGACAACAGAAGCAAATGAAAATCCAATATCCAATTCCATTAGAATCAGAACTTGTAAGCGGCGTAAAATCAAATAAAACCACATGTCAGCAGGATGTAAAATGACAAGATTAAAAACAGCCAGACTGTTAAAATCAACCGTCACCTGCTTTAATGCCTGCTGGGGGGAGAAAAGGAAAAAAAGGAAAGAGGTTTTTGTTTCGTTTCTGTTAGTTAGTCAGGACAGAGGTGGTTTTTAACCATCTTTCCAGAGGAGGAAATCCCATTCTAGGGGCGCCCATGCCGATAAGGCCCTGCTCCTCCTTTGATGTCTGTCTCAAAGTTCTGACAGATAGGAGGAGCGAGGCTCATCCAAGGGTCTTTATTGTAGGGCCAGGGTAGGCAACATTTTTATTTCCCCGTTGAGGGCTGAATTCCCTTGAGGAGAATGCATCAGGGGCTGCAGATTGGCAGTGGGCAGGGCTACGACAACAGTGGGCGGTGCTGGAGAAAAATGGGGCAGAGCCTCCCCTTCCATCCCTTTTCCTCCTCATCCAGCAACCTGCAGGGACAGAGTTTCTCCCCACTTGCGATTCCAGCGGCTAGCAATTTGACAGCGGAGGTAGAACCTAAGCCTTTCGTCTCCGGTAGACGCAGACAGCCTTACCCTCCGTGAATTTTCCAGTTCTCTTCTAAAGCCATCCAAGTTGTTGGCCGCCGCTAACCCCTTGTGGCAGGGAGTTCCGCAGTCTGCACCGTGCAAAGAAGTTTCTTTCATTTTGTCTCGCATCTCCCAACATTCGGCTTCGTTTGATGCCCCCTGGTAGGACGAACTATCTTTAATACACCATCCCATTGTGATTTCGCCCCATCTCTTTCTCTGCCCCACTAATCCAGGAGGAGCAGGCCAACAGCAACCTGGCCAAATTCCGGAAGGTTCAGCACGAGCTGGATGAGGCCGAGGAGCGGGCGGACATCGCCGAGTCCCAAGTCAACAAGTTGAGGGCCAAGAGCCGTGATATTGGGGCAAAGGTGAGAAACCTCTGGTGTGTTATCGCTCCTCTCCAACTCCTGTAATTTCAGTTTCTTCCCCCCTCCCACCTGATATCTGCATTTCTCCACTGACTCCTCCTTCCTCTCTCCCTGTCCCCTTGCAGAAAGGTCTGAACGAGGAGTAACTCCTTTTGAAGATCTGATGACCCCCATCCTTGAATCACACGTGTACCCCCAGCTCCACACCTGAAAGGCAGTGGAGGACGCTTCACCCCGCTCTGTATATCAGCACGGCCCTGAAATGTAGAATAAAGGCTATCAAACAGCTATTGCGTTCCGTGTGTCTCCGTACGTGTCAGGGGCTATTTGCCAGAGTGGTGTATGATATAAAGGCTTGCAGGGTACAGTGGTACCTCGGGTTACATACGCTTCAGGTTACATATGCTTCAGGTTACAGACTCCGCTAACCCAGAAATAGTGCTTCAGGTTAAGAACTTTGCTTCAGGATGAGAACAGAAATCGTGCTCCGGCAGCAGCAGGAGGCCCCATTAGCTAAAGTGGTGCTTCAGGTTAAGAACAGTTTCAGGTTAAGAACGAACCTCCGTAACGAATTAAGTACTTAACCCGAGGTACCACTGTACATGCGAATGAATGCCAGTTGCTGGAGGCAAGCCAAGAGAGAAGGCGTTTTGCTAAATCACTGTGCTGGAGCTAGAGGAGCCTTTTGGTCTGGTGCTGCAAGATCACTTAAAAAAAAAACCAAACTGCGAGCTGCAATAAAATGTTGCAGCATGAAGTGCTCCAGCTCTGTCCTCCAACCAGCTGAGCTCCACCGCCCTGCCCCGGAAGCACCATTCCATTCACTCTTCCCCTGGTTTTCTTTTGCTTCATTTCCCAGCAGATATTTGGTTGTTAGTGGCCACAAAGTCTGCCGAGTCCTCCCTGAGTTTTTCTTTTTAGGGATTACTTCCTCTTTAGTAGTCCTCCCCCCCTAAAGATTTTCTGTTGTCCTTCTGCAAATTTGCGGTTCCCCCTAAACATGATGATACTGCCTGGGTTGTGTTTTTGTGTGTGTGTTTTTGTTTGGGCTTCAGAAACAATGGCACTCATAGCCTAAACATCAGAATTATAAGGAATAATCATGATTTTACTAAGCATTTAGTGGCACGAAAGGTGAATTGCTGCTTAATAATAATAATAATAATAATAATAATAATAATAATAATAATAATAATAATTGTACCCTGCTCATCTGGCTGGGTTTCCCCAGAGTACAAGGGGGTGAAAATCTGTGCCCTGACGAAAAGAGACAATCTCTGGGCTCATCCAGACGACCTGTTTATACCCCATTTCTCCTGTTTTTTTAATTGCACAAAGCTTACACAGCTGTCAGGCTATTCCCGGTATTCACTGAGTGTTGCTTCTGATCTGTTTGCGGGGTATTTATATGTATTCCCATTCGTCATTCGTTCGCCCCACACTTTCCAACGTATGTTCCCATCACTGCAAGAAGCCCTCTCTCTTTTTAAGAGGATTTGTGGCACTAGGGGGACAGAGCCCTTAAATCCATCTTAATTGTGCAAACCCGAGTTTCCGGATATGTGTCTGAATCTCTCCATGCAAAATGCAGCCTGGAGACGCCCTCTGTGTTGCAGCCCTGGTCCTCTCAGGACAGCACCCTCGGCCAACCCCTTCTCTCTGGGCAAGCCTGCCTCTCCACTGATGTAGAAGCACCGAATTCACAGCAAAAGGCAAAGTTCCCTTTTGTCCAAAGTATCCAGAGTCGGTGTTTTGCCCAGTTTTCTAGCAGTATCTCAAGCCCCTTCCTGAACAACGGCTGCCACCTTGTGGCTTTCACCGGTTATTGGCTAATTGGGCCTAATCTCTTTCCTTGTAAGGAAGAGAGATTTGCTAAAACGATGCTTTTGAATTCTGGTGCTGGAGGAGACTCTTGAGAGTCCCATGGACTGCAAGAAGACCAAACCTCTCCATTCTGAAGGAAATCAGCCCTGAGTGCTCACTGGAAGGACAGACCCTGAAGCTGAGACTCCAATACTTTGGCCACCTCATGAGAAGAGAAGACTCCCTGGAAAAGACCCCGATGTTGGGAAAGATGGAGGGCACAAGGAGAAGGGGACGACAGAGGACGAGATGGTGGGACAGTGTTCTCGAAGCTACCAGCATGAGTTTGACCAAACTGCGGGAGGCAGTGGAAGACAGAAGTGCCTGGCGTGCTCTGGTCCAGGGGGTCACGAAGAGTCGGACACGACTAAACGACTAAACAACAATAACAGGGTCACAATCACACCATACAGAATTCCGGGAGCTGTAGTTTGTTAAAGGAACTGAGAGTTGTTGGGGGGCCCTCTTCCCCTCCTAGAGCTACAATTAACAAAGTGGTTTAACGATCAACCCCTCTTCCTAGGGGACTCTTGGAACTGTAGCTCTGTGAGGGGAATGAGGGGTCTCTAAGCTGCTCTCAGCACTCTTAACAAACTACAGTTCCCAGAATTATTGGGGGGCGGGGAGAGCCACGACAGTTTAAAGTGGTATCATAGCACTTTAAATGTGTAGCACGAATGTGGCCTGAATTCTACTCAGAGTTAGACCCATTGGAATCAACGGACCTTAGTCATGTTCATTCTTTTTAGTGGATTTACCCAGTGGGGTGCTAATATTGGTTATAACCCTGACTTTGAGGCTTAGCTTTCGATTGATTAAATTTGTGTGTTGGGTGTCACTAAAATTCCTGAATTGATTTACACGCAAGTAAAAAAGAATAATGCAGACATTAAAAAAGATCTAACAGTATAATTGTGGCAGCCCCTAAATTGTGGAATTCCCTTCTCCAAGTGGTGTGCTTTGCATCATTATATAGTCTCCATCACATGCTGAAAGCACACATCTTTACCCTTCCTGGACTTGGATATCTAAGATTTATATTTTCTTTGCGATAGTTTTGAGCTTATTTTTAAGTTGCTATAACGCTGGACTGTATCTCTGGGTCTTTAAAGCAAAAGGTGGGTAAGAAATCAGATAACTGATAATTTCAGGTGCACTATTTGAATGTCTAGAGCAGGTGTCGGCAAGGCTTACCGGGCACGGGCCGGATCACTCCCGCGGAGATCTTCCGTGGGCCGGGCCGGTGCAGCGCGACGCCAGAAATCACATCTGCGCATGCCCAGAGGCCAAAAATCGCTTCTGAGCAGCAGTGACTGAGCAGTCAGACCTCACCTGGAGTACTGTGTCCAGTTCTGGGCACCACAGTTCAAGAAGGACACTGACAAACTGGAACGTGTCCAGAGGAGGGCAACCAAAATGGTCAAAGGACTGGAAACAATGCCTTATGAGGAACGGCTAAGGGAGCTGGGCATGTTTAGCCTGGAGAAGAGGAGGTTAAGGGGTGATATGATAGCCATGTTCAAATATATAAAAGGATGTCACATAGAGGAGGGAGAAAGATTGTTTTCTGCTGCTCCAGAGAAGCGGACACGGAGCAATGGATCCAAACTACAAGAAAGAAGATTCCACCTAAACATTAGGAAGAACTTCCTGACAGTAAGAGCTGTTTGACAGTGGAATTTGCTGCCAAGGAGTGTGGTGGAGTCTCCTACTTTGGAGGTCTTTAAGCAGAGGCTTGACAACCATATGTCAGGAGTGCTCTGATGGTGTTTCCTGCTTGGCAGGGGGTCGGACTCGATGGCCCTTGTGGTCTCTTCCAACTCTATGATTCTATGATTTTCAGTGTCTGGGCATGCGCAGAAGCGATTTCTGGAGCCACAGAAGAGAGTCTCCGTGACGCGCTGTGCCCGTTTAGCGCAGTGTGCGGGACTCGGCTCAGTTTGGGGCGGCTCGTGGGCTGCTTCCGGCCCATGGGCCTTAGGTTGCCAACCTCTGGTCTAGAGCAGGGTTCCAAAGGCCAGTCCTGGCCCTCCAGCGCACCCCATTTGGCCCACAAGGCATTTCCCCCCAAATTACACCCACCCACCAGCTGATGTCAGCTGAGGACAGGGTGAAATCTAGCAGGAAACCGGCTGGCTCAGATGAGGGAGCAGACATTACTATCATTTTAAAAATTGTGTATTGCTCTTCATCTAGGGTCACAGAGCGGTTCGTGTCACAATAATAGAAAATGAGAATGCAAAGTAATAAAACAGAAACAATCTGCAAGCACAATTAAAAGGCCATAGCATGTTAATCAGCTAAAGGTCTGGTTAGAGAGAAACGTTTACGCCTGGCGCCTAAAGATATGTAATGAAGACGCCAGATGAGCCCCTCTGGGGACAGTTGAAAGTGAAGCTAAACTCTGCAAAAGTCCCCCTCCTGCTCTTAGGGGGATACCTGGTGCATTGGTCCTCAGCATCCCAAGGATCACAGATTTAATCCCTACTTGTCAGCTGATTAACGGGGGTTAAATCCTGCTCAGCCCAGCATTCCTCTTTGAGCCTCAGGAGGCTCAGGCAGGAGCCTGACAAGGCTGCCAGGAAGCCCTTTGGCGAAGGCGCTTCCAAGCAGTTTGGCATTCCTGACTGAGCCTCCGAAAACAGCAGCTGTGGGGCTTTGCGAGAGCCCTTTGCAAAAGCACTTTCAAGCAGCCCGGCGTTCCTCTCTGAGCCTCGGTTCTCAGAGCTTCAGGTAGGAGCAGTGGGCCAATGAGATCTGCAACCCAGCGACACCCAGAGACCTACAAGCACCCCACCCCAGCTATAAACCTGCACTTGTGATTCCTGCGGCGCTTTGCCCCCAAGTCACAGCCCTTTGTGCAGAAAGCCTATAAGTCCCATGCTGTATCCAAACCACAGATTGGTGCCAGCCTTGTGACAGCAGGAATAGCCTTTCGCCAAATCACAGAGGTGGAAGGGTCTCAAAGGCCCTTTAGCCTAACCTTGTTGGCCAACACAGGAAATCCTCTGCAAGGCGGGCCTTCTGCTTAAAAAACTTAGTGAAGAAGAACACCACTACCTTCCAACACAGTCTGGGTGGAGAGGGACATTTATGTGCATTTCTGTTCTCCAGTATGCAGCAGTTTCGGATACATGCATGCCATACATTTAAAGCACACAGCTTCCCCCCACCCAAGAATCCTGGGAGCTATAGTTTGTTGAGGATGCTGGGAATTGGAGCTCTGTGAGGGGTGGACTACAGTTCTCTCTCACCATAGTCATAATGGATGACTATGACCTTTCATACATTGCCGAACTACAACTCCCATCAGCCCCAGCAAGCATGGCCAATGGCCAGGGTTGATGGGAGTTGTAGTCCGGGAATACCAGAAAGGCCAAAGGTTCCCTGCCCTTAGTGGGTTGATTGTACCAGTTGTAATCAGCTTAATTGGTGAGTGAAATCTGCATGTATTCACAGCAGAATGAACACAGAAGTCCCCCACCTTCTCTCACCATAGCTGAACTTGCTGTAAAGTTTGGTGGCAGTGGTGACAAAGCGGTTGCTTCTCACACCCACCCACACAGCCCCACCCACACACCCCAGAATTAACTTGCGGAACTGCCTGCCACATGAAACTGGTGGTGGGTGCTAGCATGGGAGTCTTTTGAAGGGGATTAGGCAAATTCGTGGACAACAGGTATGCTGATGGCTGTTATCAATGATAGCTAGCTAGATGAACTTCCATGTTTAGACACAGTGTAGCTCTGAATTTCAGTTTCAGGCGTGCAACAGCAGGGGAGGACCCCGCTTGTGTGCATCCTGGAGGCATCCAATCTGCCCCAGTGAAAAGAAAAACCCTGACCTTTGATCTAGCAGGACCCTTATATGAACAAAAAACAGGCACCCTCTTAGAAGACACATTATGTTAACAGGCACTGCTATTCACAGCTCTTTCAAACATTTGCATTCAAAACAATTCACACTTTTCTTTTTAAAAAATCAGATGCTAAGCTTGTCAAGTATCATAGCTATCTGTACTGTTCCTGTAATAGCTGGTTTGCGACGTTTGTATCTACAGTACAGTGGTACCTCGGGTTACATACGCTTCAGGTTACATATGCTTCAGGTTAGAGACTCTGCAAACCCAGAAATAGTGCCTCAGGATAAGAACTTTGCTTCAGGATGAGAACAAAAATCTTGCTCTGGCGGCACCGCGGCAGCAGGAGGCCCCATTAGCTAATGTGGTGCTTCAGGTTAAGAACAGTTTCAGGTTAAGAACAGACCTCTGGAACGAATTAAGTACTTAACCCGAGGTACCACTGTATATATTTTTGTTTGTGCTGAGAATTGAAACCATGAAAATAGAAATAAAAGACAGCTGCTTGGTTAATCCAGGGCATTCCTCCCCCCCTTTAATCGACCCAAATGACAATCAATCAATCAATCAATCAATCAGATTGAAGGAATAAACTGAATAATGGAATAAGCTAGGCTCACCGACTGTCTGGGAAAGTCCTGATTTGGGGAGTCTCAGGAGAGAGAACTGGAGATTTTCCCCTACTGTAAATGAGACTCGCCACCCTGTTTCACACCCAGCAGAAAATTCCCATCAAAAAATTTGTTGGGGATGCAAAAGGAAAGGCGAGGGGCGTGTCAGCTGCTGAACAAAAGGCAGATTAAAATATGCATATGTGCAAATGAGATTAGGCCAGGCTGGTAGGTGCCTAAAAGGGATCAGAGGCATTAAGCCCAATATTCAGGGAGATTAGAAGAGATGAAAGCACGCAGATGTATAGATTAGGCTGTCTTACGCCGGATCCCTTGATTAAACTGATTAAAATAGGTCAGCACTATTAAAATAGACTTGGGAGGATTAGAAGGGGGCTATTGATAGATATTGTTTTTAACAACAACAAAAAAAAAATACCCACGACGAGGCCATTCCTGGGAGAGTCTATCTGACTTCCTGAAACAGCTACAAAAATTGTACTGAAAAATTCCTCTCTGGGAAAATGTCCAGGCAGTTCCTCGCATCCTGGAGCAGCCCTGTTTCTGCAAGGGAGAAGGGGTGCCTTTGGGCTCTTCGCTCCGAGAAAGAAAATGGCGAGCAAAGTGTGACGCGCAGCTCGAGTGAGCGAGCCAAGCTACACACAAAGGCGGGGTGCATTTTCCAGGGGGGGGTCTGATCAGATCCCAGCCTCGCAAAGCGGCTCGGGGAAGGGCGGCGTGAGAAGAATGCCACGCCACAGGTATGAAGTTCATGGCATGTAATGCCTTAAGAGAGAATATTATGAAAATGATATACAGGTGGTTCATGACCCCAGTCAAGCTTGCAAAAATCTATCATTTGCCCGATATTAAATGTTGGAAATGTAAGGAAACTGAAGGTACATTCTTTCACCTTTGGTGGATGTGCCCTAGGATTAAGGCTTTCTGGGAAATGATATATAATGAATTGAAAAAGGTATTTAAATATACCTTCCTGAAGAAACCAGAGGCCTTTCTCCTGGGCATTGTCGGCCAATTGGTGCAAAAGAAGGACAGAACTTTTTTTATGTATGCTACAACAGCAGCAAGACTACTCATCGCTAAGTATTGGAAGACACAAGATCTACCCACTCTGGAAGAATGGCAGATGAAGGTGATCGACTACATGGAATTGGCTGAGATGACTGGCAGAATCTGAGACCAGGGAGAAGAGTCGGTGAAAGAAGACTGGAAGAAATTTAAAGACATTCATTAAATTAATGAATGTTAGAAAGATGTTGCATAGAAACTAAGCGGTTTCCAGCTGTAATGCTTTAGGAGATATGAAAAAAGGATTATAAATGGGTAAAAGTTTAATGGTAAGGATTTGCTGAACTAACAAACTGAAATGGAATACAAAGAAGGGAAGTATGAGGAGGTCGGAGGAAATAAGGGTATGGAAGTTATGCTATTGAAAATTAATGTGTGTTTTTAACTGCTTATAATTTTGTATGTTTATTTTTTATTTTTTCTTATATCCAAAAATTCTTTCAATAAATATCTTTTTTTAAAAAAAGAGAAGGATGCCACGTGCCCTTAAATCGCAGCCTTGCCCCCTACCCCCAAAACAACCCCCTCTCATCCACAGGCGCCTACCTGTCCCGCTGCCTACCTGTCCCACTGAGATTCCTGCAACGCAGGGGGTTGGACTGGATGACCCTCGGGGTCCCTTCGGACTCAACGATTCCATTCGTGTCATTCGGAGCCCGCAATATTTCTGCCCGGGACTCTGCAACAAGGAAAAGTATTTCACTTCCCAGCTCCGTGTCAAGAGGCAGGGCAACTCTGAGCTCGATATTGTGAATAATAAACACGAAAGAGGCCCCCAACATATTCACAGCTGGCTTGGGCCTGTAAGCTCTGTGGTGGGATATCTGCCTTGCACAGCGAAAGTCCCCAATGGCACCTCCTGGTAGCTCTGGGTGATTTCCCGGCCTGAAACCCTGGCAAGCGGCTGCCAGCCAGTGTAAGCAGTGCTGAGCTAGATGGACTCTGCATAAGGCAATTTCCTATTGATGAACTTCCTTATGTGTGTGGGGGGGGGGACGGGACCTGTCTGACCCTAGCCTTGGCGAAGACTTGATGTTTTCATCCCCCCAAAAGTTTTTGATTTGAGTTTCCATCGAAATGAGGCTGTCTATTAATGTTTTAATGTTGTATTTTAATCTTGTTTTTAAGTTGTATTTCAATCAATTTGTTTTTATATCGGGTGTTAGCCGCCCTGAGCCCGGTCTGGGCTGGGGAGGGTGGGGTATAAATAAAATTTATTATTATTGACCTCTTTTGGGAGCAGGATGCTAGGCTAGAGGGACATTTGGTCTGAACCAGCTCTTCTTGCATATTATTTCTTATCAATGGACATGGGGCCCATCGGCCAGTTCCACTGCTAAGAGAAGGGGCCACAGACTGGCTTAATCCATACGGTGGATCCTAGATAACCTTCTGGTTCCTGGAGGTTGGGATTAACTCCTGGACTTACCTCAGCCATCCAAGCAGTGTCTGTCGTACTCCTTCAGGGTGCTGTGGGGACGCGGGCAGTTCCTTGGTCTTGCAGAACGGCTGTGTGGCCGAGTTTTCTCTCACCGTTGCTGCCATCTTTACCTCCACCTGTTGAGAGTCAACAATGAGGGACACGCCTTCTCCTGCTTCCTCCACCCTCTCAGGTTGCAGGGGGTTGGACTAGATGACTCTACGATTGTTGTTACGGGACTTATGGTCTGTGTGTGTGGTTTGGGAGCTGCATGGTCAGGGAAAAAACAATGCTGTCCAGGGTTGTAAAGACTGCGGAGAGAATAATTGGGTGCACTCTTCCCACCTTGGATCAAATCTATGCTTCCAGGTGCCATAAGAAAGCTGCAGAGATGGCGCAGGATAGTGCGCACCCCGGAAATGATCTCTTTCAGCTTCTGCCTTCTGGAAGAAGGTACAAGGTTATAAAGACTAGGATGAGCCGCCTGAGAAACAGTTTCTACCCAAATGCGATTTTGGTTTTAAACACATTGTAAGGAGCTTAGGACTTGCCGATCAGAAGGTTGGTGGTTTGAATTCCCGCAACAGGGTGAGCTCCCGTTGCTCGGTCCCAGCTCCTGCCAACCTAGCAGTTTGAAAGCACGTCAAAGTGCAAGTAGATAAATAGGTACCACTGTGCCAGGAAGGTAAACGGTGTTTCCATGCGCTGCTCTGGTTCACCAGAAGCGGCTTAGTCATGCTGGCCACATGACCCGGAAGCTGTACGCCGGCTCCCTCGGCCAATAAAGCGAGATGAGCGCCGCAACCCCAGAGTCGGCCACAACTGGACCTAAGGGTCAAGGGGTCCCTTTACCTTTAAGGAGTCTCTATGGGAGTATATTGTATTTAAAAATGGGGTACCAGAGTTTTTAGGGGGCTAACCAGGCTGGGATAGCTGGGATAGCAGGCTTGTTGGTTTTTGAATGTCTGATGTAGATTTTTCAATTTCGTCGTTCTGTATGGGACAATGACAATAAAGATTATCGTATCATCGTATCGTATCGTACCCGGTGGGAGGGAGCTGTCGGGGAACTCCCTGTTCAAAACTGCCTCCAAGCAGCTCCCCAGGAAGACACCTTGGTTATAAATGCAAACATCATTAACTTCAGGCAGAAAGATAACAGCCTAATCACAACACACGTTTAATGTCCACTTAAAAGTGCATTAAAACATTGATCAGCACCAACAGGATAATGAATCTGAATCTCCCAGCACCATCTCCTTAACCGGCGATGTTGCTCTCTTAAAGTGCCTATAGACAACAGGGAATGGAGCTATCTTCCTGGCCCGTGTGATAAACTGCTCTGTGTAGCTCCAAAGCTTGCCTCTTCTTGCAAGCTTCATACACCAGCTCTTCTTTCTCTCTGTGTCTTTCTCCCAGGCAAGCTGAGCATCTTGTGGGGAATGGAAAACAAAGGGAGCTCAAAATATTTCCTTTTTGCACCAAAATGCCTCTTTTTCCCAATAGAAAATCTCTACGCCATGGTCCAAGATGAATGCTACTGAATAAGTTCAATACAGATATATTGACAAAAGAATTGGTCTTGTATATGGTCTCGGCAGCTCAAATAGTCATTGCAACTCAATGGAAAACAACCCAGAATCTTACCACTCGCTCTGGAATATAGCAGTAATGAAGAAAACTACTCATAATTTGAGATTTCAACAGGGCGCTTTTTATATCATTTGGGCGGAACCATCATTTTCAAGACAAACCTCATCACAAGCCCAGAAAAATTGGAACGACGCTTGACAATCAAATCATGCCGATATTCTTTACTTGCACTTTTCCCAAACTTAACCCAGGCACAACTCATTCTACCCCTGCTTTATAGTTTTGTCTCTCATCTTTCGATTTCCATCTGCGGTTTTGTATACGTTACACAAGGAAATAATAATACATTTACAGAAAAGGAAATCTCTGTGCCTCCCCAGCCCAGCCCAGCCCAAATGTACAGCTTGATACATTTCTAGTATGCAAAAGTACCTGGTGGTCTGAGGGCTCCAGAACTCAATATTCCCTTGCCTCTTCTTGCTTGGGATTAATCTGACAGAGGAGGAGATGCTGCCCTGGCTGGCGAGGGGAGGGTCTTAGGTCGTGGGGAGGGAGGGGCAAGAGACAGCTGTGAGCTGGAAGAAAAGTGGGGAGCAATGTACTTGTCAGTCCTCTGCCTATTAATCTGTACCAGCTCCAAACTGATTCAGCCCCATGGAATCCCATGACTCCCATCTTGTTTTGTCAGTTTATTTATCTCTGCAAAATACAGTACTTACTTTGCACATACCATATTTTTCACTCTATAGGATGCACTTTTTCCCCTTCAAAACTGAAGGGGAAATGTGTGTGCGTCCTATGGAGCGAAGATGCCATAGCCCCGCGACCCTCTCCCGCCTGGAGAGGTGACGCGTGGCTATGGCAGGAGCCTCTCCGCTGCGCTTTTCCGCTGCTCCCTGACCTGCTCTTTGGGGCTGGTGGTGGGCTTCCCCCCGCCAGCCCCAAAGAGCAGGTCGAAAGGAACCTGAAGCCTGGAGAGCGAGAGGGGTCAGTGCACACCGACCCCTCTCCCTCTCCAGGCTTCCAAGGTAGCCGCCTGAACGCACCTTAAACGGCACCTTGTTTTAGAGGAGGAAAACAAGAGGGGGAAAGTTCCCCCCCTCTCTGTGCAGCGCCTCCTGCCGCTTCACTGAAGGGGCGCTGGGCAGAGAGGGGGAGATTTTTTTCCCCTTGTTCTCCCCCCTCTAAAACAAAGTGCGTCCTATTGTCCGGTGCGTCCTATGGTGCGAAAAATACGGTAAATAATAACCCATGCTCTGTACTTTTGCAACAAAGATGGAGCGAGGTTGTTTTCTCCTGCTCTGGCGGGCAGGACTCAAACCAGTGGCTTCAAATGGCAAGAAAGGGGATTCTGACTAAACATCAGGAATAACTTTCGGGCGGCAAGAGCTGTTCAGCCCTTGGGAAGTGTTGGACTCGCCTTCCTTGTAGGTTTTAAAATATATATATATAATTTTGATTAAGTTTTCTGTTTTACAACTTAAGATACTTGTTTTACCTCCTTAAGATATCAGTGACTTCCCTTCTTCTTTTTCAATGGTTCATTTACATATCATAAATCCCGGCATGTTTTACAAACACCATACCATTCAGTATTCCATTATTGCATCCATCAAAGCTATTGAATTTATCTTAATGCTGTCAGTGTTTTCAGCTGTACACAGTTATTTCCCACATATTCAATAAACGTTTTCCAATCTTCTCTAAACATGTGCTCTTCTTGTTCTCTCATTCCATATGTTAAGACTGCAAGTTGTGCACATTCTGTCAAGTTAAGTTGCCATTCTTTAGTTGGGACCTCGCCCGTTTCCCAGCTATCCCAACAAAACATGGGCCGCAGTAGTGGCATACATAAACAACCTTTTTTTGACACCTGGGGGGTTTCAGTCTGAGTTATCCCCAACAGATAGAACTCTGGTTGTTGTTTTGAAGTACTTTAAAACATTTTTTTTCAATTAGTTATGGATCATTTCCCAATACTCTTTTACCCTTTTGCAAGTCCACCTCATATGAAAGAACGTTCCTTCCACCTCTTTGCATCTCCAGCACTTATCTGATTCTCTCTCATACATCTTAGCAAGCCTACACCATCTGTGAATCATTTTCAGGTAGTTCTCCTTCAAAGAACCAGTGGCGTAGCGTGGGTTGTCAGCACCCGGGGCAAGGCAAGTAATTTGTGCCCCCTAACCCGTGGATTTGCGCCCCCTAACCCTAACCCCCAGACGTTGCGCCCGGTGTGGCCGGCCCCCCTGCACCCCCCACGCTATGTCACTGCAAAGAACAACACGCTGTAAACTTCAAGTCACTTTTCCAACGTTTTCCCCAGAGATTAACCTTGCTTGGAGGTTTTAAAGCAGAGATTGGGTGGCCATCTGCCATGGGCGCTTTAGCTGAGATTCCTGAATTGCAGGGGGTTGGATTAGACCAGGAGTCAGCAAACTTACTGCACCTCGGGCCGGTGTCTCCAGCGCCAACCGCGCGGTGGGCTGGAGGATGGGGGAGCGCGTGCCCATACGTGTGCGCACACGCTATTTCTGACGCACTTCCGGGTTGGAGAAGCACTGGAAATAGCTTGTGTGCATGTGCACAGGCCTCCTCCGCCCGGATGTGCACCGGAAATAACGCTTGAACATGCGCAAATAATGCTTGCACATGCGCACAAGCTATTTCCGGTGCTCCTCCAACCCAGAAGTGGGCAGCTGCGAAGTGCAGCGCTGGTAAGAGCGGGCAGCGGCAGCTGGTGGTGGGGGTCGCCGCAGGCCAGATAAACGAGTCCCTCGGGCCTTATCCAGCCTGCAGGCCTTATTTTGGGGACCCCTGGATTAAACGACTCTCAGGTTCCCTTCCAAGTCTACAAGTCTATGAACAGAAAGCAGCTTACCTGCAGACGGAGTGCTTACCAGCTGGAAAGGGCAGCAAGGTGAAAAGTGTGGAGAACCCCCCATTTACAAAATTCATAACCTGAGCTCGTGCCCACTTTGTTTCCCCCTTCCTAAGACATATTATTCTCTCTTCCTCCCCTATATGTGAGATTCCTTCATCAGGAACGTGTTCTTAAGTGCCCTTTGCTATATCTTACGGTGTCCTGGGCCCCAGGGCAACTGCTGAAGCTCTCTAGGCGGCTAGTCTGGCGCATTCAATACCTATAGTTTCGAAACGATTTGTGTTTGCCTCGCCCAGCCGTGCCATGATGTTCTCAGAGTCTTTGGGTCTAGCAGGTGCTCTAAATCTGAGAATTAAAACAAGGGCAACCCCAACCCCCTCCCTTCTCCACTCCTCCCTCCGAAAGACAGTTGTCTCTCTCTCGCCCAGCCCCCTGCTGACCCTCGTCTCTTGCGGGTTTGGGGCCTGGCTTAGAAGGCGTCAGGCAAGCTGATGGGAGGGATGAGAGGAAAACCAGAAGAGCCGGCTGGATCAGAAGCCCAAGACCCAGCGAGACCAGGATCCCGTTCTCACTGACTAGATTAAGGTTGCCAGACGTCCCCGTTTCCCGGGGACAGTCCCCGGATTTACAAATCAGTCCCCTGACAAAATCCATCTATTTAGTAGGAAGTTGAAAAGTGTCCCTGGATTCACTGAAAAAAATCAGGTAACCTTAGACTAGATGCCCACAGGAAACCTGCAAGCGGGACCCGGGCACAAGAGCATTTTAAAATTTGTAATTAAATTTGTATACCACCCTATACCCGCAGGTCTCAGGGGTTCACAAGATAGAATCGCAACAGCATAAAACGCATAATAAAAACAAGAACAATCCAACAATCCCACACCTACCCAACACATTTTAAAAGGGTGTTGGTTGGATGTCAATCAGCCAAAGGACTGGTTAAAGAGGAACGTTTTTTGCCTGGCACCTAAAGGCATATAATTTTCACTTCCTGCGGTTTCCAGCAACTGGTATTCAGAACCATTGCTGCCTCTGACCATGGATATTCAATAAACACACAAGACGTGTTCCTAGATAAATAAGGTATACTATTCATTGCATCAAACTGAAGTGACTCATAAAGTTCAACAAACGAACAAAGCAGAAGACCCAGTGGATCAGATCATTCTTCAGTCAGTTCATGCATAAGGTCCATCCATGTAATGGTGTCTATTCCATCGGTCTGGGTCCACTTTGCCTTATTTATCTAGGAACACAGCCGGTTACGTCTGTGTTCCTAGATAAATAATAGTGACCCACCTATATGACTGAGTTGCCCCAGCCACTCTGGGTGGCTTCCAACATATATAAAAACGTAATAAAACATTAGACATTTTAAAAAACCAAAACCCTTCCCTATACAGGGCTGCCTTCAGATGTCTTCTAAAACTTGTCTAGTTACTTATCTCCTTGGCTTTCAGGGGTCGCATAACTCCATACCTTCCAACATTTCTCCGGTGAAAATAGAGACGTCCAAAGGAAAAGCGGGACATTCTTGGATCAAATGAGAAACCGGAACGGCTTCTTTAAATCTGGGGCTGTCCCTGGAAATTAGGAACACTTGGAGGGTCTGGTAAAAGAGATCAGCAGAACTGGGATAAAGGTGGGATGTTCCGAGGCCCAACCTGAGAAACCCTGATGTATCTCAATGCAGGCTGTGTGGGGCTATTTTTTTGTGGGTGATGAGGATACTTGTCAGGGCTTGAGGATGGTTGTGGGGCACCGCTAGAGCAGGAAGAGGCAAGTATGGGGCAACTGAGCCTTCTGGTTCAGAGACAAGAGCTTGCCTCAGCCAAGCAAAGGAACGGAGTTCATGAGGTTGGGGGGCTGAGGGCCAGATTGGAGGAACAGAAGAGGGACCCGAGTTGTGGGTTTGGGGGCTCGGGACAGAAGGGGCCAGCAGAGACGGCTCTTGTTGCTGTTGTTTAGTCGTGTCCGACTCTTCGTGACCCCCTGGACCAGAGCACGCCAGGCACTTCTGTCTTCCACTGCCTCCCGCTGTTTGGTCAGAGAACACTATCCAACCATCTCGTCCTCTGTCGTCCCCTTCTCCTTGTGCCCTCCATCTTTCCCAACATCAGGGTCTTTTCCAGGGAGTCTTCTCTTCTCATGAGGTGGCCAAAGTCTTGGAGCCTCCGCTTCAGGATCTGTCCTTCCAGTGAGCACTCAGGGCTGGTTTCCTTCAGAAAGGAAAGGTGTGATCTTCTTGCAGTCCATGAGACTCTCCAGAGTCTCCTCCAGCACCAGAATTCAAAAGCATCCATTCTTCTTTATGGTCCAGCTCTCACTTCCAGACATCACTACTGGGAAAACTATAGCTTTTACTATACGGACCTTTGTTGGCAAGGTGATGTCTCTACCTTTTAGAGACGGCTCGGTGAGAGCTAATTCCCCATAGCAGGGGGCGGGGCACAGTTTTGGCGGCAGTGAGGTCAACTCAACCCAAATTCTGTTGCAGATGACATTAGGCTTGGATTGCGCAGTTGCATCTCTGCACCGACACCCTCTTTGTGCGTGTGTGCCCCCCTCCAAATCCCCGGAATCTCACACCTCTTCCTGGATAACAGTTGCACTCTTGTTTGGGTATCACCACTTTATACCAACTAAGTGGACATTATGTTCAGGGAACCGGGCCAGATTCAATTCCTCCAGCCTCTCTCCTGCGGATGCTTTTTCGCTAGCGCAGGAGGAGAGACAAAGGCCTCAAGATAATTAACTCTTCTCCTCCCCCCCCCACTGCAGCCACCCACCCCATAAGCTATCCCCTTCTTCTTTTTGTCTCGATATAAAAAGACCAGGATTCCAGAAAGCGAGCCAAGGCTGGGAAGCTGTCAACAGCAGCTGGGTGTGAAGAGAGATATTTGCCAGAGACAGGGAATGTAGCACTCCCAGATACCGACAGCAAGGATCCCAGCCTCCGACCCCTTGCTCCCCACATCCAACCCCCAACTAACGTGTGGCTCTCTCAGTTTCAATCCCCCCCAAAACCCCTAAATATCCCAACTAAAAGAGACAGACGTCGGCAGACAGCTATGACTTTGCTAGAGCGACATCCCTGCGAGGGAGAGAAGGTTACGACATTTGGGACTTTCCTTTCCTTTTTATGTTTTTATTCATACTTTTTCAAGTATATACATTTCATTAGTTTCACAATTGATTTAACATTTCGCAGTTGGACTTCCTTCCCCCTCTTACCGCAGATCCTTAATTTTAATTTTAAAAAAATATTTCCTGCATATCCAAATTCATTAAATTTGCTCATTTAATTATCTGCTTTCAATATATACTTTTATGAATCTGCAGGTTATTACAATAACCCTGCCAATGTTTTTATCTGTTTACAATTTTTTCTGTAAATATTCAATAAACCATTTCCATTCTTTTATAAAATGTTTGTTATCTTGATTTCTTATTCTTCTGGTAAGTTTCACCATTTCCACATATTCCATAAGTTTTTGTATCCATTCTTCCTTTGCTGGGACTTCTGCTTCTTTCCATTTTGGGGCGAGTAGCATTCTTGCTACTGTAGTAGCAAACACTACATGAATAAATTTCTATAGAATTTAGGTAGTTCTGTCCCTACAATTTCCAAAAGAAAAGCTTCTGGGGTTTTTTTGTGTGTATTTTTTTTACAAAAGTTATTTTGGGCTTTCCTGTTGGAAAATGTTAGATGTTTTACTGCGTTAGATGTTTAATGTTAGATGTTTTGATTTGTTCGAAGCTGCCCAGAGTGGCTGGGGCAACCCAGTCGGATGAGCAGCGTAAAAATAAAATATGAGATGAAATGAAATTCCTCTCTCACAATATTAGAGCTTGGTGGCATCCAGGAAAGCTAAATTTTGGAAGATTCAGGACAGGTGGAAGGAAAACTACGCAGCGCGTAACTGTGGAACTCCCTCCTGCAGGAGGTAGAGATGGCCACAAACTTGGATGGCTTTAAAATAGGATTGGACAAATTCATGGAGGAGAGGACTATGGTCAGAGGCAGCAACGCTTTCTGAATGCCAGTTGTGCTGGAAGGCTCTTGTGTTCGAATCCTGCTGGTGGGTTTCCAATAGGCATGTGGTCAGCCACTGTGAGAAGAAGAGGCTGGGCTAGATGGCCCCAGAGAAGGCTCATCCCATGTTGTTGTGTCTTTTTCACATTCCTCTCACGCACCTGTCCAGACAGACCACAGAAGCGGCCTGTAGGTCTCCAATAGGGATGTCAGGGGGTCGGGGAGAAATTCAAACTGCCCACTCAGAGAGCCAGTGTGGTGTAGTGGTTAAGAGCGGTAGTCACGTAATCTGGGTAACCGGGTTCGCGTCTCCGCTCCTCCACATGCAGCTGCTGGGTGACCTTGGGCCAGTCACACTTCTCTGAAGTCTCTCAGCCCCACTCACCTCACAGAGTGTTTGTTGTGGGGGAGGAAGGGAAAGGAGATTGTTAGCCGCTTTGAGACTCCTGAAGGGGAGTGAAAGGCGGGATATCAAATCCAAACTCTTCTTCTTCTTCTTCTTCTTCACTCCACACTTCCCAGAGCAATTCATTAAACAAAACCGCAGCTCTCATTCGAAATGGATCTTGCAATGTTGTTCTCCATCCGAAAAAAAGAGTGCAGAAATGTGAAACAGTGTGCATAAAAATGCAAACGTTTCCCTGTTTAATTTTTAAGCAGATTCACTTCCCTTCCCACTCCCGGAACTTGCAACACAAGGAGACAAAGCAAAACCTGGTCATTTATTTCTGAAAACAACATGCAAGCATGCATTGTACTGGGGAAACTTGATTTAAAAAAGAAAAGAAAAAAGTGTATCCCCCACAGGGGTGCATCCTGCCCTGTCATTCTACAACTTCTGGAGGATTCTGAAAACACACTTTATCCTGGTTTTTAACCCTTGAGGTGCATATTTTTGGGACCCAACCGATTGTTGTGACTGCGAGTTGTTTTTAAAACTGTTTTCAACTGTTTTCTTGAACCCCAGTTGATGGAAACCACAGACAAACAGTGTGCTGTTGTGCTCAGGCTGTTGTGGGTATCCCCAGGCATCTCTATATACTTCTTTTCTTCTACTTCTTCTTCTCTGGTGATCACTCGTAGCCGAGTAAGATTGTCTTCCATGAACACGGTCTTAACAGTGAGTCCGTAAGTGACTGTGGAGGCCAATTCTGGATCCACATGTCCTTCCACAGTGGGGATGTAGGTTTCCAGATGATAGTTGATCATGGTGAAGGTTTGCCAAATGTGCCTTCCTCCTAGCACGTTTCTGCCTTGCGTCCTGAGTTCGAGTGTCTTCAAAGCCCAGGACACCTTTGGCTGTTCTCCAACTGGAGCGCTCGCAAGCCAGTGTTTCCCAATTGTTGGTTTTATACTACCTTTTTTTAGATTTGCCTTGAGAGTTTTTAAACCTCTTTTATTGACCATCAGCATTACACTTCCCCTTTTTAAGTTTGGAATAGAGTAGTTGCTTTGGAAGACAATAATCCGGCATCCGCACAACATGACCAGTCCAGCAAAGTTGATGTTGAAGAATCATCACTTTGACACTGGTGATCTTTGCTTCTTCCAGTACACTGGTATTAGTTCGCCTGCCTTCCCAAGTGATGTGTAAAATTTTTCAGAGACACCATTGATGGAATCTTTCGAGGAGTTGGAGATGGCATTTATAAGTGGTCCATGTTTCAGAAGCATACAGGAAGGTTGGTAGTACAATAGCTTTGTAAACAAGCATTTTGGTTTCCCTGCGAATGTCCCAGTCGCTAGGTCTAGATGGGCCATAATTAACTCTTCCAGCAGGCTCTCCTTATGTAGGGTTGCCATATTTCAAAAAGTGAAAATATAGACACAAAAGTTATTAAGTTGTTGAGCTTTATTTGCAAGGGCTGAATACCAGCTATGTCTGGGAAATTCCAGATATATGGCAACCCTATCGTATGCCATTATTTATTGTTTTGCTAGTCGCTTTGTTTATTGTGCCTGGAATTCTGCTGCAACTTACTCCGGGATTACTCCTAATAGCCAATTTTTTTGGGGGGGGATTATAGTTACTAAAGACACACAGGTGCAAAGTCTCTCTGTATGTTCAGCAGAACCCCAAGCTTGGCCAAAGTTTGTAATATTTAAAAAAATCAACAGGCCGGCATAGTTGGCGCTTGGGTGATACAGAAAATGAGCAGAAAATGGGAATCAACAGCATCTTGTTCTCGCTCAAAGTAATGACGGTGACTTTGGTCTGAGTCATTTGCTGTCTTCTTGTGAAAGCCATGTGGCTTCATGTTGTATTGGTAACATGGGGGGCTGGGTGTTCCAGATAACATGATCCTTTCCTGCCCTTACCCCAAGGGACAAAAGAATGCATTATCCCACTCATTGGAACTCCCTGCCTGTTGACAACAGAAATTCACTTTCACTGCGCTCTTTTTGTGCTCTGCTTAAAAACGCTGTTGTTTTAGGCAAGACTATCCATTGTAGTCCATTTTGGGATGTGGGTGGTGCTGTGGTCTAAGCCACTGAGCCTCTTGGGCTTGCCAGTCAGAAGGTTGGCGGTTCGAATCCCCACGACGGCGTGAGCTCCCGTTGCTCTGTCCCAGCTCCTGCCAACCTAGCAGTTCGAAAGCATGACAACTAGATAAATAGGTACGGCTACAGCGGGAAGGTAAACAATGTTTCTGTGCGCTCTGGTTTCCATCACGGTGTCCCGTTGCGCCATAAGCGGTTTAGTCCTGCTGGCCATATGACCCAGAAAGCTGTGTGTGGACAAATGCCGGCTCTCTCGGCCTGAAAGCGAGATGAGTGCCGCAACCCCATAGTCACCTTTGACTGGATTTAACCATCCAGGGGTCCTTTACCTTTTACCCATCCATTGTAGTGAACGATGGTATAACAGAACAAAGAACACTAGCCTGAGGTACAAGACAAGGATGCCCTCTTTCCCCAATTTTATTTGTATTGGGCATTGATTCTCTGGCCAATATAATTAGAGAAGATGGAAATATAAAAGGAAAAATGGAAAACAGAAAATAAGCTTACTTGCATATGACACCTTGCTAACAATCGAAAATCCGTTGGAAAATACGCAGGTAATAAAGGCACCTTTGGAAAGAAAGAAAAAAGTCTATCCAGACATGTAGTGTGTTGACACATGCTTTAGTATTATCTTTAGCGCATCGTTGATTTCAATTATATTTTCTGAATGTTTCAAATAGTTGCCTTAAACTCCACCACCCCATTGCTTTATTCTTTCTGTAAACCACTCTGAGGTTTCGTTATAATCAAACCGTCCATAGTTCTTGCAAAATAAATAAATAAAAGCAGATACTCACTGGATCTGTATGTTACCAATGCAGTGTGCAACCAGACTGGGGGCAGTTCATCATGGAACCTCTGAGCATGTGCCGTGTGCCGTTCCCTCGCATCCGAGTCTCGAGGGCCATCTGACAAAGTGCCTGGCAGTCATAGGACAAAAATTCTGCATCAGGGAGTCACAACTTCTACAATTTTAAAAGGAGAAAGATTTATTCAATCTGAGAAGAAGCCAGAATATCTGTTTTAAGCCCAGGATACGCCCCATACGGCTTCTTTCAGTCTACGTCAGGCATCCCCAAACTCAGCCCTCCAGATATTTTGGGACTACAACTCCCATCATCCCTAGCTAACAGGACCAGTGGTCAGGGATGATGGGCATTGTAGTCCCAAAACATCTGGAGGGCCAAGTTTGGGGGTGCCTGGTCTAAGTTGTGTGTATTAATTTTGCCTTTTAATGCTCCAAATCACACTGAGATCTTCAGATGAGGGGCGGTATAACAATAAATAAAGTTATCCACCAGGAAGAGATGAATCTTGTGTACAGAAGGAACAAAGCAGAATAGACTGCAGTTTAATCGTAAATAAATTCAATGACAAATTATTCTGCTCCTACAACCTGTGGGGAGCTTTGCAGGATGGTTAAGGCCCACCTACCGGCCACAAGAAGATCTTCCTTGCCACCTCCTTTAACCGTGCCAGCGATGAGGACTAGAATCTTGCGGCAAAAGCAGATTCTGCTGTGGCAGAGGCACCACCACAGTTCCGCGGGATATACAAAGGGCTGCGGATGCGTCAGAACGAAATCGAGCCCTGCAACCTTGCGCTCCACCTGCCTTTGTCCTGCCGGGAGGCACCCGTCCCACTCAGCACCCCAGTCCAGCTGCTGCCATCCACCCCCACCTAAAAAGCTTCTTAGCTCTCACTTCCCTGGGCCTTTTGGGCTCCCCCCCCCCATCAGCCATTGCACGCCAGCACGGACCGCTTCCTGCCCCCTCCTCTGCGACAAAAGAGAGCCGGGCCCAGGAAATGATCCGAAAGCATCCTAGTGCCACAAACAAAACAGGTGTTAATCCCCAAACCTTGCCAAAACCTCCATCTCCCCCCTCCGGCCGCTTAATCCCACCCCTGGGCTTATCCTGGCTCCGAGCACCTGTCCCCCATTCCCCATCCCTCCCTCGGCCGGTCAACAATAGCAGCTGAGAATCAGCGCCAGTCAACAATGGCAGCTGAGAATCAGCACCCTGGTCAGAAAGGCCTTGGGAAGGCGTGAAGTTCCCGGGGGGGGGTGGAGGTAGAGGGAGAGAGCTAATTCCAGCTCCCCATCTCTGACCGCCCTCCGAGGCCCCCCGTTCCCTCAAACAACCCCCATGCTGTCCGTCCAAGGTCAGGGAAGGTGACCGGGGTGGTTTGGAGGGGAGGGCAGAGGTCAAAGCCAGATATTTCCCTCTCTCCCATCCCCCCTCCCCACGGCATTCTTTGAGCGTCATCCCTCCTTCGCAAGCGGCATCCTGTCCGAGCACCGGTGATGATTGGCAGCCATGCGAAGAATTGTAGGACCGTAGAATTGGTGACCAAGGGTCATCTAGTCCAACCCACTGCAATGTATTGCAGCTGCAAAAATTCATGGCCGTCGTACAGTTTTCAATCGGTGTGCATTCCTTCCGAAATCTTGCAGCTTTTCACACCACAGATGCTCCACAGCAGGACTCTACTGTATACCATCCTGTGTTTTTCTGAGCAAGGGAGGTATATAAATTTAATAAGTGATAAAATCATACGAGTTGCACTCTAAGTAAGACCCTGTTTGCGCCATACTGTACATGGAAAGCACTGTGAAGCCACTTTCTACAATCGTGATTCTACGATGGTATGATTCGTTCTATTCTACTGCATGTTAACAAAAAGGAAGAAGGAAAGTGCCACGTCAGCTAATGCCAGCAATAAGAATAATCTGTCATTCCTAGATTAAACACCTATAGCAGAGCTTTCCAAACTGTGTCACACGACATGTTAGTGTGTCGGCTGCAGTGTGTTGGTGTGTCGCACGAACGCTCCCTACACTCCTCCCAGGACTGGAAAGGGGTTAGTTTAACCTCTGGTTTGCTACTAAAACTGAACTACAGTGGTACCTCGGGTTACATATGCTTCAGGTTGCAGATGCTTCAGGCTACAGACTCCACTAACCCAGAAATAGTACCTCGGGTTAAGAACTTTGCTTCAGGATGAGAACAGAAATTGCGCAGCAACGGGAGGCCCCATTAGCTAAAGTGGTGCTTCAGGTTAAGAACAGTTTCAGGTTAAGAACGGACCTCCAGAACGAATTAAGTACTTAACCCGAGGTACCACTGTACTGTGTCGCGAAACGATGCAAAACTCAATTACTATGTCGCGAAATGGTGCAAATCTAAGAAGTGTGCCAGCAACATGCAAAATTTGGAAAGCTCTGGTCTATATTAATGTACAGCCTTTAGTGTCATCGTCCCAGAGGTCTGGAATGCTGTACCAGTAGACATTCAGCAAGCACATTCCTTTTCAGTTTTTAAAGGTCTGCTGGAAACTTATGCAGGCAATTGAAAGTACTGTACCGTCTTTCCATAATAGTTAGCTGCTTTCCTAATTTTTACATTGTAACATCGATGGATAATTGTTGCAAACTGCTGATTTTTAAAAATGCATATCTTTTTTTAAAAACAGATAATATGAGCAGAACTTGTGCCCCCCCCCAAACCCCTTGTTTTAGAGATATGCACTTTTAACACATGATTCCTTCCTTTCTCAGACTCTCCTCTCCATTGGCAAATTCTTCACCTTATCGTTGCATTGTCTCCCTCCCTGGCCTAGCATCTTCCTACACTTGCATAGACGTGAAACATGCTGTCATTCCAGCTCACTTCCCTGACGCTTATCAGCCACTGACAGCACCGAGCCTCCTGTCCCCCTCCCCTGAGGAATGTGCCTCCCTCCTCTGGGAATCAGGGGCTTCAGAGAGGAGAGGTTGTGGAGGGGGGAGGACAGTTGAAGGGATGAAGACGAGCGCCATTCATGGTCAGGCTGGTCCTTCGCGGAGCCATCTCTCCGAATCCTTGTCATCATGTCACTCACAGCTGCGACGGGCCTGTTTCGGGGGGGGGGGTGGAAGACTGGGCTGGGGGTGATGCTATTTCGGACAGGAGGATATAAAGGGATAGGGGTTGGTTCAAAGGCTCAGATCTTGCTTGGACTCCAGGCTGAGTTACCTCCGTGTCCTGGCGTAAGAGATTTCTGGTCTGGGGGTGTCCGGTGGGGCTTGTGGGGTGGGCGTAGTGGAGGGAATAAATTAATTGGGGGTCTCGGACGTGTGGGTCAGGAAAGGATGCGAAGGAAGTAAAATGTCTTTCGGCTGTAAATATTTTCTTCAAGCTGGACCCGGAATAAGAGGGCTGAGTTGCTGCTGAGGTCATGTAAGCACCATGTTCCCCCAAAGATTATTGAGAACTGTAGTTTATTTCAGGTGCTGGGAATTGCAGCTCTGTGGTGTGTGAACTACAGTTCCCAGGATTCTTTAGGGGAAGCCATGGGGTGAGAGTTTCAGATTGTAGTATAGCTGTGACCCTAGACGAGTTGGTCCATGTTTGCTTTTGTAGGGATCAACATTTATTTCTTTAGCAAGTTTGATCTATTATCTGAACAAATGATAGCAATAATCTGTAAGTGGCTTACATATTTGCGGAAGTGCCAGTGACCTCTCTGGCATACAGACACCTGCCTACTTACCTGTGTGGTTCAGACACACCTGGGTGCATCTCTCTGGTGTCTGTAGGCCAGGCGTACGGCAAGGGCAATGAAGTCCGGGATGAGCAAACAAACTGCGAGGATGGAGGTTCTGGTTTGTGGAAGTAAGCTTTTGAGTTTCACAGGTCTTTTTTCCGGAGTTCCAAAGGGGGCTTGGGGAAAATCTATCGGTCACCTACAAGGGTGAGGTGCGTGAAGAAAAGCTTTGTGGATGACGGGGCTTTTGAAGAAAGATGCTTGCTACCACCCACAAGGGGGCAGAGGGAGAGGCGAGTTAACAGAGAGGGAGGAGGTATTTATATATCATTGACTGAAGAAGGAGACAATATGGGGGGGGGGGCGAGTAGAGCTTGTAGTAAACAGGGAAGGAAAATGAAGGCAAAGAGAGGGCTCCGAGAGCACTGAGGACTGGAAACATGAAATTAACGCTTGGGCGGCGTGTGCACCACACATTTATCGCCGATTTCAAGCATGTTCCCACCCAAAGCAATTTTGTAGTTTACCCACCACAGAGCTGCAGGTTGCTGCCCCCTTAAGGAACTACAGTTCCCAGAATTATCTGTGGGGTGTCTGCTTTAAATGTAAACAGTCCAGTCCAGAGCAGTAAGAAAGTCCTAGGGATAGTAGAGGGTCCCCCCCCCCCCCAAGAGGAGGTGTGTGACATAAATCGAAGAAAGAAGAAAAATATTTTTGTGGAAGGCGACAAAGGAGGGCTAGAGGAGGGGTTGGAGACGAGTGGGTAAGGAACTACAGTTCCCTGTATGCATGGGGGGGGGAGCTTATGGGGAGGGGGCGAGTGAGGCCACGGCTCACAGTTGGAGCAGGGAAGAAGGAAGATGTTAGAGCATGGGTAGTCCAACTAAGGCCCGGGGGCCGGATCTGGCCCAATTGCCTTCTCAGTCCGGCCCGCAAACGGTCCAGGAATCAGTGTGTTTTTACATGAGTAGAATGTGTCTTTTTATTTAAAATGCATCTCTGGGGTATTTGTGGGGCCTGCCTGGTGTTTTTCCATGAGTAGAATGTGTCTTTTTATTTAAAATGCATCTCTGGGGTATTTGTGGGACACAGGAATTCGTTCATTTCCCCCCCCTCCCCTTCAAAATATAGTCCAGCCCCCCACAAGGTCTGAGGGACAGTGGACCGGCCCCTTGCTGGAAAACTTTGCTGACCCCTGTGTTAGAGGCTGGGTGGAGGAGTGGGTGACTGTTACGGGCGAAGAAAAATGTGGGGGTTTCTTGGATGGAAGGAGATGGGAGGCATTTATCCTCCCCAATAAGGCTATGAATGTTGTATTATTTTATTGTTGTTAGCTGCCCTGAGCCCGGCTTTGGCTGGGGAGGGCGGGATATAAATAAGTTGTTGTTGTTGTTGTTGTTGTTGTTGTTGTTGTTGTTGTTGTTGTTGTTGTTGTTGTTGGTTTTTGCAAGCCCTTCCCCTTCCACCCACCAACCTTTTGGCTCAGACTTTCCTAAGAGGCAGCTGCTCCAGCTGCTTTTCCCACTTGCTCAGCGAGAAGATGGCCAGCGACTGGTTCCTGACTCAAGCCTGACACTCATTCTTCCTCCACCAACTCTTTTTATTTCTTTTCTCAGACTCCAATCTTCCTCCTCCAAGGCTCTAACAGGTAGGATGACCTTGTCTCAACCTTTCTGTCGATTCCCCTCTGTATCTCCCCATATATGAACTGAATTGTATGAAATGAATTGTATAGGGGGAAATGTGTCTTATCTGCAAAAATGTGTCATCAGGCAAAAGCTCATTCAAGCATCTATTACGATAGATTCGCCTTAGAATGCTTATGAACTTTCATGGCAACTTTTTTTTTTTTTTTTTCACTGCAAACTGATACGGAAATGCAGAGAGCCAACTCAGCTATACAGCTGCAGATATAATGTTTTGTGTGTTTTGAGTGCATTATACAAATGTGTCACTAGATGGCAATGATGAGCTAATGGGGAATTGCATATGTGTTTTAAAACGTTTTTTTTAAAAGCATTTTCACAGCGTTTTTTTATATATGTCTAGATTCAGCGCTTAAGGCTGAAAAAAATAGAAACTGAGATATCATATATTAAAAGCACATCAAACCCCTACCAACAAATCGGCCAGGTAAATCTGAAGCCTACTATACTAAACATCTTCTGGATGACAAGTC
This sequence comes from Podarcis bocagei, assembly GCF_964188305.1. Taxonomy (NCBI): domain Eukaryota; kingdom Metazoa; phylum Chordata; class Lepidosauria; order Squamata; family Lacertidae; genus Podarcis; species Podarcis bocagei. The sequence continues at coordinate 51,200,612 of NC_138138.1, read as the reverse complement.
TAATGATATCACAGTGGCCGTGGCAAAGTTTCTTTCAGTAGTCATACGTATCAAAGATCATCATACTTAAGACTAAACAAATATCATCTCGGTCTCCCTCTCCCAGGCGGTTGTCTATATGAATCTGCATTTTATTCTGTGTCTATGTTACGGGTTTTTGGACCGCAATAAAGATGATGATGATGATGATGATGATTAAAAGCACATTTCCCACCAGCCCAGATAATCGTGGGAACTGCAGTTTACCCCTTGCAGAACTACAACTCCTGTAACAAAATACAGTTCCCAAGAGTCTCAGGTGTGCGTTTGCACGCTTAAAATACAGCGGTACCTCGGGTTAAGTACTTAATTCGTTCGGGAGGTCCGTACTTAACCTGAAACTGTTCTTAACCTGAAGCACCACTTTAGCTAATGGGGCCTCCTGCTGCCGCTGCGCCGCCGGAACACGATTTCTGTTCTTATCCTGAAGCAAAGTTCTTAACCTGAAGCACTATTTCTGGGTTAGCGGAGTCTGTAACCTGAAGCGTCTGTAACCTGAAGCGTATGTAACCCGAGGTACCACTGTATATGGTATGTCCACAGCTTGTGAGAAACTGGAACTGACAGATTCTCCCAATACTAGGCATGAGCAGGCCACTGAGAAACGATGCAGTACCTTCCACAAGTTGTTGGACTACAACTCCCATCATGCTGGTTGCTGGCGCTTATGGGAATCGGAGTCCAAGAGCCCTTAGAAGGTCACAGGCTCCCCATCTTTGCTGGAAAGTTACCGGGGTTGCTGGGTACCAGGAATGGCAGTCTTTCTCTTGGTTCTCTCATGCCCTCCCTGCCTTCTTCTGCTGCGCAGGATGGGTGACGCCGTGATGGCCGAGTTCGGGGCGGCGGCTCCCTACCTCCGGAAATCGGACAAGGAGCGCCTGGAGGCCCAGACTCGGATTTTCGACATCCGCACGGAGTGCTTCGTGCCCGACGAGAAGGAAGAGTTTGTCAAGGGCAAGGTCACAAGCCGCGAGGGAGGCATGGTCACCGTGCAAACCGAGAACGGCAAGGTCTGTGGCAAGGGGGGTGCAAAGAATTAGAGGACAGAATCACAGAATTGCAGGGAGGGACCCTAAGGGTCATCTAGCCTGACCCGCTTCAACGCAGGGTCTGGACTTTGCGAAAGAGGTGGGCAGAGACATAGGAATCTGCCTCATCCTGAGGGAGGGCCCACTGGTCCACCTAGTTCAGCGTTGTCTACACTGAATGGCAGAGGCTGTCCAGGACTGGAGGCACCAGGAATTAATAATAATAATAATAATAATAATAATAATAATAATAAATTTAATTTATACCCTGCCCTTCCCGGTTCAAAAACCGGGCTCAGGGCGGCTAACAACAAATTTAAAACGCTTAATTATAAAAGCAGCATAAAATACAGTATAAAAACATGAATAACAATAAAATTCAAAAATCAATTTAGGGGAAATAAGTATTAGATATTCCCCAGGGCCAGCTGGCTGAATTGGTCCTACTTGGGCCAGCGAGGAGGCAGGGGGAGAATTAGCTGTGGGGTCTCAGAACGGGGAATGTTCATAAAAAGGGGAGGGGGAGGGAAGGGAAATAAAAGATCAGGCTGAATTCAAATTAAAGGCCAGGTGGAATAGCTCTGTCTTACAGGTTAAATCCTGCAGGGCCCTGGTCTCGTGGGACAGAGCATTCCACCAGGTCGGAGCCATCACTGAGAAGGCCCTGGCCCTGGTGGAGGATAGTCTGACTTCCTTAGGGCCTGGGACCTCTAAACTATGGTTGTTCATGGACCTTAAGGTCCTCTGTGAGGTATACCAGGAGAGGCGGTTCCTGGAACCGTCTGGGTGCAAAGCAAGAGCCCGTCCCCTAATGGAATGAGAATCCTTGGGGCTTGAACGGGGAAGAGCATTGCCAAGAAAGGTCGGGGGGCAATGGGCCAAGGAGGGGTTCATGTTTGTGAGGACGCTTGTCTGCAGCGAAGCCGAATATTGGAAGATTTGGGGCAGGAGGAAAGAATGTGCTTCTTTCTGCGGCGCATCATTAAACTGCGGAACTCACTGCCACAAGAGGCAGTGAGGGTTGCTCATCTGGATGGCTTTAAAAGCGGGTTGTGGACCAGTTTGTGGAGGACAAAGCTAACCATGGCTATTTTCAGCCTCTGCGGTCAGAGGCAGGAATGAGTACCGGTTGGCAGGAGAGGAGAGTGTGCGCTCAGTTGCCGCTTGCAGGTATCCCGTGGGCATCCGGTTGGCCACCGTGAGAACAGGATGCTGGAGGCGATGGGCCTTTGGCCCTGATCCGGCAGGCTTTTCTCACGTTCTGATGACTTTTGAGGAGAGCAGGATAGTGTAAAGCCAACGAACTGGCAATGTTCGACGAGGACAGCGGAAATGGGGCTGTGGCTTTTGCGTCTGTCAAAGGCCAGGACCCAAAAGGGTAAGTGGGAGGCTTAAAGGTCCGATGGGAATTGGCGGGTCGGGGTTTTTGATTGTGGGATCCGGACGATGGTTTCTGCTAACCCCCCCCCCCAGACAGTGACAGTGAAGGAGGCGGACGTCCACCAGCAGAACCCGCCCAAGTTCGACAAGATTGAAGACATGGCCATGTTGACCTTCCTGCACGAAGCGGCCGTCCTCTACAATCTGAAGGAGCGCTACGCCGCCTGGATGATCTATGTAAGTCCGGCGGGAGGGGGGCTCCCCGCCATCTACTTTCCCCAACCGGATGCCCTTCAAAAGTTTTGGACTAGAACTCCCATCAGCACCAGCCAGCACAGCTACCGTATTTTTCGCTCTATAACACGCACCCGACCATAACACGCACGTAGTTTTTAGAGGAGGAAAATCCGTAGGCATGCCACCCGTAGGCATTCCCTCCATAACACGCACAGACATTTCCCCTTACTTTTTAGGAGGAAAAAAGTGAGTGTTATGGTGCAAAAAATACGGTATCTTGTGACGGTGATTGTCTTGGTGCTGATGGGATTTGTAGTCTAGCTACTGACTGGGGCTGATGGGAATCGTAGTCCCCTTTGGTCAACTATGGTTTCTTTGCTAGATCTTCATTTTCCAGGGACGTCCCTGATTTAGAGAAGCCGGTTTCTGATTTCATCCTGGAATGTCCCACCTTTCCTTAGGATTTTCCTATTTTCATTGGAGAAATGTTGGAGGGTATGGAGCTATCTGACCCCTGAGCCGTCTAAAGACAATCCTGTATAGGGAAGGGTTTTTTATGTTTAATGTTTTATTATGTTTTTATATATGCTGGAAGTTGCCTGGAGCGGCTGGGGGCAACCCAAAAAGATGTATAGGGTATAAATAGTAAAATTATAATGATGGAATGGGGTGTCCCTATTTTCATTGGATAAATGTTGGAGGGTATGAAGCTCACATTTTATTCTATCTTGGTGTGTTCCTTTCAGCTTTTTGTTCCCTTTTCCTTTCTCCCCCCCCCCCCAGACATACTCCGGCCTCTTCTGTGTGACTGTTAACCCTTACAAATGGCTGCCGGTCTACAACGCTGAAGTGGTCGCTGCCTACAGGGGCAAGAAGCGAAGCGAAGCCCCTCCCCACATCTTCTCCATCTCCGACAACGCGTACCAATACATGTTGACGGGTACAAAGGATTTGTTGCCCTTGTGTGGGGTTTTTATTTTGTGTGGCAGCAGGGACACGTTTCTCCCAGAACCCTCCTGGCTAATCTGCTCCGGGGAATTGTAGCCCAAAACATCTGGGCGGTGAAAAGCTAGTCTAAAATCGCCTCAATGCAACTCATAATATGCTCAAATTCACTGCATTCCATGATGCGACAAGGTATAAGTGCCATTTTTAAATAAATAATTGGAGAACTGGGGAAACCCATAGCCTGTTTACTGAAGACATCTAACAATAGAACTTCCATGTTCCGAAGGACTCTATCTTTGACCACCTGATATTAAGGGTAAAAGAGGGGGGCAACTTTCAGCACCTTACCTTGCATGTGAATATTTCTGAGCAACCTCTGGTTAGTTGCTCAATGCCAGAGACATTGGTCCTCAATCTCAACCAGCATGGCAATTCTTACATTCTCTCTTTCCTTCCAGACCGAGAAAACCAGTCTGTCCTCATCACGTGAGTGCCTCAAAATGACCCCCTTCTCCCCATTTGGCATGTTGTGAAAATCCAAAGTATTTTCTGACTGCAGAAGCAGTTGCAGGCTTCCCCATCTGCCCGGCTGCCTCACCGTCGTATTCTGTCCTCATTCCAGCGGAGAATCCGGTGCAGGGAAGACGGTGAACACCAAACGAGTGATCCAGTACTTTGCCAGTATCGCTGCCATTGGCGACCGCAAGAAGGATGCCGCCAACACCAACAAGGTACCCACGAGCGATCGTGATCGTGTGCGAAGCGCAGGCCTTTCCCTCCTGCGCGAAGGCCTCCCGCCTCCTCTTCCAGCAGAGTAATGCTCTTAAATTCCTCTTGAAAGTCTGTAATGAGGAAGAGAGGCACAGGGAACGCATTCCACAAACAGGGAGCCACCACCGAAAAGGCCCTGTCACTGCCAGGCGGGCTGAGCCACCAACAAGGCCTCACCAGCTGATTGTAAGGTCCAAGATGGTTGATACTGAGGAAGGTGCTCTTTTAAACTATAGTTCCCAGGATTCTTTGGGGAAAGCCGTGACTCTCAAAGCCGTGGCTGGTCCATTGGGGTGGTACTGCCTCACTGACCTCAGCCTGCCCCCAAATGTCTCCCTTCGCATATCCAGCTCAGGAACCAGTTTCTTCCTCCTTAGTCTCAGTGTTCCCCTTTGGAGAACTCAGTTTCCCTGAGAGTTGCTTGAAACAAAGGCATGGATGTGAAGAAACTCTGGTTTCTGACATGCTAGCTTTCTTGCATGGGAATCCGTTCCGGGAACCCCCATTTCCATCCAAATTTTGTGCAGCCCAGACGCAGGTTTCCCATCTCAGGGAGAATTAGGCCCTTGGCATAGCTGGCTAAGGCCCCATTAACACCGTACATTTCAATCACAGAGTGACCCCAAGTGTTGTCTAGTCCAACTCCTTTTGCAGGAATCTCAACACACTGTCTCCCATCCAACTGGAAACCAGATCAGACCCTGCTTAGCTTTGCGAATGTGCCAGTGGTTTTATTGCTGCACCACTGGGAGGTCTCGTACTGCTTTGAGCCATCATGGCTTCCCCCAAAGAATTCTGGGAGCTGTGACTTATTCATGGTGCTGAGAGTTGTTAGGGGACGCCCCCCACCCCACCCCATTTCCCTCGCAATTATCTGGGAAGAGGGATTGGCCGTTAGACCACTCTGAGAATTGTACCTCTGTGAGGGGAATGGGGGTCTCCTTACAACTCTCAGCAAAGAGAGGCAGCTCCCAGAATGCTTTGGGGGAAGCCATGACTGTTCAAAGTGGGCATCATAATGCCCTAACCATGGAGTGCAAATGCAGCCTTGTGTTTAATCCAACATGGCAACCCCTGCAGCCGGAAAAAATTCCCCACAGCATGCTCTGAATTTCCCCACAGCAGACGTGGGATCTGAAGATGTGTGGAGGGGGTGGATTTAAGCTGCCCTAACCATTCACTCTGCTTTTTCAGGGGACGCTGGAAGATCAAATCATCCAGGCCAACCCTGCCTTGGAGGCCTTCGGCAACGCCAAGACCTTGCGGAACGACAACTCGTCCCGATTTGTGAGTGAATCTGGCTGGTTAGGGAGGCGTATGGAAGACCGCCAAATATCAAAGCCCTGCCTGCCTTCCGTCTTGAATCCCACAACTGGGTCACGCGTTTTCTCGTCCGCACCCCCTCACAAGACCCCACGTGAGATCACAGAGCCCCATATACATGCTTTTTTGAGGGGCTGTGCTCTCACAAGCCCTCAAAAACGTGCATTTTTGGGTGCTGTGCAAAACCGCCAGGTCAAGAAAAGTGCTTTTTTCAGGGTGAGATGTTGGCATGAAATCATACGAGATCATAACACCCAAAATGGCTGGCATGCTCTCACGGGGGGGGGGGGGGGCGGGGAGGATGTCCCGTTTTTTCCGCGATGCTTGCGGGGTGTGCGTCCTGTATATCAGCCTATGCCCTTGGGCACCTAGGAAGCTGAGTCAGACCAGGACTCCATCTAGCTAAGTATTGTCCACACTGACTGGCAGCAGCTCTCCAGGGTTTCCGGCTGGGGACACCTCCAGCCCAACCTGCAGGTGCCAGGGATCAAACCTGTGACCTTCTGCATGCAAAGCAACCCAAAGTGCAATGAAACATTGCTGTTGTTCTGTCTCTGGGTCTCACGTTCTCCCTCAAAATAGTTCAGAATGGCATTGTTGCCTAACACCCCTGCTAGGTAGGCTTGGCAGCGCGTAGAGGTAGCTTCTGCCTTACCCGAAGCCACCCCATGAATTTTACAGCTTAGAGGATGATTTGAACCCAAGACTTCTTTATCAGAGTCCAGCGCTCTCATATAGTCATGCCCTCCTTTTTCTGTCTAGGGTAAATTCATCCGAATCCACTTCGGAGCAACGGGAAAGTTGGCGTCAGCCGACATAGAAACCTGTAAGTCAGACTGCAAAGGGAAGTTTGATCGGTCCGTCTGATCTGTGCGTCCAGCTGTGTTTCAGTCCCCCCCCCCACACCCTGCAGCCATAGCTGTCAACCGTCCCTTATTTGGCGGAAAGTCCCTTATCCCAGCGCCGTGTCCCGCTGCTGTCCCTTACTGATGATGTCCCTTAAATTTCCCGGGTTTTAAAGGAAGCAGAACCGTCCCTTATTTGGCGGGAAAGTCCCTTATCCCAGCGCCGTGTCCCGCTGCTGTCCCTTACTGATGATGTCCCTTAAATTTCCCGGGTTTTAAAGGAAGCAGAACCGTCCCTTATTTGGCGGGAAAGTCCCTTATCCCAGTGCTGTGTCCTGCTGCTGTCCCTTACTGATGATGTCCCTTAAATTTCCCGGGTTTCAAAGGAAGCAGCTCCTCTCCCTCCCTCCCTGCCGGCCAGGGAGGAGGGAGGCTCCAACTGTGTTGCTTGGCTGCATTGCTCACCCAATAAGGAGTCTAAGAACGACTGGGGGGGTGGAGCTTGCATGCCTTGTGCCGATCAAATCGGCTGCATTGCCTGGGGACTCGCCTTTGCTCAGCGCTTCCCAGCGGAGAGGCGACGGTGGTTTTCCTTGCTGCATCCCCTTTGCTGGGTTGCTGCGCTGTGGGAACCACCGCTTGAGGCTTCGTTTGGCTGCTGGCTGGACTTTCTGCCTTTGGCTCGGAGGGGCTCAGAAGTTGAACATACTTGTGCCCAGAAAATCCCTTATTTTGGCTGTTGATCCCTTATTTTCGAGGCTGCTGGCCCTTATTTTCAAATCTGTAAGTTGACAGCTATGCCTGCAGCAGCCATCTTGTGTTATGCCACACACCCTGCAGCAGCCATCTTGTGCTATGCCACACACTCCACGGCAGCCATCTTGTGCTATGCCACACACTCCACGGCAGCCATCTTGTGCTATGCCACACACTCCACAGCAGCCATCTTGTGCTATGCCACACACACCACGGAAGCCATCTTGTGACTGGCACCCACTGCACTTCCCCAAATATTCCACCGGCCCAAAAAGCTTGGCAACTCCTGCCTCCCTCTTCAAATTCCTTATTCCGCCATACATACTCCAGTTAAGAAAGAGTAGTAGTTGTTATTATTAAAACAAGTTTACAGGAAACTTCACGATGTAAAGCCATTGGAGGGGTGTAAATAATAATAATAATAATAATAATAATAATAATAATAATAATAATAATAATAATAATAATAATAATTTTTATTTATATCCCGCCCTTCCCAGCCGAAGCCAGGCTCAGAGCAGCTAACAACAGTAAAACGATAAAACATTCTAAAATCATTTCATTATAAAATTAAAAACTGTAAAAGTAAAAACAGAATGAAATAGAAACACAAGCTCTGATAACAATAATATCAATTCAACAAACTCTAATGCAAATGAAACCATCTCTACAAACTCTAAAAGCAACTAACCTGTTTCATCCATTAAAAAACTGATATTTCCCCTCTTCCCCATTTGCTATACCTGAGGGCAAGGAGTGTCTTAGAACTGATTTTGTACGCTGCTCTGAGAGAGCCTAAAAGGATAAGCAAATAAATAAATACTTATATGTAGTAGTGATATCTAAATTTGCATCTAGGCATATAAATTAATATATGCCAATCCTGTGCAACTATGTGTTTTTTGTGTTGTTGCTTTTTGGCAAGGTGTAGGTGGCTGTTCTAGATTTTACAGAGCTTGTATCAATTCAGTTTTCACACAGCCCCCCGTCCCTTCTCTCTCAGATCTCCTGGAAAAGTCCCGGGTGATTTTCCAGCTCAAAGCTGAGAGAAACTACCATATATTCTACCAGATCCTGTCCAACAAGAAGCCAGAGCTTCTGGGTGAGTATTTGGGTTTTGTGTTTCTCCATAACCGGGGGGCGGGGGATTCATGTGTATACCAGAACTTTAGGTTTGCACATTTATTTATTTTTATTTCAGATTTTATAGACTGCTCTTTCATAATAAAAAAATACAGCAAGGTAGTATCCCGTAAACAAATTTACAATAGCATAAATAAAAACATTCGTAAAGACATCAGTAGAAACATCAAATAAATTCTGGTTAGTTAAAAGGAGGTTCCCGATTCAAAGGCCTGTCTAAACAACACTGCTTTTCGGGGATGCCTAAAAGAAGGCTGGGGCGATTCCTGCTGAACCTTTAGTGGCAAGGAGTTCCACCGGCCAGGTCCTGCTGCACTCAAGGCTTGGTCCCTAGTGAAGGCTCACCAAGCCTTTGGGACATGGGGAACCACCAGAAATGCCCCGTCAGAGGATCTCAGTGATCGAGGCAGAACGTAAGGGACCTATGGTCCTAAAGGGAATTTGGTCCCGTGGTGTTTAAGGTTTTGTGAATTAACACAAGAACCTTGCACCTGATTCAGTAGCAAAGTGGCAACCCATCTCTAAGCAGAAGTGTAGTGTGTTGTCAGCAGCCTGCTCCTGTGAACCGTTTGGCCACCGCATTCTGCATTATCTGCAGCTTCTAGACTATATACAAGGGCAGCCCCACAAACAGCACATTGCAGTAGTCAAGCAGAATAAAGCTCTCTGCCAGCCTAGTGCAGCAGGTGAACTTTCTGCAGTACAGGAAAGGGAATTGCATTGAAAAGTGTGGGCTGAACAATCTTGATGTCCGTGGAAATTCAGGATTGCTATTCTTACCTCATTCACAGAATAATAATAATAATAATAATAATAATAATAATAATAATAATAATAATTTATTATTTATACCCCGCCCATCTGGCTGGGCCTCCCCAGCCACTCTGGGCGGCTTCCAAAAGAATATTAAAATACTATAATACATCAAACATTAAAAGCTTCCTGAAACAGGGCTGCCTTCAGATGTCTTCTAAAAGCCTGATAGTTGTTGTTCTCTTTGACATCTGGTGGGAGGGTGTTCCACAGGGACGGCGCCACTACCGAGAAGGCCCTCTGCCTGGTTCCCTGTAACTTGGCTTCTCGCAGTGAGGGAACCGCCAGAAGGCCCTCGGTGCTGGACCTCAGTGTCCGGGTAGAACGATGGGGGTGGAGACGCTCCTTCAGGTATACTGGACCAAGGCCGTTTAGGGCTTTAAAGGTCAGCACCAACACTTTGAATTGTGCTTGGAAACGTACTGGGAGCCAATGTAGGTCTTTCAAGACCGGTGTTATGTGGTCTCGGCAGCCGCTCCCAGTCACCAGTCTAGCTGCCGCGTTCTGGATTAGTTGTAGTTTCCGGGTCATCTTCAAAGGTAGCCCCACGTAGAGCGCATTGCAGTAGTCCAAGCAGGAGATAACCAGAGCATGCACCACTCTGGCGAGGCAGTCCGCAGGCAGGTAGGGTCTCAGCCTGCGTACCAGATGGAGCTGGTAAACAGCTGCCCTGGACACAGATTTGACCTGTGCCTCCATGGACAGCTATGAGTCCAAAATGACTCCCAGGCTGCGCACCTGGTCCTTCAGGGGCACAGTTACCCCATTCAGGACCAGGGAATCCTCCACACCTGCCCGCCTCCTGTCCCCCCAAAACAGTACTTCTGTCTTGTCAGGATTCAACCTCAATCTGTTAGCCGCCATCCAACCTCCAACCGCTGGTCAGTACCGGTACCGGTCAGTTGTAAAATTATCTATTACATTTCTATCCCATCTTTCCTCTGAGGAGCTCATGGTTCTCTTCTTCCTCTCTATTTTATTCTCACAACAACACTGTGAGGTAGGTTAGGCGGAGAGGCATCAAGCAGCCCGATGTCACCCAGTGTTTCCCAGACTCGGATCACCAGCTGTTTTTGGACTACAATGCCCACCATCCCTTGTTAGCCGGCGGTCAAGGACGATGGGAATTGTAGTCTGAAAACAGCTGGAGACCCAGGTTTGAGAAACACTGCTCTAACCACCAAACCACGCTGTCTCCTTTTTCCTTTAGCTACGCTGCATTTTCTTGGTCAGTTTCCCCATTAGGGGCAGTTACCAAACTCTGCTAAGCCAATTTGATAAGGATGCGAGTCTTTCCGAAACCAGGTGATAACAAGTCTAACTATAAATCTACAATAAGTTTAAATAGGTTTAAATGAAATATCCGCATTGTGACCAAATCGTTCTTTGAGCCGATGGTTTCTGGGGAGTCATGCCCTGAACACGGTCTGCTGTTAACCCCCCTCTTCATTCCCCTGTTTCTTCCCCCAAAAGACCTGCTTCTGGTCACAAACAACCCCTACGACTACAGCTACATCTCCCAAGGAGAGGTGACTGTGGCCTCCATCGACGACTCAGACGAACTGATGGCTACAGACGTGAGTCTCTTTGCATAAACACAGGGAGGGGAAGGGAGATCAGCCATGGTTCCACGTGTTAAGATCCATTTAGGGGCTCCAAAATTTGATCTCGCGGAGGGCACCATATTGAAAAAGATGACCCAAACCCTAGGTGGAGCAATTCCTGGGTAGAACTATCTTGTATTTCTTTAATGCTTTTCAGGTTTAGACATTTTACTAATTTTACAATCATTTTAACATTTCAAAGCTTGACTTCCTTCTCCTTCTTTCTGCAGTTTCTTAAATTTGTTTTTAATATCTTCTGCATATCCAAATGAACTTAATTTGCTCATTTCTTCATCTACTTTAAATATATACTCTTATAAAACTGTAGGTTATTACAATAACCCTGCCAGTGTTCTTACCTGTTTACAATTTATCTGTCAATACTCAATAAACCATTTCCATTCTTTTATTTAAAAAATTTATCTTAATTTCTTACTCTTCTGGTAAGTTTCTCCATTTCTGCATATTCCGTAAGGGAGAGCTATCTTGTAGCTACAGAACTGGAACAGCACCACCTGCTGGCAGCTCCTGGAGTGCAGGAAATACAGTGGGGGGGGGGTGTCAAAAGTGAAGGGTGCCAATTTGAGAAGCGTCCTCTGTGACATTTTCTTTCTTTCTTTCTTTCTTTCTTTCTTTCTTTCTTTCTTTCTTTCTTTCTTTCTTTCTTTCTTTCTTTCTTTCTCCCCCCTTCCAATATACACACAGAGTGCCTTTGATGTCCTGGGTTTCACCCCAGAGGAGAAAGTCGGGGTTTACAAGCTGACAGGCGCCATCATGCACTACGGCAACATGAAATTTAAGCAGAAACAGCGGGAGGAGCAAGCTGAGGCTGATGGGACCGAAGGTGTGTGGTTTGCAAAGGGTGGGAGAGATCTGTCGGATGAAGGGGAATGTCGGGGAGAAGCGGGAAAGGGATTTGCGGAAGGGGAAAGAAGCAGGGGCAGAGGAGAAAAGGGGTTCGGTGTGCATTTGAAGTAGGACCTGTGTGATTCGTGCTTTCCGAAAAAGACATCAACCAAAGCACAGCCGTCCTCAGAAATGAGCGCTTCTCTGAATGTTGTAGTTCTCCAGCCAAGTCATGTGCACGAAGAATACATATACAGTGGTACCTCAGGTTAAGTACTTAATTCGTTCCGGAGGTCCATTCTTAACCTGAAACTGTTCTTAACCTGAAGCACCACTTTAGCTAATGGGGCCTCCTGCTGCTGCTGTTCTCATCCTGAAGCAAAGTTCTTAACCCGAGGTAGTATTTCTGGGTTAGCGGAGTCTGTAACCTGAAGCGTATATAACCTGAAGTGTATGTATGTTGTTCTGTATAGGGCAATGACAATAAAGTGTATGTAACCTGAAGCGTATGTAACCTGAGGTACCACTGTACTAGGATGGTGTTTATATTAAAATGTATGTATGGGGGGGGGATATGCATTAAATTAGGGGGAATTGCTTTGCAGAGGTTCAAATATTAGGCAAAATGACGTGCCATTGTGTGTGTAGTACCAGGAGAAATTTGTTGGTGAGGGCTTGCTTTAAAAAATAAAATAAAATTGCAGATTGAGGTGGAGAACTGACCTTAAGATTGAAGAAAGGAGAAACGTAGCAAAGCTGAAACAGACAGATGTCTCTACCCCTTAAAAAATAAGTTGCAGGAGTAGAAAATATAGGATCCCACCTGCAGTATCTACCATACGTATTTCCTTTCCTTCCCAGATGCAGATAAATCTGCCTACTTGATGGGCCTGAACTCAGCCGACCTCCTCAAGGGTCTCTGCCACCCGAGGGTGAAGGTTGGCAATGAATATGTCACCAAGGGACAAAATGTCCAACAGGTGAGGATCTCTTTTTGCAGGCCGCGCTGCTGTGGGGCCTCGGCTTCCAGAAGGTGTGTTGGCCATTTTTCTTCAGCCTTGGGTTCCCAGGTGTTGTAACACTACAGCTGCCATCACCCCTGGCTATTGGCTAAGCTAGCAGGGGATGATGGGAGTTGTAGTCCTACAACATCTGGGGGTCCAAGGTTGAAAAACACCATTATAGGGTATTTACAGTTGGGTAAGCTCAACATGGGTGCAGCTGCTGGCGTTGACGGTGCTGGCCTCATTATTCGCATCAGTTCAGACTGGAGATGGGGCGGAATTTGACCCAGTGTCCATTTAAAGGCAAACTTAGGCAATTTGCACTTTCTGTAACAATGCGTGAACCGAAACGCAGCCCTCCTTCGAAATTTGCACTTCTCCAAACCTTGCAATGTGGTTCCCGCACCCCATCACAATTAACGTGCACAAAAATGTGTATATATTAGTGAAAATAACACATCGACATGCATTACATTAGAGAAAGTTGCTTTGCAACCGTGAGTGTTTGGGGCAAGGTTGCATTCCCAAAAATGTTTATGTTAGGAGATTGGAGCACTAAAATGCGGATGAATTCGCACGAGAACTTTTTTAAAACAAACAATAACTTCACAAACTGTTGTGGAAATGGGGAAAACCAACTTCTAATTAATCGTGAATAGAAATGTAATGTTAGGCCCAGGGTTGTTGAATTGTTGTTGTCATAATAAAGGATAGAAACCCTTCTAAAAAAAGGAGGGATCGAAACCTTTCTAAAAAAAACCCCAAACCGCTTAGCTGGAATGAGCCTAGTTGGATTTCAGGGCAGGTGACCCAGATGACTGCCTGGGGCGTTGGGTTTGGGGGATGCCAGGCTCTGTTCAGGGTGCACCTGTCACCCAGACGATCCGCTCCGCCCTGAGTTCGACAGCTGAAACTAACGGAACAAACAGTTCAGAGGCCGCAAATAAAATCCCTTTTGCACAAGTTCATCATCATCAGCCACCGTAGCAGGGATCAGGCTTATTTGCAGTCAGGTCATGTAGCAAAGTCACGAAATGGGGTACGAGGTGCCTAAAATTGGGTGGTGTGGGGGTTAAAACAGGGGTCACCACAGGAACTATTGACCTGAGGAGCCATTTCGTCTAGGGCAGCGATTCACAAACATTTTTTCCCCTCTGGGTCACAGTTTTGGAATAAAAATTTCCCTGTGCCTCACCAATTTTCTAATTGATAAATACAGTACAGTGGTACCTCGGGTTAAGTACTTAATTTGTTCCGGAGGTCCGTACTTAACCTGAAACTGTTCTTAACCTGAAGCACCACTTTAGCTAATGGGGCCTCCTGCTGCCGGAGCACGATTTCTGTTCTCATCCTGAAGCAAAGTTCTTAACCTGAAGCACTATTTCTGGGTTAGCGGAGTCTGTCACCTGAAGCGTATGTAACCTGAGGTACCACTGTACATTGGAAAACAGAAAATAAATGACTCCTAGCAGTGCTTGGTTTTGAAAAGATATCTATCCATACTCTGCAGATAAGAAGAAATATTTTGATACTACACTACGTTGAAAATGTTTATATGTTTCTTTGATGGTCCTTGCCATCCTCTCCCTTTGAGAACCACTGGTCAAGGAATGAGCGGACAGTCTGCCTTCTTTTTTGAAGTCCTGCTTCCCTGGGGCATTTAAAAAAATGCTGTGGTTTTGGGGGGCTAGGGACTTGCCTTTGAAAGATAAAGAGAGAGGTGCTCACAGTGAAGGCAGCAGGACTCCTTGCTCAGAGCCCGTATAACTTGATGCTGCTGAAGATTATGTCTTTTCCCCCTATAATTTTTATTAAATTTTCTGTTTTACATTTTAGAATATTCATTTAAACAACCTTAAAATACTAATGACTTCCCTTCTTCTTCTCTTTCCATGGTTCATTTTGCATAGCATAAATCCCTGCATATTTTATATAAACTAAACCATTCAGTATTCCATTATTACGTCCCTCAAAACTTATTTACACTGCTGAATTTATCTTAACGCTGCCCACATTTTCAAATAAACACAGTTTCCCTCCATATATTCAATAAACATTTCCCAGTCTTCTTTAAACGTATGTTCTTCTTGTTCTCTTATTCTATGTGCCAGATCTGCAAGTTGTACACATTCCATCATTTTAAGTTGCCATTCTTCTTTAACTGTGACTTTGCTCTTTTTCCATCTGAGGAAACAAGAGCCGCAGTCACGATGCTGGAGTCTTCTCTGCCCTTCACAATGAGGTTCCAGGGCAGCTTACAACACCGTAAAAACACAGTACTAAAAATCAGTTTGAATGATTTACCATCAGAAGACCAGGCTCCATTCGCTTACTCTATTTGGCCAGGACATCAGGCGCTGCCATACTTGTGCGGGATCTGGTGCTGAGGCCTGCTCCAAGCGTGCCAGCTGGGGCTGATGGGAGCTGAGTCCAAAAAAATCTGGAGAGCACCACCAGGCGCAGGGGCTCAGATTGCTTTCCCTGAAGTTCTTGGTTGACCACAAACTTGACATGAGCCAACAGTGTGACGCGGCAGCTAAAAAAGCCAATGCAATTCTGGGCTGCATCAATAGGAGTATAGCATCTAGATCAAGGGAAGTAATAGTGCCACTGTATTCTGCTCTGGTCAGACCTCACCTGGAGTACTGTGTCCAGTTCTGGGCACCACAATTCAAGAAGGACACTGACAAACTGGAACGTGTCCAGAGGAGGGCAACCAAAATGGTCAAAGGCCTGGAAACGATGCCTTATGAGGAACGGCTAAGGGAGCTGGGCATGTTTAGCCTGGAGAAGAGGAGGTTAAGGGGTGATATGATAGCCATGTTCAAATATATAAAAGGATGTCACATAGAGGAGGGAGAAAGGTTGTTTTCTGCTGCTCCAGAGAAGCGGACACGGAGCAATGGATCCAAACTACAAGAAAGAAGATTCCACCTAAACATTAGGAAGAACTTCCTGACAGTAAGAGCTGTTCGACAGTGGAATTTGCTGCCAAGGAGTGTGGTGGAGTCTCCTACTTTGTAGGTCTTTAAGCAGAGGCTTGACAACCATATGTCAGGAGTGCTCTGATGGTGTTTCCTGCTTGGCAGGGGGTTGGACTCGATGGCCCTTGTGGTCTCTTCCAACTCTATCATTCTATGATTCTATGAAGTGTTGCTCACTTTTTCTTTCCTTCCTCCCCTGGCTCCTCCGCTCAGGTGTACTACTCCATTGGGGCCCTGGCTAAGTCTGTGTACGAAAAAATGTTCAGCTGGATGGTGGTCAGGATCAACAACTCATTGGAGACCAAACAACCACGGCAGTATTTCATCGGGGTGCTGGACATCGCAGGATTCGAGATCTTTGACGTGAGTACATTGCGGTGGGTTCCGCAAGATAGGATCATTGTCCTTAAGTAGATATCCCCTACCTGGGGGACTGGTCTCATCCTATTGGGGGCGAACACAGTTTGTTCAGCAGACCACAAGCCTGTCATGTTTTGTTTCTTTCCAAGTGTGACTTGTTTTCTGAGCTGCTCATCTGTCCTCAGCTTGGCTAGGTTAGGCTAAGGGTTGTGATTTGCCCAAGGTCACCCAGTCAGCCTCATAGTACGTTTCTGAGCACAATTCAAAGTGTTGGTGCTGACCTTTAAAGCCTTAAGCAGCCTCAAAGGCCCAGTAGACCTGAAGGAGCGTCTCCACCCCCATCGTTCAGCCCGGACACTGAGGTCCAGCTCCAAAGCCTTCTGGCGGTTTCCTCCCTGCGAGAAGTCAGGTTACAGGGAACCAGGCAGAGGGCCTTCTTGGTAGTGGCGCCCGCCTTGTGGAACGCCTTCCCACCAGATGTCAAGGAAATAAACAACTATCTGACTTCTAGAAGACACCTGAAGGCAGCCCTGTTTAGGGAAGTTTTTAATGTTTCGTGTTTTATTGCTATTATTATTATTATTATTATTATTATTATTATTATGTTGGGAGTCGCCCAGACTGGCTGAGGAAACCCACCTAGATCAGCAGGGTATAAATAAATATTATTATTATTATTATCATTATCATCATCATCATAGCTGAGTGGGGCTATGAACCCTGGACAGACTGGTTTTTCAAATTGCTCGAGTCCTTGATTTCGTTTCCTTCCTTGCTCCCTCTCTCAGTTCAACAGCTTTGAGCAGCTCTGCATCAACTTCACCAACGAGAAGCTGCAGCAGTTCTTCAACCACCACATGTTCGTGCTGGAGCAGGAAGAGTACAAGAAAGAAGGGATCGACTGGGTCTTCATTGACTTCGGCATGGACCTCCAGGCCTGCATCGACCTCATCGAGAAGGTGTGGTTATGAGGTGGCTCTCTGAGGGATGGAATCACGCCTGCATACTGAGATCAGGGAAACAGGAGGGAGGGGAAGGGTTTATCATTGGCTTCCCAATTTGCCAGACTATGAAGCTATGATGTTAAGGTGCTAGGAAGCCATTAAGCATTGTTCCAGGTTCAGAGGTAGCAGGAATCTACAGTTAACTGTGGCTCCCTGCCTTGTTTGCATGAAAGGGGTGGGAGAAAGTGAGATTGTATGAAGCTCATGCACCTCTCCATTTATTAAGCCGAGATGTGATTGTGGAAGCCCAGCCTAGAATCCTGCCACGTTAAGGGCTAGAAACTTACTTGTTTGTTTGTTTGTTTTAAAGGCAAGTAATCCTTCTTTTTCACCCAATGCCAGTTACTGGATTTGCTTCGCCCCTTACCACTGTGTAACACAACCCTGAATATAAGGGGACTGGCCATTAGCACCCTTGTTGTGCCTTGCTAAAATAAATTCGCTTTACCCATACATGGGGAGGTGGGTCATGGTTCGACCTCTTCTGGGTTCTTCCCCCGTTCTTCCAATTCCTTCTGTGGTTTCGTCTGATTTCACTGCGGCTAACAGCTTCCAAACAACTTTAAACCATGGCTTCATATTCTGGCTTGTTAGGGAACGATTTGCTATAGTTTCCCAGTTCGGATGCAACAGGAAACCATGGTTAGCCGGGTCTCCCTGACTTGCTGCTTTGATTCTATTTTCTCCTCTTTCCGTGCAGCCGCTGGGCATCATGTCCATCCTGGAAGAGGAGTGCATGTTCCCAAAAGCCTCTGACATGACCTTCAAGGCCAAGCTGTACGACAACCACCTGGGCAAGTCAAACAACTTTGGGAAGCCCCGCAACACCAAGGGCAAGCCGGAGGCCCATTTCTCCCTCATCCATTACGCCGGCACCGTCGACTACAACATCCTTGGCTGGCTGCAGAAGAACAAGGACCCCCTCAACGAGACGGTGGTGGGGCTCTACCAGAAGTCGTCCCTCAAGCTCCTTGCTACACTTTTCTCCAGCTACGCTGGCATGGAGGCTGGTGAGATTGATGGGCGAGCAGGAGAGAGGGA
The DNA here is from genome assembly GCF_964188305.1 of Podarcis bocagei. Taxonomy (NCBI): domain Eukaryota; kingdom Metazoa; phylum Chordata; class Lepidosauria; order Squamata; family Lacertidae; genus Podarcis; species Podarcis bocagei. The sequence goes on along the minus strand of NC_138138.1, from coordinate 51,182,486 downwards.
GAAGGAGGAAAGGAGGAAACCTTGGGCAGGTTCTGTGGGCAGTTGCCCTGGCATCAGGGCACTCCGGGGGTGGGGGGTGGCTGCCATTTTAATTTCCCAAAACGCTCCAAATTAGGAGGCAGATGAATCTATCAGCTTTGGGTTCTCTCTGTTTTCTTCTCATTTTTTCCAACCTTAAGTCCACCTCCCTACGTTTCTGCTTCAGTTTGCAATTTATCTTTTTTTTTTATTTAGAAGAAAAGCCTCATGGAATTTGTCAGTATTCCAAGCAAATTTCTCCCAGCAATGCACATTTTCAGTACGGTGGTACCTCGGGTTAAGAACTTAATTCGTTCCAGAGGTCCGTTCTTAACCTGAAACTGTTCTTAACCTGAAGCACCACTTTAGCTAATGGGGCCTCCCGCTGCTGCCACCGCGCCACCACCACACAATTTCTGTTCTTATCCTGAAGTAAAGTTCTTAACCCGAGGTACTGTTTCTGGGTTAGCAGAGTCAGTGGCGTAGCGTGGGTTGTCAGCACCCGGGGCAAGGCAAGTAATTTGCGCCCCCTAGCCCGTGGATTTGCGCCCCCTAACCCTAACCCCCAGATGTTGCGCCCGGGCCCCCCTGCCCCCCCACGCTACGCCACTGAGCAGAGTCTGTAACCTGAAGCGTCTGTAACCTGAAGCGTCCTTAACCCGAGGTACCACTGTATTTAGTTTTGCCTGACAAAAGCATCATCATGATCATTTTAATTTGTATACGCCGCCCATCTGACTGCGGTTCCCCAGCCACTCTGGGCGGCTTCCAAAAAAGTATTTAAACACAAGCAATTTCCACTAAAGCAATGTGTTCTTTCCCCCTCATATGTGCATATCTTTGCACAGTGCACGGCTCACCCCAGTATACACATTTTTGTGTGTGTCATCACACCGGGAGAGCTGCATCACATAATGCGGATAAGTGCAAATTTAAAAGCCGTCTGCGTTTCAGTTTGCGTATTGCTTCAGAAAGCACGGATGAGGGAGGTTCACATTAAAATCTACCCTGAACTGAATTTCTACCAGTCCTAGTTGGCATGATGTTACATGCCCAGAGTGTCTTCCATCAGCTTCGGCTGGTGACCCAGCTACACCCGTATCTGGATAGGGATAGCCTAACGACTCTTGTCTATACTCTGGTAACCTCAACGTTAGATAACTGCAATGTGTTATATGTAGGGCTGCCTCTGAAGACGGTTCGGAAACTTCAGCTAGTGCAGAATTCAGCGGCCAGGTTGCTCACCGGAGCGAGACGGTTTGAGCATATTATACTGATCCTGGTCCAACTGCACTGGCTAAATATTAGTTTCCGGGCCCAATTCAAAGTGCTGGTTTAGACCAATAAAGTCTTAAATGGCTCAGGACCGCAGTACCTCAAGGACTGCCATATGAACCTACCTGGACCCTGAGATTATCTTCTGAGGCCCTTCTTTGTGTGTCTCCTCCTCGAGAGGTCTGGAGGGTGGCAACACGAGAACGGGGCCTTCTCTGCAGTGGCTCCTAATGTGGAATGCTCTCCCAGGGAAGTTTACCTGGCGCCTTCATTATAAATTGTTAGGCGCCAGGCCAAAACGTTTCTTTGGTTGATTTGATTGACATCCTATGCCTTTTTAAAAGGTGTGTTTTTTGTGGGGGGGGGGGTGTATTGGGTTGTTGGTTTTATTTTGATTATGTATTTTGTGGTTTTATATTTTGGTTTTTATTCCGTGAACTGCCCTGAGACCTCCGGGTATAGAGCTGTATATCAGTTCAATAACTAAATAAATAAAATAAAATACATTGAAGGAAGCAAGTGGCACTGCAGGAAATGAGAGCAGCACAGTGTAGTGGTTATTAGAGAGATTTCAATGACAGTCATTGGGAAGGAGACCAGTGTA